>NC_138940.1:26956250-27565000 GCF_965226115.1 Aulonocara stuartgranti
TGTTGATATTTACAATTATCATAATACTTTACTCACACTATGATATTATTGTGATTTTTAACTTTTTGCAACATGCCGAGTATTCCAATAACATATATTGCTTTCTGTTATAATATCTGTTTTATCCAATAAGCTGAAGTTATCTCGTTTCATCTGTTATTTTTGCTGCAAATGAGATTGTATAACATGCCAACATCAGCACAAAAAAACTGCCATAAATGTTGCCACTTAGCTGGCAATTACATGCAATCTACTCCTGATAATGCATTGGTTAACTGTGGTAAATCATCTGTTGCTCTCTACACAGACAGAAACATTTACACTTCACACAGAAATTCACATTTAACTATTATATTTGCACTCTGCGACCTCCCAGGTCTGTAGGAGTATAACCAGAACACAGGCAGCTGGCAGCCAGTTGAGTCGAGTCCCCTCGAGTTTGGCTCTAACGCTGCCTCAGGATTTCTGTGCATGAGATGAGCCATCTTGCACTTGCATTTACCAGAGTAGTTGGATTTATTTAATAAAATATCAACATTTTATTTCATAAAATATTAAATCGATATTTGGTATCGATTTGGTGTCGATTTTTTAAAAATCAAAATGAAACATATTACATTCATAAATTTTTCCTGCCACACATGGTCTTTATCACTGTAAAGCTTTATTTTCAAACATTTTGGTTTGTGATATTATGTGTGACGTGAAACAGACCAAAGTAAAAGGAGCATAACTAAACACAGAAAACATGAAAGGCGAACTCTGACATCTAAAGGTGCACCAAAGGTGTCGTATGCTCTCTCTTTGATGTTTTTGAAAAACTTCACTTTCAGATTTTTTCCAGAAGGAAAAAGGCTTTAAGGGCTTGCTCGAGTCTGCCCAGAGATCTGCTTGAGCAGTGTCTAACTCCAAAACCACGACACATGCAACCCAGCGCACCATCCTTACCTCGTGGACAAGCGCTAGAAAAATACCTTAGAATTTGGAATTGAGCAGTGTTTATGGATTAAAGGGTTTTTTCAGATGAGGCAAAATAATTAATGTATTATTTTTCCTTTTACCAAAAATCAATCGAATATTTACTGCTGAAGGCTTAAAAAGTGACTTAAAGTCAGAACCAGAGGATTTATTCACTGAATCCAAGCTGACTACAGTGGAGACACGTATAACGCTTTTGATTGCCATGTTTTAAGCTGAGAGAAGGCGAGTGTTTCGTACTCTGACCTTAAGATTTTAAAGCCTTTTATGTAAACAACTGAATGCCTCTGATTCCAGAAGGACCATTTATCCACCTCGACTACAGAATTGGACCGATTGTGGAGATAACTGCTGGCCAGAAGTCATACAAATTACAAGTAAATGTCTCTGCCTTACCGGCACCCGAAACGCAATGGTAAGAGGAGTCTCATTAAATGTAATTGGAAATGTCCAAAAGCATAATTAGGCCTCGCAAATCTGAGATTTGTAGCTCAATTAAAGAGCAGGACATCTCAGTAGGAGCACATTTTGTGTATTTGTGTGTGCCACCAGGTATAAAGACGGAAAGCTAATAAACCAGCGCCCAGAATTCAAGATGAAAAGGATGAGGATGCACCCTAAACATGTTTTGGAGATTAAGGATGTTTGTCAGGAGGACTCCGGGCTGTACACGGTGGTCCTGAAAAACAGCGATGCTGGGCTAGAGAGGAAGCTCAACATAACGCTTGTCGTCAACGGTATGTGTGTGTTGCTCTGTGAACCTCCAGTTAAAATCCCTCCAGATATTTTAGGAACAAAGCAGCAGTGTAAAGTTATAGAGATTCCCTGCCTTCCCAAGTGAGGAAAGTCGAATTTTTGTAGATTTAATTTGAAAATCTTACAAAAGAAAGGAGCAAAAGAGTAAAAACGTTGCATGAATCAATTATAAAGAGACCTGTATCTAGCATAAAAAAGTTATGACTTCCTGGAAAAATTGATTTATTAGCTCTCTTCTTCCCCCAGTTCCTCCTCAGATTCATGAAAAAGAGGTGGCAGATCCATCCAGCCCTTACCCCAGCGGCAGCAGCCAAACGCTGACGTGCACCGCCTACGGTGTCCCTATTCCCAACATCAGCTGGCAGTGGAGGGCCTGGGGCCCCTGTGTCCTCAACAGCACCCAAAGCAGAGTGTAAGAAAAACCTCAGCCCCAGACTCATTCTTATATAGCACTGGTAGTTTTGCAACTGTGTGTGTGTGTGTGTGTGTGTGTGAAGATAAGGTTTCATCAGACAAGACAGGAAAGGCGGGAAGAGCTGTGCATGAAGCGTTATGTGAGACCAAATAACAAGAAGAGGTCAGTGTGAAATTATCCACTGGCTCTGAGTGAACAAGAGAGGGAGGAGATGATAAGAAGAGAGAGAAGGGGGCAGCGGGGCGGGTGGCTGTGGATGAAAAGAGCTAATATATAGAGGAAGGTAGAGGGGAGGTAAGGAAGGAGGAAAGAGGAGACTAAAGGAAAGTGTCTGCTCGATGTCCAGCCAGCTTCCTCCCCCACACAGTAATAATGTGCCTGTCACTCTCCTGTGCTATGGTCCAGCTTTGTGCATAAGCAAAGACACACATACAGACACAACACACATGAAATGCACATAAATCTCTCAGGTGTGATTGAAGCTAACTAGAGTGCTACACAATACAAATACACACATAAAACATGCAATCATACTCACTTGTTTCCTATTTCTTTAGCCCCTGTGTTTTGTGCGCTTCCACTGAATATTGCTCTAATATCCACCTGCCTCTACCGTCTTCCTCCTAGGCTTAATTTTGGAAGATATTGCTGTTCTGACCTTTCCATGTCAACATGCAACATGAGTGCAGCTGCAAGGTTTCGATCCTGGTCTAAGAGGCAGTCTGAAACTCACAGCAGTGGCAGCTTTGGTTTAATTTTGGCTGAAAGTGCTCAGTTTTTATTTTGTTTTAGCCACTGTGGATCTAGTATGCCATTTCATGGACAGTGAATTCTGCCTCTATTTTTTTTTTCAATTTTCTTTGAATATTTTGAAATTCCTTGTCCATTGTGACGGTCCAAAATACAGCAAAGGACTTCCAGCTAAACCTGTCCTTCCTCACAGGCTCCTGTTAAGTGTAGCAGCACAGTGTGTTCCTGATGAAGTGTGCTTGATGAAAGAAAGTAATTTTACACTATCAGGCGTTTGCTTTTGTAATCTCGGTGGTGCTGGTCTTTTTCTTCAGAGCCTGAGAAATTACTTTCAGGAGAGCAATGTCTTGTCTGATGTTATCTCTGTATGTGTGTGCTTGTTTGTTGCATATACAAATCTGCTCATAAAGCACATTGTGGAGCTCTCTCATTCATGTGGCAACAGAAAACAAGTGATTGATTGATTGGTAATTTATTTCAACATGTGAACAATATACAAGTACATTTAGAAAAGAAATAAGAGAGAAAAAAAATATACTATACAAATTACATACAAAAAAACATTCTGATTAATTTACATGTTGAAAGGGAGTGGGAAGAAGTATACACTTATTTAATCCCACCCCTGTCCCATAAATTATCAGTGAATATTTAGTCAGCTTCCTTACTGATATAATTTGTAATAAAAATAGTGAACAGATTTCTGATATACTATATACTATAATATCACATCATGAATTTTTTGTTTGTTTGTTTTTAAATAGAGACATTCACTTAATTTAAATATTTTCCTTTTCTTTATAGATCGAGAAGATCATATTTTTATAACTCTTTTTGAACAGTTTTATGTTTGGACATTGCTTTAATTCCATATTCAGTTTGTTCCATAGTTTCACTCCTTGAACAGAAACACAAAAGCCTTTTCTTGTAGTACGTACCTTCATTGTTTTGAAGTTACAAAAACCCCTTAAATTATAACTTCCTTCTTTCAAAAAAAACATACTCTGAATATTACCTGGCAGTTCTTTATTTTTTGCTTTGAATAGAATTTGTGCTGTTTGGAATTTCACTATATCGTCAATTTTCAATATTTCAGACTGCAAAAATAGTGAGTTTGTATGTTCCCCATAACCTGCATTGTGGATGATTCGAATTGCTTTCTTTTGAAGAGTAAAAAGTGAATGTAATGTGGTTTTATAGTTATTGCCCCAGACCTCTGCACAATAGCTTAAGTATGGTGAAACCAGTGAACAGTAGAGAATATGAAGTGATGTTCTGTCGAATACCTGTTTTGCCTTGTTTAGTACTGCAATGCTTCGTGATACTTTGGAATGAATATATCTTACGTGAGCTCTCCAGTTAAGTTTTTCATCTATTATTACCCCCAGAAATTTATTTTCACTGACTCTTTCAATATCAACACCATTTATTTGAATCTTTGCATTTGTATTTAAACTACTATTTCCAAATAACATAAGTTTAGATTTATTCAAATTTAATGATAATTTGTTTTTATCAAGCCAGAACTTCACTTTACTTATTTCATTAGTCATATCCTCCAATAAATTCTTCAGATCATCACCAGAGCAAAAAATGTTTGTATCGTCAGCAAAGAGAACCATTTTTAATACTTTGGACACTTTACAGATGTCGTTAATGTACAAGTTGAAGAATTTTGGACCCAAAACTGACCCTTGGGGTACACCACAAGCAATGTCCATACATAAGGAGCAACCACCATTTATTTTCACAAACTGCTTTCTGTCACTTAAATAACTCCGGACCCAATCTAAAACTACCCCTCTGACACCATAACGTTCCAGTTTTCTTATTAATATATCATGATCTATAGTGTCAAATGCCTTTGTCAAGTCTATGAATAACCCAGCCACATATTGCTTTTTGTCTATGGAATTTGTGATGTATTCTATTGAATCTAATAGTGCCGATGATGTTGATCTGCTTGATCTGAATCCGTACTGACTCTCAGTGAGTAGTTTATGTTTATCTATAAATTTTTCCAGTCTGTTTTTAAACAGTTTTTCAAGAACTTTTGAGAATTGAGGTAGTAAAGAGACAGGCCTGTAGTTTGTGAAATGGTGTTTGTTTCCAGATTTGTATAGAGGTATAACTTTTGCTATTTTCATTCTGTCTGGAAATCGACCAGTTTGAAATGATAAATTACAGATGTATGTAAATGGTTTTATAATAGCCTCAATGACTCTTTTAACCACTATCATATCAATATCATTACAATCCAAAGATTTGTGATTTTTACATTTTTTGACAATTTCAAGAACTTCATTTTCATCAACGGCTGTGAGAAACATAGAATATGGATTTCTGTCAATCAGTGTATCGGGTTTTTCCTGTGCTTTCCCAGGATGAGTGATTGTTCTTGCTAAATTTGGTCCAGCAGTTACAAAGAATTCATTGAGACTATTTGCCACAACAAGTGAACACAAAAAGCAGGCCCTCACACAGTTTTACGATTGTTTTTAGTTAAAAGGAACGGTCTGCTATCAATATCTGAGCTCAGTGACTTGTTAAAAGTGCTGCTAGACTTCTATGCGAAATATGAAGCCTCATCAACGTAGCTTAGCATCGAGACTAGAACTAGGAAAAGCAAATAATCCCCTGGCTCACAAGTAGGTGGTTTTAAGGCGGCACATCACTTCTTAAACAGTATGGATTAGACAAAGGAGGTGTAATATCCTAATTACTGAGCCATAGACGTGCCAATAAGAGGAGTTTGATAAGTAATTTAGGAGTAAGAGAAAAGGCTAAAATTATTCTGCCTATGGTCCAAATGCTGCATGCGAACTCTTTACGGTCAGTAAAAGGATATTGTGTTTTATAAATTAGTAAATTTCTGCCTATCTACAGTCGTTTTGAATTGCACCTCAGCTTTTTGTATACTGCTAGGATAAAGGGAAATAGGTGTACCTATTTATTGAAATAAATATGGTATCTAAGGCAAACACAGAGTTTGTACCTTTATTCTTCAACACAGGCTGAACTCTGTCAGGCAGCTTTCTTGACATTTCTTTAAGTAGTCTTCAGGAAAGGTTCTCCATGCATCTTGAAGGACATTCAAAGCACTTGTTTGGATGTTCACATATGGAAAAGATATATATAAATCTTATAAAGTTTGTATCTGTCTTGTGTGAAACTTGTATGAAAAGCATACAAGAGTGAAAACAGATATAAGATCCCTTTTCCATATGGGTTGGCTGCCTTTTGTTCTGTTGCCTGTCAAAATAATGTTGAGGTCCGTGCTCTGGGAGGGCTGATAAGTGTTCCACAGGTATGCTTTTCATGCTGAAAGATGAAGCTGCTGTCAATCAGACACTCTTCAGACGGCTCAAATGAAAATCTGATGGTATTTGATTTCTGTGTTTATAATCCCCAACACCACTGGCTGAAATGTGTTAAGTACAAGGGCTGGGCAAGCATCCAATGTGCAAAGTACAATACTGTAAATTGGTATTTACAAGTTATCATTTTTTCGTATGCACATTTACCATCAGTAAATTATGTAGAGAGTAAAATAAAACTGACCCCTGTGGCCTTCTGCTAATGCAGAGTAGTGCAGATGGGTGAAAATACTAAATAGAAATTTCATTAGTTTTCCTGTGATGTTCGCACTGCGGATAGTCATAATTGATAGAGTAATTTGTCCATTAACTGCTAGGACACTTAGGACATAATTGCATTGGCTCAGGGCTTCAAGCTGATGTGAAATGCTATACAGTCTGCGGGAAAAGACTTCTCATAAAACATCAGGATATCGTTCAACGTGCTCCTTAATTCTCACCCACTGCCCACTCTGTGCTGCACATGTCAATGAGGCGAGGTGTCATGAATGTGTTTCTGCTTCCCTCCAGGGCCCGACAAGACCGGAAGAGCCGGAGTGACAGGATTGCAGAATGTCAGAACTGGCAGGACATTAACTCGGAGAATGCGATGAATGAAATTGAGCCGATCGAGTCGTCTCTCGAAGTTGTGGATGGACGAGAGAAGGTTCGTCAGGCCTCATTGCGATTGTTACTGGTTTTCTGTGGACAGACATGCTCTGCTTATAAATTGATTCTCTGGGGTAAAGGATTACAGAATATAATTACGGCCTAACCCATAAGAAGGCCTTTCTGTAAGTGGACCTATCTGTGACCTGTGATGTTTTTATGTAAGTGTCCCAAATTCTAAGCTCCATAACAAAATTTGTCAATCAAGAGCCATTTCCACAGTAGAAATATTTAGAACAGTCTTCCTCTGCAGACTTCCTGCAAGTTCTAGTTATAAACACATCCAGGCACACATGTACGCGTACCCACGCCTGCACATTTATAAACCACAGCTGTAAGAGGAAATTATACATACACACGCTCACGCTGCAAACGCCCTATTTTTTTCACTCACACCTGAGCGAGTTTGTGTGTCGTTGGTCTGTCAGCAGAAAACCTGATTTTTACACGACAGCAGATTGCACTTTCTTTTAAAATGTGCGTCTCCACGACATGAATTAAAGTCTCGTCCTCCTTTCCTCGCCTCGCAGAGAGTGAGCAGACTTCTGATTCGCAATGCCAGCGTGTCCGTCATGTACAAGTGTTCTGCTAAAAACAAAGTGGGCAAAGATGAGCGGCTTATCTACTTCTATGTAACCAGTGAGTATGTGTGGTTAGATATCTCTCAAACACAATGCGAAACAGGAGCACTCACAGAGCGCAACTCCCCCCAAAGGCCAAGGGCTATACTAAAACTTTGATATTCTTTGCTCATGTTAGCATTGGTAAGGTCATAATCGAGTGTGCTATATTATATTATATTTTGTGTCATTGTGAAGTCATATTATGTTGTATTGAAAAAAATACGGTTTTGAAGAGCTTAAACAAAGAATGATGACTATGTTGCTTCAAAGTTTGGAGAGGATTGAATGGAAACTAAAGCTTTTTTCCTTATTTTTGTGACCCTGACCTTTGACCTTGAAGTATTACATACTAAAATTGTGTATTTTATTATCTTTAGTATATGATTGGAGCATTTTTGGCTTCTATAAGCTATAAAAACTCGAGCTTTAAGACATATTCATCCAGTGTGTGATTCTGCAAAACTTTATAGCGTCATTGTGACATCATAGGGTGTCATATTGAAAAGACAAAAAGTGTGTTGCACAGATCTATCATATGATATATTACTTGACATGGTTTCTTTAAATGTTTTTCAAGATAAACTTTGACCTTGAGCACTAACAATGAAGGTCAAGGTCAAATGCTTAGCCAACCCAAGCGCTCATGTCCCCCGAGGCCTAGTATATTGTTCTGAAGCTTGAAGACGATCCATAAAGAAGACAAACAAACAAACTGCCTTTCCTCAGCTGGGAGAAAAAAATAGGAGCTTGGTTGGTTTTAAAGCCAAAGGTTGATCAATGATGATCCAAGTTTTGCTGCACTCTATTACAATAAAGCTGAGCAGAGTTTGTGGTGGAAAATTAGATTTGAAAAATTAATTACCTCGAAAAATAAAAAAGGTGGAAAGATTTTCAAATTGATTTCCCGGGCACAAGAGCCAACGGGTCATTCTGTTCTGTCACAGGACTCAGTCAGCTCTGATCCTCTGCAGGAATAACAAAGCTACTCAATGTATGATAAGCCTACACAGAATGCGCACTGCAGTATGTAGTATGATCTGTGCTCAAATGTTCCAGTAATCCAATAAAAAACAAAAAGCATGTCTGATTTCAATTTGGCACATCAAGGTTGCTGCGCCGCTTCCAGCACCCCAACTAAGCTTGGATTGCGCTCTGGAAGTCACGGTCTGACCACTTGCAGGTGCCCGTTTGCAGCGTGTGCTGGATCACATCCAGCGAGTCAAAATGACAACACTTCAACTCGAATTCCCCTTTGAGAACATGAGACGCAGGGGAGCAAATGGGGGTGGATGGTGAGCTGCAGTTTTGTTTGTGGGGACAAAAGAGCTCCATGATGGCACATGCCACAGTAGAACTTTCTGTCCAATTCTGGCCCAACTCTGGAGGAGGAGTATAGGGTACACTCCCCACAAAAAAGCCAGGGGGAAGGGTTTCTGGCTGCACACATGACTTAATGTGCCTTCTTTTGACTTGGGCACTGCTCACTTTAAAAGCGATGATCTTCCATGTGAAAGTTGGTTTGGTTTGACGCAGCAGGCTATGTTCGGGCTGAAATCGCTGGCATCCGTGCACCGGTGGCCAGAACAGGACATCAGGGCGCAACCAAAAAAAAAAAAAGTAGAGCTCCTTTGTGATAGCAGCCCAACTCAAAACACTCAAAGCAACTTGTGGGGTTGTTCTTTTAGAACTATTAGAAGTCTGTGCCCAACACCCTGTTGCCTCTTTACGCTTCCATGCCAAAGAAATAGTCCTTGTGAAAATAACTCACACTGAGGTTGCCCTGCCATTAAGGGCCTAGTGGCAGTGTAACAAGGCCTAATGTTGCTGCAGAATTTCTTAATCCTGTGAGCAAGCACAAACAAAACTTCTCTTTCATTTTTGCTGGGATCCTCATAACAAGGCCGTCCTACATGCATTTGTTGGTTTATATTTTATATAAATGGCATTTTTTGAGGAGTATTTATTAATGTGTAATTCAAAGCCTTTCTGTGTAAGGGTAACATACCAGCCTGCCTGTTCTTCTCTCATCTTTAAAGCCATCCCCGAGGGCTTCAATGTAGATGTCCAGCAGTCTGAGTATCCCCTGGAGCAGGAGAAAGTGTCTCTCCTTTGCAGTGCTGATAATTACACCTATGAGCAGCTCCACTGGTACCGTCTTGACCCTCGGGCCCTGCAGGACGAGGAGGGTAAGCCCCAGGAGCTGGACTGCAAGAGCGTGCACCTATATGCTGAGGCTCTCCGTGGTGGGCTCTCCTTCCAGGAGCCCTCCAACAGCTGGGTCTTGGACTTCACTATTAACTCCATCCAGCTGCAGGATGAAGGGCATTACGTATGTGAGGCTCAGAGCAGACGCAGTGGGGAGAAACAGTGCCTTTTCAGATACATCTCTGTCAAAGGTGAGCAATAAGGGGGAATTAAAGCTCCAGACACAGAGATGCAAACACACACACCGCTGAATGCAGAAAGCAGAGTCACTCTAACTCCAGCGCACTAGGCTGCACCACTAATTATAGAGAAAAACTCAACTTTTGGCAGTGGCAACACACATGGGTCGCAGCGGAACTGGCGCTGAGATGCTAGAGGCTTAAAAATACCCACACTCAAAAGATCCCACGCAGCTCGATACCCACATCCACACATAATGGAGAAAATACTTGATGCCTGCACAGCATCAATATGTAGGGACATGAAAACAGAGCTGAGATGCAGCAGGGCTGAAAAGCACAAACAAATTCCTGCCTCGCTCGTGCTGTTTGCTGTGTAAGCTTGCGTCAGTGCCTGGAGGACATATGTACGCTTTAATGGGATCTTCTTCCTTTGAAGCACTTTGAATCACCTTGTTGTTGAATTGTGCTATACAAATAAACTTGCCTTGCCTTGCCTTTTGCCCTGATTTTCAAACCCACAAGAGTGCATCTTGTACATTTGCCCTCTTTGAGTTGATATAGTGTCGATATAGTGAAATAATTTTGATTTCACCTTCTCCATTGCTGATCTGTCTCTGGCTTTTGCTCTCCCTTCTCTCTCCCATCGCAGCCCTGGAGGCACCACGCTATAAGCGCAGCCTCACCAACCAAACAGTGAATGTGACCGAGTCTCTCACGATGGAGTGCGACGTGGAGGGCAGACCTCTGCCCCGATTCTTCTGGTTCAAAGACAACCAGCCTCTCCACCAAATGTCAGGTGCATGAATAAATCACAGCAGCTCATACACGTGTTTGTAGGACGGGGCTTTCGCATTCACACACGCACGCCGACAAGAAGTCAGAAAGCCTGCCCCTGTGAGGCTTTATTTGATGGGACTCGTATTATCCACTTTACATCCCAGTAGGCTTTGTTAATGTTTACACAGATACATCGACTCAGTGTGATCAAATGTCAGTCCAGCTATTCAGGTAAACTTCTTGTATGTTTAATGTTGTGCTTTATTTTCTGTCTTTTCTGCCTCTGAATGATTGATAGGCGCAAAAATAGCTGAAATCTATAGCTATAATACTGTAGTGCAGTTTTCCAAGTGGAAACATAAGTAGCTCTTTTTGTGAGTGACAGCCTCGGATTGTTTTTTCTCAGTGTGTGCGATTGCTTTTGACATTACCCTCTCATGTTTTTGCAAGCCTGGTCAACAACATGCTAATAACGTTGCCGTCACACATTCTCTCCAGCAAGCCTGCACTCTTGGAACAATATTTTTCCTCATGTAAATTGTGCCTCGGTGTAGGATTTCTTCTACACTTTCTTCCTGGTCAGCACAGTCAGTGCAAACACGATGCACTGCAGGTTGCTGTGTGTGCACAACAAAGTGTTTTTCAGTGGTATTCAGTCATTTTTGGCACAACCGGCTGCAACTTTATCACGGCCCCCTTGTCGAGTCTGTGACATTGCCATTTCTCAAGATTACACCGTTGTCTTCTTGGAAAAATTCACCTCCCGCGAGTGTTCAGATTTAGGAGATTAGTCAAATGCAGATCAAGCATTCCACTGTCATGGATAAATGGTCTTTGGGATTAGATTGCAGTGTTTTTGCTAAACATTGGACCACTTCAGAATGTTTTTGTCCTAGCTATCAATCCAGAAACCAAATAAAAAGGAAAGGTCTGGTTCTAGGATACCATTGCTTTCCTTTACAAGCGCACATCAATCCCACACACTCACACTGTGGAACAAGTGGGTCAAATAGAACTTGTATCAGCAGTTCCTGTCATGATGTTT
Source organism: Aulonocara stuartgranti (assembly GCF_965226115.1). Classification (NCBI taxonomy): domain Eukaryota; kingdom Metazoa; phylum Chordata; class Actinopteri; order Cichliformes; family Cichlidae; genus Aulonocara; species Aulonocara stuartgranti. The sequence goes on from NC_138940.1 coordinate 26,968,007, forward strand.
TTGCTGTAGAGCTCCTCACACATCCACACACACCCACACACATAAAACCCTCTCAGGCCGACACAGCTCATTAGCTTTTTAGTCTCTTCTTAATATCTGAAGGTGATGAGCCTGTAGGGTGGGTCAATGCAAGTCTGAATAACAGCTGATGCCCTGGGATCACTCAGAGGGGACTGTTTGGGGTGCGCGGCGGGATGATGGAATAATAAATGAATGCTACAAATGGAGGTCCAGAGGTGTGACAAGAATTCAAAAAGGCGCTGTGGAAAATGGTGCTGAATTCACAATGCGAAAGGGTGAAAAAGTGGCACTAAAGTCACAGCACACAGCACAGGCTTCGAATATGGGTTTGACTGCGTGTCACTAACAAGTCCCCCCCATCTCCACCCCATCCCCCGGTGCCTCCTTCGCAGGGATCCAGCTGCAGGATTCAAACCGCACGCTGAGTATCCAGCGGGTCAGAGAGGAGGACGCCGGTCTTTACACCTGCACCGCCTGCAACCAGCGCGGTTGTGTCAACTCCTCAGCCGCCGTCAGCGTCATCGGTGAGACAGCCGCACGCACACACAGTCACAGAGACACCTGAATCTATTCACCATACGCTCTCCCGGCTCTCTCCGTGTGCTTTTTCGAGTGCACTCAGGCCTGAAATCGCAGTTGTCCTTGAGCTCACATCTTCACCTCTCACACTCTCACCGTAACTCTAGTTTTTGTGCTTTTGTTATGTGCGGCTCTCAAATCATAGTCATCAGCCAGTGAAACACTGTGTTTTCTCATTCAGCTGGTGAATGAGTTTGCTGGAAGTGGTTTTATGGCCAATGGCTGAAAGTCAGCCCAGCACATTTATTTAACTCTAACGATTTTATTTAAGGAGTTTACTAGAAAGCTGTGGGGCAAATACTTTGTAATTTAGTGCCCTCTATAGTTGGTAAAAGACCAGTCCATGTGACAGGGCTGAATAATTTTCAGCAGTGTGTGTGTGTGTGTGTGTGTTTTTAAACCCTTTGCATCTAACACTGACTTTCTTCCTTTCTTTCTTTCCGATAAGGATCAAGTGACCGGGCCAACGTGGAGATTGTAATTCTTATCGGGACTGGAGTCATCGCCGTTTTCTTCTGGGCCTTGCTCATTCTCATCTTCTGCAATGTGAAGCGGGTCAGAGGGCGCCACTTATCACTGTGTCTGAGTTTGTGTCTGTGTGTGTTTCGAGAGGAGCCGACAGGCTGTGACGGAGGCACTTTGACCCCTGACTCCTGTTTTGTCTATCTTTGAGCACAATCTGTTTGTTAGAGATAAGTCTGTCATTTACATCCAGAGACAGTTAGTGATATTTTCTTGGAGCGCATAGAGCGAATCATTTGCTGCTGTTAGCAACAGCAACAAACGTGGTCATAATGAGAATCCATTTGCTCTTTATTTGCACACTTGGTAGGGTGAGTCTCTCTTTTAATTAGAGATGGCTTTCCTTTTTTTTCTCTCCGTCTTGCTTGCAGCGTCTCAATGTTTGTCTCTCCACCTTTCGTCTGTCTCTAGCTCTGCTCCTCTATGCTCCATTTTTCTCAAATACCTTTCTAATGATGTGTATTATGGTCAGACATCTCCAATTTAGTCTTGTCTGTCCAGAGCACATTGTTCCAAATGCAACCTTTCAAACCTAAACCTAACTTTTCAAACCTAAGCTGTGCTGCCATGTTGGTTTTATAGAGAGATGAGGGTTTTCTACTTAACTGTAACATTTAATCTCCTCACTGAGGCCTATAGAGTCTTTGGTGTAGCTCTTGGGTTTTTTTGCAGCCTCTCAGAGTATTGCACGATCTAACACTGGGGCGGATGTGCTAAGGTGCCCAATCCTGGGAAGATTGTCATTATGTTAACACACACCTGAATTCTCCAGACCAACAAACTTCTGCTTTTACAAGGTGCTCACTGATGTGCCGATGCACTTAACTTGCTGATAATCAGTTACTCGAGTACATTTGATTTCAGCTGTGGTTCAGGTGGTAGACTGGGTCCTCAATCAATAGGTAGGTGGGTGGATTGATTGATCATCCAGTCTGTCGAAGTATCCTTGGGCAAAGTACTGAATCTCACACTCAAATGCATACATTTGAGTGTGAGTGTGTGTTTGAATGTTAGATAAAATTGCTTAGGCATGAAATTTAGTGCTTTATGAATGTGTATGACTGGGTGAAGGCATTATAGAAGTACCAGTCCATTTTACCATTAGCAGCACTTGTCTACCTCTTAATTCATGTGGAAGCAAAAAGGATGCACTTAGTTGTTTACTCTTTGCTTCTGCATTAGTGGTTCGATTTTTGTTAAATAAATAATGACGCAGTGTCACCTGTCAGGTGTAAATGTTCATCTCAGATTGTATTTGCCTAATGTTATGACCTGCTAAAGACCAAATTATTTTTTTATGATGTCCTGTTATATAAAACCTTAAAATTGAAGAAGGCTGTACTTTGTACAGGACATATTTGACATATTTTATTTGGATCAGCACTTTTAATAGTAACAATTGAACAGAATACTTTAAGGTCTTCATCTTAGCTAGTTAGATTGCATTGCAACTTAACTGCAACCGTAGCATCACACTAACACTAACAAATGCCAGGTCATGACAGGAGGCTATAAAACATATGTAAACACAACATGAACATACCACATGTAACTACAGTAATAGGCAGTAAACAAAGGTGTTGCTCTCACTCCTGAATAGAAAAGAAGCTCAGTTAATGACATCAGCAACACCCGTGTTTACCTTCTGTTTCAAGTCAACATGGCTGCTGTTGCATGTTGGGCTTTGAAGGCTGCCAAACAAACAAACAAAAAAAAAAACAGGTGTCCTTTAACTAAATACACATCCAGAGACAAACACAGAGCACAAAAGCATTTACTTTTTAAAAGTGTGCTTTTAATGCTTTGTACACAGCACCGCAAATGCACACGGTCTGTGCTTAAGCCACCAGACAAACATTCACTCCCTAAAAGTGCATTACTAATGTCACTTTGCATGCTAAGTAGCTACTAAGCTTATCAGCTGCAGCATTTAGTTAGTGATGAGGTCATGAAGACTCCTGCTAACAATGCCTCATCCTTCGGTGGCTTTCAGTGGCTGCTGTCAGTCAAGCGCAGATGGGCCACTTTATTTAATATTTCAATACAAATCATTTTCTTTGCTTTCAGCAATAAAAGAAAAACACTAAATGTGCTTTAAAAGAGCATGCTGACATATTTCTAACTCTAATAAGAGCATGACTAAAGGTAATTTCACTCGTTTGCAGTATACCATCGACCTTTCCTTCTTTCTGTCCTCGTGTTATTTACGTTTCACATTTGCGCTGCGTGTCCAAGCGCTTCCTTTCCAAGATTCCCTGTTATTCAGCCCACCTCTCGTCTCACCTTGAACTTCAGGTTAACCCAGCAGACATAAAGACAGGTTATCTGTCAATCATTATGGACCCGGGGGAGGTGCCACTGGATGAGCAGTGCGAATACCTGCCCTACGACTCATCGCAGTGGGAGATCTCCAGAGACAGACTCCGGCTAGGTGGGTAACAAGGAACAGTGAGAAAAAAGGGATGGTTGCTAAAGTAGCATAGGAGCCTGAGGTATGTGTGAGGACATGAGCAGGAGTGGATGAGAGGCAAATAGATGGGTGAAACTGTATTACTTTTCCATTTCCACAATCCATAATGGCATGATTCTGGATTGCTGCCAACTGGATAGAGCGCTGCCAGCAATAGTGCTAATGTTAAATATGTGCTCATTCCCAGAACAGCTTTTTAAAAATGCCCAGAAGAAAAGCATCTGTTCCACGACAGCAACTTATGGGAGCATGTTGTCTAATGTCCCGTTGCTCCTCCTTGTCTCCATGGATGCCATCTGCAATTTTTTTCCCATTGCAGATGGAACTGTTTATGTATTCCAGTGAGGCTAAAATCAAGCACGCATCAATCAATAAGCATGAATATCTTGTTGATTTTCTGCTCTTTCTCTTGACACAGGAAAAGTTTTAGGGCACGGTGCCTTTGGAAAAGTAATTGAAGCATCAATCTACGGCATTAGCAAGAGCAAAGGTTTGGACACGGTGGCTGTCAAGATGCTGAAGGGTGAGATTTGGCTTTGTGTGTTTATGTTCTTGGAAGGTTACCCAAAGTGAAGCAAATGCTAAACAGATTTGATGCAGTCAGAGTAATCAAAGTTAGGAGAAATTGCAGTGCAGTGCAGCCCACGCAGTTCATGTTTGTACAAGATATGCACACGTCAAAATACACAATGTGATGTGTTTTATTTGGAACATTTCACTTTGTATTGCAGACGGAGCCACGGCCAGTGAACACAAAGCCTTGATGTCAGAGTTAAAGATACTGATTCACATTGGCAACCATCTGAATGTAGTAAACCTCCTGGGAGCCTGCACCAAACCAAATGGTGAGGCCAAAGAATTACATGGATTATGTTTGCAAAATCCTATTTTTAGAATGTAATAAGTGGTATTAGTAATATTAGTACAAGTGTTTAGAAACCACATTGATTGAACTTCAAAGTAGCAGACCATATAGAGTGACAGTTCCAAATCTGCTTTGGCATTAACATCAGCACAAATACTGTGTACCAATAGCTTCGTAGCTTGGGTTTCCATGGCCGAAGAGCACCTGTAGGTGTAATCTGGAGGTGGCCCAGTACTCGTGTCCATATAGTGTATTAAATACATTTGCACACAGTCACCTAACAAGATAAATGAAGGTAGGATTGTTTTGGTAATGTTGTCACTGTTTCAGCCTTTGATCATCTATTTTCCTCTGTCAGTATTTTTGGGAAAGCTTCATGTTCCGGCTCTGCTCTTTTGTCCTGTTCAGTGTAAAAGTCCTTACATCATTTTGTCCACCCCCCTTTCCCTTATAGCCTGTAACCAAATGAGAGGTAAAACAGATGCCTTCATTCTTTTCCCTTTCACCCATGCATGATTTTGACCTATAGAGAATATTTTTGAGTCACGGACATCTGAAAGTGTTTATCCTAAACAAAAAGCAGCCAGGCAGCTAATCTCAGGCGGGAAATGGTCCAGCTCAAGCTGCAGCGTCTCTATTTCAGATACGGTGCGAGAAAAGACAAAAAAAGAGCTTGTAGACGAGCAGTGAACATGTGCTGAAACATTTGAAACATCTCTGTTACCAGGCCCGCTGATGGTGATTGTGGAATACTGCAAGTATGGGAATCTCTCCAACTTCCTACGAGCCAAGAGAGAGTTCTTCCTCCCTTACAGGGTAACACAGCGCTGCAGAACTCAAGCAATTTATTCAAGCACTTTCACATTTGTTCTCTGATGGCAGCTCAAAGCTCAGAAAGACTATCTGTAATCATGTTTTCATTTTTACCTTTTAGTCTGTCTCATTTTTCTACCTCTGCTTTGTCCCCTTTATGTAGTTTCTGTTCACAAACTCAGTTATCTGCCATGTTCTGTAAGTCTTAAGCCCGATATTGATTTTTGAGATGATTCATTGAAACGCTTCCCCACTTAGGATCGCTCTCCAAAAACCCAGAGCCAGGTGAGGCGGATGATTGAAGCGGGTCAGATTGCCCAGAGGACTCGTCAACCGCCCTCTCCATCCTCCTCCCCGCTCACCGCTTCTCAGAGTCCATCATCCAATACGTCCAGTCAGACTCCCGCTGTAGAGAAAAGTGAGTCATTTTATGTGATTGAACTCCTCATCCTGCACCGCGCTGTTTTCTTTTCTCGCCGTGACTGCCCTCATCCTCTCCTTCTCTCTCTCCAGTGGAGGACTTGTGGAAAACTCCTCTGACGATAGAAGATTTGATTTGCTACAGTTTCCAGGTGGCTCGTGGGATGGAGTTCCTGGCTTCCAGAAAGGTTAATTCTCAGCATTACAGTGTGGACAATTAATGATTAAGCTGTGATGAATTGTCACCGGAGGTTAGCTTCAGAGGCAGCGGCTTGTAGTTTGGGGCATTTATGAGGGGTCCACAGTGGCTCAGGTGGTAGAGCAGGGTCAACCGCTAATGCTTGGCATCTCCGATCCCTTGGCTCAGAGTGTCATGTTCTGCCATGCTTCCTGTGACAGCTCCACTGGCATAGAGTATGCATCTGAATGGGTAATTGAGCGGTTAAGTGTTTTGTGCACTAAGGTGGAAGGACACTATGTGAGTGCATTTCATTTACCATCAACTTTTCAGTCCTTTGTGCCTAACAATGATCCCCAGTTTAAAACTAGCAGAAGAATATGGATGTTTTTGCATTGATGCCACAGTGCAATACACAAATTAAATTAGAAAGATTTTTAATGAAGAAAAAAAAAAAAAGGTTTAACATTGGCATTTTGAATTGATTGCAGTTACGATATTAGTGGTTTTCTCAGTCCAACATACAACAACTCAGACCAACTGTGATGAAAGCACAAATTACCATTTCAGAGTCAATAACAGAAAGAAATTTATTAATTAAAAAGAAAAAAGTTGTCTTTAACAGCTGATATAATCTGGAAATCAAACTTAAGAAAAGAAACAGAAATAACACTGATTCTTTTCCTGAGGTTTAAAATATGATGCCGAGGACACAAAATATGAAGACGTTAGGGGATGGTGTAACTGCCTGCTGAATCACTAATTACTCTTAAGGTTTTAACATCAACTAAAGAACAGGTTAAGGAATTGACAGAGGCATTGCTTACCAGAATTGGCAAGGGTTTATGTTACAAATATAGCCCCAGTGATAGCATAACAAAGGAAACTGGACCCAGAATGGAACCTTGAGATACACCACAAAAGAAGAGTGTAGTTACCATTGCTGATGGAAAAAGACTTGAACCTGGGAAGTACTACCATAAATACCAATACATTGTATACAAGAACAATAAAGTCACCAGCATCAACACAGCATCAATACATTAAATGTCATTTAAAGGTACCATTATCCGTTGTTTTCTTTTGAGTTTAAAATATTGAAACCATTAAAAAATACAGACAATGCAACCGGCATCAGAATAAAATGTAATCCTGTTCATCCTTACCTCAAACCTCGTCGATGAACTGAACTCATCGAAGCAGATTCGATACAACCCTCCCATCTCCAGACAGCGCACAACGCTATAAGCTAACAGTATGCCAGCTAATGTTAGGCTGTTCAAAAAATTGTCCTAAATATCACACGTTCCATCCGACAAACACTTTGATTAAATTCTCACATCGTACAAGAGTTTACTCACTAAGCGTCACTGTTCAGCAATGTTAGTTACACCAATGTAAATCTCGACAGCTGGACTAAAGCCTAGACTCGCTACAGATTACTTGTCCTACAGTGGCCACCGTAGCTAGGCTTGTGCATTTCATTTAGCTGCAATCTACTGACATCTAGTGGTGAGACTTTATACACCGTAACTAAGATTTGTTCTCTTTATGAGAGCAATTACTGGTGCGTGTTTAAAGTAGACAATCGTTGTGTACTAACTGCATAGACAACATGAAAAAGAAACTAAATCCCAGCTTAGAAATAGCACAGTTTGTAGAGGCGCTTGACGTGTTATGGTATTTTATATATTCTGTTACCCTGTATGATCACTATTTTATTATTACCGGTATTGTTATATTATTATAGTGCCTTTTATGTTCAAATTTATTTTAGATACTCGAAATACATGTGAGCAGGTTAAAAACAGTAGTGTATTATGATTAATGAAGCGATCATTCAATCTGTTCTGCAGCAACTGCATTTGTTGCTCTGGTAATGTGGAGAAAATACACAGTAGTATAAACTGGGACTACTCAATTTAAATATTAAGCACAATTCCTAAGTACTTGTCATTTCTTATAGCGACTCTGCCACCTGACCTTGACACTGGAAGTGCATCAGGAGTGTTATCACAAAGTATCTAGGCCTCCTGAGTTATACTGTCTAACGAGCAAAATCTTTTGACTTAAGAGATAAGAGGTGAGCTTTTCTCAGAGCAGTTTTTATTGAAGTCCAAGAGATAGGACTAAACTGATTTAAAATTATATGACTTTTTTAAAATTCATGAATATTAAAAAAACATGAAATCAACTTAGAATGGAAGTTTTGTCTGCACATAAAATGACATTAAAAACATTCAGGTACAAGTAAAGCAATAAAATTAAGATTGTGTTTTAATTTTGAGGAATACTCCTCGCAAACAGCAGAGATGTTTCAAAGCACTTCGATGCAAACTGAATTCTCACATTTTCCAGGCGTTAGAGAGGTGTGTTATTGGATTGTTTCAGTTTGACGGTGAGCTGATTTGATCCCCATGAACTCAAAACACTGTCAAAATAAGCTTTTAAAAATTGTGTTTTACCAAAACACTGATACGCATTGCTATGGTTCATTGCACTGTAACTGGATAAACGATTAAATCGGAAAAAAGGGAGCAGCTGCAACTTGTAATGAATGTGATACTGAGACTTACAACAGCAGACTGGCTGGCTTTATTTGACTCCCCCAAACCACTCAAAGCTGTGTTTGCTTGCCAGGTTTGTGAAGGGTGCTGGAAGAGATACAGTTCAGCCCCAGTTACAAACTGGCACACGCAGACACAAACACACTCCCTGGTTTTAAAAAATGGTCAATGGTACACTCTCCCAAATAACACTTACGCAGAGGAAACAAGGCGGACACCGCGCATGCAACCACTTAAAAATCACGCACATACTCAAACACCTGTCTGCGGAGTTATGATGTATGCGTGGTCCTGTGTGTATCCACAGTGTATCCACAGAGACCTGGCCGCCCGTAACATCCTCCTGTCAGAGAACAACATTGTGAAGATCTGTGATTTTGGGCTGGCCCGAGACATTTACAAAGACCCCGACTACGTCAGGAAAGGCAACGTATGTCACCACTTTAGCTTCCCGGGAAAGAATACACTTTTTAATTGTTATTATTTCTTTTTATCCACCCACATAAAGATTACTTTTAATGGCGAGTCTCAGCTGTGTTTTATCTGCCTGTCATATCTGTTTTAATGTTCTCTCAGGCTCGCCTCCCTTTGAAGTGGATGGCCCCAGAGAGCATCTTTGACAAAGTGTACACCAGCCAGAGTGACGTGTGGTCCTTTGGAGTTCTCCTTTGGGAAATCTTTTCACTCGGTAAGAAGTCGGAATCATAACACATGCACACGCATCTTTTATGTCATCTGTGCAGAACTCAGTCTCTTGTGATTGAAAATATCTATAAATGTCAGCCGGTGCCAAAAGCAATGAACTTTTACTAGCAGAACGAATCAGCATCCCTATTATACAAGTACTCAGTCATTTGTCTTCCTGTTCCTAATGTGGTGGTTGATGTTGGTCTTTTCTTAGGTGCATCTCCGTATCCGGGGGTACAGATTGACGAAGAGTTTTGCAAGCGATTGAAAGAGGGCGTCAGGATGAGAGCACCGGAGACTGCCTCTCCTGAAATGTAAGCATTTAGTTTCTCTCTTTCTTTCCGCATCTTCGAGAAAAAAAATGCTTCTGCTTTCAGGAAGAAAATATTGCTCTTAATGTCTTTAACTAGGTAAACCAGTTAGAAGAATGACTTCCGTTTTAATGTCATTAAGTTGATTTGCACATCTAGGGAACAATGTAGGATGGCATTTGTAGATGCATTTGAGGCTGTTATGCTTGTTAAGACTGCGCTGCCCTCTGCTGGTAGATATGGCATCATGCTGGCCTGCTGGCAGGGCGAGCCAAAAGAGAGGCCCACCTTCCCCGCCTTGGTCCAGATCCTGGGAGACCTGCTGCAGGACAACAGTCTACCTGTAAGTTCTGCTGGAGAGATAATGTCTCCAACTTTCTTCTGTAGTTTTTCTTTCTTGGGGTCTGGATCTTGTTCTTATTTCCTTCAGGATGGGAAGGACTACATCCCCCTGAACCACTCACAGAACTCTGAAGACGATGGTTTCTCTCAAGCCTCTTCGCGCCCGCCATCTGAGGAAGAACTGAGACTCGCTTGCAACACTATGCCCACAAGGTACAAGAGAGCAATCCCCTTTTATCCACCAGACCCCATAAAACGATATGAATGATACAGCAGATTGTTATTGTTGGATTTATCAAACTGTCACTTTTTGTCATGAACATAATGCATCATAAATACAACATATAATGATTCCAATAGCTGTGTAAAGATTCCAATTAATGTCCAAAAAATGCTGGTAAACTGAAATTTGTGTTTCAATTATTAAAAATAGAAATGCAATATGCAGCTCAAGTTTGTTTGCGATCATTGCCTTTTCTCTGTCTTTCGGTCAGGTATTATAATTGTGTGCCCTTTGCTGGCTGTGTGTTCGTGGGGCCGTCCAAAATATGCCAGCCCAGAGTGAAGACCTTTGAAGAGTTGCCTCTTGAGATGCATCCACAGAAACCTCCTCAAGTAAGCTTCTTATCCTCTTATCAGCTGTCGGAAAATGTGAACTGACTGGTGACATTTTCTGAAAGCTTTTTCAGACTTAGACATTATCACCTATGTTTATTACTAAAAATGGTCGTTCTTGGTCGAGACAGATGTAGCACCTGCGTCAACCTGTGTCTTTTTTCCTCTAGGACAACCAGACGGACAGCGGGATGGTTCTGGCCTCCGAAGAATTTGAGAGAATTGAGCACAACCACGGGGGTGTTGTCTTGAAAAGGTTAAATGATATGAAAGCAAAAATCTGAATATCTGTGAAAACTGGAATCGAAGCACTAGACGTACGCAGCCAGCTGTTTAGTCACACCATCTGACATTTGGACCGCTACACACTAATTTCTCACCATGAAACAGCACAATGACTGTCGAGTTAAAGAAAAACTTTAGAAATGAATGCCTTTATGCTCCACATGTTTCAGAGTCAATACGAGAAAACATTTGCTTTCTTTTGCTCGGAAACTGCAGAATAGTCACCCGCTGCTTTATGTGGAACGAAACTAGATTTGCAAAGGAAGTAAGCATCAGTGCAGTCTCGATCTATGCATGGGTAAGTGGGAGTAAACAACTGTCTGAGTCATTCAAACCTGGGTATTAGCAACATTTTGAGAGTTGCAATGTTGTAAAAAGCCAACATAAACTAAAAGTGAAAAAAGCATGTTTTTATGGAGAACTTACTCCTACAGTAAAGTGTAGGAGGAGCCTATGTGAGCAGATGCTCTGATCAAAAAGGAGTCAAAAATAAATAAACTATCCCATTCTTTAGAGGATATATTACATAATATATAATATAGTACGTATATTAAATCAGTGTGTCAGTATCTTTGGTGCCTCTGAAAGTCTTTTGCTTAATAATGTCTTCAAGCAGCTGGGCTCCATCATTTTGCACAAATATTTCGTAAGTGTACATGCTGGGGATTGGTGTATTCGGGACTGTCTTGCAATAATAAGCTCATGGTAATAAACAGGGGAGTTCAACAATGATTATCTAGGTTATAGAGAATTGTATCAATCAAAGTTCACAGAAAGTTGTTTAGCCTGAGTTGGGAGTCTGTAATTTTTTTCCTTCTTTCCTCAGTCGTATAAACAGTAGCAGCAGCACGGAGCCTCTGACAGCCTCCCACAGTTCCCCAGATCAAAGCCATGCCACAGGCAGCTCCAGGCTCCGGCCCAACTTCTTCAGCCAGCTGTCAGGTCAGACCTTCTACAACAACGAGTACGGACACCTGTCCGAGGAGGGCTTCTGTGACTTCTACTCCTCACCGAACACCACCTCCCCGGCCTCTTCGAATGTGTAATTTTACCAAAGATGCATAAAAAAGGGGTTTAACACAGACAGCTGAGGTTGAGGATGGTTTGCAGTAACATCTCAGTATTGACATGTAACTAGTCTTTTTTTTTATATATTGAAGATCAGGTTTTAGATTCTCATGATTACTTTCTCATCTCGAAATCCTTCTTCTCTCAGACTGTTGCCTCAACAAATGGACTGAGCTACATGTGCCTGAAGTTCCTCTAACCAGCCACTGCGTGGCAGCATTATGACAAAAACAAACCACAAGTATTTTCTAGTCACACACATATATATATTTTTATCTTTTATATGCAGAGAATTCTTTCTTTATTTGTGCAAATTATGACTCATACAAGAGGAAATAAAGAATTTTATCTCCTTCTGCTTGTTTTTTCCCAATGATGAATATGAATTTAGAGTTGGATCTGTCGTAAAAGCTGTACTTCAGTGGAGTAAAGTGTCAATTTGTGTTTTGGCCCACAATGAGAAAGAGCCACAAGATCTGTGATTTAGTCAGCGAAGTAAACAGATATTTGTGGCATCTGTGTCATTCAGTGGAGGTGGACACACTTAGACTCACAACATTGCTAATAAGTGATGGAAGTAAACAGAGGGATGGAGGGGGAATAAAAGGAGTGACTCACGGTAAGCACCTTTATCAGAGCTGGACGCTTGCACGATGATAGCTGTAACAGCTTAACGCCCTCTTACAAGCTCACATCACAAATGACAGCCTGCAGGGTGTTGTCCCAGGCTGCCAGCTGAGGGAAATGAGAACCGGCTTGGTGCAAAGTCCACTTTGTGACATTTACAGCTAGGAGAGTGAGCGTATACAAAGTCAGAGACACAAAGGTGCCACTTTCAGCTTCTAAGAATAATCGTTACCATGTTGTTCAGGTAAAAAGTCATAATATGGCCTTCATAATTTGACTTTTTATTACAAATACATTTCTTGCAGTTTAAAGAAGCTAAAAGAAATAAAAAGACACCTAAAATTTTTAAAGCCAAAACTTGTTCACAGATCACTTTCTGAGGTTTTTTTGGAAACACGAATCATACCAGAGTAACCTTTATCGTAACCTCTGAGGACAGCGCAGGGATTACAGTAATTTGAGCGTTAAAGAGAAAAGGATGGTACTCAGAGTAGAAAAACAGGTTTTAAGGTGCTTTTAACTCAGCGATGATCACTGACATAACAGGGAGTGTTGTAATGACAACAGAATAAAAGGAAGCAGAGGCCCTGATGAACAGGTTTGTCCCTTTTAAAAACAAACCTTTATTGAAACCACACCAAAATTATTTTTTGAAAAAAATCATGTACCATGTAAATAAACAAACAAACAAAAAAGAATAGAAAAACAAACAAACACAGACATTCACTATATTTTTGCCATCACTGAGACTGAGTAGAAATAAAGTGGAAACTAGAGACTGTAAAGTAAACAATGATAAATGCTGCACCGATACTGAAACAAGCAGGAGAAACTGAAAAGCTTTCAGTGGCACAAAGAGAGCTGGTGATGATCCTGTACGGTTTAACAGTAAGCCAAAAGGCACACAGGTGGAATACGGGAGATAAAAACGACAGACCACGCTACATGACACAAAATGCTATTTGTACACACTACGCTTTAGATTTCATCCCGTCCTCTGCACGTTTTATGAACCCTGACAATACTTCCTTCACACGAGGACCAAAAATCTAAATTGGTCTCCTAATTTACAACACATCTGGCTGAGATGATCCTGTTTTGATGCCATTTACTCCCTGAATTATATCATTTCCTATACCCATGATTAAAAAAATGTTCCTTTGATTTAATATATTTAATATATTCTTTCGTGTCATTCTAAATATATCAGCTGCAACGTTTAAAGAAAAAAAAAAATACAGAATGAATCCCTGGCACACTCAGTAACAAAAGATATCATCTCCTCTCCTTTCCCCTCCTGACACTGAAGATGGAGGAAGCCGACATGTGATAGTCAGCATTCTCACGTCACTGGAGCAGAAGGAGCCCGAGAGGATCTTTAATAAAACAGACGCATCCCTGCAGCCTGGTAGTTAAATCAAGTGCCCGAGACTCTTATATGGACAAGGTGATACAATCTCCTGAAGGAGGTCGTTTCGGACTGGATTTAGCTAACAGGCTAGCAACTTTGCACTTATAAATAAGATGTGAGGAGAGGGTTGGAAACAGTCATCATGACATTTTGCCAATCTGTATCTTCTTCCAGGCCTCAGAAGCAGTGAAAATACAGGAGTCGATGATCCCCGCGACTGTGAACGTCCCTCCGACGATGGCACAAATCTACAAAAAAAAGAAAGAAAATGAAAAAACGATCCTGTCAGGCTTCATATTTCAGAGCTTTGATGTCTTCTTCTTAAGTCTCAATATCAGCTGGGCCTAATCCTATTTATCAAAACAATGCTCTGCGCCAACGCCACGGAATTTATAGGAATCCAACAAAAAGCCCTGCTGTAGGCTGACTCACAATCTTGAGCCGTGACTCATGATCACATTAAAAACACAGTCATCTCCTACCCATGCCTTAAGTCATGATAAACCTAAACAACACACAAGACGAATAATGGTGTAGCTCATCAGGCAGGCTGCCAACTCAAGCCTGACCGCATTATCAGTCAACAGGAAACTTTCTGATCAGGTGCTACAGGCTACGCCAAAATTCCACCGATGACAAAGGGAGTTGAGGAAGACAAAGGGAGTTCAGTGAGTTAGGAAATGGTCATTAAGTTTCATACCAACACCACGAAAGCTTCATTCAGAAGATGGTTAGACTTTGGTTAGCACAAAAACTAGAAAAAGGAGGGAACGGCTAGCCAGGCTTTGATCAGAGATCAACCCAGCAGCATTATTCTTAACCATGTTAGCAAACATTTGAACGGCTTATTTTCTATCTGTTACTGGGCAGTGAAGATGTTCAATCACAAAGCTGAGATATTTAGCTAAAATGCACGAATTTGTCTCCTCATTTCCCTTCCTTAAGAACAGCTTCTTGACCGCTACCCTTACACTGAGATCAAATTTTAATTCAACTTTAGCGAACAGCAGATGAATCAACTGAAGGGCCAGATGCATCTCTCAGGTCAATTTCTTCAGAACATGCCTGACACGTCTTCTGCTGTCATCTATTTCTACAGTTTTCTCATTTTTTTTTAAGTCTCCAGCTCTTTGGGAATCACTTTGTTGTTGCGCAAATCCTATTTTATGCCACACGGCATAAAAACTGTTATCTTTGACATTTTTCATAGACTTAACTAAAGAAACTGGAATAAAGGTGTTTTTGTGATAAAAACAAAGTGCCTAAAGATACGATTTAAAATATGTTATTTGCCGAGTTGTCTGTTATGTGTAAATACAACACTAGTTCATTCACTGAGTCAGGTGCCTTTTCTATCCTTGAATGATTCATAGGTGGTATAACAAACAAACAGAAAAGGTCACGTACACGACTGAAAATGAGTGAAAAAGCAGCCAAAGTCCAGAGAAAAACTGTGAAAGACTTTCAGAAAAGCTGGAAAATTATTACTTAAGCCCTTTAAAAACAATTCAAGAATATCTGGCTCATTGAAAGCAAAATATAATGAAATAAGGTGTGGTTCAAGACTTTTGCACAGGATAGTAAAAAGTTGATCTTTGGACTTGAACTTGAAAGACCTGCAATTCAAATAAAAGCGGCTTTTGTAAACAGCTTTGGGGCCGCGGGCTTTGTGTTTACTCACTGTTGTGATGAAGCGGTAGAGGGGCTGTCTCCGCTCCGTGTACTTCACTGTGATCGGACTGAGATCGTACCTGAACCAGATCGCTGGGATAATTCTTCCCGTGTGGCTGTAAGCAACATATTCCTGTGTGTGGGGGGAAAAAAAAAAAAAAAAAAAAAGATTACAAGTGAGGAACTTAATCCCATTACGTTTATAAAATAAATCGGCACATATTCTCATCTACAGCGGTGGCAGTGGTGTTTGTGAGTCACTACAGAATCAGTTTCGGAATAAGTCACTCCACAGTCATAAATGATTCAATAAAAATGAATCTCAGCTGAATATTATTCCAATGAAGCAATCTCGAGGAGGCTACAATGTAAATTGAATTATTGTTACGAGCTGACAACGTTATCAGGCGGTATATATAAATCCATTTCTCCAAAATCAGTGCTGCAGTAACTGCCCGACACAATAATGTTGACCACATTTAACACAACGCAGAAGAATGTCGCAGTCCAAGCTCGGATGCGGGCCTCAGCTGGACCACTATTTACGCTTTGGAAATTAGGTTTTGGAAATATTTTGCTCAGGCCCTTATTGTCCCTTCTTCACAGCTGACCTGCAGTGTTATTATTCCACACTCCACTCCCAGCTGTCTTCCTACACAGTTCCAGGAAGTGTTTTTTCTTTTTTTCCTTTATGGTTTGTTGACATCTTGAGAGTTTTTCCAGTCACTAGGATTGAGCTTTCACTTTCAGATGAGTGCAATGTTAACACGAGCTATACGTGCTCCGGCCGTATGCCGACATGGACGCGCTACCTCTATGATGAGAAAAGGTCATCAGCTAATGAGTGCAGGGATGCGGTACCTTATTGGCTACTGTGTACTGATAAGAGAACCTCTGTCTGCCTGAGAGGTCTTCATACACTGTTGGTACAATCTTCAATATGTAGTCATGTGAAGCAAGAGCTGCAAGAGACATAACATTAATTAAATAAGACAAACAAAGCATCTTCAGTATTCAAGATGAATGCTGTCTTTGTAAAACAAGTTCCCATGTAGTTCTGTCCAGTGAGTGTCTTGTGACATTACATCATCCTAAGCTACATTGCCAAAGGTATTCACTCACCTACCAACCATTGAATTCAGGTGTTCCAATCACTCCCACAGTCATAGTTGTATAAAATCAATCACCTTTAATGTTCTACAAACATATTTTAAAAATCGGTCGCTCAGTGAATTCAAGTGTGGTACCTTGATAGGATGTTGCCTTTGCAATAGGTCCAATCGTGAAACTCCCTCACTACTAAATAGTACAGAGTCAGCTGTTAGTGGTATTATAACAAAGCGGAAGTCACAAGCAATCAACCATGAAGCACCTTGTAAGGTCGCCAACTTTCAGCAGAGTCAATCGCTGCAAACCCCCAAACTTCATGTGGACTTCAGATTAGCTCAACAGCAGTGTGTAGGGAGCTTCATAGAATGGGTTTGCATGGCAAAGAAACCACATGAAAGTCTTACATCACCAAGCTCAATGCAAAGCATTGGATGCAGTAATGTAAAGCACGTCACCACTGGACTCTAGAGCAGTGAAGACTTGTTTTCTGGAGTGACGACTCTGGCAATCTGATGGACGAGTCTGGGTTTTTGTGCCAGGAGAACAGTACTTGTCTGACAGCACCATGCCAAGTGTAAAGTCTAATGAAGAGGGGATTATGGCTCGGGGTTGTTTTTCAGTAGTTGGGCTCAGCCCCTTAAGTTCTATTAAGAACTAAGGGCCCCTTCCTGTTCCAATAAGACTGCGTATCAGTGTGCAAAACAAGGTCCATAAAGAAATGGATGAGCAAGTTTGATGTGTGAAGAACTTGACTGGCCTGCACAGAGTCCTGAACTCAATCTAACAGAACAGGATGAATTAAGAGCGGAGACTGTGAGCCAGGCCTTCTTGTCCAACATCCGTGTCTGACCTCACAAATGTGCTTCTGGTCAAAAACTCCCATAAACACACTTCTAAACTTCGTGGAAACTTCCCAGAAGATTTAAAGCTGTAAACGGTGGGGCAGCATATAAAACCCGATGGATTAAGAATATGATGACACTCAACTTCATGTGTGTGTGAAGGCAGACAAGGGAATACTTCTGGCAATATGGTGTACGTAAGCACTGTCATAAGTTGGTCATAATTATTACATTTGCTGTCTAGATACATACGATTAGATGACATCTTGTCTGCCCCTCCTAAAGCATTAAAGGCTCCTTGGACTTTCTGTACCTGTGTGACAATGAAGAGAGAAAAGATCTGTGTTAATATGGCAGTTATTCTTCTCCACTTTCTCCATCTAAAAAAAATAAATAAATAAAAAATGTGTCCCACCTGGAGCTTTTCTCCAAAGGCAAGCTTGTGGATGGTGTGGGTCATGTCAGGGCTTTGAGGCTGTGCTGTGGCACTATGTGTCGACACGTGGAAGTTTCCCGGTACCTGAACACAAATAAACACATTGAGGTGGGTTTGTGCC
This sequence comes from Aulonocara stuartgranti, assembly GCF_965226115.1. Classification (NCBI taxonomy): domain Eukaryota; kingdom Metazoa; phylum Chordata; class Actinopteri; order Cichliformes; family Cichlidae; genus Aulonocara; species Aulonocara stuartgranti. The sequence goes on from NC_138940.1 coordinate 26,985,968, forward strand.
TAACACCACAAGCACCTGCAAGACATTTAGTTAGCTAATGAGGGAGCCTGAATGCATTTGGTTGGAAACTAAATGTTCCTTGCCTCCCAACCGCGCGTGTTTTACATATTTCCAACTACTCCCCCAAGCATGAGTGTCAATTGTTCAACTGCAGGGTTAATCACTGTAAATGCAGTGGAAAGACTGACGCACAAGATGCAGACGTGAGACAAACACAGCTTCATGGAGCCTAGATTATACGGATAGGTGTAACTAAATCCAAGAGCAGCCTCAATTTAGCGTAACTCAATTTAGACCCAAGAGGTTGGTGGGGGCAATCTCCATTTTTAACTCGAGTCCAACTCAAATATACAAACTGACATTCAATCCAAGCTTGCTTGTCAGTAAAATACAAATATCAGCCCGACCCAGTCCATCACAGTGTAACTACTGGGCACAGAAAAGCAGAGTTTTGCAATTTCCTGAAGGGAAGCAGTAGTATAAGTGATTCACACAGCATGTATGGATTAGGCTTCTCGCACTCTCAGGTGAGATCTTACTTTGTTGATGCTGAACTCTCCCTCAAAGCGACAACCATCACCCTGGTTGAGGGGAATCTTCATGGAGTTCTCTATGTGACCGACCTCGTGGCGTCCCATCTCATCTTGGATGTCCAAACCCACCACTGAAAGCAAAGAAACAAACTCAGACGAGTGCGAGGACGATCGGCCAATAAATCGTTTCGTTAAACAACAGAAAGGAATCAACAAAAAGAAAAAAAAACAAACAAACAAAACAAAAAAAAAAAAAACATTGACAGTTTTTCTGAGACTTGTTTTAGTGATTACTTTAATCTCTAAGATATCCGGAAAACAATGATGAACTCAAGTGATTTTTTTTAACTCTATAACAAATATTTGCCTATTTTATTGATGAGTTTCAGCAAAAATCAGCAATCTGGGAGCATCACCACCTTCTGGTTAAATATGAGCAGCTGTTTGTTGTTGCTGTTTTATTTATTTTATTTTGAAAAACCAAACAAGCACTTTTTATTCAAAAAGAAAAAGAGAATATCTGATTATCACTGCACAAAGTGACCCACAGAGTAAACACACAATCAGACCATTTACGATACCCAATCACCCCCGTCTCCCCGTGTCGGTGTTTTTCCATCTAGACTTCACCCCTTTCTTTTAGGCGGCGGTGGCACACATTGGCAGTGGCCTATTTTCAGAGCCTGCCTGCATTTTATGTCACCCACGAGTGCACAGAGAGAGAGAGAGGGATGTCTGCTTGATCTGTGCTAAAAACCTCCACATGCCGTCTGTCTGACCTTTGACATTCAAGACGGGATTCTCCCCCCTCTCCATCTCTATCCAGATCTCAAAATACAGTGCATAAATATAAGTGACGTGTGTGTGTGTGTGTGTGTGTGTGTGCACCAGTGAGAGATGGTTGTTTCTCCTTTTTAAGACATTTCGGACTGGAAGCAGGTTGAAAGAAAGTGGAGGTTAGTATAAGGTTATTTACACGCGGATGTGCTTTTCCATGAAGTCACAAATCAAGGCGGGGCAACCGGTAAAGGTCACCGAAGAGAGATGATGTTTAACTCTGGAGCAGCAGAGCAGATAAACGCTAAAACCAGGGGATGGAAATGTCAGGTTTTCCATGATGAAAGAGCCTCTTCCTTGAAGTAAATTTGCAGCGGATGACAAGCTCTTTGGAAAATTGACTTGTGTAGAATATTAACTCGTGAGGAGAGGAACATTTCTGCTCATTACGTGCAGCTGCACTGTGTGGTCAAACCGACGTGTTTGAGCTGGTATTTAAATGGGACCCAAACTTGAGGGGGGAAGGGAAAGGGCTTCAATTTTGCAATTAAACAAAACGACCTATACATACAATCATCAAGAGCTTTCATTAGTAACGGCAGGGGGACGGCCTTTGTTTAGGCATGCCATGAGTGAGTGAGCTCGTCTGAACACATGGCCAGCAGCTGTGTGTCTGCGTGCCAAAGCCTCTATCGCACAAATCTGGACTTAATTTTCACACAAGCAAGTTATAAGCTTTTCCATTTTTGGATATCGCCCGAGCTGAATCGATGTGTGAGTTTTCTGCGCTGTCCCGAGACCTGCCGGTGTATTTGTGCAAGCGATTTGTCATTTGGCATAGTTTTAGAGGAGGGGCTGGGGGAAGGCACGAGGAGCACAAAAGTGACCTAGTACCCTTCAATCGCACGTTACACAGACATCTGAGCACAGGGTACGAGCCAGTAGAGGCGACTTAATGTGAAACACAGATCACATCTGTGTGGCAGCACGAGATTCAACAGGAGATACAGAGGATGCTCTCGTCTTATCTATGAGCATGCCAGACCAAAACTGCCAATGCAGTATTGTGAAATGTTCTAAAGCATGCCTCATTTCTTTACATTTTGCTAGGAAAATGGAAAATAGATGCAGCAGGTTACTGAAACATATATGGAAATACAGTATTATATGGCAAAAACAGTTCTAATGAGGTGGGAAGTCAATATTTAGTAAGGCCCCCATTCATTCACACAGCCTGAACTCTCTTAGACAGATCGTCTAATAGTTCTCTTTTTTGGATGTTTCTACCTTTTGTTCTGTTCTCTGTCAAAATGATCCCACGCTGCTTCAAAAATGCTGAAGTCCAGGCTCTGTGGTGGGCAATCCTTGACTGAAGCTGTTTCATTGTGTTTTTTTCTTTCCACCTACACCTTTACTGCACCGACAGTGTGTTTGGGATCACTGACATGCTGAAATATAAAGCTGTTGCCAAACAACACTTTGCAGATGATACTGTATAGTAAATCAAAATCTTATGAGACTTTTCTGCATTTATAACTCCATCAATTTTCACAATATCCTCAAAATAATTCAAATTTGGATTCATCACTCTATAAGACTCGTTGCCATTGATTTTCAGTCCAATTCTTGTGCAATTTGGTATACCTCAGGCTTTTCTCCCTCTTTATCATCATTAATAATGGCTTCTTGAGAGCACACCCTTTCACCGAGCCCGTTGAAGTTTCAGTGAAGAGTAAATGGATCAACTGAAGGTCCAGACGCATGCTGTGTCAGGTCTTTGATGCTGATTAACCGCTATTTTTAAAGCTAAAAATTTAAGTTTCTGTTATGCCTGGACACAAAATAGCTGATTTGTCCCTTGAATTGTTAAATTGTGCCTTTTCTATACTTGAATGATTCATAGGTCAGCGCTAAGTGGTTTTAAAAAAAAAAAAATCATATGAACTAATAAAGAACTGAGGGCTTGCTCAAGACATTTGCACATCACTGTAGTTTTGAGAGTCTGTTTCTTTATCTAAGGGATAGTTTATCCTTTGCTAATATGACAGGTTAAATGACAGGGCACACAGTAAGCATGAGTCAGATAAAGGGGAAAACAAACTGTTAAAAGAGGCCTTACAAAGTGTGGAAGAAAAAATACAGAAACAGAAGATGTAATGCAAAGAAATAGATATTTGTATATATGTATATACTCACAATCACAGTGTAAGTTTGGCAAACTGATGTTTAAACTCACTTCTATCTTCCCACCACTGTCTTTATCGGGATCATCCACATACAGTTCATTTACACTGCAATGGATGGAGAAAAGAAAAAAAAAAGGTTAGAAATGGTTAGAACAGAAAATCAACTTTTAATTTAAAGAAATGTGGTATTTTCATTAGAAAAAGACACTTTTCTCCCTCGACGTCATGCTATTGTGCGCCACTTTAATAGTAGGGGACTCATCTTCTGCCAAATTGCAAGGAGAGAGCATTTGTGTATCTCTGCCGGTGTAATTTCCTTTCTGTCACACCCTTACCAAGTCATTGCTTATTACACATTGCCAAGAGGCTGACGCATGCACAAAGCCAATTTCCTGTCACAAATTTGACTCCATTCATTGGTTACAACACTGGCTGGGCAGAATACATCATAATGAGGGCATTGACATTCATAATTAAGTCCCTGTTTGTGCCTGCGTGGTAACCAGGGAACTGTGCGTTTCAGCCGGAGGATATTACAGACGAGCGGCAGTACCTACATTTCAGTGGCTATGAATCCCGTCAGCTCAGACAGGAAGAGGAAGAGTATGAAGACACAGCAGAGGATGGAAACTGTGGGCAAAGAGGAAGAGAGTCAGAATGAAGACACTGTTCAAACCTAGGTCACTGGTGATGTCTCATATATCACTTCTTTCACATAGAAGTTACACAAGCTTTACACAGAATGATGCAAGTCAAATGATCTGGACTGACTGGGTCTTAAGGAACGGCTGACGTAAGCTATTGGTATTAATGAAATCACAGCAGCTAAAAAAAATAAATCCCTAAATAGCAGTTTTACTGACAGTGTTAGCCCTCCCATTATGTTGTTTTTTCTTTCTTTTAAAGAACCTCCTACAGTAATTACACATTAAATACCAGCACAGCAGGCGGCCATTACAGCATTTCTTCTTTGAGAGAGGTGATCTCATGCTACGCCTTAGTAAGCCCTACAAACAACATTTTAGGCTTCCTTAAACTCACACACTGACAGTCACCCAGACCAAAAATGGCTTCCACAAAAGAGGCTGAGCAGACACCAAAGTAGGAAAAATTAACTTTAACTGTTCAGTGTCTTTGTGCCGACATAAAGCCTAAGCTTAAAAACACACTAAAGGAGAAGCAGCCAGGTCGTCCGCTTCCCTCCATGTGCCAAACTAATCAGCCGAAGAGTCAAATAAAAGAGTGGCCATGTGTTTACTAAGATAAATGTGGAAGGAACTGATCTGTGTCTGTGGTCTATCTGGTATGGTGAGAGCCTTGGTTAGAAAGCTCTCGCTCAGCAGGTGAGGCATGTTTACGTGGCAACCGTCTCCTAGGTTCGCACAGTCACGTGACCTTGTGGTTTAGCAGGGCGTCACAGGCGGACCTGCGGCTAGAGGAAGCTTTACATAAGGTAATATTTAACCAACAAACAAGGGAGTGTCACTGTGACACATAGATTACGAATTCAGGTTCATTAAAAAACTTGTACAGTAAGTTTTCCCTGCCTTCAAAGGATGCAATATAGGACGATGATTACTAAAGATGAGTGATTTTTAATAGTCTCACAATGGAAATACTGACACCCCGAAATGATTTACAAAGACATGACATGACTGTCTTCTATTTACGCTCCAGCTTATCCGGACAGCTCGGACATTCTTTGGACTGTGACACAAAGGAATCGGCTACAATAACACCATGAATCAGTCACTGACATTTGAAACTAGCCCTATTTATGCAATCAGATGTGGCTTTTTTGTTACATCTTTGTTCCTTCTAAGGCTCATTTTCCCCACATAGCACAGGCAAATTTGATTTTTTATTTTATTTTTTTCCACATCAGCCCGGGCAAAAAAACCCACACAAATACTAAGAGAGAAAAATCTGACAAATAAGAGACTGTTACATTAAATCCAAACCATGAGTAGTTCCAGAAACCACAGTGGCCAAACAGAGCTTTTGTTTAGGGTAAACTGAGCCCTGCAGAATGTGCCCTGGGGCAACAAAAGCAGATGAGGGTCAAATATTTGGCCTTTTGTGAAAAGGCAGGCTCTGGTTCTTTTTTGCCACCGTGGCCTGAATGTTATTCGGCCTGCTGTGGATGAAGCATTAACAGGTTTTTAATATCCCAATCTAACCAGTGGCGTCATCCCTAGACAGCGGATGGAGACAGGAAGGGAGTTAACTGAGTGTAGGAAAAACTTATATCCATTTCCTCTTGGGTGGAAACGTTAGTGTATAACTTTAGTAACTTCTTTCTGCTGTCCATACAGAAAATTATTTTTCTCTGCCTTAAAAGGGTCCAATACTGAAATAACACTTTTAGTTTATCCACTGTGTCATGAGTTTTCCTACTATGTGTCTTTGTCAGCTGACTAATGAATACGACTGCTGCCAAAAATGTGTCATCAGAGCTCTTGTCTTCTATCAAGCAGTGAATAATCAATATAGCCCCTGATTACACAATGACTTATTGATGACAAGTAGGAAAACTCATGACCTGACAGGAAAAAGCAGTCAGATTTCCACTGAGGACTCCTGAGGTGCCAGTGACTATGAGACAGCATGATTATTAGCATTTTTGTCATACCAGATGTGCTAAAACAGGTACTGCTCCAAGCTGTTTGCTTTTTACATAAGAGCATACCTCTGTGCTGACAAAAGGGAAGTACTTGAATCACAATTACTTGTCATCGTTTTCCTAAACATCTGCCTCCCAGAGCAGGGACTGGCATCTGATTCTATTTACTTTTTATGTTCAAGCTGAAGAAGAAGGTTACAGACTGTGAAGCCCTGCTAGGACTCAAATGTCATTTTGAGTTAAGAATGAGGCGGTTTAAAGACAGAGTAATCAAAATAAAGTACTGTGCAACAGTCTCGAGTCACCGTTAATTTCTTTGTATTTTAACTCCAAGGAGCCAGACTTTATTGTAAGAGAACAATAGTTCCTCAGGCTTTCTGAAGGTCTTTCTATGCTTTTCACTGGACATTGGCTGCACATTTGTCACATATTTTCAGTCTACTTCTCGCACCCGACCGTTTGGAGAGAGGTACAACAGTGAGTGTCTCGTTAGAATTACTGCACCCACTTTCCATGCAAAATATAAAGCAATGTGTGGTGGATTCAGAGCTTTGTACAGTGCTCTATGTTAAAAAAAAAATACAAAGTCCATTATGCCTCCAAAAACAAACTTTGGATTAAAGTGTGTGTGTGTTTTGACTAGCTGGTGTATTGTATGCCAGAGCTAGAATGTAATTAGCATAAAGATGGGCTAGCTATAGATGAAAGTTTTTTTTTTTTTTTTATTTCTGGTTGATTCAGTCTGGTTGATTAATGACAAGCAAATGTTCCTGTTAATATACTTCAATTAACTATTGCTAAAAAAGTGAATCACTAAACAGGTGAACAAGCCAAGAGGATAAATGATGCTAGGTTAGCCCTGCTTACAAAGCTTAGCTTAAAAAAATAGTTTTTAGCAGCTCTGATATTCAATAATTAGTATGTTTCTACTTTTTTTTTTTAATGTAAAGTTGAGCAAGTTCTTTTTATTATAGTGAACAAAAATAGTATGTTGTAGTTCTACTTTGTTGCATACCTTTATTTCATTTGAGATGTCTATAATTGTGAGTCAACTATAATCAAAAAGTGCTGTGTTCATTTTGCAACACCCATTCTGAACTACTAAAATATTAATACTAAAGTTACTAAAAGCTACACTGAAATTAAACACTGACATTTACACTAAAGTGAACTGATTGACTCTACTATGGAAATAAGCTGAGGCCTTTAGACTACGTCCACACTAGCCCGGATAGATTTGAAAATGGCGTTTTCTACTGAAAACACTCCGCGTCCACACTAGCGTTTTCAGTCATTTTCACAGAGTTGTGCGTCCACTTTGAAACGGCCGAAAACGCTTACGTTCCAGTCCTGCGCATGCGTGAAGCGCCAGATGATTCGGCCTGCCTCATTTCTGTCAGCCGTTTATTTACTTTCCGGCTCTTTGAAACGTCGCAGCAAAAGGTTGAGGAAAATTTTTTAAATGGACTGACAATGAGGTGAAGTTGTTGCTGCGAGTAACACAGAAGTACAAAGTAGCAAGAGCGAGTGAGAATTAAATAATTTGAAGAAAAGCTAATAGTTTTGCAATCTTCATTAGTTTTTATTTTTATTTAGTTTTGACTTCAGATTTTCAATTTTATATCAGTTTTAATTAGTTTTTACCATTTGTTTGCTAGTTTAGTTTTTATTTTTATCTTCTGCTTATCCTTGGGTATGTTGCTATTCCAGCTACCATACCCTGCACACTGGAAAGGTCGCCAGTCTGTCACAGGGCTAACACGCAGTGACAGACAACTCGCATTCCCACCTATAGGGAACCTATGGGTTATTAAAAAATAAATAAAATTAGGGCAGATGAACAACCATTGATACCAGGCAACTATAAAAGATTTATCTTGGCCCCAATGAGACTATTAACTCTTGCAGCACTGGGTCTTCGTAATTTTGGTTCAAGTGATTTGCTAAACTTTTGGAAGGCAACTGACTCACACAGTTGTGTGGATATCCCAGGCTCAATAAACATATTCACCAACGCTTCCTCTCGCTTGTGATGTTCCTGCGAATTGACCAACTAGCAGCCATTGGGTCGCTGTTGGAAGCACTGCATTAATGTTTTTTGTGGAGTTCACTTGGGATGCATCACGCTGCCTTGCCTGGGGCAAGCTTCTGTTTCTGGGGATGAGGATTGGGCGTGCTCCTTTACCTTCTCAAGGTAAGCTAGGTTAGCCTTCTTGTGCGAGCTTTTCAAGTGCACTTTAAGGTTTGTGGGATTTTTTTTTTCCCTTTAGAAATGCACCACATAATTTGTCTCATTCCATTACAAGACACTTGCTTTTATCTAAAACACAATCATATTCAAAGTAATCTGAAATTGGACTGTAGCGATTTCTCCCGACTTTTGCTGACACGATTCTGCGTGGGACGGAGCAGCAACACAGACGACTCGACTAACGTACTTGCCACCTGCTGGCATAATGAGACACAGCAAGAAAAAAAACCTGGAAACTACACTTCATTTTCACCCTAGACTATTGTATGACACACACACATCAATGAAAACTAAACACATTTTTGCTATAAATTCAGTTAATTTTAGTTAGTTTTGTGAACACTCATTACAGTTTTAGTTCGTTTTCCTTTTTTTGCAAAGTCTTGTTTTAATTTTTATTTCCGTTAACGAAAATATTTTTTCACTTCTAGTTTTTGTTATTTCGTTAGTTTTTGTTAACGATAATAACCTTGGTACAAACTGATATTAATCTTTAATAGGGCTGTGAAAATTGAGAGCAAACAAAACAACCGCTGTATAATGCCCTCTGCTATCTTTGTTTAGTTGGTCACATAACTGCATCACATGACTAAAATGCATCATCATTTTTAGAAAGTCTACGTTTTCACTGTCCACACTGCGACGCAAACGCACAGTCTTCAAATGTATTCATTTTCAAAAAACCGTCTCAGTGTGGATGGGAGGCTAAAACGGAGAGAAAACGAAAACGCATTAGTGTAGACGTAGCCTTAATCAGCACAAAGATAGCCCATACACACAAATCTAAGCACCTATGGCACAAACATTAACACATGCCATCTTACTTGTTCAAAATATGGTTTATCGCCTTTACACTTTGGTTTGTGTTAATTCTCACTCTAAGTCCTGCAGAGGCAGATTTTGCTACCAGCAGCCAGAGCAGTCAGAACGAGTGTTTTGGCTGATGTCAAACTACTGCAAGCAGCTGTACAGTCACGAAGGATGACCTTTTCAGTTAACTTTCACTGGAAAAAGTGATTACGTCTCACATCTTATTTTGCCACATTTTGCATCTTCCATTTATAGAAGCAAGATTCAGGAATTCCTTTCACATATGTGGAACAAAATCCCCCCCAAAAAAATTACAAAAAAATGAAAACCTTAAAGTAGATGCTCATAACTTTGGCCTGTGAGTGAAGGACTACTCACTGAAAGCTCCTGTGTATGTTGGCTGGGTGAGATCCTTTGGCACTTTCCTGTAGATATCAAATCTGAGGAGAGACAAAAAGAAATATATAGCAAATGTAAATATTATGTGCTGAAAAACGTTGCACATTCTGTACCCATCATGCCTTGCGATATTACAGAAGCGCGGTGGAATGTTAGCTTTGGACGTCCACCATTATATATAACAGATCCAGACGGCCAACCGCAACACATACAAACACACACACACGCACTTTTACAGGGTTACAACCTCTTCCTTTGAATGTCTGCTCTGTAATTATGAACTGACCCCAACAAAGGTCTAACACTCCACACATACACAAAGCCAACAAAAACACACACAGAAACATAAACACAAGTTCACCGACAACTTTAAATCATATGGTTTCATCTTCTTGGCAGTAAGTGGATATAAGAACTGCTGATTTACTCTCGGTAAAATCCTCAGTTTAACATTTTTGGATATTTCTAAAAATACCTTTCTTAAACTGCTCGTAAATCAGCGTTTAAGAGATGGGAAGATCATTTCCACCTGACACAATCGACTCTGCTTGTGAAATACTGTTCTTGCCAATTTTGGGAGCTAGAAAAAGGAAGGAGAAAAAATCTGCTACTCAACACCAAAACTATTTCGGTTCAGGACTTCTTGCGCTTGTCCTTTTTGGGCAGTGAAAAATCTTTTGGCTGACTGTGCAAACTCCTCCCACACCCCGATCTCCCCACTCAACTCTCCTTAGCAGTTTCCTACCAAAACAATCACATCTGTCTACATTTCTTCCACTTAGAGCGTCCAGAAAAATAATCACAGCTAATGCAATGCAGGGCCGGGAGGAAGTATGAGGGTGGGCTTCAAGTAATCCACCTCTGTTTCTTCTCTCGATGTTGCATAACCTCCTGCTTTAACGCCTTTGTTTTAATGTGAAGCACTCCTAGATCCCAAAACTCTCATTCAGCATTCCTCTATGTGTATATCATCACAGTATACATCCATACTAATGTAGATAGATAATGTGCACTGCCTTTCCTCACATAAAACAACCTGACAGGTGGAGCAAAATGATATACATCCCCACCATGTGAAGGCCTTGTAAGTCAAGTTCTAGTCTTTTCCACGTCTTTGGAGTTTATTCAAGTATTACTTACGCATTCTGCGGTGTAGATGGTATGAGTAGACTAAGGCTGAAGGCAGATTGTGGTCATAGTGGTATTATTTGGAACAGAGATGTTCGAGATATGTATTCAGCCACTGATAAGAACGTAAAACAACTGAGCTCATTTTATGAATATGCGAGTTGTGCAGTTTGTCAAGTTCAGCATTATGGCAGGAAAGGATCATTTTACATAAAGGAAGTTCATCTGGAATATATTTGGATTATTCTTGGTTATACAAATACAGGTTTTTTTTTTCAGCTTAATTAGAGAAACAGTTCAGCTACATGCACATGTATTTTAGAAAATTGACCTTTTTCTGTGCATTTTTGCCTTCTGTACACATGTAAACTGAGCTTTTAAAATACTCCTTGTTGTCTTTCAGTGTCAAATGTGTGAGCCTTTACCATCTTTTTTTTTTTTTAAAGTCAGGCTTCTGATTGGCTAGCATTTCCATACAACTAGTGTTTTATCACTACTTGTGTGCTCCTGACAATGCATGACATTAGTTCTTGTATTTTCATAAGGCCTGAGATAGTTTCCATAGCATTGCTTACGTGGACAGGATTTTTTTTTTTTTTTTTTAAACAAAAGCTATAAATTCCCTTTATAAAAACTACATGTGTATCTGTGGATCTATACATATACATAGATACACACATAGAGACAGACAGACATATGCATATATACATACATATACACACACACACACACACACACACACACACACACACACACACACACACATCTTTGTTTTTAACAGTTGAAGGTGTTGGAAAAAAAAAAGAAAAAAGAACAATATGACATCACTATCACTGACTCCACATACAATATTGGCTCAAGTATTTCGAATTACACATCATCTGATTTTAAAAGGTGACCCATGTAACCACACTATTCACTAGTTAAAAGCAATGAGCTGCATGCAGACACGCTTCCTCGCTCACATACGTCATTTTGCTTTGACATTAAAGTAAAAACATACTGTGATCATGTCATCCTACTGGAATAACACCGCTGTTTCACAAACAGTGTCCCGCACTTCAAACCAGGGGTAGGTAAATAAAGGTCTGATTTAAGATTATACCACAAAAGGACAATAATAGACAAGGCCACAACACACAACTTTCACTTGACAGTAACCAAAATGAGTTGTGTTTACTGCCTCACAGCTAAACTATTTCCTTTTTTTTTTTTTAAAGAGACTTATTGTAACATTTTTAAACAGTCCTACAATGTGTTCACTCTGAGGTGACAAAGGTTAATGAATTCATTAGTAAAATTAATATGTTCATTACACTAAACAACAGTTTAGGAGAAATGTCAGACACTAGTAAAGCTTCAACAAGTATTAAACAGTTAGCATAAATGTTAACCTGGTTGTCACACATGTTAACTTAAGCAGTTTAATGATTTGTAATTAGCTACACTAGCCGTCTGTTATCATCATCGTAGTGGCTAGCAGAAGTAATTACTGCCGGCTGACTGGATGGAATATTGAGTAGTGACAGAGCAGGTTGTGGACACATGGAAACAGGTGGGTCGCCTGCTGTGCAGAGCAGCGGGGGAACCGTAGCTGAACTGAGTAGAGAGTCCAGAGTGTGGAGAACTAATCCGAGAACATAAAGAGTGGAATCCAGAGCAGAGCAGAGCTGCAGGCTTTTCGACTTTTAAAGTAACTGGTTAAAAAGTTTCTTATTGCCTTGATCGCAGCTTCAAAATGTAGTCAGTAACTTTATTATAATAAAGTACAATTTATAAAGTTAAACCTTTTAAAGTCAGCAATTTAAAAAAATATTTAAAAGATCCAGGAGTTATTTAAATTAAAGAAAATATACTTTAAAGAAAAACATGACTATACACCTACTGAAGTGTAAAAAAAAAAAAAAAAAAGACTGACATAAACTTTCACTATATGTATTTTTAACCTGTGCGACACTGTGGTTTTATCAAACTATCTCTACTCAGAACACTTCATGAATATTTATGATGAGGTTCAAGGGTTCACATCTCAGTGTACCACTTACATTCGTAATTTCCTGAATTACAGTCAACACATCTCCTTCCGTCACATCTCACTGCTCAGATGTTATGTGATTAGGGAGGACATGATGTACCAGCATCTAGCTGTTAACACCATGACACGAAAACACAAGCCTACTTTTCAAGGGTCTTAAATAAATAAGCCGAATCTCGGCAATGACTCACGGTGAGTCAGTAGTTTGTTCCATGTATAGCCGAGTAAACCCACATTACAGACGATCAAGGTTCTTCTTTTCACATCTTACACCACAGAATATAAGCAATACTTCTCTCTTTACGTAGGTAACCCAACTGCTGTTACGATAAAGTCATTACTGCAATTATTGAAAAAACAGGGAGAATCCATATTAAGCCTCTAAAGTGACCATGTAATAAACACAGCAGATCATCGGGTTGGCTAACACAAAATGTCCTTGTGCCAATAAATGACATAATCTAAAGGACATTAAACTTGGGCATAAAAGCCTTTCGGTGATTCACTCGTTCCTTCAGTTCGGTCATCCTGAATGAGATGATCCTCATTGTTGGAAGTTGGCATTTGTGGAAGAACTTTATTACTGTTGAAATGTCAATCTACAGCAGCTGAGAAAGATACGCATTTCTAGAAAAGACCAAACCTAGAAATTTACTACCACATATTAGAAGGGGAACACAAGACCGTATATGTGTACACCATCCTGCTGCTGGGGAAAAAAAAAAACAAAAACCTAGAACACCAACTGTACATTAATCCAGAGCTTAAAATAGTCCCTAACAAATACACAAGTAACTCTTTGAGGAAAGCTGTGTGTCTTTTTTTTTAAAGAAATGAAAATGTGTACATGCAATTAGGTTTTAAATTTTAAATTAGCACCTTATTATTTTTGCTCATCAGATTTATGAACATAAAGGCAGAAAAACACCAGCTTCGCACTTTAGCTTATTTGTTGTGCGCTTTGAAATAAATAACATGCACATTCTGGGAATACATCCTACTTTTGTGGATGGTGCAATCTATGGTAGCCAAAAAGTGTTACACACCCTCACGCTGGTGACTAACCCTGCAGTATTTTTGAAAGGACAACACCTCGAAACAGTTACTCAAGCCTTTTCTAGCTGTTGCAATGCGGGTTTTGTATGATCGAGGCATCAAGCAACGCATCCAACGATGAGAATCTGACCTCTTGTGACACACAGTTCATCCAGAGTGTTTTTTCTTCTGTAGTAAAATCATTCTGTCAGCACAACACAGCTGTAATCTTTGGAAAAAGATGACAGACACTGATTTCCAGTTTGACCGTGCTGTTGATCATTTTCATCAATCTGTCCGATTTTTCTGCGTTAACATTCAGCACAGCTATACAGCTATCTGAAAACTGTGATTACTTCACATTAATTAGAGCTGGAGGATTATCTGAAACATTGTCACATATGAGCCTTGTTGGTTCCTATTGACCTATCAGCAAATGACATCACATTTACTAATGGAAGCTGTGGCTCAGGACCTGGGATGGGCAATTGATTTTTCCTAGGGTCCATGTGAGAAACTGTAACTGTTGCGCTAGTAAGCCAAACTCAATTCTGCTCAATATGAACTTTCTCTCTTTATAAACTGCTACCAGTAAGAATTAATGTTACAATTAGGCCCTAAATGTGACTCCCTGGTAAGATTAACTGCACAAGCTCTGCACAAGAGACAGAGCGGGTCATCTGCTATTCGGAAGGTCATGGTAAAGTTGCGAAAACGTCCTTGGGCAAGGGAGTGAACCCCATACTCCTCCAGATGGTATAGAACAAAGCACTGTGTGAATGGGTGACTAAAGCTTGTAGTAAGGGACGATCGTGGCTCAAGAGACTGGTGGTGGTCAGAGTGTCTGGGAGCCTCGCCTCTGTCAGTGCGCCCCAGGGCAGCTGTGGCTACAATGTAGCTTGCCATCACCAGTGTGTGAATGGGTGGATGACTGAATGTAGTGTAAAGCGCTTTGGGGTCCATAGGGACTAAGTAAAGCTATATACAAATACAGGCCATTTACCATTTACAATAAAAGGCACTTTGAGTGCTCGGTTAGAACCAGTCCATACTCAAATATTGTGCTACATTAATTGTGTGTGTCAAAGATAGTGTTTTGAGAATTTTTTTTAAATTTAGATGGTAAGAAACCAACAGACAAACAACTAAAAGGCACTTGAATAAGCCCAAAATGTAACAATGCAATCCACAGGCAGGAAACATAAATATTATTAACAAGTACAAGCACTTTACAACTTAATTTGCTGTCAAAATAAAATGCATAGAAGATATTTTGTTTATGACTTTGCTAAATGTTTTTCTTCAATATAGCAGCTGCGTTGTTAAAATACTGTTAGGAAATGACTTTTGTTGGGTCTGGTGAGCAACAGGATAACTGCAAAAGTAATACATTACTTATTCAGAGCCTCTGAAGAGATACGTTTTGTATGTGTTTAATTAGTTTCCAGAACACGCTGCAGTTGAGTTTATCAGATACCATTTTAGACTCTGTATAAATGTGTGAAGTTTCATCTCTGTGAACTTAACAGTTGTGACTGTGGATATGGCAGATTTCCATTCAAAATCTAAAGGCTGGCTCAAAATGTGTTCTTACTAAATTTGTCTTGGCACTGGCAAACAGGATGAAGTGAGCATTATGCAAATGGGCAATGCAAACATCCTGTTTTTTATTCTAACTGGCCGTACTCTATTGATAGGTTTAACAGCCCTGTAGAGAAAGTGTGGCAAACAAGTTTAAGTTGCAGATTAATAGCTTGAATGGCTCTGCAATGGCTGTGTTCCGGTTTCACTGTTTATTGGTGGCTAATGACTGAATGTTTTGATGTTTGTGTACTGAACGTGCTACACAGTTTCTTTTGTAAACCAAACCAACCGTGCTGATTGTAATCGGGCTCACGTCTGGCAAAGCTGGTCGAGGACATTTGCACATGCGCAAAAAAACGAACCCACACAAAAACCCGAGCATCACTGCGGCGACTTAACGAAAAACCCGTGCATAAAAAAAATGTTTCTTTTTTTTAAAAAAAACTGAGCTCGCTCATGTCAAACGCAACACATCATTGTGATAACTTTGGCTGCCTTAGTAGCATGTGATGCTGAGCCAACTGTTAATTCATCTAGAGCTCACAGACAGCAGACCACCACCACCACTTTCCACTTCATATCCCGCCACAAAGAACCGGAAGCCCCCCGTACTCACCTCCTAACATCGAAAGTCATGATGTTTGCACGTTGGACAGGGGCGTTAAAAAGAAGAAAACTACAAACAACAGGAGACCATACTATCTTCAACGCTACCGGTTGTTCATGGGTACCGGGCTGACGTCAGCTTAGGACGCTTTGCAGAAGCTGATTGGCTAAGATGTACTTCCTGTTCACTATGATTCTTCTTCCTCCGAGTGATGCAGCCGTATTATAATGGGCCGAAACATGAATGGGAAAACGTTTTTTAAATTAAGAAATAATTAAAAATTAACATTAAGATTAACAAAAGATGAACTTGTGCAATACGATCACATTTTTAAAAATAATTTTATTGACTGAAAACTATAGTGTTTTTTTTATTTATTTAGTAACGTGAATTTTAAGAGGAAAAGGAATTATGAATTTTATGACAAAAATGGGCAATACAAACTGCTCAAAACTCAAATTTAATCCAGTATTATCCATGTGTTATGCTCTTACTCTTATTTTTCGCTTTCTTTTTTAATATGTGCAGCAAGAGAACAAAAATATTTTAAAAATGTTAAAAAAAAAGTATGTACTACTCCAAGTCTCATTCACCTACACATTTTAAAAGTAAATATTTAGCTGACATTCACATACACCCTCACTGCAGTGATGGATGAATTGTGGGTAACTCAGGGTTCAGCATCTTGCCCAATAAAACTTTAGTTCATTCTTTGATTTTCCCAGTTGGTCTGCACTGATACTTGTGTAGCACTTTTCTGCTCATTTTCTTACAACATGCCTCAATATACAAATTCATACAAGCATTATGTCATCATGAGAACATAGCAAGCCAGGAATTAACCCACCAACCTTCTGATTAGTGGCCAACCAGCTCTACCACCTTTGCCAAATTGCCATAGAGGAAAAGGTTCTCTTCCCCTTTTTTTAAAATAATGCTAACAACTCCTTCTTACCAAGAAATGAAAATTTATAAACATAAAACTCTGCCACCTCAGTGGCTGTATCTAAGGAGGACTCTATCAGAAGGTTGGTGGATGAATCCCTACATTCTCAAAGTATCCTTATGAAAGAATCCTTGGGCAAGATCCACAACACCAAGACGCCCCCAATGCATTGTGTGTGTGTGTGTGTGTGTGTGTGTGTGTGTGTGTGTGTGTGTGTGTGTGTGTGTGTGTGTGTGTGTGAATGCTGAAACAACAGCTGTATGAATGTGATTTGGTGAGTGAGACTAGGAAGTGCTTGTAGTGCTAAACTTGAGTAGAAAAGTGTTTTAAAAGTACCAGTCCATAAATTATGAATAGAAAACTATTATGCAATTGTACATATGACAGGTAAAGGTAGTTTTGAGTAACTTTTTAGGAGTCCAAACAATAGATTGTTTTAAAGAAAGGTGTTATTTAATAAAAGAACATGGGTTTTTATCATTACTGTTATTCATGTTGTTCTTACTTCTAAAAGTAAGTAAGACACTTTGCCCTTCTCCCCCCCCCCCCCCCCTCCCGCCATGGCGAGTAACTACGCACATTTGATCTGGCAGTTTTACATCAGATGCTCTTCTTGACGCAATCCAGAGAGGGTTTTATGTCTTTAGCTGGAATCAAATCAACAACCTTTACGCTTGCCAAGCAGCATGTGTTAACTACTACTTTGCTCGAGGCGTCTATGTGATATAAATCATATTGCCATTCTAATAAAACTAATAGAGGTATTACTGTGCTAACATCTAATCTCCCACGTTGACTCCAAGTACATCAGCTGTGCCTTTTGGCAAGTAAACAAAAGCCTGCACATTATCTGACCAACACAGATTACCCTTCACGTGCAAAAATGAAAAAAAGGTCACCATGAAAGAAAATCAGCTGATGTGTAGTAAAAATAGATTTTTCAAGCAAAACAGCCCTCGGCTAAGCTTTTCCAAGTCTGACAAATGAATGGAGAATATGTGAGTTTTTACAGTAACATTACTTATGAGTTTGGTTCACATCCATTGCGATCATGTACAAATTTCTAGGGGACTAAAATAACACCACAAAACTGAAACTGAGACCTATACGTCAGGCTGGTATGGTTGAGAAATGCATCTGCTGCTCTCCTACCAAAAATCCATCAAATCTATCAGTTAACGTTTTTTCCACTGTAGGTATTTTCGTTTTCTTTCCTTAACACACACACATATACTCTCATATCAAGAAACAGAATATTTTTGGCTTAAAGAAAAGTGGTCTGTTGTTGAGACACTAGAAGACAGGATAGGCCCTGTGTTTTCCCAGTGATGTCTCAGTGCAGCCCGTAGTGACAATGACAGTAATCAGGCACAGATGTCAGCAAGTGACAGAGCGGTCTGACCACAGGAAATGCCACTTTGTCATCCTCTGTTTCACTTCCCTTTCTGCATGGGAACGCTGGTTGGTTACAGGCTGTTATTATGGGAATGAAAACAAAGCAATGGTTTCAACTACTTACAGTGCTCACTTTTAATATTCAGTTTCACACATACATCAAGCCGTGCTCACAGCAAAGTCCAGCTTTCTGGTCATGATGACCGCAGAGAAATTAGGCATATTCACACCAGTCCTAAACCCATCATCTCCTGGTTTCTGTTTCAATCTCAGCTACTTGTTCAAAGGTCCCCTGAGTCATGGGCTCTTATTCATCCCCTAACTGAATATCTTTACTTTGTACCCAAGTGACAACCACACCCACGCTTCATTTCCTGATCTAGCATGGCTGCAACACAAAAGGCAAAAAAAGAAAAACATTCACATCCTGACATACATAAAAAAAACACCTGACTTTGTAGTATTTCCCACTGTATCCTTTGGGTCTCGTTTTGCAGTGATGACGCATAATACAGCCACTCATGCAGCTTCAAAAGGAGAAAACTATACCAGCTTCACTGTTGCAGATGGTGAAATATGATACTTGGCTTTTGCCAGTAAAACTTGAATTAATATCCGAGAATATTTTGTAAGCCAGTATCACACCAGATATAAGTGATGGTGTGTTTTGCTTTTTGGGGGTTTTTTGGTTGTTGTTTTTTTTTTGGGGGGGGGGGGGGGGGGGGGCACCTCTTACTTCAAGAAAGTACAAAACTGATTCACAGGGTTGCTTTTGTTTTGTTCTGGCTGTCTGTCTTAACCTCTTAGTCAGGTGTCCCGTTTCTGCCTTAACTATAACGCCTGTTGCTTCATAAGTGGAAGGAAGGCGGATTTGCTGCAAGGACAAAATGTTTGGGTACAGACTGTTTTTGGAGACTGTTTGACCCTACGTCCTTGTGTTGTGTGTAACATTCCTGCTTTGTTGCAAGCTCCTCACAGGCTCACACTCGTGTGAGATGTGACTCATCTCACATGAGTGTGAGGTTAAACCGGCTGGAGAGTTTTTCTGCACTCAACCGTGACTGGTTACCTTCCTCTGCCTCCTTCCGTTCTTAGATAACAAATTCATTTTTTCACCCCTCCTTGCTTGAAGTCAAAGAGACGCTCAGGAACAGGACAGGTGTGAACTCACCAAGCCTGAAAGTCCACACTTAGTCAGGTTAAAGTCATAATGACATCATGACCTATTTGATAAAACAGTGTGACAATTAAAGAAAAAATGTAAATATGTTAGGTGACCTAATTTTTTTAATAAGCGACTGTTATGGTATCCTAAAGTCCAGTGTTGTAATATCACACGTTCACCTCTGCTTGGTAAATGTTTGTTTCACAACCAAACAACCGTGACGTGTGTCTGCTGTTCAGTTTCAAGACAGTAGGGCTAGTCAACAGACACACGGTCTCTAACAACAGTGATCTTCCAGCTTCCTTATTATGAAAGAGAAGTGTTGTCCGTACTGAGTCAGCAAACCACAACAACAAATGAAAAGGGTTTCCCAGAGCTTTTTGTTTGTTTTGTTTTTTTAAAAACATACTCTCATTTTGACTTAAACAGTTCATCATGTCACCCATCTTTTCCAGTTAGATCACGGATGAAACAAAAGTAGCTGGTCAAGAGATCTCCATCTGCTGTTGCCTTCCTGGCAATCCACTGTTTTGTTTCTAAGCATGTGGAAATTTACTGGACTTCAGATTTCTATATAGTGATTAACTTTTATGGTTAGCCGTTGCTCTCGGGGCATTGAACACTATGTACCGCTGACTAATAAAAACAATGTGTAAACTTTTATGGCACCCGTGGCAGATATCTATTTATTATCTTGTTATTTGTCAACTCTCAGATGAAGAGGCGAATTTAAAATCTAATTAAGCACTAACATCATGGAAAGGTTTGGCAAATTCCTCTTTTTCCTGACATGCAGATCTTCAAATTAGGACTTTACATGAACCAGAATTAAACAATTAAAAACCTTTAAGACACTGGCAGCGTGCACTGAAATAAACAATCATAAAGCACCTATTATAAATTACTGCATAGGACAAATAGATGTGTAAACACTTAGAAGGCTGTAAATTGGTGTTGATTGTACTTTTAATTTGGTGAATTAGCAGCCTAATGTATTAAAGTAGAATAGCTTTATAACAGTTTAACGTTGACACACTGAAGAAAGAAAACACATTAGCCGCTAATGATTAAAGTTGGTCAACATCGCGTGCCCGCGTACGTGCAGGACGCATGTACAGAAATGTCCTGCTTGTGCGCGAGCCTTCTTTTTCTCTCGTGCACGCGGTACGGTCGGCGATGACGTTCGCAGAATTGGCAGACATCCAAGAGGGCGGTCCCCTTGACGTCATTGAGCTCTCATTCACAACCACGGGTTTATAAAAGCGGGCTGAAAGGCACTCGCAAGCAGACGCGCTCACTATAACATTTAATTTTTTTTTTTTAACTTAAGAAGACAAATAAAAGTCCGGGGCTGCCGAATAGGCTACTCTAAAGAAGAAGAAAGGACCAGTTTTAAGATCGTCTTAAAACTTTTTCATGTTTTTGATTTTTTCTTTTTAAACAAGCTAACCGGAACAAAGGACTCCGCGCTTCAAATAACACTTGGACGAACAACGTTTGTCAAGTCGGCTCAAACCTAAGTTTTGTCTTCCGTCGTAACTTTATGTTTTTGGATTTAACATTTCTCCCCCGCCGTACTACTATGGTCATAATGGAGGTTCCCACTATCGACTGCGCTTCCCTCCGTGGTTTGCTGGAGGGTGAAGTCCTGGGCTGCCTAGTGCTGGACTGTCGCTCTTTTCTATCCTTCAACTCCTCTCACATTTCGGGCTCCACCAACGTGCGCTTCAGCACCATAGTGCGCAGGAGGGCCAGGGGCGGTCTGGGACTTGAACACATCGTCCCCAACGAGGATATCAGGAACCGGCTCCTTTCCGGGGAGTACCAGTCCGTGGTACTGCTCGACGATCGCAGTTTGGACTTAAGCCAAGTGAAGAAAGACGGCACAATGATGCTTGCTGCTACAGCCCTGTGTCGTCACGCCTGCGGTGCCAGTGTTTTTATTCTGAAAGGTAAGAAAACTCCGAGTTTTAAGTAGTTTAAAGAGTTGTTTTACTGTTTCCTGACAACGAGGTCAATAAATGACGATTACACCTGTCACCATAACAGCTGGTGCTTGGAGTAAACGATGTTCCAAAATAGCACCATGAGCAGCTGTCACCTTTTTGGAGAGCTGTATTTAAAAACGTCTTTGTTGAGATGTGTGATCTAACCTTGGTGGTTTCTTTTCTGTCCTTTTTAGGCGGATTTGAAACATTTTCTACAGAGTATCCAGAAATGTGTACCAAACCCTCCCCTCCACAGGGACTTAGTTTGCCTCTAAGCTCCAACCATCCTGACAGTGCTGGTACCAACAGTAGCCCTTGCAATACACCGCTATATGACCAGGTTGGTATTTTATTGTAGTCAAAGATTAAAAAGCAAAAATAATCCCAGTTTCTGTCACTTTCTGTCTGTTGGACTTTTATATTTATGACTGATTTTTTGTTTTTGTTGTGGTTGTCTAGGGCGGTCCAGTGGAGATCTTGCCTTTCCTTTACCTTGGTAGTGCTTACCATGCCTCTAGAAAAGACATGCTGGACATGCTTGGCATCACCGCTCTAATCAATGTGTCTGCCAACTGCCCCAACCACTTTGAGGACTCCTTCCTCTACAAGAGCATCCCTGTCGAGGACAACCACAAAGCTGATATCAGCTCCTTTTTCAATGAGGCGATCGAATTTATCGGTGAGTACATCATCACGTTTACTCTCTTCGCACGCCCTTTCTGCTAAATCAAAGCACCTAGCATAGTTGTTGATGAGGAGAAACACAAGCACCAAACCCCTTCCCCCAGATTTAAAAAAAAAAAAAGTTCCCTCCAAAATCGACCAGCTGGCTCGGCACAGGCTCCCTGCTCAGGCACAATGCGGTTACATCATTGCCACCTCCCAGCCATAGAAAATAGGATGCCCCCCCTCCTTTTTTTTTTTTTTTTTTTTTTTTTTTTGATCAATTGCGAAGCAGCAGCTCCAAGCTAGTTTGTGGTGGGTAGACTGGCTGCTTGAATAGCTCCCTCCACACTGCTCTTTGTTCTGGCCAAACAAAAGGCAGTTTCTCCTCACTCAATGTCAGTTTTCCTCCCAGATCAATACAGCCAGCAGGGGTTTATCCCCCTTCTTTTGTGCATTCAGTCTGCCTCCTTTGGTAGCGGCCCCCACTGGCTCGCACCCTGCTCCGCCATTTATTGTGTTCCTGTGTCGTAATGAGCACTGGCAAATTTTAATAGAATATCAAAGTGTTGCAAAGACTTTGGTGCTTGTGGTTTCCTGTCACAGCCAGGAGTTCAGCCCTGATACAACCTCGCAGGTGTTTACACTCCACTAACTTTTCTTTCCCTTTCTCTTTCTCATCTTCAGACTCTGTGAGAAACAAAGGAGGCCGGGTGTTTGTTCACTGTCAAGCCGGCATCTCCCGCTCCGCCACCATTTGCCTCGCCTACCTCATGCGGACCAACCGCGTGAAGCTGGACGAGGCCTTTGAGTTTGTCAAGCAGCGCCGCAGCATCATCTCCCCAAACTTCAGCTTCATGGGTCAGCTCCTGCAGTTCGAGTCCCAGGTCCTGGCCTCGTCGACGTGCTCGTCAGAGGCTGGCAGTCCAGCTATCGGCGGCAGCAGCACAGTATTCAACTTCCCCGTCTCCATCCCCGTGCACACTTCTGCCGGTCAGCTCTCATTCCTCCACAGTCCCATCACCACGTCTCCCAGCTGCTGAAGAAAGGGTTTGTCAGCAGACACTTTGTTTGGACTTGAACGGCAACTCGAGCGTGACTTCACAAAACTGCGCTTCTGATTATTATCCATTTATGGTGATGCTGGTATCGCCTTACAGAATGGGCACCTATTGTTTTCAGGGTCAGATCATTTGGCTATGTGATCTGCTGGTCAAATCTCTGTAGCCTGGCTTTTCATCATTTCAAAGGGATGTTTGAGAACCACCATTTGAGTATTGATGTTTAAACTGAGAAATGTGAAAATTAACCACACTTTTTAACCTGAATTACTTGGGGAAACAACTGACAGGATAGTTGTGTTTAGTCTTATATGGGAAGTCCTTTTTTTTTTCTCCTCCATGAGGCAACTGCTTCTGATAATCATAATCATTAAGAGACAGAGGGCTGTAACAGTTGTCTCAGGAATGTTCATTTACCCTCTCATATGTTCATTTGCTTTCTATACTGGTCAAAGAAAGCAATATTGATCTACTCCCCAACATGGCATGGAAGTCTCTCCTTCCTTTGAACAATGAATGTATCCCCTTCTTTCTAGGAGTAGATGTGCCAGAAATCTTCATAGTTAGATTTAGAGTTGAACAGGGGGCCGTTTCAAATGCAAATACTTGCCTCACGAGACATCATGAAGCCATGGCGATCCTGACATTTTGGGGAAGCTGACCGTGAAATACCTCATGTATGTGTACTGTGTGCTGCAGCACGAAGATGGACGGAGCCCCGTAAGACTACTAAAATGGGGCCACATAGTCCTCTTTGACTGCATTATGACGTATTTATTAACTAAAGTAATATATCTCTATCTATTTTTGGAAATGTTTGTTTTAATGTTGTTTTTATACAAATGAATAAATCTCATTTGACTTTTTTTAAACATGGTTGCAGTGTTGCATTTTCTCCCCCCCCCCCCCCTCCCCCACACACACCACCATTTAACACTCATCTCTTCCATAATGTGAATCATAACAATAATCAAAGATTTCCAGGTCACTAACGCAGGGAATATCAATTCAACAGAAAAATACACACTCCCCGGCCTCTATGTTATGTACACCTGAACTGCCTAATGCAAATATCTCATCAGCTAAACACATGGCAGCAACTCAGTTGGTAGTAAACAACATGAAGACATGGATCCATCCTGCCTTGGTGGTTTCGGGGTGTTGCAGAGATTTTCTCGGCCCACTTTGGGCTCCCAGCCTACCTACTGACCATCCCCATCCCATAATGATCACAGTGCACTCATCTTTGGCCCTCTGACAAAACCTTTTCATCATATTATTTAAAATCCCTATTTTTTTAGTTATTTATGGTTATAAATGGCCTGTATTTGTATAGCGCTTTTCTAGTCCCTAAGGACCCCAAAGCACTTTACACAACCTGTCATCCACCCATTCACACACTGGTGATGGCAAGCTACATTGTAGCCACAGCCACCCTGGGGCGCACTGACAGAGGCGAGGCTGCCGGACACTGGCGCCACCGGGCCCTCTGACCACCACCAGTAGGCAACGGGTTATGACTATCTATACAGGGAGCCATCCACACATCTTCTGATGGCTTCTACAGCCATGTAAACAAGTTCAACTCATGACACAGAGTTTACTGCACTCAAATGCCCTCCACATTCACAGAGTCCAATAAAGCACCTTTGGAATGATGGTGGAACAAGAGATTTGTATCATAGATACAAACTGTGTGATGCTATCATGCCTGTATGGAGCAAAATCTCAGAGGAATGCTTCCTGCACTTTGATAAATCTATGCCAAGAAAAATGAAGGCAGTTCTGAAGACAAAAAGGATGTCAAACCCACTACTAGCAGTGTGTACCTCATAAAGTATCCAATGACTCTATAACTCATTTATAAACATGTTTGCTTATGTATGAAAGAGCCAGTTTCCCATTCTAGAAAATCAAACTCTACACGTGTGTTTGTGTGTTATCGTTTTCATTTATTTCTCTCAAATCATTTAGTCCATTAAAATTTCAACAAATCAAGAGTTAAATATCTTTGCGTTAATAAACCTAACCTAAAATAAAAAGTGTCATTATAAAGTGACTTTTTTAGCTGTACATAAGTTTGTTTTTCATAGTGTGAAACTACTTTATTTTGGATGAAAAGAACAGTAGAAGAGGAACATTTATATTCCACCTAAACAAAGCTGATGGGAAGTGGTCAACTGCCGTGTTCAAATTATTTTTCTACCACCCTTCCCTGTTTTGTTCCATGTGATGGAATCCTCTATCTTATATCTGCATAAGGATTCGACCAAAATAAGAAGCATGATGTCATGGCGTCAGCCATTGTTCAGGCCACGCTCCCCGTCTATGAACCCCTCTGAGGCCGGGGCAACAGCAGGAGGCTCAAAGAATCAGCTAAGGAGCACCTCCCTCTGCTGCCACAATAGGAGCAGCTGCAAGGCGTTTGGGAAAAGTGTGACAACTAAAGAGCATTCAGGGCTCAGTCAAGCACAGCCCTTGTATCCCCTGCCTCAAACTCAAATGAGGAGGTGGGGACTAAGATAGCCATGAAAGGGAAAGGAATATGTTTGGTTTGCAAATTAGCCAAAACATTGGCTGTAACCCACGGCTGGGGTGTGAGAAAAAGGAGACAAACTTCCTGTGGAGGTGATGATGGTGATGGTGATGATGACGATAACGACGAGCCCCCTGAAGCCTTCGATACAAACTCACTGTCTGTATTCATTGAAGCCCAGGTTTCGGGGGAGTGTGCACTGATGTCTTATCTAACAGCAATGCAAATGTAGTCTCTGACAACAACCATTACCAGTGACGTGATGGCTCTGCGATCAAAGGCTCATTCATTACCACACCACCACCATCAGGAAAGCGTTGGGGTTTTTTTTGAGAGGGGGGAGACATATGTGAGCCCCCTGCCCTCTCCCCCCATTCCCACAATCACCTCCACACCACACACACACACGCACATCTCCTCCAACAAGCCCCCCACCCCCCGCTTTTGCATCGTTAGAGTTGCCGTTGTAATGTGGGAGGAAGGCAGGAGCGTGTATTTTTGCATGTGTGTGAGTCGTTGTGTGTGATCTGATGCAGATCTCTGGAGAGTGGGGGAAGCAAGGCCCCAGTCAACTGCAAGGTCAGGGACATTAAAGCGCTGTGACTTTTGAGTGTGGGTGAGAGCGATGATTCAAATGTGAGAGCGAGACAATTTAAAAGAGCTTTCAAAACGACACAATTCGTATAAGAATAGAAAGCGCCACCTTGACTATCGTCTTCATTGTCTTTTCACACCCTCTGGTTTTAGCTCGGCATCAGTCGGACAGAACCGGCCATAACGTCATTTGCCATTTCCACTAACTTGCCAGTTGACTCTCCCATTTAGCAGCTGGGCTCTGACTCACCTTCAAAGTCGTTTTAATGATCACAATCCCAAGAAAAAAAGAGAAAAAAGTAGTTATGTAATTTGTCAGACACAGCTGCCATGTTCAAGAAGACACAGAATCCCAGCCCTCCCTATTACATCAGTCAGAGCAGATCACATCAGTGAGACTTGACTGTTGCTTCCACACCACTTGAGAGCGTATGAGTGTATTCATACCTTTAATAAATGACAGTGAAGTCTTTGCAGAAAGCCTATCCGAGTGAGTAACCTATTGGTTAATGTCTTATCATACAAACCTTTAAATTCAGTCAAGTATCGTCTTGATGCATGCTCAATCATGCAGGTAAGTAAATCTCCAAAAGTTGATTCTGTTCATCTGGACGTAACGTTTTGTGGGAGAAACGTTTCGTCACTTATCCAAGTGACTTCTTCAGTCTCCGCTGACTGCAGGTTTCCCCAAATCTTATAAACAGTACATTTGCATAATGACTGAAACCAGCCCACTGAAGAAACAATGGGCTGGGAGGTCAGTTCTGCAATCACAGCATTGTAAAATGGTGACAGATGTACCCTTAGGCCCCCTCCTCGATTCAGAGACGGTCTTTCCCTTTTCATGTAAATGGCCTCCTTGACTCTTCGCTCAAACCAGCGTTCCTCCCTGTCCAGGATGTGTACATCCTCATCCTTGAAAGAGTGTCCACTGGCCTGTAGGTGTAAATAGACTGCAGAGTCCTGGCCTGACGAGGTGGCTTTTCTGTGGTGTGCCATCCACTTCGCCCAGGGTTGTTTGGTTTCCCCAATGTATAAATCCTGGCAATCCTCCTGGCACTTAACGGCGTACACAATCTTACTCTGTTTGTGTCGGGGGACCCAATCCTTGGGGTGGACCAATTTTTGGCGCAGCATGTTTTGGGGTTTAAAAGCCACAGAGACCCGGTGTTTAGAAAAAATGCGTCTCAACTGCTCCGATACTCCTGACACATACGGGATCACTACAGGTTTCCTTCTCTTTTGGATCGGCTGGAGCTTTCTTTAGGTGCCTTCCCAGCTTTGACAAAAGTCCAACTGGGCCTTCTTGATGTGCTGCTGTAAGACTGGGGAAACCTGCAGTGAGCTGAGACTGAAGAAGTCACTTGGATGAGTGATGAAACGTTTCTCCCACAAAACGCTACGTCCAGATGAACAGAATCAACTTTTAGAGATTCAGTCAAGTAGTACCCTCTACCCTCACAGCATCATTTGCTGGTTTGCTGGGCTGCTTCTATAGAAGCCAACCGAAGAAATTAAAGTTTATTTTGGTGACATACATCCACCCATTGTCATGTTAATGTCACTGGGAAATGTTGTTCATTGATAGCTGGTACTGGAGAATGAGAAGGTTTACCATTTGCTCTACATAAGGTTTTGCTTGACCACAAAGCACACATTTGTCTTGTAATTTCAAGAATAATCCATAAGGTAACTAAATAACTCAGACGTCCCAATCACCGATCTTGTGTTGAAGACATATAAAAGAAAATTAAGGTTCTTGATATTAGCTTCTCTTCATTTGCTACCCATTAAATCTGAATATATACCAAATTTGTGCTGAATATATTAAACCATTTTAGAGACCTCATAGTACCATATCTCCCACATAGAGCACATTGTTCTCAGACTTATTTAAGACTTATTTTGTGGTTCTTAGGATATTTAAAAGTAAAATACGAGGCAGAGCCTTCAACCCTCAGGACCCCTTTCTTTGGAACCAGCTAGTTTGGATTCAGCAGACAGACACTCTCTACTTCTAAGATCAGGCTTACAACTTCCCTTTCTGATAACGCTTATAGTTAGGGCTGGGTCAGGTGATCCTGAACCCTGCCTTAGTTACACTGCAATAGCCCTAAACTGCTAGGGGCTTTCCGCCAAGCGTTTCTTCTTCACTCACCTTTTTTCACTCTCTGCGTTTATACACCACTCTGCATTGAGTCATTAGCTATTATTAAACCGTGGCTCTCTTCCACAGTGTGTCTTTTGTCCTTTCTTCCTCCCCTCACCCCCCACCAGTCACAGCAGATTTCAGAGAGCTTTTTCCTGTTAAAGGGAAGTTTTCCCTTCCCACTCTCACCAAATGTTTGCTCATATGGGGTTGTCTGATTGTTGGTGTTTTCTCTGTATTATTGTTCGGCCTTTCCCTTACAATATAAAACGCCTTGAGGTGACTGTTGTTGTGATTTGAGATTTGTTGTGTCATTAATAATACTGAACTGAACTGGATTGAATATTGCTGTGACGTGCTTTGTTGAAGAGAAGGTGACCACAGAGGAAGCCCAAGAGCAAAAGGAGGAACAGAGAAATGCTGGAACATTAGGGGGACTTTGAGATATCCATTAGAGCACTTCTCTTTGGAGTCCACCAGCTCCCCTGCTGTTTTTTAGTGCTTTGTAAAGAACATTGTAACTTGTGTTAAAAGGAAGTAAATACATGTATTAAGACCAATCAAACTGCTATGACAAAAATAATATTATTCATCTAATCACCATTTTTCATGTTTGGGGACACAGACATGCCACAGAGTGAAGATACTGGAAACCACAACCTTACCCACATCTTTAGAAGTGACTTTTAGTGTGTCAGGAGTCTGTAACGTGAGTAATTACAGAGTAATTACACTTCTCACTCTTCATCACACCTTTAAACTGGGTTTCGCAAGTGTGTCTTTGTAACAGCCGGCACGCTCACAAAATCCCAAGTGAGAAGATTTACTCCACACATTGATGTCACTGCATAGTATGCACCTGCAGTAAATCAGTAAGAGGATTGCGACTATGACGGGGTGGCCTCTGAAACATCCTGTGTCTGAGGCATTGTAATGCCTTGCTCTAATCTTTACGTCAGCGCCCACAGGCCCCATCTGCTGGGTCAAATCTTTTACCGAGACACTGTCGAGGAAAGGCCGCATAAAAGAGGCCAATGTGCCAAACTGAAAAAAAAAAGAAACTGCTTCAATAGCCACTTAATGGACAGAAAGACCCAGCAAGAGGGAGATTTATGTTGTAAAAGCTGCTATGCTTTTTTAAACTTCCAGCATCCGTGACATTCCACATCATAGAGGTCAGACAAGCGGCTGTTGCGTGACAGGAGAGGAGATAAGGTCAGATTCCTGGCATGATAACCAAACACTAACTCAAAGAATTTAAGGACATTATGTATAGCTGCACTGAAGCCAGCAGGACTCCCCTTCCTTTAACTGCCCCTCCTAGAATGTCAGATAAGAGAAGTAAAAGATGTATGCGGGATTTTTTATTATAATAAAACAATTATATGGAATAAACGAGGGTCAAAACATTGCCTCATTTTAAAGTCCCCCATCCAGAAAAATAAAGAAAGAAAACCAAATCTGCATATCTGCCAACTTTTAAGCACTTATTAGCACAAAAACTCATCAAACGCAGGCAGGAGGAAGGCACCCATCATTCCACCCTCATTCACCCCACAGGCACTGAACAGAGGCTGTATTTTTCCACTCACTGAAGCGTCGTCAGGTCTGTGTTCACAAGCAGAAATGAGATCCTGTGTTGGTTATTCAAGGAATGCTCGGCATCCTGTCTTCTACGCTGACTGCACTCTGGGTGGATGATGTCACACCCAAAGAACATGTAGGTGTAGATAAGGATCTCAGAGGTGCACGCAGATGTGTTTGCCTGTTAAAAGTATGCCCATATTTCAGATGAGACTTAAGAGAATTTTGAGGCCGGTTGAGTCTTTGCCCATTTGCGAACAATGAGAAATCTGATGAAAACAAGTCTTTGCTTAAAAACGTGTGCAAGTATTGGAAAGATAAATAAAGCTTTGAGCATTTGGGCAGAATATGGTACTCACTGAATCTAAACCGTGGCCCTCTCATGCATACAAAAGCTGTAGAAGGTCCCACGTGACTGAACTATGAAAACTTAACTGATGATGCAGTTTGCTGGAGGAATAAGAAACTGATTTTCAGTTCCAAGTCAAGTGACAATACTTCATGTGAGGTCATACAGAGTGCTGTAAATGGGTCAAAATGTGTTCAGTTTTGTCCTAATAGTTGATCTTAGTCTTTTAATGAGCAACCTAAAAGTTCAGACACAACAAGAAGCATCCCAACTTTAAAGGCAACCTGTGTGTGACGGTATTGTGTAGGAGCAGTACAGCAATTCCTATAAATCCAAATATCAGCTTTCTTCCTATACATTATTTGCAGTTACAGTTATGCTTTCCAGTCATTGTTAAGCTTTTTTTTCCCAATCACGTGTTCCCACATCACACGAGCATGTTTGAAAGTGGTTGCAGATGGACACATGATCTTTGCGTTGTATTAACATGTCCTCTTATTCACTGATGACCTGTTAAAAGCTGTCTTTTGTCATCGGTGGGATCGTCTGTTCAACGACGTTCGTGAATTTGTGTATTCAGGAATTAGTCTGTGATAGTTGACTAAAGGAAGTGAACAAAAAGTATGTTAAAACACAAGTCCAGAGAAGATGCAGAGGGGCTTGTCACACAAATGAAATGAAAGGATACTCAAAAGGAGTTCTGATTCTCACTGAGTGTGTGCTCATTGGGTGTGAGCGCCATCTTGAGGAAAACACTGCGTGTTTCACCACTAAGACACGCAACCTGTAACTGGACTAAACAGAACGTAGGAGCGTACGAGTTTTTGCCTTCAGCATAAAAGTCATATTTTCATTTTGACTTAATCATCCCACATGATCTGAAAGGTTGAGGTTTCCAAGGGACCACAGAGGTTTTAAAATGATCAGTGTGGGTGTAGAAAATCAATAACCCACTGTCTAACACAGATGTGGCATTCATGAGTCTAACCTGGGGATTCACACTAACATGACATCATTGTCATTATGCAATTTTTTTAATTTTTACTTTCATTATTCAAATTGAAGTTAAAATTCGGAAAATACCCCTGAGCCCCACAGACAGAAAGTGTTGAAGTAAGCTGGATAAAGCAAGAGACAGACTGAACTGCTATAGGTCCAACTCAAGACATTTCCGTTCAAACTGTAGACTTTTGAGCAGTTAATGAGTAACTGTGCTGTAAGGCTGCTGATGAAGGGCAATGTGACCACTTCAGTAATCTGTATTGGGTAGAGTTAATGATCAACTAGAAATGAAACATTGATATCTTAAGGTTAAAATAGGAAAGGGTAACAACACAGAAGATTAAACAGAAGCCTAATATGCTACTATTCCAATGTTTGGAATAGTAACATTTTTTAAATAAAAAACACACCAAATTGATTAGGAATTTTGAAAACATGGATTATTTATAATTGGTATCATTTACACATGTATATACTTTTAGTAGGAATCACTCCTGTGTCCTAATGGCAAGTTTAGCAAGTTATATGTTTGTTATAAGTATTACTATAGGCAATCCAATACAAAAATCTACCAAAATATAAAGATATAACAGAGTGATGTATAATACTTTATAACGGGAAATAGAACGGAGAAATCTTTGTTTAACTACAATAGAAAAAAATATCAGAGAGTCTGGTGGAAAACTGATTAATAGGAAAAATATATCAGAATCTTTAGTTTGAGAAATGATATTTGCCACATGAGATGTGGAACAGCTGGCACATTCATAAGCCCTTGGAAGTCTAACTCAAGTGATAACCCTACCTTAATGACAGATTTTGTCCCGTCTTCCTGCCCTCACTACCAACCAGATACGGCAGATGGCTGCCCCTCCACGAGTCTGGTTCTGCGGGAGATTTCTTCCTGTTAAAGGAAAGTTTTTCTTCACCGCTCTCACACTTTAGGGGATTGTCTGATTGTTGGGGTTTTCTCTGTATTATTGTAGGAACGTTACCTTACAATACAAAGCGCCTTGAGGCTACTGCAGTTGTGATGGGGCATTATAAATAACACTGAATTGGACTGAACTGAACTGAATTGAAAGGCAGAAAGGCAAAGCTAAGTTTTTGATGTTTTTCAGTAACATCAGGGGTGTAATGTTACATTGTGAGCTGCATACAGCCCACTTTAATCTTGAGTGGGCCAAACCAGCAAAAATCCTCTTTCTGTCAGTGTAAAGTTGTTTAATTACACATTTATTCCTCTTTATTATATAAAAAATTAGTTTTAATAGTACTTTTCAGTTTTTCTACAGGATAGATAAATACTGCTATAGCAAATAAGTAAACTGTTGTTTATCTATTGGGTACTTTGGTGTAGTATGAATGACAAGATCGTTCTCAATAGGAAAAGCTGTAAAACCCATGGAAATACAGTTAAAGGTAAAACATCTGTGCACTCATTCACGTTTTCCAAAGCTGTCTATGCTGGGTCTATTCTGGCCCCCGGGCCTTGTGTTTTACCACCCTGACTTAAAGTCATCATTTTCTGTTTTGCTAACAGTTTAACAAAAATAATTAAAAATAATTTTTAACTCTAATAAAATACTATATATTATAAAAACAAAATCAATATAAAACCAACAAAAAAATGGAAACAGTTAAGATAGGAATAAGGAAGTTTGGACCAAATAGAGCCCCACTTATTTAGACCCACAACTTCACACAGATGACCTCACCCAGATGTCAGTGAACTTCCCCTAATAGAAAGAAAAGAAAAACACACTGGCAAAACAATAACAGGATGCAGAATGATACACAACAGAAGGCAGTCAGTCCATTTCGCGGCACAGTGTCATACCATGTGTCTGTCGCTTGATAGGACCCAGTTTATTTCCATAGCAGGACACCAGCCCAAAGCACAACTTCAAACTATGTAAGGACTCTTTGGAGAAGAAGTAGGTCAGCTGGTGTTCTTCAAAGTGAGAGGTCAGCAGTGACATTACTGGAGCTCAGCAGCTTGTTCGTATGATATATAAACAAAGTTTGATGGAAAAAATAATGTATTGACTATCGGCTCACTGATTTATTGATGAAAAAAGTAAATTGTAAATTGACTTGTTCTTATATAGCACTTTTTACTTGAGCACTTAAAGCCTTTTATAAAACATGCCTCCTTCACTCAGTTAGTCAGTATCTTGCCCAAGGATACTTTGGCATGCAGACTGCAGCAGCCAGGAATAAAACCACCAACCTTCCAGTTAGTGGAAAGCCCCCCCCCCCCAAAAAAAATGTAATACAGGAAAAACAGTTCGCTTAGCTAACAGAAACCCTTGAGCTTTCAGCTTTCATACATGGCTTTCAGGTTTGACGATAAATGCTGCTGGGGTTCTTGTAGCCTTTACCTACTTACTAGGCCTTCTTTACCTTGGCAGGAGTTACAGACAACATTGACAATTAAGCTCAAATTTTAGCATTTACTCCTCATTTCTTCTGCTTTTACATATTTAAAAATCCCTCACCATGGCAGCTGTGTTTAACAAAGTATTAAACAAACTTGAAGTCCAGTATCATAGCAAAACCAGAGAACACTTCTAACATGTTATAAATCCACTGAATCTAGTTTTCCATTATTTGCCCTTTGGCAGAGCTGCTTTTGAAAACAAATAATTTTCCCTCCAAACATTAACACTGTCTCGCGCCCACCTTTCAAGGTCGGGGTTACTGCGCACGCCCACTTCCCTCTTTTAGAAACTGCCGTTTGGGCTGCAAAAGAAAAAAAAAAAACAGAAGAAGAAAAAAAAGCCTCCCTACCACGTGTGTATAGCTAACGGTCCGCGCGCGCATACTCACACACCTTCCGCACGTGCTAACGTCCTTCCCTTCCCGGCTGGGATTTTATTGGACCAAATAAAGAGACAGCTAAAGCCACGTGGCTGTGTTTACTCCCTTCAAATTTCTGGCGGGATGGTTTTAGCAATAAAAGAAGCAGACTTTCACTATCCCGCCAGTCTGCAGAGACTGTACACGACAAGAGAAGCTCTGTAGTGATAAATGTGAAGTGTTGTTTTCTGGGGGAGACAACATGGGAAATAACCACTCTTCAAACTTGAGCATTCCCTCTGGCTTGTTTGGTTTGCCCCTCTCCAGCAGAGAAAAGAAGCTGAGCTGCAGCACAGAGGGTAAGCCTTACACTTTATTTCTCTGTGTGTATCATTTCAATCTGTTAAATCTTAGTTAAAAAAACAAAACAAAAACAAAAAACATCTGTGGCTGCTCCCTTAGCCATGAGTAGGGGCGTTTTCAGGATTTTTGGAATGGGGTGTCACAGGGGAGATCAAGAGCACAGCAGAGGTACTGCAAAGGAATTTGATGTAGAAACTGGCTTAAAAAGACATGACTTACAGACTCATCTATGGCTCTGGTTCTTGTTACAGAACCAGGACAAAGTGGTTATTATGTGACAATGTGATGATTATTATTAGTACTGCCAAAGTGTGGGCCAGTGCCCCCTGGTGGGTTGTGAGGGTACTGCAGGTGGGCAACACTGACCTAAATTTACTGAACCATAATGAAGTTTGTGTCCCAGTGGAAGGTGGGTCACACGTTGGCCTTATCTGTTTGTGTATGACTGGATAGCATTAAAAATTTGCATTCAAAAACCTGTTGTTTTATATGTATATTCAACAAAAATTTCAAGGAAATGTATCACTTTCTCTTGAATTTTGATTAGAGTTTTTAGGTGGGCCTAAAAACTAGTACTCCTTATGTTGAATGACTTTTCATAATCTTATTCATGATATAACTGGATCGTTATTATTGCTGTTATTATATAATTGTTGTAGCTTTAGCTATAATAATACAATTACTTTACAAAATAATAGGCAACTAAAATGTTAAACTAAACAATATTGAGTACAATGAGTAAAAACTGCATCTGAAATATAATGGAGTAAAAGCAGAAAGCAGAATAACATGGAACTACTTAGTTAAAGTAGAAGAATATTCAACCTGAATAAATGCACTCAGTTACATCCCTACTAGCCCTATCCATGTGCTCATCTAATGGTGTTTAATTGTAAGATATAATAGCAGTACTTTAGATATAAGTAGTGCTTTAGTTCATATATCATATCTTTAGTGGGGGGCATCAGTTATGGGTTAGGTGGCACTGGTCCTCCCCACGCCTCTCTTTTGGACACGCCTCTGTTCACCAGCATGTTTTGATTTGGCAGGTCTTTAGACCACATGACCTTCCTGACACAACCATTTGTGTCTCCTACTGGGATCGTACTAGGAATGTTTCATGTGTTAGGTGAATGTATAAGCCACCGTACAATGGAGCCTTAATGAATGCAGGGTTATTCATAGCACCACACGCAATTGTCCCACAATAATATGAATTCCAGTCATGTTTTCTGGCTCTTTTTCATATACTTTTAACATTAAACTTTGTACTTTCACATAAAACAAAAAAACAACACATTTTGTAGCTGAAACCCTTCTCCAGTGTCTTCACGTTTTCCCCACACCCTAATCAAACTAAACTTCTGTATTTGCTTTTTCAGACAGACAGGAAATGCCTGTTGCTCATATTGTTGCTATATTGAGGTCCATGTGGGCTGAGAGAGGTTAAAAGAGGCCACTTCATAGCTTCCCCAACACCCCCGAGGGGCTGATGAGAAACACACAAAAAAGCTTGTGAGAACAGACAAGGAAGTGACTGGTGGAGAACTAATGTAATCTCGAAGCAAGGAAAATATACAAACTGACTGTGTTTTCAAATTTTTGGTCCCACTATTGTTTCTTTCTTTTTCCTGTATTTATTTATGCCTCTATACATCTACACAGTTTTTTTATTTATTTTATTTTCAATAGACATTGGCATCTTTTTTCTCTTTAATCACGTACATATAAACATTCTGTACTTGCTATGATCGCAGAGGAATGCGTTTTAGAAATGCGCATATGCGCCGCTAGGTGGTGCCATTGTATCATATTGATATCGCTCTATGGAGGGACCCTATTAGAGGGATCAGCACTTCAGGATTGAACTGGCAAGTCGAAGTATGACTTCATTGGACTTTTGTGGACAAGCTGAACTACATCTTTCATCGGAGTCTTTCCCTGGATTAAGTCGCAGCACTGGACAGAAACACTTGTTTCTATTTAAGCATCCATTGTTCATTCTGTGAAGCAGCTGCATGCTTATTCTGCAATGAAGTGCTTCAGGCAACAAATGTGACTGTCTAATGACCGCTCATTGGGTTTTTCCTATATTTAAAAGCTTCACAGAACAAGAGGGTTTCTCTTTATAGGACTAATGGTACTTTTAAAGCATTTAAATCAGCAGAAGACCTGATAGCATCTGCCAGGCTGGTGTTTCAAATTACAATGAGGCGGAGGAGAGAAGTGGTTGTAGAAAAAAAAAGAGCAGAATTTGATTTGTTGTCTTCAGATCTCATGCATGTTTAGGTTGCATGCTGTAGTATGTGTTACAGATTGCCTGCATTTTATATGAATATCAAAATAAGAATGTCCTTTGTGTGAACTTGTTCATTTCCCTCATTCATAACAAAGCTCTTGGGTGGCAAAGAGGGATTCAGTTAAACATTAAGCAGCGCTGACTTTATTTATGACCACTCGGCTGTGCGTGCGCCTGTGACAGAGAGAGGCAAAAGAAGAAAGAATATGAAAGACATTATCATTTCGGCAGTAATATTCGGTGCATATATATCACCTATTAATCATCTTCATTGATGGGAAGTCACGCTGTAAGCAGTCGCCATACATTTTTAATACTGATTTCAATTTTATAAATAGGTCCAGTCAGTTGGTTAGAGCTAATCCGTTTGCGGCTGTTCAGAGCAGTTCCCGGCTCTCATGCTGTGTGGTCTGTTTTCTGTTAAAACACTGGCAACAAACCCCAGATCTCCCTTATCGCAGCCTCAGCTTCCTCCTCCAAAGGTCAAATTCAATTATCTTTCCACTTTATTTTGCTCCTTGTCTTGTCTCTTCACTTCCAAACAGGGGAGAAGGTTTGACTACCTTCTGAACCGTGTGCTGGGATGGCTCCATAAATCTTGGGGTGAAAGCCTAATTTCAAGTACTGCGTTAAAGGGCCTACACTGTAGAAGGGGTTTGCATTTATACTTGCACGCTTATGAGTCAAGGTGTTGGCAAAACGTAAAAAATGATTGAGTCTAAACTTGGATTGTGAGAGCTGCAGAAAGGAGAAAAACATCATAGATCTGCTTTTTTTGCAAAGCGCTACACAACAATGCACCAACATGGATGCATACCTCGTCGAGGCGGAGTCCAAGCAGACTTAAAAAAAAGTATAATAAGGATTGCTTGTCTTTGATGTCCACAGCTGTCTGCCCACCAGCACGCTATAATTCTGCCTTTCACCCTGAAGTATGCATTTGTTGTTGGTGCATTGTGGTGTAATGTCTCATGGATGAGTCTTGGCAGTCACAAAAACATCAACAGGACTTGAGCCTCACTTTCACACTGTGATGATGGACTCTATGTCTCTCTATGACCTAAGTGTAACACTGCATAATACGTGGAAGTGCCTGAAAATGCTATCATACAGACAAAAGGATTTTGTTGTGCAACTTGTAGGCTAGCCTTGGAAAAGGGCTGGTACTGTGGATCTCTGTCTTATCAATAAAACATAGAGAAAAGCAGAAGAAGCTGCACTCTAATTGATAACAGACACACAGTAATTATGTCTCTTGTTGTTGCTAATCCCCTGGGATATTAGATATACTTTAGGAAAGGAAGTTCTCATATTTACAAGCTCCAAAAATAGCCCTGTCATCCAGCACTCTCAGTATATCAGTGTCCTGTCTGAAGCAGGGGCCCTGCAGAAGTTTCCCACACGTGTCACATGAACGATGTCATGACGAGAGAGCGAGGGAGAGAAAAAGAGGGTCATGGAGTAGGAAAGGAAAGAGGGGTTGCTTTAAGGAGAGATAAGAAAAATAACAAGTCCAAAAAAGCCCACCAAATGATGCTAGAAGGGGAGGGGGGTTACGATAAAGGGTGTGGCTGGTGATTGACCCATTGGCTGCAGAGAGAGAACAGGAAAAGGGGAACAGATGGGCGGAAGCACTCAGCAGTGTAGAAGTGTTATAGGGGAACAGAGTGTCTGTGAAATTGACTCGGTTTTCCTGCTTCAAATAAAAGTTTACGCATTGGGGTTTTCTGGCACCCACAACTTCGTCTTTCCTCTCCTGGATAAAATAAGAACAAATTCCAGAGCTGCAGTCTTTACCTGTTACTGGGCCCTGTTGTTTACCTGAAAATTTTAACTGCATACTGTACATTGTAACATCTCACAAGGTCCTAGACATGATATCCTCTTACAGAGTTCCCGCTGGTGCGTGCCTTTCCACGGCAGTTGTCTTTGATGTCCGACATGCAGTTTGTCTTTGGAGTTGGGCTTGCGGATAGCAGCTTGTGTCCAGTTCAGCACATTCCAGCTTTGCTAGATTTTTATGACAGTTGAATTAACAGCTACATTTGAATGTCAGATGCTGGCCACCTTTATATGATTTAGAGAAAAGAAAATCGAAAATATTTTGTACAGGGGGAAAAAAATCAACATGTTAGTCATGAAATCTACAAAAACACAAGATATGAGTAGCTAAATTGTATATATCAAGATGTCATCAGTTTCTCCAAATATTTTTGTTCAAAACCATGAGTTTACTTTGAATAAATCAAAGCGGTCCTTTGCTTTCACTCTGAAGTTTAGAAAGTTCATCATTCATCTGTCTTATTTTGCGATTAGAAACAAACAAAAAAGTAATTCTCACAAAAAAAATAATCATTCTTGCACTTCTATGTGAGAAAGGTGTTTATTTTGGCATTGAAGTCTGATTGGGTCAACCAAAACAAGATGATCTGAATCGCAGGAAAACTTTGGCTGCCTATTTGTCTTAGCGTCATGTTTGAACTACAGTCACAGTTTTGCAAATCTGTCGTTTATTTTTCTTCTGCTTTGTCTGGAGAGACAGTGATAAGATGCAGATACCCGGCTAGCCAGTATAATTTTCTGTCTTCATATTTCCTGAAAAATTCTCTCTGTTTGTAGAGTATCAAATATATAGTTGTAAGAGAAACCTCTGTATAAACACCTGAATCACATAACAAGAGGGGTGCCATGATTTTTGTGTCATTTGCTGACTGATTTGATCATTTTTTATGGACTCACCATCACTGATCTGTTATGCTGTGCATCTCACTCGTTGATCTTGAAGTTATATCTCAAGCAGCAGGAAAGAAAACAGCCTAAATGTGCTCAGTGAAGTGCATCCGTCCCAAACAGCATGGTCGCTAGCAGAAGAGTCAGTACGCACACCTTAGCTTCAAGCTGCACCATGGGAACTAGGGATGGATGAAAGCTGTTTCCCTGGAGACCTGGACAATACGGGACCTGCTCTGTAATTAGCTACACCCACCCGAGTCAGCAGCGAGGCAGGGAGCATGCCTCAGCTCAAGATGTTTCTCTGACTACATGTTGCTGCTTTGTTTTAAAATAGTGGGGGGGGAAAAAACATGCAATGAGGCAATAGGGTAAAAGACAAGGACATAGCAGCAGGAAAGGAAGCAAAATGGGCAGCTAAGATTACAGGTAAAATATATAAAAATGTACTAAAATTGTTACTTTTATTGAAAGCAGAATGATGTGATTCTCCGTTGGACTTTAAACAAAGACTTGTCATGGACTGTATATAGACGTTAAACACAGCAACTGCAATGTGACCAAATGGTTGCAATGTCGTAGTTTGAAGACTTTATCATGAGTCATTTGAAGACTGTCAATATTTTGTTGTTATAGAGCCAAATGTGACCATATTTGGACAGGAATGTGGACTTCTAAGTTATTTGCTCTTTAATGCTAGCAAAAGTATTAGCCTGATAGCATTAGCCTCACATAGACAAAGAGATGTGCTAGATAAGTAACATACAAGTAAAATGAAAATAAAATTGGACTCTCTGTTCATCTTATCAGATGATTCCTTTAAATCATGCTTTGGTCTTGTAACTGTAAGCATGTTTATTTATACTTTATGGAGATTGACTCAGTTTTGGAGTAAGCCTCAAGTGGCAATTTCAGGAACTGCAATTTTTGGCACTGGTTTCCAGTTTTCCTCACCAGAGGTCTCTGCTTGATGCTGCCATCCGCTAAACATTTTAATGATATTAAATTTGCTAATTAAACTTTACCGTTAAAGTAAAGATGTGCTAGTTGGCATGATATGTGTTATAAGACAAACTCGAGCCTCTTCATTTAAGGGTCAGTGAGCAGAGCTGCGGGCCTTCAAACTGGCCTAGATACCAAAAAGAACAGCACGTTATTACTGAACCTCTGGTGCTGCTAGTGGCTTGAATTTCTTTTATGACAGTTGACACAAGTGACTCATGCACCCAGAACTAGGGAAGGAGAGGCCTGACTTATGTGCCCCCTGGAGTTTCACTTATATGTCCTTCATGGTGCACAGTCCAGTGGAGAACAAAAACTGCTTTGTGTTAGAGCCTCTGTTTTAGTTTGCTCAGATGTTTTTGATCGGGGGATAATTTTTTTTGGGAAGTGGTTAGAATACACAAACTGTGGTGAAATCACAAAAATAATAGGCATCTATCATCAGCCATAAGGTGAACCCAGAGGGAGTTTTACTATTTTGATAACATTTAAAGCTCAGGCGCCGATAAATTAGGCATTGACCGGAGCAACAAAGTAGCTTCTACGACTTTTGACATGTGCAGAACACTGTATTTTTTCTGCCTTGTATGGGAAATTTTCAGCAGAACAGTCCTGCGTATCACTCCTAACCCCCAAGAGAGGGCCAGAGAAGGGGCAATTAGTAGAAAAACAGGAAAGCTAGAGTTACAGGGAGGTTACCCTACATGCAGCTTATGTCTGTCATACTGTCTCTGGCTACAAACTGCAGAGCAATGGAAAGAGATGAGTGCTGAATGGAAATATGCATTTATGTAATGCAGTAGCTGTCTGCTCCTCCATATGCCCCTCTCCTTTTGGACTGTGAGACAAATCAGGTGGACCTTAATGGTCAAAGAAATGCAATTCCAGTAAGCTGAGATGCAGTGCCAAATGTCAATAAAAAAAGAATGCAGTGATTTCCAAGGGAAAAAAAACATAAGCCCACTTTTAAAATTCACAATAAAACACTTATAAAATGTTTAAACTTAGAACAGTTACTATTTTAAGAAAACAACAAGGTCATTTTCTATTCATGGCAGCAATATGTCTCAAACAAGTTGGGAGAGGGCCATGTTTACAACTGTATAGGATCTCCTCTTCTTTTAATAACTGTCTGTCATCTGGGAAGTGAGGAGATCAGCTGCTCGACTTTTGTGAGAGGAATGTTGTCCCATTCTTGTCTAACATAGGATTCTAGCTGCTCGCTGCTCCTGGGTCTTGTTGGTCGTATTTTTTGTTTCATGATGGGTCAAATGTTTTCAGCTGGTGAAAGGTCTGGACTGTTGGCAGGCCACTTCAGTACCCGGACTCTTCTACTACAAAGCCATGCTGTTGGAATAGGGGCAGTGTGAGGTTTGGCATTGTCTTGCTGAAATATGTAAGGACTTCCCTGAAAAAGATGGAAGCATATGTTGCTCTATGACTTGTACTTGTGCCTTTCAGCATTGATGGTGCCTTTCCAGATGTGCCAGCTGCCAATTCCATAGGCACTGATTTCCCTTTATAGCAGAGATACAGGCGTTTGAACTGAGCACTGATAACAACAATTTCAAATTCGAGTCTTCTAACCACGGATCGGTTTTCCAGTTTGCCTCAGTCCATTTTAACTTCGTTTACGTACGGCTTCGTATGTATTTCTTTGCATTGCCTGGAAAACTGGGTTCACAGGCAGTGACTTCCATGACGGAGTGCTTTCATCGCTTTTTTCAATGCAGTGCCATCTGAGGTCCCGAAGATCACGGGCACCCAGTACCGATTTTCAGTCTTGTCCATTCCGCACAGAGATTTCTCCAGATTTTCTGAATCTTTTGAAGATATTTGACAATACACGATGAAATATTCTTTGCAATTTTATGTTCTGGGACATTATTCTGAAACCGTTGGACATTTTGTTCTTTGCAAATTGGTGAACATCTGCACATCTGCCTCACTAACACTCTTTTTTTATACCTAATTGTGTCACTGACCTGTTGCCAATTAACCTAATTAGTTGTAAAAATGTTCTCCAGCTGTTTGTTTTTAGTACCACTTACTTTTACAGCCTTTCGTTGCCTTGTCCCAAGTTTTCTGAGACGTGTTGCTGGCATCAGATTCTACCAGACATGAAATTTTTCTTATTTTTCTTAAAATGAAATAGCATAGCAGTTTATTAATCCCACCGGGGGTAAATTGTTTTGTTGCAGGCATAAAAATGTAAACACAAAAGATAGAAAATGCAGACTCATAAGTCCAACTAAGGCACTCAAAGCATAGTTTTAGATTAGATATTCCAAAGTTAAAGAATACAATGTACAACAGTATAAACAAGATAATGTAAGTGAAAATAGTCCAGCCACAGTTTGGACGTAGCTTCTGGTGAATGTCCTCCTGTGGCTGTCCAGCGTGAGATGTTCCAGTATCGACAGTAACCTCTACCAGAGAGTCAGACTTCACAGCCACAACGTTACTGGCCTTGCAGATCAGTTTATTGAGTCTGTTGATATGCACTACTGTCAATCTGCTGCCCCAGCGCACCAAAGCACATAGGATGGCACTGGACACCACAAGAAATCCTGAGCAGATGGCAAAGGACCTCAGTCGTCTCAGAAAGTAGAGGCAGCTTTGGCCTTTCTTGTAGAGACTCCGTGGATGGATATAGGGGTCACTGGTGCTCTGGTCGACCTCATGTCCACAACCTTAGCCCCTTCATCTTTTTATCAGTTTTAACATTTGATATCTTTTCTATTTTCTGTTATGAATAAATTGAGAGTTTATGAGGTTTGCAGATCATTGCATTCTGTTTTTATTTGCGTCTTACCCAGTATCCCACCATTTTCAGGATTGGGTTTGACGGCTGCTGGCTGTTGTTCCTGTGTCTTTTGTTTTGTTTTTGACTTCATAGAAACTTTTTTTCTCGAACTGAGAGCTTAGCCAGGTTTGTTGCTGAACCTGGGCTTAGATCTCATGTACACTGTGACCGACATGGTAATAATAGCAAAAGTATTTTGTGTCATAACCTCAGGGTCTGCCCTCGGTCATCGAGCCCTTTGTGGTCAAGGTTACTGGGGGAGCGGTTTGCAAACAAATGAAAGGAAATATCCAGCTCTAACTGTAACACACAAGCCTGTATGTCTCCTATAAAGTCCACATTATTCTGTCATGTCATTTAAAGCTTACCAGCACACTTCAATGCTTCACAAACTGAACGCTCCACTTTTCAGGAACATTAACTTTAATAAAATGCTGCTCCGGCTTTAGCGAGACATTATATTACGTGATGAACACATGAAAGGGAAACTACATAAAGGCATGGATTAAAATGGCAAAATGGTTGTAGCTGAAAAGTCCCTAAACTTGGCTGCTCAGCAGTTTAGTTCCCCTCAAACCACTTGAGTTTCTCTAATGAGATTGTGAATTCTTTTCCGCTGAATAGTTGAGAGTGAATCAATTTAGAGGTTCGAATTTGGGACCCGGAAGGCAAATTCTGACAAGCCTTAAATTGCTTGGGAGGTAGTTTGCTTTTGAATGGTGTCATAAACTCTAA
Source organism: Aulonocara stuartgranti (assembly GCF_965226115.1). Taxonomy (NCBI): domain Eukaryota; kingdom Metazoa; phylum Chordata; class Actinopteri; order Cichliformes; family Cichlidae; genus Aulonocara; species Aulonocara stuartgranti. The sequence goes on from NC_138940.1 coordinate 27,030,105, forward strand.
TGATGTTAAGAGGCTTAATTGGAATTTTCTTAAATATAGCTTTGTTGTTTAATACAGACCACAAGAATTCACTGCCTCACTTTTGTAGCCCTCACAGGATTAATGTGAATATGGCACGGGACTTTACACAACTGCGGTGCAGCAGTGGAAGGCTGCGGGTTGACAACATCTACCCGGCCTTTCAAAATATGATCCCTTAAAAATATATTTACACTGCGGTGAGACCGGGTTGGTTATAAACGCACATATTTACACAGACCTCTGTTTATTGGGGCATTATTTACTTTTAATCTTCACGAGATCCCCTTTTATTTTTCACCGTTCTTCAATGATGATTAAAAATATATGGCTTTAGCTCGTAAATTTTAGTGCTCGACAAAAACATCTCTTTCTGGAGCATGCCTGACAGACTGTGTGGAGTGAGCCTGTGGCTGTTTGTGTGGAGTCATGTTAAAGATGACAAAGACCTTGACCCGGGCATCAATAAGCCTTCCTATTCCTCTTTAGACTGGAGACCAGTCTGAGATCCGATGAGCCCTCTGACAACTGTAGTTTTCCACTACATCAAATAAGCTACAGTCTAGTAGATTAAAAGATGAATGCATAAGGAACACATTAAGATTATATGTCTACGCAACACAGTGTGTGTGCTTTTGAAGACTTCTCCAACTTATACCGTAATGGAAATTTTTTGTAAGGGTATGAATTTCGCATTAGGCAATACCTTAATTCGACCACCGTCTTGAGCCACACCTGAATCTGAAGACAGTGTGCGAGAGGCTAGAAGACGTTCTCGGCCAAGAGTATTTCCTGCATCTCCTCTGGTGGTGCATCCGCTCCTCATCCCAGAGAACATCGAGACAATAGAACAGATGGAGGAAGAAGACTGTCTGTGCATCTGGTTAAATGCATTGAAAGGACATTTTTAGCAAGCCTCCCACTGACAGTGAGGCCTGAAACAACATGGAGGAGCCATGACACAGCTTCATGTTTCACTACCAGAAATTAAAATTTAGTAAGATGTAGCAAATTTTTGTGCATCTAAAATGCTGAATAACATCAGATTTTGTTTTTCTCTCAGTGCCGCCTTGCTTCTGCTTCCATTGTCAGAGTAGCAGAGGTCATTTAAAGCTAGGGCCTGACATGTTACATAATGTCATGATTTAGACTCCCTCAATGGAAATTGAATCAGGAAATCCCCCCCATACCACAGTTACTATGTCCTTTACCATTATTAACATTACTGTGTCATCCACTCTTCGCTTCCAGCTGTGGATTTCAGCCATGTGTAGCCCACCTTTCAAGATTTGCATTCCTTTAACTGTCATCTTTCACCCCTTTCTTCATATATATGTATAATTAGGTTTTAGTTTTTTTAAATTATGTATAGATAACATCATTTTTAAAAAGCTCAGATTGTCAAACGACTGCATTACACTGCATCATCTTCTCAATTTACACCACTCGTCAGTGATTCACTACCAGTGGTGTTTTTAATTTACTGAAATGTGAAATTGCAAAAGTGAAACCAAGCATTTTGTCTTCTTGAAACTACCACAGCATTCAGTCCTATGATCTGAGGATTTTGCAAATTAAAACAGTCTGTGAGGGCACCAAGCACATGGCAAGAACTCCTCCTAAAATGGCTCCAATTAAAGGCAAATGCTGCACAGTTGCTTTGATTTATAAAACAAAACAAAAAACTGTATCTTTCTTTTTTTTTTTAAACGTTGAGTGTTTCATCATCTACGTGAGAGGCTTTTTACTGACACAATGGCCTTGGCAATAGTTGAACTCTTACTGCGTTTTTTGAAAAGCAGGTGCTTGACTCCAGTGGCCCGTTAAGAGTCGACCTAATGAAAAGACAGGAGGACACATTGGAAACAGATGTGAATGCACCGTAGTAGAAAACAGTGCACAAAAACAAAAAAGGTGACCAGAAAAACATTGTTGTATGAATGCGGCTTATTGTGCTGGCCCATGTGTGTTTGATGGAGATGGTTGTGTTCACATTGAAGGTGGGTATGACTCACTTCATCCATTAGATCAGTGGCTGGGGTTTGGACAGCAGCCCTCCCCCTGATACTGAGACCACCACACACAAACCTTCCCAAACAGCCATCTGCTCAGCATTTCTACACATGCCTTTGAATCTTTAAAGAGATTTAAAATACTGCAAACGTAACACTTTGCTGTCCAAGGACCAGTCACTGCGCTGCTCTGCATGGCAGCAGTCGCGCTGCCGCGGGCCAAGTTTCCTTGAGCAAACGAGGCATGTCTGCCCTCCTCCTCTGGAAACAACTTGATTCGCTGTAGGAGCCATTGATATCACTGCATTACACATGCTTAATATCCCATTATTATGTATTTTAGAGCACACCGTTGCTCTAAAGATGCAGCTTTTCCTCTGGACTGTATGTCGCTTCAGCTGGCTTTGCTGGTGTTTTCCGCTCTGGATTAATCCACGTTCGCACCTCGCACTCACTAATCACACCAAAATCTCAAAAGCTTGCCAGTGTACATGGCTCCTTAGTGCCACAGGAAAGTGTATTGAAAGCCAGAGCTTAAAATAAATTTGATGTGAAACAGCACATCACCTCCCCCCAGTTAAAGCACTTCTGTTTGATGGGCCAAATTGTGGTTTATGCCAGGTGTGCGTGATTAAGGTTAGACAGTGGTCTTTGAGTTAATAGGGAAATGAACAACAGTCTTACGTGTTAATATCTGATGTTCGGTTAATGCCACCTCAGTTCCTTCTTTGCCCCATGTTATAATTATTACACCCCTTAGAGGACTTTGTCACTTATAGTTAAACCAAACCATTTCCAAATGCAATAGTGCTGTTTTGTCAAATTCTAACACTGTTACCAAGGAGAATGTGATTTATGCCCCTTTTGGGACCACAGTTTTTTCACTACATTGATTTGGTTTAGATTATTTTTTTTAGCTCTTTAACAAAAATATGTTGCTTCATTGATTTTAGAAGCCACATCTTTTTTTTTTTAGAATTAGGAGAAGGTCATAGTTTAGTTAGAGTGTAACTGGTACACTAAAAACTACACTGTGGGAATACACAGTGTGTTTACTCGTATGCAAAATCAAGTAATATGTATATCGCTAAATACAAATACACCACTCGGGCATAAAATTATGACATCCCGCCTGATATGGTCCTGGTCTCACTTTTGATTTACCGCCCTGACCCATTGAGACATGAACTCCACTAGACTCCTGAAGGTGTGCTGGGGTATCTGTCACCAACATGTTAGCAATAGATCCTGCAAGTCCTGCAACTTGCGAGGTTGGGCCTCCGTTGATTGGACTTGTTTGTCATCCTAGAGAGATGAAGGATTGGATTGAGATCTGGGGAATTTGGAGAACAATTCAGCACCTCAAACTCATCCCTGTGCTTTTCGAACCTTTGCTGAACCATTTCTGCTGAAAGAGGCCACAGCCATCCATGAAAGGGTGTACATGGTCTGAAACAATGATTAGGTACATAGTATATAAGTGTAGCAGCACGAGGTGGGAATAAAGTAAATACTCTTCACAGTTTAAAAGACAACGCCACCCTGGGAATTTCACCCAGAAGAATACTGGAAGTAATACTGATCACCAAGAAGGCACTTAGGTTTGTTATACTCAGCACAGAGACGAGGTTCGATGATAAAAACAGTTTGACAATTTATTAATAAGCAGCATGCATATGGCCGCTGTCCACGCTGACTTCCACTTTAAAAGGCTGGCAGCAGCAGGAAAAGAAACCTCGCGACAGGAACAGACAGTAAAAGCAAAGCAGCAGCACTTCAGTTAGCTTAGCGTTCTGTAAAACTAAGGCCCACACTTCCTGCAAAGCATAGTAAGTATTTACTATAAAAGAACAATAAAAGGCAGAGATCGTAACAAAACTGAGTAAACAGCGTCACGAATCATGAGCAGAGTGGCTCATAGGAGGCTTCTACAGCTACGACCTAAAAACAATACCTGTTTACCACCAAGTAAGGTAATGTACGCACTACAATGACAAAACACCTTCCAGCCGCGATGGAGGCTTCAGAAGGGTAACCCGCAAATGATCTCTGCAACACCAAGGGAAGTCAGGTGACCAAAAAGGAGATCACAGGTAAGCGATCCAGGAACGCTCAAATGGCCGCTATTTATAGTAGCGCCCCCCTAATGCGTCAGGCCGAAAGTGGGTTGAACCGAGAAATAACATTCATCCTGCCACATGACATAAGTAACATCCACATGGATGGCAGGACCCAAGGCATCACACTGCCTCTGCTGGCTTGTCTTCTTCCCATAATGCATCCTGGTGCCAGGTGTTCCCCAGGTAAGTACAAACACCCATCCATCCACATGATGTAAAAGAAACAGTCATCCATCAGACCAGGCCACCTTCGATTGCTCCACGGCATGCATCATAATTGGACGGAGATCAGCATGGGAACCCTGACTGGTCTGCAGCTAACTAATTTACATCCTTATATTATGCCTCATTGGTGTATATGACATTGAGAAGGGGCATGTGACAAGTTAAAACAGTGACCTGATGGCTCTGTTATACTCTGGGAAGCAGTTTGCTGATATGCTTTGGGTCCATTTCTCAGTTATTCAGTGGCTAATTATCCAGTGCCAGTGGTCTCTTTGAGGATGACAATGCTTCCATTAAAAGGACACGAGGAGTCGCTGCATGACTTAATGAGCATTAAAGTTATGTAAATTATCTCTTATGGCCTTCAAAATTACCAGATGTCAACCCAAAATTGGACACCTGTGGCAGATTTTAGACTGATGTGTCAGATGACGTTCTCATCCAAACACCAAATGAGGAAATATCTTTTGCAAGAGCGGTGTTTAATCCCTCCAGTTGAGAGTCGGTGCCAAGGCTCATTGAAGTTATCCTGGCAGGATGTGGTGGCTCAGCACCTACTAAGACACTTTGTTGTTTTTTCCCTGTAATTTATCATCCATTTGTATTAGGGCCCTGTGTGGAAAGATTGATGATGTCATTTTTTAGGAAGGCAGTTTCTAGAAAGTGTATTTCCCCAAGTATCGCACAGTGGATATTTGTGCAGATGCCCCACTGTTTCTGCAATGATTGTGCAAAAAACGATCCTAAAAAGTACAGTTCTTTTTCTTTGGAGCAAAGTGAGCCTAGTAATCATGATGGTTTCATTAACACCCTGTAGTCTGCACTCACACAGTACATCAAGCATCAGGGGGAAGTAGCAGCACTTGTTCCTGCAGCTCTGTTGTGTTTACAGTTAAACTTGATTGCAGAACTCATTGCAGCCTCATATTCACTTCCTTTGTTAATCCCTTTGCAGTAGCAACTCTTTTTTTGGAGGCAAGGGTGAGGGCAGGGGGAATTTCACTTCTGCTTCGCTTCACCCCCTACACCATTCACCAAGGCGCTTATAAGGAGCCACCATATCCTGCTAAAACAAACAGCATTGAGGAGCAAGAAACAAACGCTTTTGTCTTTGAGTTATATTTAGTTACAGTCTGCCTTCACCCAAACACCATCTCACACAAGGCTTGCTTGCCCTCAGATTGAGTTAGATCAAATATGACCATGTTGTCATCTACCAGAAACCAGCGGCACTTCTCCCCCCATCCCTTTGCAAATTGGCGGGTTGACTGTGCTGACAGTCAACCCGCACACACGAACCACCTAATTCTGCCATGCTTTCCAATTAGTCACTGCCATGATGGTGACGTCTAGGACGTATCATTTGCGAGCATAAATATTCATGCATTTCCATTTCTTCAAGAACAGATTCTGTTCATGATATTTGTCACACTGCTGCTGCTGCTGCTGCTGCTGCACCTCGGGCTTCTGTAATGCTCATGCTTTCCTAGCTCCCCCTTCACTGATGTTCTGATTCCTACAAGCCCTGCAGGCCATGGCTCCTCAGAGAGCAGTGCGGTCCAGAAGACAGGAAACAGCTTGAGAGAAGCACAGCAGTCAAGGCTGTGGGAGGACAGAGGATAGGGTGGGGAAAAAGGGGATTTCCTCATACAATGCTTGGACTTTTATCAAAAGTGTGGAATCCTTATCTGCCGTGCACTCTATGAGTGAGTGATAAAATCTGGGTCGCTCCCCTTGCCATTGGTGTGTATATTGCTTTAGGGTTCTGTGATTTACAGTTTTGCTATCTATCAATCTATCTGTTAACTTTATGTAGATTAATTCACCCCCACCCCCTGCCACTACTACCGCCACATCCGTTAAACAGCCATGATGGAGTCATTTTATTGTTGCCAAACTTTCCAGCATGCAGTTATTATATGCAAATATCTCAACAGACTCTCCTTTTGCATCTCTATCAAACATACTGTTTGTCTTAAAGGCTACACGCCCACGGGGCTTCATTATAGCGGTGATTAAATCACGATTAATTATTAAGAGGCTCTGAGATGTTTTTGAAGAGGTGGGGGGGGGGGGGGGGGGGGGGGTCTATGCTCGCTGTGTCTTTAAAGTCGTGCAGAGGGGAGCCCGTACTAAAGAAAGGAGGGGGCTGCTGTGCGCCAGTTGGAGGTATCTGCCTGTCGCAGCGCTTGCTGTTGACATTAAGAAGAGCGTGTCGGTGGTCCAGCGGGGAGGTACAGAGCGATCGGAAGGCACTGATACTAAAGACTGAAGCAGGTCCAGGCAAATATTCAGCAGACCCGTGATACATGGATGGACAGAGAAGCACTGCAATCGGGATTAAGTTGTCAGCCGGCGCGAGAAATTTCTGGATATAATGGGAAATTCAACACCTAAACCTTTGATAGGTGAGGCTCATTACTGATTTATCATTAACGAGGCTGGTAATGTTTACACAAGATAGGGTGTCTGTGCGGAACGGTTTGATACCCAGTGATACACATGGCTTGTCCTACTTGTGTTCGCTCTGCGTACAGACGCGCTTCCCATCACGGGGGCGCAGAGCGTGATTCCCAGGGAGCGAGTCCAAGCGAGCGCTCCAGCAGCAGCAGCAGTCGCGTTTCTCCTCATAATCACTTTGAAAGCATCATTTACGAGGTTTATACAAAGGGATGTGGCCTCAAAATTTTGAGAGCATTAGCATCGAAAATAGTCAGAAAAGTGACTATTTAAGCTAATGCTGGGGATCTGATGCTTGGGCATTAATAAACTGTAGCTACATAAATAATATGGCAGTTATTTAGCTCATAAATAACTACAGAACATACAGTGAGGAAGTGGGTAACCTGCCCTCAGTTATATTTCTGTTTGCAAATTAGTTGAACATACAACACTTACATTAAATTGATTTAAATTTTAAGCATTTTATTTATTTATTTTCATTTTTTTAGTGTCATCATTGCTATGATAAACAAGGATTTAGCTTTCCCCCCCCTTTTTACTTCCCGCTTCCTTTTTTTCTCTTTATGTGTGGCACTAACAGCAAATATCTGGCTGTTTATTTGCCTTAGATTCTGGTATGATTACAGACTAAAATCACCAAGGGCACGCACTACAAGGACACATCAAGAAGCAAAACAAGAAAAATCACCACAAACAGTAACTGAACAAATATGAAACTAGGCCACATTCTTAATATATGCAACTATATTTGCTGCTGATCGCTTCCAGTATCTCCGAGTATCAGAGGTGTTTTATGTAAAGTACAGTCTCAAGTGATTGCCAGTGATTTGCATGTGGGTTGATTGTCAGCCCCTAGTTTTTGAATAAAGCTGCTGTAATGAGCTCTCAGAATGCCTCCTTCTGAGCCACTTTATGGTGACACCTAGAGCACATTACTTGATAATCAGTTCCACATATCACTTTGATTTAATGTCTGTCACCCTCTCACGCCCCCAACAGACCCACTCACTGGCTAAACGATGTGGTTGCTGCCAGAGCAGCTGAAGTGGGGTTTGGCCTGAGAATGTTTAGTCATAGAAAAACAGGAGCAGCCTGGATCCTATTAATGTTTTAATCAAATATCTGCATTTATGCAATCCATATCACAGAGTATATCTTCTCATCGCACAGAGTTATTTTGTTGGCTTTAGAGGTGATTACCAGGAAATTCCCTTAAAATCCATATTGTCTTGCTCACTGAATCATTTACAATGTGATGAACACATACGTCTGAGACATATGAGTGACTAAAGAGCCTGATTATCTCGTGGCCAAAGATAACTCTGATGAATGCACATAATCAAATTTACTATCAAAAAGCTCTCTTTGGCACGGCAGTTTGTCTTGTGAAGTCTTATGATTGCATCTATTTGCGCTTTTTTCTATTCATCAAGAGCAAGACAACGTTCCCATGCCCCAACTCTTCTCCAAAGCCAACTGATTCATGTACGGTAGCAGATACTGAATATGCTGTATGCAAGGAATTTGTCTGACGGCAATAACCTCCACCACCACATTAGCTGAACTAAAAAAAAAAAACAATTTCTGATCAGCTGCCTGGACTTTGTTCACTGTAAAATGGCTCCAGCTCAGATTAGATTGCACAGATTTCTGATTTTGAATCTTAATTTAAGCTTCTTTCCAGAAAGCTGCAGATGACTTAGAAATGAGTGACAGATTGAAGGAATAACCAGTGGACAGAATCAGTCAGAACAGAAAAGTGGATGGCATTTTTTAATGCGCTGGTCCAAAAGGTCCTATAGCTGTTCTCTTGGGTTTATTTCTGGCAGCTATGAAGGCCATAGAATACCTCGCAGTGACCCATTGTGCCTGTCTTCTAGAGGGACTGATGACCATTTTTTAAATATATTCCCCCACATGGTGTCGTGATTAGGACAGTGGACTGCGTTATTTAACATCCTGGTCCAAAAGGTCTTACAGCTGCTCAGTTGGGTTGAAATCTGGCGACTATGAAGGCCATAGAATACCATGCACTGATCCAATGGCTCAAACACTGATCCAATGGCTCAAAGCTATGACCTCATTCTCACACTAGCAAAGTAGTTTTGGTGTGGATTGTTTCAGATGGTAGGAATGAACAACTAGAGTGAATGCTCAGCAGAGGATTCGCTTGTTAAAAGATGTTTCAAAGATGACTCTGCCAAATGGTGGCAGGTTTACTAAATGGCATAGGGACATTTTGAAAGATCACTGGGTACTTATTTTTCAGAAATAAGTACCCAGTGATCTCTGTGGCGCCAATGTAATGTGTATTCATGAGAGAAACCAGCTAGGGCTAACACAGACCTTGCTGTGAGCTGTCCCTTGCTGCATGACCTGTTGTGCTATGCCTTTCATCTAATAATGGCAAACAAGTGTCTATATCAGGCTTGGTCCTTTAACTGCAGACTCCCACTATGTCACTCTGTCAGCAAGGCAGATGAGCTGAAGGCCTATAGGCTAAGCCCCAACATAGTCTGGCCAACTCCATTTGACCAAAGTATATTTTACTCTTTCAAAAGCTAAATTCCTAGAGTGGAAAGGGAAGGGGCACCAGCACATCATTTGAGATGTTACAGATGTTCTTGCTGCTGCTTCATAGTTTAGAATATAATCAGTGATAATGTCTAATTTAGGAAATGTACTGTGGAACATTTCACTGAGTTATTGTCTTTTTCGCTGTGAATTTTAAACAAATGTAATCACTCTGCGGCCCCGGTGGAGTGTAGAAACCCAGCATCCCTTTGAAAATTGAATCTGAGCCAATCTATACCTTAAACAATAGTCTAAAGCTTTAATGCCATTTAATAGTTAACCCAAGCCCCCCCACCCCAGCTCTCTCTTGAGATACTTTATGGTTTGTCCTGTTTGATTCCTGAACATTGTTAATTTGTTTTGCTCATAAAGAAATTCCTTTCCCCAGAAGGGCATTGACTCCTATGAAGATGAGATCAAAGATTAAGCTTTTTTTATTTGGGTATTTCTATACTGACTAGGCACTGTGTGATTCATCCACCACTTCTGAAGATAACTGTGGAAGAATCAAATGCGTTATTCAGGGATTTTAGGCCACGGATGTGTGTACCTCATAAATAGGAGGAAATGTTAAAATGATTATTATTATTCTCTCTCTCTCTCTCTCTCTCTCTCTCTCTCTCTCTCTCTCTCTCTCTCTCTCTCTACATACATACATACATATATATATATATATATATATATATATATATATATATATATATATATATATATATATATATGTGTGTGTGTGTTTATGTTACTTTTAGCCAAGCCCACTACTTTTTATGTTTCCCGGTGTTGCGTGGACATGGTTTTGACTAAATTTACAGTATTTCATTTTGAGATATAAATACCCCTTACGGATGTGGTGAGATGACTGATTTGGGACAGTTTGCCTTTTTATACTGTAAATATGGACTACATGCTAAAAGAAACTCCTTGTTGGGAAGAGCAGAGTTTTAAAAAACTTATTATGGGGAATAGAGTATGCAACTTTGGGCTTACCTCTGACCTCTAAACCAGCTATATACATATAATTAGCAGGCTCTTTATTGCCTTTTTTCTCTATTGTACCTCTTTTCTCTACTAGTAGATACAACTCTGCAACCCCGCCCGGTGGCTACTCGGCAGTACTACACCCTGCCTAACAATGGGGCAGCTGTTGAGAGAAGAACGTCTGCTCCCCCAGTCAGTATCAACATGGAGTCACCTCGCTTTCACCCACATGCTAAAGGCAAGAACATCAGGCTGGATGGGCAGCTTCGGCGTGCCACCCGTAAGAACAGTTTCTGCAACGGCATCACTTTCAGCCATCGGCCTGTGCACCTTTATGAAAAGGTTTGTTTACTTTCCTTAATTAGTTTTGAGACTTTTTAAGGAGGTATTCATTTAAAGAATCAAAGTAAAAGGTTATTTCACTGTGTCATTCAGGTGCGTCTTCGCTTGACTGGTGTGCACACTGGATGGAGTGGAGCTTTACGTTTTGGTTTTACTAGCTTGGATCCCAGTGAATTAGCTGCTGCTGATATCCCCAAGTATGCTTGCCCAGACCTGGTGACTCGGCCCGGTTACTGGGCCAAGGCTCTGCCCGAGAGACTGGCCCTGAAGGACAACATTTTGGCTTTCTGGGCTGATCGCCATGGAAGAGTTTTCTATAGCATCAACGAAGGCGAGCCCATCCTCTTTCACTGTGGACTCAGCATCGGCTGTCCACTGTGGGCCATCATAGATATCTACGGCATCACTCAGGAGGTCACACTGCTTGGTAAGCATCTTCTTATGTTGTTGTATTCTCACCCTAATCAAATGCTTATGTTTTCTGTTGGGACTGCAGCTGAGTGAGGCGAGCCGCGAACTTTTTGGAAAAGGATGAAAATAACTTTACTCAGCTTCATCAGTCAGCTAGAACGCTTTAACTGCAGTGACATATTTTTATGGTTTTAACACATTCACAGCAAATTCAAGCAGCTTCTTGGGAGTTCTACAAAGCCCTGCAGCACCACAGGATGAGTTTGTAGGAGTAGTCAGTTTGTAGTGAGTAGTCGGTTCAGCCTGAGCACTTCAAACCACTCTTCTTCTCCTCCTTTCAAACTTTCTTACTATCAGTTTCCTGCACTTTATTACATTCTCCCTTGACTCTGCCATCATTCCCATCACCCTTTCCCCTGCGCTTCCCTCTCATATGTACTGGGTGTGTTTATCTTCAGTCTGACAGGAGCTCTGGCCTTGTTTGGTCAAGTCGGCAGATCCCAGGAGCTTTGGTAAGGGGCCAGTGTGCTCAACTGTTCCTGCATCACTAGAAATAGTAATAAAGGAATGCATCATAAGTCAAAGGAGGACTACTAGCGGCAGACTTGTTTATATCAGTCTCTAAAACAGACAATTTCAGCTGTGCTGTGGATTCTCTGCATGGACTGCGGCCGTTTAGAGAGCACACAATGGCAAAGAAAGGAAATGAAATAGGGAGGCAAATAAAATATTGAATGACACACGAGCTCAGGACCAACAGAGCTTATTTGTTCTGAGAGGGAAGGTTTATTTAACAGCACAACAAACATCATAACAAGAGCGGCGTATGAAGGGCTCTAAGCACAGATGCTTAGTCTAGCTCTCTTTGGAGTGTCCGTCAAGAGGATTTATCAGAAAGGATGTCAGCAAACTGTTGTTGCTTACTGTGTGAAAGTCATGTTTGATTTCTTATTTCAAAGCTGCTTGCTGTCAGCAACGGTAAGAATAAGCATTAAATACCAACACGGATAGACAGAAGTGCTTTTGCAGAAATGTCATAGATGCCAACATGTCTTTTTTTCTCTGTCTTTTTTTAACACAATGCTCAAGGCGAGAATTGCTTTGCACTGCTAAAAAATACAGGAAATCCTCAAAAACCTTAATGTACTACTTTTCATAGTTGTTTATTAATGAGCAATGTGTCTGAAACAGGTCCATTTATTTGTTATTATTTTTTGTTTGTTCTCTTTATAGCTAAAAAATACCAATTATAGCATGATTTCGAAATCTTAAATCTAATTATTTTCTGTTGTTTTATTTTGAAGCATTTATTGCTTGAAAGAAAACAACTGAAAAAGTCAAACTTGTATTAAGGGCCTTGTTACCATTGTTTTCCTATAAGAATTCCCACAGTATGTGATAATCAGATCAATTATTGGGTGCTTACCTCACCAAAAAAAAAAAAAAAACAACAACTAAAAAAGCACATTGCAAAGACATCAAAGAGTCTGCAGTAACACAAATAGGATCCCAGGGCTTACTGCTTTCATGTCATAGTTTTACTATGAAAAGGCATTCCTAGAACAAAGAGAAAAGGAACACCAAGAAAGGAAGTGACCTGAGCTTATCTGGGAAGAATCATGTAATTCTATGTCCAAGTCACGTACTTGCTTTTCCATATTTTCCACCACAGACAGCACGTTTGCTGAGAGTGTGGGATCCAGCTGCCTGAGTGCGGCCCGTCTGAGTGCCTATCTCCCCCAGAGTAGCCACGACTCAGCCAATTACAGCAACAATCAGTTGGAAAACAACCAGGCGGCTGCTGCCAAGATGGCCAACCTCCAGCTCAATAACTACACTCAGCTCATCCCCTGCTGCTCCTCCACCTCTTCCTCCTCCACATCATCCTCATCTGCTTCCACTGGATTCATTGTCCCAAGGGTGGTCCGGGGTCTCTCTTCTCCTCTGGACAATGATTTGCACTTTCACCTCATCCGTGGCTCTGATGTAATACTCTCTGCAGACCGTTCAGCTGCTTGCATTCATTTTCTGGACAGCAGTCGGACTCTGGTGTTCACTGACAGGCCCTTTCACGTGGGTGAGACTTTGTACGTGGAGGTTGGCCACCTGGGCCTGCCATACTTTGGGGCGTTGTCATTTGGTTTAACATCCTGCGACCCAGCTAATCTACATGCTGGGGACCTTCCAGCAGACCCTGAAGTTCTTCTGGACCGCAAAGAGTATTGGGTGGTGCACCGGGTCTTCCCGATGCCTTGCTCTGGAGACGTGCTCAGCTTCAGTCTGCTGCCCAGTGGAGAGGTGCACCACGGGGTGAACGGAGTGGGACGTGGCAGGCTGATCTGTGTGGACTCCTCTCAGGTCCTGTGGGCCTTTTTCACCCTGCATGGGGCTGTTAACAGACTCAGGATACTTGGTACGTGTATTTAAAGCAGCACACAATCAATATCAAGAATCAAACCCCGATATTTATTATTCCTTTTTCACTGTAATTCCCAATGTCCTTGAATTTTATTAAGGTAATTAGTCCAATTAGATCAGAAGGAAAACCAGAAAGAAAAACAAAAAGTACTAAATAAAAAAGTTACAGGTCTTAGGTAATATCACTGCATTACATAAAACAGATTGCAGTGTTTCGTAATGTGCCTCAATTGATGTCACTTGAGTCAGTGTCATTCAAGGCTAAGGACTACTAGCATGCAGATGAAATAAATATCTAAGGGTAAGGAGTTTGAAAGAAGTTGCCAGACCTCTGTAGCTTACTCCTCATCTCTTTGAGGCTGCCAGTTTCAGACTACATTACCATAGACTGTAGGGACTTGCCCACCACAACTTTACCAGTTTGTTTGCCAGCATGCATTTGCAGCCCTGACTTTAGCAGTACCCAGGGTTAGACGAAATACATTATTTTAAGTTAGAAGTTATCAGCTAATATTAGCAAGCTTGGTGAGCAAGGTATACGTCTATGGTATCCATATGTCTATGGATCTTAACAACAGTCACCTTAAGGCACTATTGTAAGGTAAAGACCCTACAATATTAGAGGCAGAATTCTAATAATCAGTCGGCTGTTGGCAACAGTGGGAAGGAAAAAACTCTCTTTTGACAGGAAGAACCAAGCTTAGGCAGTGGCAGCTATCTGCCATGCCTCGTTGGGGTTGAGTTGAAAAAAAAAAGACAGCATAGGGAGACAGGACTAAAAACACACTTTGGAGAGAGAAGACAAGATTTAATGACATACAGCACTGGTGTATAAACACATGGGAAGTGGAGGAGAATAGCTCCAACATCCTGAGCTTATAGCAGCATAACTAAGGGATGATTCAGAGTCACCTGATTCAGCCCAAACTCAAAGCTTTATTATAAACGAAAGCTTTAAGCCTAATCTTAAAACTGCCTGTTGCCTGAGTCCAAATTAGGAGCTGGTACCACAGGACAGGGGCCTGATAGCTGAAAATACTTTTAGAAGCTCTAGGAACCATAAATAAGCCTTCCCTCTGAGAATGAACTGGTCTATTAGGGTATCATGAGGTCTTCAACATATGATGAGGCCTGATTTTTAAAAGTTTTGTATGTAAGGGGATGAGTTTTAACTTCAGTTCTCAGTTTAGCAAGCGAAGAGAAACCAATATTGGAGAAATATGATCTCTCTTATAATGAAATATAACAATTCAGCCTTGAAGTAATGAGTGCAAGAATTAGGTTTTTCAGCATCACTCTAAGAGACGGTGTTCCTAATTTTAGAGATATTGTGCATTTGAATGAAAGCAGTCATTTTATTTGTTTAATGCGCACGCAGAAGGACAAAGATGGACTTAATTTTGTCTGAATCTAGGAGAAGAAAATTACATGACATCCAGCCCTTTACGTATTTAAAATGCGCCTGTTGATTAACTAATTTCTTTGATTCGTCATCTGACGTCACACATAAATAAAACCAGGTATCGTCCATTAAGCAAAGAAAATATATACCATATATTCTAATAATATTGCCTCAAGGAAGCACTCATAACATAAAAAGTAGTGGTCCCAGCACACAACCCTGTGGAACTCCATAATTACCTTTGAAGTCTTGTTCACATGCACAAATAACTCCACAGCTGGGCATATTGTCAGTGAGGAATTTGCATTAAAACTGTGTCACAAAACATCAACAGCAACTCCAAAAAATGGTTAAGGCCTCCATTTACAAGTGCAGTGTAGCAGATAGCCACCTGCTAAGCTTGTCAGTTTTATATTAGCTGCTACTAGCAAAAGACACATCTATTGTAATCAAAGACAAGAAGACTCTTTGGTACACTCTAGCTTTGAATTACTTTACCTAAGAATTTTTGGTCTGATTCTTTTATAAACTTGTTTACATTGTGTTTAAAAAAAACTGCATTAAAGAGAAGGCACAAAAATAACTGAGATATCATGTGATCAAAATTCCTCTTGTTCAGTCATGACTGAGAAGTTGCCTGTTGTTTTCCCACTCAGTAAATAGGTTACGCCTTTAGCCTGGGCATGTGTCATTTCCCGTGTTTTGTTTTTTTGTAAGCGTATTCATTTGGCCTGAGTGGATTTCCAGCTAATCCCCCAACAGCATGCCCTTACTTGTTTCACTGACTCTCAATGTTTAAAGTTTAAAAAGGAAACAACTTTTAAAGTCACATGTCTCTTGAAACAAGCAGACTAATGAACAAATCCATGCAGAGAGGGAAGTGAATCTAAGTCTATAGTTCCTGCCCTATAATCTCCAAACAAAATGAGTGTGGGAGAGTAAAAAAAAACAAACTATGTGATACCTTCTTCTGTGCACAGTGATACTGTCTGTGGCATGCAGTTCTGTATATGTGGAGACAAGCTTATGTAATGTACAGAACAAGAGTGACATCAATCTTCATATTCATCTCTTTGACACAAAACAAATGAGCATATTTCCATAAAATGTTTTGCTTTAGTACTAAAATAATGAAAGTCTATTCTACCCCCTACAATTCATTTTTTCCCAGGCTGAAGGAATTTGAAGGCATTTGAATAGTTTACGTCTATGTGAGCTTGTTCAGCCTTGAGCTGTGACCTCTCTTTCCTAGTCTCATTTTTAACGGTTTCTGATCCCCCGATTTTCTCCTAAAAGAAAAAGTAAAATCAGTCCACAAAGGACACGTGCATATCTAATCTGACTGGTTAGACATGGTCAGAATAAATCCCAAATCTCTAGTGTTACTGTCAAACATTTCAAGGGCACATTGCCCCAGAACATACCAGCTACACAGCTCACCTTTAAAAGCCACTACATTATATGGAGTTTGTTCATGTGTATTTATATTTGCGACACAGGAACATTGCAGTCCAGTCCTCCTTCTACATCCCCCACCACTTCACAGAGCAGCAGCCCAGATGACAGTGACTCAGACCTGGCATTCAGTGTCAACAGATCCTCCTCTGCCTCTGAATCCTCTCTGGGTAAGTTGCCAAATGTTGACAACATACCCAAGGCTACAATGTATATAGAAACCCTCTCAAGATCACTGTAATAAGGGTTTGTGTGGGTTCTTGTATTATGTATGACCAACAATCAGTTGATTAAGCCCCAGTAAACTCTGCTGCTGTATTAAGCATTGATAATTTAGCAAATATTTTGGTCTCAGATTAAGACTGGCTCATAAATTAAAAAGGCATGTAAAAGTAGACATAAAACTAACTCATTCACAAATGAATAAAAGTAGTAGTAGTGCTGATCTGAACCTGGAATTTTCTTCCTATAACAACATGACCTAAAGGTATCTGTCTGCATGCACCCATGTCTGCTCTTTTTTAAAATACCCACATATGTTTTCTTGCTTTTTTCTCCAGTGACTGCTCCCAGCTCGCCTCTCAGTCCTCCCACCTCTCCGGCTCTCACTGCCTCAGAACTGCCCTCTGCAGGAAAAAACGGAGAATGCACCGTTTGCTTTGACCAAGAGGTCGACACAGTTATCTACACCTGCGGACATATGTGCCTGTGCAACGACTGCGGGCTCAAGTTGAAAAGACAGATTAATGCCTGCTGTCCGATATGCCGGAGGCCTATCAAAGATGTTATCAAAACATATCGGCCGTGATGGCTCAAAAGTTCAAACAGGTGAGGTGACTTCCGCTGTGGGATACCACCTGTTGCTCCTTCTCAGGCTTTGCTGTACACGTGTACATGGATCTTGATCTCAACTGGAGATTAGCCACACTAGGACATAACTGTGCCTATCAGATTTTATATCTTGAGACAGACTGAACTGTGTTGAGGCTCATTTTTAATACACAGTATCCATACATGAGCACCTGGGTTCTGGCTATGAAAGAAGAGATGAAACCCGTGCTCCCGTTTTGTATTTCCCATGTGATGTCACATCTATTCGTTGAGCAGAAAAAGCCACTCCTGAATTTCTCGTTTGTCATCGTCATCGTCCTAGAATTATGTGTGCTTTAGCAGAATATGCGGACCATCGTCTATGACTTCTAGTGCCTTAGATTTTTGTCACATAATGTGTCCAAGTAATTATACTAACAATCCTAGCCATATTTCCAATGTACAGTACTAAAAGTTTGTGGTGGGAAAGGGCACAGAATTTATGCAATAAAAGTTGTAGTAGTAGGTAGAAAGAAGGTTCTAGTATATATGAGTGTGTTGGATTTGAATGTTTGAAAAGTGTAATAGAAAGGACCCGGCTTTGCACAACGTGAGATTAATAAAATGATTTAAGTGTGTTTAAGTGTGTCGCCTTTCTTATTAACACTTATACAGAACTTTAAAAAGCACCCATCATCTGATGAGGTTGTGTAATCAGAGTTCAGTTTGTAGAAATGTAGTTTTGTATAGCATTACATTATACTTTTTATTGTTTAATATTGCAGAAACGTTTATAGTATATAGAAATTTTTATGATTTTACAAATTGTTGTACAAAAGGTCTTGAGACACCCCTAATTTCTTTATATTTTGCTAGGAAAATGGGAAGTAGGTGCAGTCATTTATTGCTATAAATCTATTGATTTAAACATGCATGGCAACACAGTACAGAAGGCAAAAACAGAGCTTGTACAGTTCTAACAGGCTTGAAAGTTATTATTTGGTGTGACAACCTTTATTCTTTAACCCAGTCTAAACTCTTAGACAAGCTTTCTTGTAATTTCTCTGAGTAGTCTTCATTCCATCAGACCTGTTGCCACCGATATCAGTCCAGTTCTTGTAAACTTGGCATACCTCACCCCTTTCTCCCTGTTTCTCTTCCTTGTGAATGGTTTCTTGACAGCCACCCTTCCACTGTGACCATTTCTGATGAGGCTTCAGTGAACAGTAGATGGATTACTTGGATGGGTCAGCTGGATCTCGCAGGTCCAGCAAATCCAGGCCTTTGCTGGATTTTGCTGTTTTCTTAAAGTCATGACTTTCAGATACTGTTCATCTGCGTAGTTTTTATGTCCGTCACTTCTACTTGTACAGTTTCCTCCAAGTTTTTTTTAATGACATACTGGACACAATGCAGAGATTTGGGAAACACCTTGTTGGTGTAAAAGTACAGTTTTATGTCTGTCAAACTGTCTTTGGCAGTTTTTGTACCTTCAACTAAACAAATTGGAACAAACTGTGTTTTTTGCGACAGACTGTTAACAACAAAGTGCCTGTAAAGCTATCTATCTATCTATCCTGTCCCATCTAGGGTACACCCTGAACAGATCGCTAGGGCCAACCATTCACACTTATAAACAATTTAGAATTAACCTAATCGCACTCACCGCATGTCTTGGTAGGAAGCCAGAACCCACGTAAACGCAAAAGCATGCACACTCCACACAGAAAGGCCCAGGCCAGATGGTGGATATGAACCCAGGACATTCTTGCTACGAAGCAATAGTGCTAACCACTGCTCTACCGTGCTGCCAAAGGCCAAATTATATTATTTAAAATTGGTTCTTTGAGTGACACAACACTGGTTCATCCATTGAGTTTATTGCAGCTTTTTTCATGACTGATCCACAGGTCAGTGTGTGGTGCCTTAAGAAACCAAACCAAACATTCCTCTGAAATGGTCAGGTAGAAGGACTGGACAGAAAACGAGCGAAAAAGGAACCAAAGAAAAACTTTGAAAAACTTCAGAAAGCCTGGAGAACAGCACATGTGTAATGCTGTGGTTATACTGTGGACATGACATCAGTGAGATGCTAATTACTCTCCAGCTCTGTCATGGGTATATAAATATGAACCTTGTTGGTAAGTGGTTAGCCAGAAGCTCATAGTTTAAAAATCACAAGTTTATGGGTTTATGGTTGTGGGTTTGTTTTGGAGTGGCTGAAAATCAAATGCTGTAAGTTGGGCCAAATGTTCATGATTTTCTCAGAAGTTGCCAGAGAATGTAGTTACAGTCAAGCAGCTCACATCAAATAAAAGCTAATGTTGCTGCAACTATATGTTAACCAGTGATCAAACCAGACAGAGAAGCTATGGTTAGGGTATATTCAAAGTATAAAGGCATTTTAGAATACACAAAATATCTACATTTATAGATAGATAGATAATATGAAACAAGATATATGGAAATAACAATAACTTTAAATATATTTATATATTAGATTCCTCAAAGTAGCCACCCTTTGCTTTGTTGACAGTGGTGGAAACCCTCGGCCTTCTCTCAATGAGCTTCATTATGTAGTCACCTGAAATGGTTTTCACTTCACAGGTGTGCCTTGTCAGGGTTCATTTGTGGAATTTCTTGCCTCCTTAATGGGGTTGGGACCATCAGCTGTGTTGTGCAGAAGTCAGGTTGGTACACAGCTCACAGCCCTATTTGACAATTGTAGGATTTATTTTATGGCATGAACCAAACAGCTAAGTAAAGAGAAACGACAGTCCATCATTACTTTAAGAAGTGAAGGTTGGTCAGCCTGGAAAATTGCTAAAACTTTGACTGTGTCCACAAGTGCAGTTGAAAAAACCATCAAGAACTATGCTGAAATGTGCTCACATGAGGACGGCCCAGGAAAGGAAGACCAAGACACTCTTTTGTTTTGTTTTTGTAGCCATTTCTCCTGTTGCTGGGTTTTAAAAAGTGGGGGTTTTAATTTTTGTGAACAAGACCTTCTCATGACTCATCGAGTGATGCCACTGATCAGCCAATCGGTGGCATGCAGTCTGATGATGTCACACTTTAGTACCTGCCCATATCACTTAGAACCGAGCAGCGGTGAGCAGGTACTAAAAAACTTTCTTGGTACTAGTAGGGTGACTAACGGTCCTCTTTTTTTTTTTGCACTTCTTGACTTGTAAAAGCCTATATGACATTTTTTATTTCACCATTCATTAACCGCACAGAGAAGATGTCGTTTAAATGTGTTTAACTGTTTGTTTAAAGAAAACTTTAAGTTCTTCATGACTGGGCCAAGTGTCCTCTTTTTTTGGAAATCAAATTTGGTCACCCTAAGTTCTAGGTACTATAACCTAAAGGAAAACCCTAAAAACTGTGGTGAATGGTGCCAAGTCGACCTGAGTCGGTACTAATGGAAAAGAGGCTAAGGAGTCACCTCTGCTGCTAAGGATTAATTCATCACCAACCTCAGAAATCGCAAGTTAACAGCACCTCAGATTAGAGCCCAGATAAATGTCACACAGAGTTCCAGTAGCAGACACATCTATTTGGCCTTTATGGTCAAATAGCTACTAAGAAACCACTACTAAGGAAAAGCAACAAGCAGAAGAGATTTGTTTGGGCCAAGAAACACAAAGAATGGATATTAAACCAGTGGAAATCTGAGCTTTGGTCTGATGAACCCAGATTTGAGATCTTTGGTTCCTCCTGGCGTATCTTTGTGTGACGCAGAAAAGGTGAACGGATGGTCTCTACATGCATGGTTCCCACAGTGAAGCGTGGAGGAGGAGGTGTAAGGGTGTGGGGGTGCTTTGCTGGCGACACTGTTGGGGATTTATTCAAAATTGAAGGCACAGTGAACCAGCATGGCTACCACATCATGCTGCAGCGACATGCCATCCCATCTCATATACTTGGACCATCATTTATTTTTCATCAGGACAATGACCCCCCAACGTGTGTGTGTGTGTGTGTGTGTGTGTGTGTGTGTGTGTGTGTGTGTGTGTGTGTGTGTGTGTGTGGAGAGAAAGAGAGACTGTAAAGAGGTATTTGTCTTTTTAAAGCCTGGCCTCTCTTAATGGTAGTGGGAGCCTTTTATTCCAGGCTGAATTTTGGCTTCCTCCTCTATAATGAATGACACTGTAGAATATTAAAATATGTGATGACTTTTACAGTCAAGCAAAACAGACTACCAAAAACTTGCTTTGATCAGACCTGCTGCAGAGCCTGAAGCGTTTTTGGGGATGAAAACAAGTCTGACTCCTGAAAGTCCACAGTGTCAGCTTCTCTGACTTTTATTTGGGGAGTTGATGCCAATATTATTTTGTGTGTCACATTGGCTCCATGGTGCATATTATAGTCACATTCCCTCTCTTTACCCCCCGCAGACCTGACATTTTTATTACATTTTACCTGACCCTACAGCCACTCTCTTATTCTTCCACTTTCAGCTGCTTTTTTAGGGGTCATCATAGATCATCTGCCTTAATCTCATCCTATTTCCAGCATCCTCCTCTGACTCATCAACACTCCGGATGTCTTCCTTCTCTACATACAGGAGTCTTCTCTTTGGCCTTCATGTCCTCCTGGCTGGAAGCTCCATATTTAATGTCAATATTATGTCTCTCAAACTTTGCCTCCAACTGCCCTAGACCTGACCTGTCCCTATGATGTACTCATTTCTAATCTTGTCCATTAGAGGAGGGCAGATTGATAGTATCAATACCAAAGCTGGTACTGGCATGATAGACTTGATAGTTTCTTTCTATCCTCTAGGTTTGGTATCCAAAGTCCTTTAGAGACAGGTACATTTCCAGGTCTCAAAAAAAAGTCCAAAAAAAGACAGTTTAAAAATACACAAAAAGCAGAACGGTGTGTTTTGTTGTTAGCTAATTATTGTGGAAAGTAACATTACAGTTATTTAGTGGTCATTAAAATGTGTTCAGAATTGATGAATCGTCATTAATTTGCAAATAAAAAATGATTATTCATCTCTTAAGTCATGACACATGCTGTCCCCTACATGAGCTGCCTTTATAAGTCAAAAGAATCTGTAGTGTTATGAGCAATACTGGCCCTGTATTTACTTGCTATCTGATTGATATCATAATTTGCAGTATGGCACAGCACTAATAACCCCTTCCAATAAAAACCTTAACATCATCAACTCTGCCACCTCCAGCTCCTCTTTTTCATCACAGCAGGTCTCAGTAAAGTCTTGTAAACCTTCCCTATCGCTCTTGCTGTTCCAGATCACCCCTGACACTTGTTTCCACCTACTCCACCCTGCCTACACTCTCTTCTTCACCTCTCTTGTGCACTGTCTCTAAGTGCAGCAAATATTTAAGTGACCACTGGAGAACATGTTTTTCTTTCTTTCACTTTTAGGGCAATTTTTTCTGCAGTCACACAGATATAGTTCAGGCTTATAACTCAGAGTCTCCATACTGAGACATCATTGTTAATTTCAGCAGCATCATATTGGGAGCTTCTCACGTCAGTGCAAGTGAGACACAAAGCCTCTATGTTTAGGAATTTGAAATACTTTCAGCTATGAATCCTAGATTTATTCACATCTATGGATATAAAGCATTATTAAAATGTTGTCATAAAAGTGGGTAGTATAAATCCCTCCACTGAGTCTGCATTTTTGTTCTGTTTCTTTTAAGTAAATGCTTCACAGTTGGCTTAAAAGCATCACCATTCATACCCGCAACATTCACGCTGATGCAAACTGTCAGTTCAGAAGTACTTTCAGTCTGCCGCTGCATCAAGCTGACACATTCAGTTCAGTGCAAAACTAGCCAGTACAGGCATTGCACAGAAGGTTGATGGTTCAGTAGTGGATATTGGATATACGCTCCAGTTGGACTGAGAAAGAGGCCTCGGCCTTACTGAGATTGCAATGTTTCCAAGTGCACCTTGGGTCCAATCTTGTCCCCATCCACCCCAAGTGGAAACTCCTTTTGTGTTACTGACTCAGATGCTGAACACCTCATCTGCTTGTCGCTTCAGGAATTTCACTTATAGGAAAGGGTTTAAAAAAGACTGACAATCTGTTCAACCCTTACTGACTGACATTTCTCAGGTGTGGAGATGCTGTGATTTTATATCTGCGTAGATCTCTCTCGCCTTCTCGCTGAGAGTGTGTGGGTGTTTGTGTGTCTGATGCTGAAGCAGGTGGGGCGCTGTGATTGTTCCATTTTGAAGAGCTAGCTGCCTGTGGATTGAAGAAATGTAGGACAGCAGCCTTTTTAACTCAAGCTGACTTCCACCGCAGCCCCTCTCCTCATCCCTGCCACTCCCACCATTAAGCCAGCAGTTAGTTGAGTTCACTGTCATGAGAGATTTTCTGTCACGAGCAGGGAAACTATGCAAAATGTGGATTTGATTGGTAGTCGAGACTTTAGCTTTGTGTAGCAGTACACTGTAAATACGGAGCATCTCATAGTGGTTTAGCAGAGGTGAGAAGTTTTTTTTGGTTGAGGAACTTGGCTTATAAAGTTTTTTTGTTTGTTTGTTGTCCTTTTACTGTTCAGTAGGTTTGTAGCTGCTGAGTGAACTTTTGTGCTGTTTTGGGCATTGCTCATAAATCCATCACTTTGAACTCTGATTCGCATCTGGCAGCAGATTGGGGACATGTGCGGCGAGTCACACAGCATTTTATATGAGCTATACGGTTTTCCCCAGGCCAGTCACATAGCAATGACATATCTGAGGTCTTTTTTTCGATATGGTTTTGAGAAGGAAGCGACACACCTTGAATAAGAATGAGCTGAGGAGAGTGAGGGGAGCTCCACAGCCAAAAGCTACTGATTAGTTTAATTATAATCTTGAGGTGGGACAGACTGTTCTGTGATAAAAACATTTGGTGCTGCAGGTCTCTGTGTGTGCATGAACTAAATGCCTCTGCTACTGGTTTTGTAGAGGACCAATAGCGGTGACAGAATTTGTAAGGGGGCTTCCAGTGCTTAGTTAGGCAGTAAAATGCATCAGCGTAAACAATAACACAGGTTTAAAAGCAAAATAATAAAATGCAAATATGAAAAACATGACATCATGTATATTTCCTTAGCTGGAAAAAACAAGAAGAGTTGCCATTGTGTGGTCAGCGTATGGTCAGGACAGAGCTCAGCCTCAGCTGCTCAAACCTCCACTCTGCACCCTCTGGCATCCTGTGATCACCTCATGCGTACAGACACACTGATCGCAAACTGCACCCGTTCTCTCCACATCTAAAGGGACACAAATTCAAGTGCACTGCAGGGGAAATGTGACCAAATGTGAGACTTTGTATACATTATATATATTCATTCCACTTTTATGATACTCTTCAGAACATTCTATAGAGCTCTTAGACTATAACATAGGTAGGCTACGTCAATGCACAAATGGATGTCACAAATCGATTTGGGCAACTAAGGGCTGCATGCATATATATATATATATATATATATATATATATATATATATATATATATATATATATATATATATATATATATATATATATATAATGAAATCATTAGCTTCTGTTTCTCTGTATGCATCTGACTGTAAGAATGTCTTCTGGACACATGAAGGCGCCATTTCCATGCACATGGATGTTCTCTCGATCCTCTGGATGCTCTCAAAATAAAGGCTCTTACAAATCATGTGTCACATTGGCTCCACGATGAATATGCTAGTCACAGTTCCTCGTGTTTTCAGATTAGAAAATAAGCAGCACTTCCCTGGCCACGATTCTCCACAGCCCGCGTCTCCATTTGGATCACACGAGTTGTTATTCAGCAAGAATGGCACACCACAGCGGTTAAGGAGGCAGAGTATATTTATAGATTTTGAAACAGACCCCAGTCTTTATTCTGGCAGCTTTTTTATTTTTATTTTTTTTAAGTGGTGAGCTTCAGTATTTAAGTTGAACGCAGGTTGTGTTGCTCACAGTGCTCTCAGAGCCATCAGACTCCGTGTTGCTCTGTGCGCGCACGCTTTTGCATCCTCGGATTTCCATTACGCACAGGACAGCGCTCACATGCCTCCTGGAAGAGCTACCCTGTCAGATTGGAGCGGCGCGCAGCAGGAGCCTGTGTGACTGACCGCACTCAGAGCCGCCGTGAAACTCGAGCTTTCCCAACCTTTCTCACCTCATACTTCCCCTAGGATGGGCAAAGCGTGTGACTATTCTAAAGATCATGTCAGGACTCGCGTCCTCTGAGCCTCCTAGTATTCCACAGTCAGAGGAGTGTGGTTTCATGCGCAAATAAGTTCAAGACTCCCTCCCGTGAAGTCATTTTGCCTTTTTGGTTTGTGCTTCTTCTTCTTCTTCTTCTTAATTTCAAATTTTCATCTGAACACTTGTAAGCCCACCATGGCAGCTGCATCCTGAGGAGGTGGTGGAGGAGATGGATGTAGAGGAGAAGGATGTGAACGGTTCGAGCTGTTTGCGGAATGAGAGCGACTGCGGGCTGAGCGCTACCTCGGCTGGAGTGTCCACTGCGCTGGCCAGCGTGCTGATCTTCACCATCGTGGTAGACATCCTGGGAAACGTCCTCGTCATCCTGTCCGTGTACAGGAACAAAAGGCTACGGAACCCAGGTGAGACGCACAGAGGATTGCAGGAAGTTATTCCTTATATTGATGCTAACTATTCAAAATAAAAGAACCCGTGTGAAAGGAAAAGATGATATGCAGAGATATTCTCATGATTTGCTCCCACTTTTTTCTTGGATGACAAATAATAGTCTCTTGTTAGTAAATGTTGGCAGTCATTACTAGTTTGTCGTGTCTCTCTGTAAATAAACTTGTAAAAGCTGTATAGTAGCCAATATTGTGTGGCATAGAAACACATGAGCAGTAATCGACCCACCTCCTCAGCCACAGGACAGACTGAGCAGTAAAGATCCTGAAACCCTACAGAGTTTATGGCATGAGAGGCAGCTGTGCAACAGATGCGTGGACACAGGAGCCTATTTTGCTTTGATTGACCGGATCTCGTGATTTTTTTTCCCTACTAAAAATTTTAAAAAAGTGCAGAATAGAACATCGAGATGTCCTGCAGAGGCTGACTACATATCAGAGAGCAACGCACGCGGTGCATCTGATACTCTGCTGTTTTTGAACTTAAAGGTCTGGAGGAGAAAGCAGCGTGCACCCAGGCAATTATACCCAGCAGCTCCGCGGCTCAAAGTAAAGCGAAGGACGCCCTCTGAGCCCGAGCGAAAAAACACAGTAAACCTTGCGATCACAACAAAATGCTAATGGAGCATGCTAATGAGGCAGCGGGATTAGGTCAGTGTTGGGGATAACAAGGCTTTAATTACAATTTCAAATACATTACATAACATACCCGTTTTACAGCAGCCCAAAGCCATTTTGGCAAGAAGTTGAGGATCCCAGAGAATAATTTGATTATCTGCTTGGCAAAGACAAATAAATAAATAATGGCACAGTCCACTGATCTCAAACAACAGGCCAGGACTAAATGGCCTGTTCAAGAGTCCACCTTGGGCTGGTGGACCATGCGCACTGCACTGATTACAGACCTCGCGCCGGTGTTCCCCTGCTCTAATTGGGCTTGCTGACATATCTAGTCACACGCGAGTCCTCCCCACAGTTGTGCTGCTCGGTTTGTTCGCATGTATGAATAGAAACCTGAAACTCCAGTGGAAGCTCAGAGCCCATCCTGCTATCGCTTTGCTTTTTTTTTTTTCCACGTGTGTCCTTAAGTGACTGAAATTGTTGCTGCCGTTAGCCTATCAACAATCTCCTCTCTGTTCTTAACAAGCTATTTATAGGTTTGGCTCGCTTTGTATGAATGTTTAATTGTACAGTTTCCAAAAGGGAAGCATGGATACAGCTAAAGAACAGCTGTAGCTTTATACACGGGCCCCTTCTTGTTTGCTTGTTTGCGCAGGGCCTGCATATACGATTTCATGCAGCGTCACTCTTTAGGCCTCGCAAGGAGTCTAAGTTTAAGGTTTACATACATATATAAAAGCACGCACTCAGATATAGATGTGTCAGGCGGGGTGCTGAAAACATCCTATCTCTCCATTACACATTATTCAGACAGCTGGTTCGCTTCCTCACACAGCAGCAGCAGGACCTTTCCGCTCTGTTTCATTTCAACACACTCGCTTTGCACGCTTCCTCGATATACCCCCCCCCCCCCCCCTCACACACACACACACACACACTCTCCACCATTTAACCCCTCAACACACACCCAAAAACAAAAAACAAACAGTCATGTACATGGAAGCACGAGGTTCACATTCTAAGTGCTGAAACATCTTGGGGGCGAGATCTGGTACCTTATGTTTCATTTGTATCAGGTTTCCAGGGGGTCTTTCAAAGTGCGCAAATGTAACAGGGCGTATCCACCAGATCCTCAAAGTGTACAGCATGGCACTTATAGGACTGCCAATGGGGTGTTAACACTACGCTTCTCCACTGGGGGTTAACCATACTAAAAATACACTCACAAAATGCTTTCGGGAGAGAGAAAGAGTAGTGCGGCACAGACAGAAAGAGAGAGAGCGAGAGCGAGAGAGAAAGAGGGTTGGAAAAAGAAAAGGATGAGAGGGAAGTAGATGGAGGAAGAGATCCCACGCTGCGCATGCGCGTGTAGTTTGCGCCCTGCCGTGCCGTGCGAACTCTAGGTCGTGTGTGTGTGTGTGTGTGTGTGTGTGTGTGTGTGTGGGGGGGGGGGGGGGGGGGGGGGGGGGTAGTGAGAGTTGAAGATGGACTTGAGTTTTTGTTAAATCATGCATTGCACCCTCCTCAGCTGCTCCACAGTCATGAATAAAACCTAGACACTTCAGCGTCCACAGGAGTAGGGGTGGGTGGGTTTAATTGAGTCAGTGGACTTGAGTGACTCAAACCAGAACCCAATTCAAATTGACAGCACAGATCCACGGAGAATATCACTTAGCACGCTCCATTAAACATGCCCCCCGAGCAGATGATATTAAGTTTTCCAGCATGGTCGTGGGGCATTGTTAGATTATTTTAATCATCTTGCTAAGCCACACCTGGAAATGTAATCTCATATTTGCAGCTCATCCATCTCGGACAGGAAGAGGCTTCTTTAAAATGACCACTTTTCACCCTACCTTAAAATCCTGTTGCACTGGACGATGTTTGTGTACCAGTGATCCTCTTTTATGCCCTTTTCAACTCCAGGCTGCTGCGTTTTTTCCTATCTCAGACATACGGCCTGTGATTGGTAGATGGGCTCTGGCGATGATGATGATGATGATGATGATGATGATGATGATGATGATGGTTTTGACCAGGCTCATAGCGGGCTGTATCACCAAAAGGCAGCTCATGTCAGTTTAATGTTAAGTTTCATTCTGGGGCCTCTCTGGCCAGAAAAGCCTCACGAAAACGAGGTCACGAAGTCGCCACTACTAATTCATCAGCGCCCGTGTCCTTGCCAAAAGGTTATTCTTGCTTATTTATGATTACGACTTACTAAGTTGAATGCAATTATATTCGGGGTATGCTCTGGCAGTAATAAGCCTTGCGTTGCTGACGTTCAGATGGATTCAGGCACTGCCAAACCCTTCTGCATGTCTTGGTGAATTCCTCAGAAGGTGTATAAATATAGTCGGGTGAATTAAAGCTTAGTAAATCAAGTTTCCAGTATGAGCAGTGAGAGTGATGGGGTACAGATGGTGGATTTGAAATAGGAACACGCACCCCAGAGATTCACATGCGTAGCAGTGAGATTGAAAACCAAATCGACCGGCAGCCCTTTTTTGTTTTGTCTTGCGGTTTGTTTGCTTGCGTTTGCCCGCATCTTCATAATGTAACTCTGTATTGCTCCAGCTTCACCCCCCCCCCCCAGACACATACACACACTCTCTTTTTAAATATATATATATATATATATTGTTTTATTTCCCACGTTGTTTTACTACTCTGAACCGCCAGGTTGGAACGAAGCGATGACAAATATCCAGTTTCTCTCTGACACTGTGCCCTGTGATGCGCTGTTTCAATTTATGTTTCATTCACCAGAAAAATATGACAGAGTCTCACACTGGGGAAATTCACTGGGCGGTTGCGCGGCTTTCTCGGGACAGAAGTCTCAGTTAATCTGATGCAACATTTCGCTTGTTTCACAAGTTTTTTGTGCGCGCATAGTGCAAAATCAGATCACTGCAGAGCGAGCGGTGTAGGACAAGTCGAAGGCTGCGTGTCAGCTGTCCCTAATGGCCTGTAACCAATCAGCATTCAGGTTAAGGTCTATTCAACACTTGGTAATTATAGCTCCCAAAGACGTCGACTCCGTTCTCGTATCCATGTGTGAACATCTCTGTTTGACAGAGCGGTCTTGAGTGCTGTGAGTTTGGGTGTCATGAGCATCATCGCCGGCCAAGTCGGTTAATTAAACCGAGGTAGAGAGGTAATGGTTCGTCCAGGGTTTGAATAATCGATGCCAACAAAACAGAGACAGTCATCTGGCCGCTCCACAGCGATCCTCTCAGCGGTGTTTTAGCACTTACCTCATCCTCCTGATGATAAGCGAGTAAGAGGGTTCAGCCAGAGTGAGCTGGCCGGACCGTGCCCCGTCCAGCCGGCGCGCACACACACACACACACACACACACACACACACACACACGGAGGAGCCATGTCAACGAGGAATCAAACCTCTGCACAATGACAAGAGCACAGAGCGAGCACTGGGAGCATCACAAATGCAATCTGACAGATTTGCCCACTGAGCTGACTCAAGGATGAAGAACAAATGCGTTTTATTTTTGTCCCAGCAGGCTTGAGCGACGGCTGGTGCCGTTTTAGTGACTTGGAAAATTGACTTGTCTGTAAAAACTCCAGATCGGCGGGAAATGGTGAAATCAACCATCTGATTTTCTTCTTCATGAAACTTTAAATATTCTGTGCCCCTGTTTGTTTTGTCTGCTTCGTTAGCACACCGTTTGAATAAAGTTCCAGGAGTGAAATGAAATTAGACCGGTTGCTAAACAACATAACGCAGCCATGTTGGCGTGCAGAGATTACAACAGGACCTGAATGCGGATTGATGGCCACATGTGTTTCAAATCCACTTCCAGCGCTGTTGTTTCAGCTGTTGCCTGATCAAGCAAGAGCTTTGCTCCTTTTACATTCTGGCTTCATAAGTTGTCACTCAGCATTTTAACATACACTAAAGCGCTTAATCTCTAAAAAAGATGGACCAACTCGATCTATTGGCTGCAAAACAACAGCTTTATGTTGTCCTTAACATATTGCACATTTACTCTAACCTCACACAAGGTTAATCCCTATTTTGCAAAACCAACACAATTGCGTTATGGCGCCAGCGTATCTTGTTCTTATCTGTCTTCTTATCTGACTTTACAATTTGATTTATTGTTTTATTCTTCCCCACCCAGAACAGCTGCACTGTAACAACATCACATGTCATTTTCTATAACTCATGTTATCTGAGGAGATCCAGTGTCACACCAGAATCAGCTCTGACCTCGGGAGGATGGGGGCTTGTTTGGATGTAGTCGGACCCCGAAACCACCCGCGTCCTTGTTGATATGTACTTTAACTGCGTTCTAAGTATGTGACTGCATTTTCCCAGGAGCGAGGAAGCATTATTATACTGCGAAGAGCATATTATTGGGATGGACCTGCCCATAGGGAGATAACCTTTTGCTCACACTAGCTAAATTGACTAAATCTGGGCTTAATCAAAGTACAGGACAAAATAGGTTGAGCTGATGATGGGGCTCCATGAAAAGTCAGTTATAATTTGTCTTTGCAAGGGACATGAGTATCCAGAGAATTCACCGAATATTTGTTAAAATAAAAACTATATATACTAGGGAATGTCTTGCTAGTACAGCTTTGGACCCTATTTTGTCTTAAGAATTGTTTTAATGCTTTGTGGCATAGATTCAACAAGGTTCTGGAACATTTTAGTTTTAGAGATTTTAGTTCATATTGACATGATAGCGCCACAGATTCAGGATAGAAATCCCCTGTTCCACAAAGGTGCTTTGCTGGATTGAGCTCTAGTGACCAGTTGAGATGACTTGAGCTTTGTGACATGGAACGTTGTGGCTGGGAGCAGCCTTTGGAAGATGGCACACTGTGCTCATAACGAGAAAGACATGGCTAGCAACGATAATCAGGTAGGCTGTGGTATTTTGATGATTTTCAGTTGGCACTAAAGGGCACTAAGTGTGTCAAGAAATAATTCCCCACACCACTACACCAACACCATCAAAATCATTAAAATTGCCTTTCTTTTCCATTCTGATGCTTGAACGTCAGCAGCTTTCTTGACCATGTCTAAATGTGTAGATGTAGTTGCTGCCATTGACCATATATTTATATTTATGAGCATATGAACAGGTGTGCCTAATATAATGACCAATAAGTGCCAATTAGGAAATATTGCAGTGTGACAAATTTCACAGCAATCAGCTTCCTAGTAGTTAAAATATTTTTCCAGCTGGACCCATTTAGACCGCTCGTCTACACCTAGCAGCATTAGCATACACAGAGAATTCAGTATGGGCCTGGATCCAGATTGGGGCAATAAAAAATAATGTAGTATGAAAAGGATGTAGAGATTCTTGCTCCCAGCTCATGAAATACTAACATCAGGATCATGTTTTCATGCATGAAGGGTTATACCCCTTAAGCATTAACTCCCAGTGCACCTGGATACCTCTCCAGCTAGGTTTCCTAACATGGGGAATGTGCAAAAACCAGATGCATGTATCGCTGCTTTTATGCACTTTTATTTGACTTTGGTTGTGAATTTGACCTTTTCTATCACTCTTTGTTTGGCTAAAATGCTAAAACTACATGGTTAGATTAAGGAGAAAAACCCTGTTTACTGATGAAACACATTATTAATCAAGGGAAAGTCACAGTCAAGCCTCCACTGTCCCAATAAGCAAAGTTACAAACATGATCCTGCATATTTTACCTTCTCTTTTGGTCACATTTTGTCAGTTTTCATAACCTCCTTTTTTTTCTTTTTCTTTAGGCAACATCTTTGTGGTGAGTTTGTCTGTGGCAGACCTGGTGGTGGCGCTGTACCCCTATCCACTGGTCCTGACAGCCATCTTTCACAATGACTGGACTATGGGTGACCTGCACTGCCAGGTCAGCGGCTTCATCATGGGCCTCAGTGTTATCGGCTCCATTTTCAACATCACGGCTATCGCCATCAATCGCTACTGCTACATCTGCCACAGTCTCCACTACGATCGTCTGTATAGCCTGAGGAACACACTCTGCTACCTGGGTCTTACTTGGCTACTCACCGCCATTGCCACTATTCCCAACTTCTTCGTCGGCTCACTGCAGTACGACCCTCGCATCTACTCCTGCACCTTTGCTCAGACCGTTAGCTCATACTATACTATCTCCGTGGTGATTATTCATTTTCTGATCCCTCTGCTGGTGGTGTCCTACTGCTACATGAGGATATGGGTGCTCGTCATTCAGGTGAAACACCGAGTTAAACCGGAGCAAAGGACCAAACTGAAACCTAGTGATGTGAGGAACTTCCTGACTATGTTTATGGTGTTTGTCTTGTTTGCTGTGTGCTGGGCCCCCCTGAACCTCATAGGCCTGGCTGTAGCCATAAATCCTCCGAAGGTTGCACCCAACATACCCGAGTGGCTTTTTGTCACAAGCTACTTTATGGCGTACTTCAACAGCTGCCTCAATGCCATCATATATGGACTGCTCAACCAAAATTTCCGCAAAGAGTACAAGACCATTCTCCTCGCTCTTTGCGTTCCTCGTTTGCTCCTCACGGAAACTTCAAGATGTGCCACAGAGGGACTGAAGAGCAAGCCTTCACCAGCTATAACAAACAATAATGTGGCGGAGATAGATGTATGAACTTTTACCGGGAACGTGGGTGTGTCCTGTGATTCACAGAATGCCTTTTCAGGATCTGTTTCTTTTTCATGTTGTAAAGATGCATTTGTGTTTGGTGAGGACACTGCTGCCATCATATTCCTTCCAGCTTGCTGGACACTTTGCACTCCTGTTGAGAACAAACATCGATTGTATAATTATAAGTATTTTGTGTTCAATAGTGAGTTTCAAGACAGATTAACAAACTGGGAGGAAAAAGTGCAGAAAGAACAAATTACTGGGAACATTCAGATTGTATATAGTGGCCAGCTGTGAAAATTATTTTCTTAAATTCTCAAAATCTTTCACGAACACTTAAGGTCCGATACTCTTTGGGTGAGGGACCTACTTTTAAAGCCAAGTCCCAGCATGTGTATATCACGTGTACGAGAATGACTCACTGCCTATTTGCACAGAACAATTACGAGTATGTCAGCACCATGGTGATAATGAAATAAATGTATTTTCTATGGCCACAGTGTCTTTGGGGTCTTAAATACAGTAATAATTATAGAAAAGCCTCAAGGTTTTATTTTCATTCAATAGAATCCTTAATCTAATTTTAGGTTTAAACAGAAGCTGTTTTATGGATCAATTACCAAAGACTTAATGCTCTTATTTGGATGGTAGTGACTCAAGAGTATTAAAACTGGGGCAGGTGCCAATTCCAAAACACATTTCAGTTTCAGTCTAACTCAAACCTCGTATTTCTTCTTCAGCCTGAGTGAGCATCTCAGCCTCAGTTTCACTGGCTTATTAATTCACCGTGATGCTGTTTCACCCTTGGGTTCATCTTCTGAGCAATGACGCGGTGGAACAAATTTTGGAAGCTTTTCTTCCGGTTATAATTGAAGAAATGAGGGGGGAAAGCAAGTATATCACAATGGGTTTTTATTTGTTAATGCAACAAAGCATGTCTTGTTGTTTGAAAAACATTCTCTCATAGCTTTTTGGCAGATCTTTGTCAAACACGACTGTTTATTAACTATTTCTAACCATTGCATTCATATGCCTATCAGACTAGGACATTTAAAGCTCTGGGCATCGCCCTTTAGACCCTAAATGATTTAAAGATTGGGGAGACTGTGCAATGAGGAAGAACAAATGGTAAACAAAGCTAGGCTTCTTCTTTATAAAACGCCTGGGGGACCTGATAAGCATCAGGAAAGAGGAGATGTAGTTCGTGATAGTGCAAGGGTGCCTGAGCACATGTCACCCCAGCCAAGATGAGCTCTGACAGCCTCCCAGCACAACTTCCACCCAGCAAACAAACTCTGAGCAGTTCACCTCACAGGGAGGCTCCGAGATGTCAATGTGACACATTTTTGATATGATGCACTGTTACTGGAATATTAAAGAAATTACACATGTGTAGCTCGGTATTTGTAAATATCACCGGCATGTTTCACATTTATCTACAGGTCGACTGTCCAGCTTTTGCATTCTGCTGTGCTTTGAGGCAGCTAACCTTGAATAGTTTTCCTGATGTCTGACTAATTTAAATCGTCAGTGGAGGATTACAGATGCAGAAATAGGAATCTGAATTCACGAGGGATGTTGGCTCAGCACTCAAGCTGTCTTACAGAGCCAGGCGGCGTCAACTCGCTCAGGAGCAGCAAAATGACACAAAACTGTACAATTCTGCTTCTAACAAATCAGTGTGTGTGATGTGGAAGAAAAGAAGCAGGCCACATGGCAGCGCAAGGTCGGCCACAGATGAGTGACTAAAGGGGCTTGAGGGGAAATGACAGCATTCACTACGGAACCAAAGAGTCACAGACGGATGGCTTGGTCACCCTTCTTCCCTCTGCTTTCACCTTCTACTTTTCATTCTCTGCTTTTTCTGCTCCTTTGAACCTGTGCTGTTTATTTTCTCTTCTTGTCCCCTAAGGCGTCTTATAATAGTGTCACATTTTGTTTGAAACAAAAGGTTAATAAAGAGAGAGAGCTTAAAGAAGAAAGGTTGATCACTGCGTCACACTGGTTAGCCAATTATGCGTCACATCACTGTTAAAGAGCAAGGCAAATACCCAAGATTTTTTTGTTTAAATCAATTTGCAGATTTTGCTCACTGTGACATAAACAAAGTGCATCACCAGGCAATCTCTGTCCATCAAAATGAGACACAGTTACAGGAGTGTGAAAAAGTCTTGAGTCATTTGTTTTCATTTTATGAGAAACATGTGAAACAGGTACATGGAAATACAGTACATAAGACAAAAGTAGCGTTTATACAATTTAACAAACTTGAAAGTCAGTACTGGTATGACCACCTTTATTCTTCAACACCGCCTGAACTCTCTTACGCAATCTCTCTTGTAATTTCTTGAAATAGTCTCCAGGAATAGTTCTCCAGGCTTCTTGAAGGACATTCAAAGCTCTTCTTTGGGTGTTGGCTGACCTTTGTTCTGTTCTCTGTCAGGATGATCCTACACTGCTTCATTAATGTTGAGGTCCAGGCTCTGGGGAGGCCAATCCATGGCCTCTTGTCACTGATTTTCAGTCCAGTTCTTGTGTAATTTGGCATGCCTCAGCCTTTTCTCCCTGCCCCTCTTATTGAAGACTGGCATCTGGACAGACGCCTTTCCCTTGAGACCATTTCTGATGAGGCTTCAGCGA
This sequence comes from Aulonocara stuartgranti, assembly GCF_965226115.1. NCBI lineage: Eukaryota > Metazoa > Chordata > Actinopteri > Cichliformes > Cichlidae > Aulonocara > Aulonocara stuartgranti. Next base: position 27,065,869 of record NC_138940.1, read on the forward strand.
ACAGTAGGTGGATCAGCTGAAGGGTCCTTTGCAGGATTTTTCGTATTTGTGAAAGACATGACTTTCAGATACTGCTCATCTGCTGGATGTAGGTTTTTTTTTCCTGACACTTCTTTCATCCTCCACTTGTCCAGTTTCCTCAAATCTTTTAAGCACACACTTCACACATGCTGAGATATGCCACAGTTTTTGGCTAATAGCTCTTTGGGAATCACCTTGTTGGTGCAAAAACATTGTTTTGTTACTGTCAAGCTGGGTTATCTTTGAGACTTTTCATAGATTCAAGTAAAGAAATTGGGACAAATGATGCATTCTTCCAAAAGGCTGCTAGTAACAAAGATACAAAATGTAATTTATTATACAAAATGAATTTTGCTCTTCTCTAAGTTGTCTGTTGCATGCGGACACAACACTGGTACACAACCACGGTGGATTTCCAATCTATCAAGATTTGATTTCCAGAGACTCAAAACTAATTTGACAAACTGTTACAGGAAAAATGTTTCTATGTTTCTTTACCTTCTTTTAAATGTGCAAGCATGCCCTTTTGTCTATGGTTAGATTAGTTTAGAATTATCTTTTTAGACTTTCTCAGCAAAGACATACTGTTTTGGGACATATTGTTTTAGATTGTTTTATCTCTCACAGCCTTCTCCCAGCTCTCTGCTGACGAGACTAGCGCCACATATGGAGTTGTTTATTTTATTTGTTTTGTATTTTCTTATCCTGTTCTCACTGTCTTTCCTATAAAAATTACCAAGCCACTGTGCATGGTGTGAGTTGTTCTTAGCAGCTCACCCGTGTACACGTTTGATAAAGAAAGTAACTTTGTCTCATTGTGTCTTTATTTCTCCTGGGTCTTTTACAGAGTTTTCCCCCAACATTTCTTGGTCCTTCGACAGCCGGAGCACCTCCATCGTGTCCCATCTCCGTGACCAGTCCACGTTGTTCGCCTGTCGACAGCCCACACACCAGGTGTGTGGAAAAAGACCAAGAGCGTTAAATTCGGGTCTTGGCCAACGTCTTAGAAAGCGACCCACGGTGGTGGGGCCCGATCGAGGTGGACCAGACCCGGCGACACCGACCAGGTAGATACAGACACACTGACACAATCTTGCGTAAAAGCGTATTTTAAATTCAGGGAATTTAAAATAGCGAAAGTAGCTCGTCGCGACTGGAAGCTCCCCACTTCTGTGGGTTAGGTTTGGAGCTCTGGGTAGCTCCCCCAGCTGGGTCTAGACAGGGTCTAGGGAATAAGTAGCTCGTCTACAGAAAGACTGGCAGCTCCCCTTATGATAAGGGTTCCGATCGTGCAAATAAGTGTGAATGTATGTGTGTGTATTGTTGTAATTAATGGAGCAAGCTGAATTTTCACGGTCCAATAAGAGACTGAGCTGCTCCTACTGTGTTTTTCTTTTACTGCTATTCACTGACGTGCTGGTGAGTTGAGAGAACGGTCGAGTTCCGTCTCGTAAAGTTCACACCGCTTTTGGAAATAGTCCGAAAGTAGAAGGGCGTGTGAGCAACCACTCTCGTCTCTAATACCAGCGAAGGTGATAGCAGCTGTATTGTGTATATATTACTTAAACAAAAATAAGTAAATACATAAATAAGATGGGTAATCAAGCAAGTGAAATTAAAACTCACTCCTGCTGACGAGCAGTGGTGAGAAAAAAAAAAGGTCCAGACGCTGGACAAAAACAGTGTCTGTAAACTGAGAGATTTAAGAAAACAAAATATAAACAGTCAGAAGACCAGAACTCAACTGCCAGTTTAGTAAAACCAGAAGACGAGACACTGCAGTCCCCACAATCCTTTTAGTAAACCATCACTCACTCCTGCAGCCGCATCTGCAGCACCACCCATATCAGGAAGAACTTAATAATCCCTTATTAAGTGAAAACTAGAGATCACAGTAGTTTGAAGTAGTTTAAAAGGGTTGAAAACAGACCCCACTGAGTAGATATAAATATAAAAAGTACGAAATAAAGATGAACAAAGGGAAAGTTACAGTAGAAATTATCTTTAGAGTATTTGAAATTAATAATCGCAAGGATAACAACCTGTAAAGTGATATTATCAATGAAACACAGTTGGCATGATGACCATGCCCACAATGTATAAAATGAATATAAAGCAAATAATTCACACGAAAATATTTTAATAAAATAAATAAGGTATATTAAGGCTGTGTCACTGTTCAGCCAAGGACAGTGTGTGAAAAGGTAACTGTCTCCACCTTGGGAAAAGGATGATTCTGCAGGTCATCTGAAGCCCTTGATGGATACAAAATAAAATATAAATAATACATTATAATAGAACTGCCTGGTCAGCCATGTAACAGAGAGAACAAATGTGACCGCAGATTGGATGAATTCTAAATTATCTGTTTGCTGAATAAGATGATCCTAACTAACAAATTGGCTCAGTAGTAGTATAGTGGTACACACTGATAAAATATTATAATATGCTATTGCTGTTATATAAGACAAAGAGGATAATATTAACAATGACATAATATTAATATGAAGAGGCACCTTAATCGGTTATGATGTGAGGTGAATAATTGTTAAGCAGTAGTCTGCATCAAGCTTAAGGTTTGCTGAAACTCAGTGTAATGACATGTGAGATGAAGACAATACGGAGAATAACTAAACTAATGAAGTGCATAGAGGCACTTGACCAGCTTGAAACTTATCATTCTAGAATGACACATTGCTGAGATAGAGCACACCTATAATAACAACCAATAAGCAAAACCCTGTAGACAACAGCTACAACTACAGGATTGAGAAGCTGAATTAAATATGTAGACACTGCTAAGCTGATGAGCATGTTCCACATTTTCTTTTCTTTTTATTTTTTGTTTCTTTTAGAGCAGAAGCTGCTGTAACACACCCAAAGAAAGACTCTAGGTCTGATCAACCGTCTCAGTCATGGGCAAAAAGATGTCAGTCAATAAAATTCTAAAAGATAATTTATTGACAAAAAATATATCAAGAGATAAAAGATAAAACAGTCCAGTGTCCCACTTAAGAATTGTATAAAAACACACAGTCCCAAGGCCAGAGCCAGCTATGCCACACAGCCAAGTTGCACTCCACATGTTGCCTTTAACAGGGTTAGAAGTTGTCCTTGGAGACCCACCACCCTGCAAGCATATAGTCAGTGGTCACTCAAGCCTCTGCAACCCTGCTGCCTTTAGGCTGTGGCATATAATAGGCCCTGGCCTGCACAGAGAGACAAAACGACACACCTAATATAAAATTCATAGGGCAAAACCCGTCCATCCCAAACATATCTGATTTCATCACATTACATACCTGCACAGAGAGACAAAACAACACAGCAGTGTTTGTAGTGTGGGCTATAAGAAGACCGGTGTATCAGTGCAATCAAGTACACCTGCCTCTAATTAGTCCAACCTCATTCCAGCCATTGGCTCACCAAAAATGTGACAACCACAAAACCACTCCCAACCCAGTGCAACTTCACACAATAATATGGAGCTGAATTAACACAGGCACATTAGTCTACCATGTTACAAGCTGCATGCTATTAAAAGCCAACATATGGAGACTTCTGCCTTGTTCGGGTGGCAGCATTTTTCTTTTTTCTTTTGTGTCCTGACACGTTTATGTTTTTTGTTTTTGTTTGATTATTTTGTTGGTTTTGGAAACGAATTTAAACGAACTTGTGACAATACTTGAGAGTCACAGTGACACATAGTGATTAGGCATATGATTGAAAAATGCCTAGGTTTAGAGCTGTGAGCTATGCAAAGTTAAATATATATATACATATATATATATATATATATGTATAAATGGGAAACAACCCTAACTTGAACGTTTGAAATGTGTGAGATCCATGAATTGTTTGAAAAACTAGAAATTATTCAAAACTGCCTTAAGTGAAAATGTAGTGTTGCATCTATTCTCCCAAACCAAGACAAACAAAAAAGAAGAAGCTTTCTGTAACTTCAAAATAAGGCTGACTGTTGACAATAGACTAAAACACTAATCCGCAGGTGGCTATCAGGAACAGAGAGGCGAGCAAAGTCACAAACACCAAGGCTGCAGACAGCCACGCAGAAACAGCAGATAACATAGAGACAACGCCTGCTAGAACCGTGGAGAGGGAGGTCACTTCCCACGAGATTGTAGGAGTAAAGGACAAATTAGTTGTAAAGTCAGCTTCAGGCCACACAACTGTACAACAATTAACTGCCCTTTTAGAACTAGTACACACAGCAAGTGGCCGCAGGTGCTTTATTAAATGCATATATGACCCGTCGTGTCCAGTAAATTTGCTAGGTAGAGACGCTCTGACAAAACTTAAGATAGCAGTCATGCCATTCTTTTCTGGTATTACACCTGAGTGCCAGAAACCGACCGAGTATCACAACATTCTGAGATTTAAACAAACTCCAGGCCCAGATCCACCTTATGATCAGCAAGTGTGGAAGCTAGGAGAACAGCATTTGACCTTACAGCACAGGCCGAAATTGTGTAGGTTATGCAGTAACCACAGATAGTAAAATAATAGAAGCAAAACCACTTTCTTCTTCATGTCCTGCACAGAGCGCTGAGCTGATAGCTGTGATACGCGAAAGCTAAATACACAAAGACAAACTAATAAACATACATACAGACAGCCAGTATGTTTTCTCTGCTGTGCATCATTTTGCAAAAAATTTGGCATAACAGAGGAATGATTACACCAACTGGCAAACCAGCATGCCAACCTCTTACAACGCCTACTGACTCTTTCATTACTACAGGCAACAATTTTGCTGACAGAGCAGCAAAATAGGCGGCACAACAGGCAAACATGACATTGATGGCAGTAAACACACATCAGATTCCACTGGATGTGTTGAAAAATGAACAAAAAGCAGCAAGCACAGCAGAGCAGGCAAAATGGCTAAAACACGGTGCAGTTCTGACAAACGACTTAATGATGTGTTATGGCAAGCCAGTGTTGCCAAAAAATTCCTCCACAAAATGGCGGCATTAGTGACTCATGGCTGTACGCATTTGTCAACGGGGGGACTGACCAGTATTGTCAACTCTCATTTCTACACTGTAAATTCTACACTGTAAATTTTGAAACCTCAGCAAAACAATTTGTCAGAACGTGCATGACGTGTCAAAAATATAATGCTCAGGGAAACCTGAGACCACACAATCCATATGGACTTTATTGAGCTAAATGAATGCCAAGGGTAAAAATACACCCTAGTGGTTATAGATGTATTCTCAAAGTGGCCAGAAATCTACCCAGTGAAAAAGGCAGATACAATTTCAGTAGCAAAATGTATGTCTAAGTTGTAGGAAAATAAAGAGATGATTGTAAATGACGAAGAATGTAATGATGTCTATCAAGTGTCTTGCAGATCAAAGCCCGGTGACTGGGTTCTGATCAAAGTGCTCCAAAGGAAAAACTGGAGCACACCCAGGTGGGAGGGGCCATACCAAGTCCTCCTCACTACACCGACCGCTTGCAAAATTGCGGAACGACCATCCTGGATCCATCAGAGTCACTGCAGGCGAGTCAGTGAAGCCATCTAAACACAGCTGACGGCAGGCTTGCCCACTTGTTGTGATCTCGCCCGGTGGAGGGGTCAGCTTTCCTGGCCGGGGGGTCTACTCGCGACAGGAGGGTGTGTCCCGTCGTCATGAGGTGGTGGCTCTTAACAACTGCAGCGGCCCTGACCATGGCCGGGCTCCTCACCTTTGCTTCCGTGAGGGACAACAAGTCACGTTATATGGAGAAAAGGCAGACACTGTATGACAAAGGAAAGTACACCAAGTTTCCCCATGGCTATGCCACTAACTTCTGGTGGCAGTTTATGAACACTACAGCTTACTTGAATAATAAAACTGACTGCTATGCAAATACATATACACTTTCTGCCCACCGAGGAACGAGAGGAAGTGTATGGACTGTTCACTCAACGAAACCTGTGCCAGTAACGCGACACTGATGAGCCTCAACTGTCGCTCCAACTACAGCTACCGAATGATACTACAAACAAAGACTCATTACCAGACAGGATGTGCACGGACGGCACCAAGCAGTAAAGGAACCAGAGTTTCGCATCTGAGGAGGAAATTCTTACAGAGCTTGATTGGAGTTGCCGAGGTGCGGGATCACGTGGAAATCAACCGATATGCTCTGCTACGACACATCAACTTGACTAAGACCCTGGGAACCGCCTTAGCAGGAGAACAGCAGGCCATCAGAACGATGGTGCTGCAGAACAGACTGACACTAGACCTGCTAACAGCATCACAAGGAGGAGTTTGCAAGCTGATCGGGGAAACATGTTGCACTTTTATCCCTGATGGATACGAAACTGGAGGAGACATTTATGAAGCTTTGCAGAATTTGACCGCTCTGCAAAAATATGTCACTGAACACACACCTGGAGCAGCTACAGCACAAAGCTGGCTGGACTGGCTGTTCAGCGGTTCATGGCTGGCTGCTGTAGCAAAGCCATTTTTCCTTCTAGGTCTCATCATGATAGCACTGCTCATATTAGTGTTGTGTGTGTTGCCAAATGATTTCACAGATGATAACAACTACAATGACTGCTTATGTTGCCGTGCCTGAAGAACAACAACATCCCGTTGCAATTCTGTTAGAGGACAACTTGTACTAGCTGCTAATAAATGACGTGGTGATTAAAAATGACTTGTCAAGTGATCATGCACTGATTAAAACATTAGTAGGTTATGCAAGTTTTCATGCTTTTATTTTTTTTGAAGTCTTCAGTTTTAAACATAAAGTTTCCATTTTAAATATGACGTTTTCATTATTTTACACATAAAGTTTTCAATTTAAGGTTTGCATCATTTTAAGTATACGGTTTCATGCTTGTATTTTTTGAAGTTTTCATTTTAAAATATAAGGTTTTCATCCTTGTATTTTTGGAAGTTTTCATTTTACATATTAGGTTTTCATCATTTTTAAATACAAAGTTTTCATTTTAGTTTTCATCCTTTTATTTTTTGTAGTTTTAGTTTTATTATTTTTTCTTGTTTATTCCACTTGTTATTTCATTTACTATGATTTTCATTTACTATGTTTTTCTTTGTATTATTTTCTTTTGTTTTATTCTTTAGACCAAATGACTTCCATTTCTGCTATGCTGACATTTTGAGAATTTAAAAATTGCTTAAGATACTTAATAAATAACCTTCACAGACAATTGTTGTATACATTTAAAATAAGTTAAAACAGGAGGGAATGTTACAGGAAAAATGTTTCTATGTTTCTTTACCTTCTTTTAAATGTGCAAGCATGCCCTTTTGTCTATGGTTAGATTAGTTTAGAATTATCTTTTTAGACTTTCTCAGCAAAGACATACTGTTTTGGGACATATTGTTTTAGATTGTTTTATCTCTCACAGCCTTCTCCCAGCTCTCTGCTGACGAGACTAGCGCCACATATGGAGTTGTTTATTTTATTTGTTTTGTATTTTCTTATCCTGTTCTCACTGTCTTTCCTATAAAAATTACCAAGCCACTGTGCATGGTGTGAGTTGTTCTTAGCAGCTCACCCGTGTACACGTTTGATAAAGAAAGTAACTTTGTCTCATTGTGTCTTTATTTCTCCTGGGTCTTTTACAGAGTTTTCCCCCAACACAAACTAACATAATTTAAAATCTAAGGATGTTTTTTGATACTTGGATACTTGAAAAAAGTCTTTTCCAGTCAATGACTGTCTGGAGTCTGCCAGACCTTTATGGAGCTGCGGTCAGTTGCGGCTGTTTGTGAGTCACTATGACGTCATTTTTGTTTTCAATAACTGAAAACATGCTCTGTTGGGTTGAGATCAGGTGACTGGCTGGCCTATTCAAAAGTAACCCAAGGGTTTCTTAAGGCAAAGAAATGGGAAAGTTTTTTAATAGGCCAGCCAGTCACCTGATCTCAACCCAACAGAGCATGTTTTCAGTTATTGAAAACAAAAATGACGCCATAGTGACTCACAAACAGCCGCAACTGACCGCAGCTCCATAAAGGTCTGGCAGACAGTATGCTTTGGGTCATTATCAATTTTCACTGTGAAGTGCTGTCTGATTTGATTTGGAGCATTTGGCTGAATCTGAGCAGAGAGTACAGCTCTGTACACTTCACAATTCATCCTGATGCTTCTATCAGCAATCACAGCATCGATAAACACCAGTGGCCCACTTCCACAGGAAGCCATACATGTCCATGCCATAAAACTGACTCCGGCATGATTGGCAGATAAGTATGAGCTGTTTCTTTTTCCCCATACTTTTCTCTTCTTACCATTTCCTAGAGTGTGTTCTTCACTTGGCTAGATGCAGTGAAGTTGTTTTTCTTAACCAGAGAAACAATTCTAGTATCATGCACTAGTTGTTTTGACATCCCTCTGGACTTGGCATTGATAGCATTGAGAGCTCCAGGAACAGCTACTAAAGGTAAGTTCACCACTTGGAATCTCCTCCAGATCTTTTATCTACTCAATTTATTCTGGAATAATGAGGTAACAAGCTTTGGCCAGCCAGGAAAATGCTTGTCAGTCAGTTGTCCAGTTACTTTTGAGTCTTTGAGGACTAAACATGAAAATGGGTGTAACTCCTAACCATTTAGGCAAAGCTTTTGTTAAACGCCTTGAAATAAAGCTAAAAGTTTGCACTCCCATTGCACATTTACCTCACTTTATGATTATATATGCATAATTATGCCAAGCTTCCCCTGCTTTACCAATTCTTTCTCAGCCCACTCTACTGTTCCCCTTTAAGTTTTATTGTTACATGTAGCGACACAGCACTCATCCACAGTGCTGAGGAAAGTACTTAAACTATAATGCAGGTCTCAAACAGAGAGAGTCCTATTGCAGCAGATCACAAGAGAAAAAAAAGTCAGTGGACATTAAAACCTCAGTGCCTGGTGTGCACTGGCCAGCAAGATGATAGTTGTAAAAAAACCTAAAAAAGAAACCTGTCTTTATAAGCCAAGCATCAACGCACACTAACACTCTTTCAGTAAGTTTTTATTACACTTACAGCAATGTCACAATTGATTGTCAAGTCGAGTTATATTCATTTTACCTGTCTCTTTTCTCCTACAGTCCACGTGTCTGCATCTGTTTTATTGTGACACATACTGAGTGGAGCAGAGAGTACACTGGGTACATCCACAAATATGACGCAAAATGCTGCTGACACTCTGGAAACATGTTTGCTTGCTGATTAGCTCTTATCAGTCAAAAAGACATTAGCCAAAACATTTAAGCTATAGATCCTATTTACCTGTTGTCCTTCTTTTATGGGTAATCTTTCCCCATCGCTATAGCTTCTTCTTTACATGAGGAGCGATGCTGCAGGTACTGCTCTAACATAACCCAGCTTAGCAGTTTTCTAAACAAAGAAAGAAAAACCTAACGGTTTCCATAAGCAACCAAACCTGTGGTTTCCTTTTAACCAAACAATGCGATCTGTTTACAGGTGTGCAAGCATGCATGGAAATTATTTTGAAAAAATCACTCATCTAGTGAGTTACATCTATTCTAATTTGGTTTCGTTTTAACCCTCTGAGGTCCACATGCCAATCCACTGCAATTGTTACACCCTTTTGCACTCGCCCAACAGTAAAATAACAAATGTTTCACAGGTTAGAGTTAAATGGCATATATATATATATTTCTCCTCTGTAATATTCTTGAGATTTATAATTAAGCAATTTGTATACATTACTGCTTTTTCTTACATTTGTAAACTTTGTAATATATTGTATTATTTAATTAGTTTAGTCTGTTACCGTTACTGTTTTGGAGCAACTGTAACCCACATAATTTCCTTAGGGATTATGAAAGTATTCTGGTTCTGATTCTGATGATTAATCCTAATCCTACTCCGCACTGTGGGGGACCTACACCAACCGTTGTCAGCAAATGGGGCTTTGCAATATCAAACTAAAATGAATACCTCAATCCTAAATATCTAGTGGCATGTTCTTTAATATGTACACACACAGAATGTGATTCTGAATATTTTTGCTTTTGTATAGATTATTTTATAGTTTAACAGTACCACCGTCACACAAAATATACATATATCAATGTCTATGCATATATCAATATGCATAGACATTGATATATTGTCATATGCTGTGGGAGTGTCTGGTTGGGCATGGTCCAGGTTCCTGTCATCCGTCCTTTGGGGTGGAGTTGGCCAGCTCATCACCTGTTTTCAATCTCCGGGGCTCCACCTAGAGGGTTTTTAAGCCAACACTGCCTGCCACTCCTCGCCAGTTCGTCCTGCTACCATCTGTGATTCATCACCCGTCGCACTCACCAGTAGTGCTGGTTCCGTCTCCATCCTGTTTTTCCGTCTGCTCGGAACCCAAGGACCACATACACAACTTCTTCTCAGCCTGCCCTTCAGTCCATACTCTCCACCTCCTTGGAATCTGGACCGGACTCTCCCCACTCTCGATCCTCTCTGGAATGCTCCCATGGCAGCCTTTTCCCCCGCTTAATAACCAGGGTCTCCAAGTAAGCCCAAGACTATCCACTGGCACTCCATACCTCTGTCCCTTACTCGTTTGTCACTCAGTAACACCTTTCTCCTGTGTTTACAGAAAGTTCCCGTTCGAGTTCTCCCTGTGCTCTACGCCTGTTTCCCCGCCCACGGATTTCCCTTAGTTTCTGCGAATGGTTTCTGTTAAACCCAGTTCTGTTCACGTTTTTGTTCCTTCTAATAAATTATACATAGTTCGAGCAATTGAGTCTGCTTTTGAGTCCACCGCATCCTTGTTTGTGACATATATAGTTTGAAGCCTACGCTTTCAACACGCTTGTCTTAAATCAGTGATGTGATTTGGATGCACTGGTGTGTTCGTTGAATCCAGAGGGTTAAAGCACCATTTAAATATTATTTCTAAATCATACTATAATGACTATAATATGTATATATATAGCTGCACATATGAAATGCACAGCTTTAAACAGTTCTCAAAATCAAATTTAGCAGTAATTTAGCGATGTAGGCTTATGATTTACAGCTAAATCAAGTTATAAATAACAGAAAGGATGTCTACAATGGTCAAGGTAAATCGCTGTACAACGGCTGATGGACTGTTACTGTTACATTTTACACTTTACACTTTACAAGTTAAAAATCCTACATTTTGAATGGTTCCAAATTATTAGCACTTACATGTTTTCTTTAGAATTCTCAACTGTAACGAATCTGATGCAAATCTGGCAAAAACTGCATGCAGGTCGAGCTTCCGCTAATAATAAAAATAATGGTATGACTTTATAATAATGTAACACTATTAAGAATTAGTGAGGTAGCGAGTGCTTAAATAATCCTTTATATATCATTAATCCTCCTTAGTAAGTCATTTATAAATACATATGGATTTATTCATCTATATACACCATGTACAGCTATCAATTCTGTATGTCACTGCTGGTAATAATCATATCATATCAATCACTTACACAGTCTCTTTGATATTTGATTTACTACTTTAATATGTCTAACCATCTTAGATCATTTTAAAATAGAGCGTCTTTGTAAAATAATAATTGTGCTTAAACTAAGTGGACTGATTGAAAAGACTGTGTCATAACTCATGTTACTCAGCAGAAACGTCCGTAATAGAATCCAGAATCTGGGATGAATGGCTGAAGTGATCCCCCCACTGTGCCTGTCACTTTGTGATTTAATATGAAGGGCAAAAGCTTGAAGACATTTTTCTTTCTGTTATGTTCAAGGACAGCATGGTCTACCCACCCCGCTTTATGCTACACGATCCATCATAACTCATGACTCTATTTTGTCAATTTCACATACGTATGTGATTCTGTCCCGCATGAGTCACGTGGGCTTTCTGAGCAGCGCTCAGTCTCAGCTCGATATCAGCGGTCTGGTAAGCTTAGAGCTAAGTTACAGCGTAAAATATTGAGATAATATGTAAATAACTTGTTTTTTTTGTTTTTTTTTACCGGTTTTCTTGCCTTGTTTTTAGCGGATCTCTCAGAGCTCTGTGCAACTGCACCAAGTGGAGCAAGGCATAAACTCAAATTCATCTGCTGACATGAAACAGCTGTTCATTTACTTACCTATTTTCTTCCCTCTTCAGTTTAACGTGCACATGAGAAGTGTTAAAGAAACAAATCGTTTGTGGGCGATTATTTCTACGGCAGCAGAACTCTGTCGCAAACACGGCTGACACAAAATGGATGAGCAATGAGGCATTATATGGCACAGCTCTTGCGTGACAGGATGGTTTTTTGGCCCGCTGGATGAAGCCGCACGTAACGTCGCTCTCTGCACAGAGGAATTTCTACAGGGCTTGCGCATCATTGCCTTTTACAGCGGGGGAGTCTCACTGTGGGCCTGCTGCTACAATGGCAATTCTCCTAATGCATTTGTCCATGGGGTTTAGCGCTGCCTGCCTTATCATGCATATGATGTGTTCCTACATATCCCAATGGGCTGTGGGTCACAGTAGTATCAGGAGGTTTTAGGTGTCGTACATCCAAAGAGGCCAACGAGAGCAAGAAATGGGGAAGATGACAATGATTTGATGTGACTTTATTTGTATCATACACTGTAAAAAAGGGCAGTGAAATTGACATAAAAACCATGTAAAACCCCTACAGAAATGTATAGTAAACCCCAAAACACAACTTTCCTGTTTCGATCACAGTGAATTATTGTAAACCTTTAAACAGAATGTTCCTGTTATATTTACAACATGAATGTGTGATTATAATCAAATTTATTGGTTAAAACTACAAATACTGTGAATAAAAACAGTGAAACACCGTAATACTCATAACCAAACAATCATGTTAATTTGACATGCAAATACTGTAAAAATCACAGTTTTAGTCAGTTTTTCTTAAAAACACATGACGTATATGTAAGTCACTTTACAACTGCATGGATGTACTGGGCCTACTTTTAACATGATTCATGAAATGATGCAAAGTCATGGATTGGACTAATAAAAATGTTTTCACAGAAGATGTCATTGTGAACCTGAGAGGTTGCCTCTCCATTTATAGGCTATATAAAAATATACAATTAAAATTGTTTACATCATGTTTTTTTCTTAAATCATTTGCAGCCTATTGTAGGGTAACCAATAAGAAATTATTATTTAACGACTAAGTAATGCTTCTGTCATAATGCTTGTATTCTTTATGTTTCTTTTAATTGCAATGTGATACTTAGACTAGAATACTTTTTTGGGTTAGGTCAGCAATGTCTCATTATTAAAGGCTAAACAAACTTACAGTGCCTCCCATAGGATCTCTATGGTGCCTCATCTCCACAGAGCTGTAAGCTACTTCAGGCCACTCACAGTTGCACTGAGCGCGCCTAATTTTGAATGTGCATCTGAAGCTCGTCTCTGATTGGATAATGACGTGAGGGCGGGAGGAGAAGAGCGCCTAGTTCACGACTATAGCTAACGAGCCAGCACGAGAGAGAAGACGGGAGAAGAAAACATCGAACTTTCAGCAACTACGTTGTTAGGACAAATTACAAACATACGATTTCAAGTGTTTTTTGAGGATCTGTGTTTGTTCGTCAGAAAGTCTGCACGGTAAGTTCAATATCTTGGCGACGTTTTTTCGAGATAAAAGCACCAGTTGATATTTAGACCAAGGCTCATAACCTAGCGCTAGCATGCTAGTTCAGCTGAAAAGCACAGGCAAACTTTAGAAATACTAAAAATGATCATCTGCGTCTTTTGTAAAAAGGTATTGGTCACATTAAGAGGCTATGTACTACATTGCAGAGTGCATAAGAATGAGCCTTGTTGTATTTTTAAATGTGTTGGCGCCAATTGCAGCCAAACATTCACCACGTACTCTGCTTTCAAGGGGCATTTTTATCGTGTGCACAATGCACCTGCACTTCAAGCTACTCCTAAAGCTCTTGTTGCAGATTTAAAATGTGCAGTTTCATTATGTGCCCGCCATTTTCAAACAGTGAAAGAGCTAGTGTCTCACTTAAATGATCATATTGCAGGGGGCAGGTCTGTGTCATGTCCAGTAAGTGGTTGTAAGCATATGTTTACAAAAAAGTCATCATTTACTTCTCACATGTGTAGGAAGCATAAAGCTTGTTCCCCAGATGGTATTGATGACATGTACAAGGAATCTCGTCCTCAGCCCCCAAATGACAGTACAGAATATTCAGAAAAAATACATGAAACTATGGCATCTGCTAGTTCAGCCAGTGATATGCCAGAGAAGGATAGTCATTCTTATCTCAGAAACATGTGTCTCTTTTACCTTAAACAGCTACTCAGCTACTTTGAAGAGAAGGAGGAGTCCATGCTTCTCTGTGTTGAAGATACATGTCTGGCAGATGAGGTACAACTGGAGCAAGTGCCTCTGACACCCACTATTATCATGTGTGGTAAGTCTGTTTCATAGCTCTCTCTCTCTCTTTTTTTTTTTTAAGTGCATTTTTTATAGAATGTCATGTGACTGCCGTGTTTATTGATATAACCTGTTAAATAATTTCTTCACAGGACAGTCCTGCTATTCCTCAAGAAGATACATGCTGAGTGTTGATCGGCACCTCGTCAGCACAAACATATCCTCCTTCATTTCTGCACTGTGCCTCATGTTCGGGAGCTACTACAATTTCAACATCCATTATCCATCTGAGCTGGCTTCCACTTTAGAGTTTCTTCAGAGGTGAACAAATATGGCTTTGTTATTTCTCATAACTGAGACTCTGGGATCTGGAGTCTGGCTTTGATGTGGTTCGAGTCCAGGTCTGGCTCTGAGTCTCGGTCGGCTTTGGAGCCGGTTTCAGTTGTTTTTTCTGTTTTTTGTTGTTGTTTTTTTTGTTTGTTTGTTTGGTTTTTTAAAATACATTAACAGTCTGAATCTGGGTCCAAGCCTGGCCGAGACTCAGGGCTAGACCAAGCGTCAACTGACGTCTGACTACCTATAACCTTTGCTTTGGATTTTAACAATGCTAAAGTGTGACATATCACTGCAGAAGACACTCGTGAAGGGTGCCAATACTTTTGACCATGCATTGTTCACTTCCCCACAGCATTTTGGTTATACTTTGTCTTGAACGTGGTCATGGCCATGACTGTATATATATGTATATACTTAATTTTTACTTACTTTGTATGTGTATTTTAACTGATCAATTATAAAAATGCTTAATAAACTTTTATATGATTGTTATTCTACAGGTGTTTCTTCTCCATAAACCCAGAAAAAGGAACCAAAGTAGAGAACAAAAACTCAAAGCGTCGTCTCAGTGTGAACCCTCGAGTCCTCACCCTGATTTAGGATCTCGCCGACCACGAGTGGCGCTAAGCCTAAATCTTGACTCTCTGTGGACTGTTAGTTTTACTTTGTTAATTTTGTTCCACAATGTGTACTGGAACCTTTTACTGGTCGAATGCATGAAGCCAATTCATGAAGATGTTCTTTCTTTGTAGGAATGTTCTTTATTTACATAAGAAAAGAAAAAAAACAACATGCTGCTACTGCAGTGTTTCTAGACCACATGTGTAGGTTTGTTTCACCACGTGGTTTTGCTGATGTTTTCTGACCAGGGCCATGGTTGTGGTGACAGCAGGGTGCGTGTTGCGTTGCACGGTGATTATGATCATTTTTGGCACAATATGTGTTTTTTGTTTTAAAGTCTTAACAGGTTATTTAACTTTTTCTGGTGGAGGGTCTAACAAATGCTTGTTTCATGAACATGGTTCTTGCTTTGCAGGAATGTTCCACAGCTTTTATAGCCTATATTTTGATTGAATTGTGTAGTTGCTGTGTGCCTTGCATATTGTGTTAGTTGGAAAAATGGATCCATTTGCTGTCATTTTGCTAATGTGGCTGCAAAATAAATTTCCCAAAAGTGATATTTTCCTCTCTTGTGTTTTCTCATGTGTATTTTTGCATGTTTGGGTGTAGGCGTAGCAGTAAGAAATTTGCTGGGTTATGGTTAAAATTTTACATTAAAACATATAATATTCAGCATAGATTTTATGTATAATTTACAGAGCAGCTCCATTTAATATGCACAGTTTCACCGTAGTTCTACCATTTTAAATTAGTTCTTTGTACGATATTTCCCTGTTAATTTTGCAGTTTATGGATCCACAAAAAGCATTTATTACTTGTAAAAGATACAGGAAATAGTGTATTTATATATCACATCTATGTGTGAAATTAACTTCTTTTTCCTGTAGATTTAACAGTTTTAATCTGAGATTCATTCACTGTAAATCAATTTACAAGTTGCATCTGTAAAGCGTTTTTACAGGAAGTCCCTGGTAACCCCAGCTGCCAGGGTTTTCCTGTAAAAACAGCACGTTTTTTTTTACAGTGTAGTCTACACTGGGGATTGGACTTAACTTAATTTAATTCAGTTATTTCTGGTTGAGAAAATGTTTCCATGCTCACTATTGACAGCAGGTCTATTGGACCATTGTGCCGAAAATATATGTAGCTCGTCATACTTAATATTTAATTAAATTACCAAAATTTAATACATTTTTAAAGTAGAAGATTACAACTTGATTGACATTTATGTCAATCATAAATGTCGTGTTTGGGAAGTACCCTACATGGTAAAAACTACTGAGCCACACCTTTTAATGACTGAATTCAATGACAGTAGTATATTGCTTTTTTGGGATTGACCTTAGTTCCGGTGAAAGGAAATCTTAATCCTTTGAGCTCTGTGGGAACAGTTTGGGAAAGGCCCTTTTCTTTCCAATCATGTGGTGACCAGATCCTAATAAAGTAAATGTGGTACAAACACAGCTTTTGACCAGGACAAAATCTTGGAACTTTTCCAACCATAATACAAAAAGGATAAAAGGAATGTTCTTATGGGCTTATGCAGTCTTTATATACTCCTTTATTTTCTGTTATTTAAGAGCTATTTTCTAGTTCAGTATTGATGCATCTATAGACTGGAATACCTTTTTCAACTACATCTGACAGCAGTGTTGGTCAAGTTACTTGAAAAAAGTAATCAGTAACTAATTACTGATTACTTCCCCAAAAAAGTAATCCCGTTACTTTACTGATTACTTATTTTCAAAAGTAATTAATTACTTAGTTACTTTTTAAAAACACAATTTACAACCTGAATAGGTGATAAACCGATAGATCTTTCAGCCCAATTCTACTTTTTCTGTATAATCCATCATACAAAATGTAATCAAATGGAAAAGTCTCTCTTTTTAAAACTTGTTTTATTAGTTTTAATCTTTTAACTTTATGCATCAAGCAAAAATATAATTATATGCAACATTCTCTGACTTGAAGAAATTTGCTTAACATTTAAACTTATTTTCTGCACATTCCAGCACATACAATTTTTTTTTGTGTGTTTCACTCAGTCTTTCAAATAGATGCAAGTAAAACACAGAAAATAAATAACATCAAAGACTAGCGGTCCTGTTGCTCTATTTTCACCTGTAAAGCAGGAGTAGCGTAGGCGGAGGTTTGCCCTGGTGTAGGTGTGCCGCGGCGGTCAGTTGAAGAATCCGCGAGTTTCTCAGCGCACTCGGTGCTTGCTTGGAAGTTTAGGGGTTTTTTTTCGCTGTAAAAAGAAGTTTTCTTCCCACGCACAACGGACACTAATGTTTTTGTCACTTTTTATGGAATTAAACTCAAAATAAGGTCAGTACTTCCACGCTTTAAACACTCTCTCCTGCATTCATATATGATCCACTGTTGATCTGCACACAGCTTTTGTCACGAACGTCGCACTTGCTTACGTCACTGTCATGAGACATTCTGGCAAAAAAATCACGGTTTTAGTAACGCAGTAACGCAGCGTTCCTACGGGAAAGTAACGGTAATCTAATTCCCGTTTTTGCAATAGTAATCCCTTACTTGACTCGTTACCTGAAAAAAGTAATCAGATTACAGTAACGCCCATCTCTGTCTGACAGTTTCACCAACTTTTAGCCAGTTATAACACTGACATACTGTTGACTCCCATGCAAAATTAAAACAAAAAAAGAGAATAGAGAAATAAAAACTGATTTCTCAGGGTTTTTTTGGCCACTTCACTTTTTTTTGGTAATTTTCATCATATTCAAAGCTTGTGACTTTTTGGTACCTTGTAGCTTTTGCTGATGGGAATTACGGTGTGTTCACACCGAACGCGATGGACGCGAATAGAGCGTCAGGTTTACATGTAAAGTCAATGGAAAGGCACGATGACTGCGGGTCCCGCGAAAATTCGGAAGCAGATTTGCGTCGCGAAAACTAGCGCGTCTGGCGCGTTTGACTCGCGAATAAAACCACGCGCGTGAGTTTTTGTGTTGCATTTTGTGCATACGCGCGTTTCGCGTCTACCGCTCGAGTTGGAAAAATCTGAACTCCAGCGTCAAATCGCGCCGCGACAACCAATCAGGAGCCTGGTGACGTGGCTGTTACCTAGGTCAAAGGGGCAGATCCAGCCAAAGCCTTTCATACTTCAATGGAGGGGAAGGCTAATCAATGCGGTAGCAAACAACTCGGAGCTGTACAACACCAGCTGCTTTCAGTACCGAGACAGGAATAAAAAGGACCGAGCTTGGAGGAAGATATGTGAAGAGATCGGGCAACCTGGTAAGTTCATTCATTTCTCTTTTGAAAGTTTTCACTGACCCGGGGAAGCCGCACAAAAGCTAGCAAGCCATCGCTATTTTCCCACTGACGTACAAATACCGTTCTGCTTTTATGCATGTTGTCATTTAGGAATATATTTTATTGTTTATTAATAAACAGCACACAGTGGTCCCGCTGTTCATCCGTCACTGCTTTGCTTTTTCGCTGATTTTTTATTGCACAGTACAGCATTGCATTCTGCAGCCTGATTGACAAATCTCCTGCGCTTGCCAAATTTATCACGTTTGGTTTTGATAACCATCGCGTCCAATAGAAAAAACAGCACAAAAACACCCATAACTATGAGCCTCATTCGGAAATAGACACCTGCACCGTGAGGGAAAAAGGCGCACGAAAGTGGCGGGCAGATGAAGACAAACCGCGGCATAATAATACTTTTACGTTTTGCAATCTACAAAGGTTTGCACTTTGAGAATCAATTGTGAGAACTGTGACCAGGGGCTAGTTATTCTGAGAACCCCTGCAATAAATGAGGGACCACTGTCTACTCTACGATTATTATATCCAACCTGTTAACATTTAATACTGTATTGATAGAACCAACTGATTCTGCAGCAGAGCATCCCCAGTCCCTGAGCTCCTGCTGCTGCACCCACAGATATGTACAGCAAGCACTGACTGATACCTTTTTAGTCGGTGGGATTCCCTTGTGATCACCTTTACTAAATATCTACAACCAATCTGATTATATCCTGTTATTGTTTTTTGGTTTTTTTCAATATTGAAATTAAAATCTAGTAGCAGCCTTCTCATTTCTTTGTGTTTTGTGCTGTTTTACAGGCCCACAGAGGAGGACGGCTCCGAGGCAGATGAGGGACGGGTCCCAGGACGGTCCATCGGCGGTGGAGCTGGCCATCCTGGAGTCCCTGAAGAGGCCACACCAGTCTCCAATGGAGCATTTCCTCCTCAGCCTTGTTCCTGCTCTGGAGAGCAGCTGGTCCTTTTTATTCCTGTCTCTCTGTAAATTCTTATATTTTATATATTTATGTTTAATGTTTTTCTGTTTGAGACTTTTAATATTATTTCAAATAAATGTTTATAATGACTAATGTCTCAGTTCTACTACACAGCAAATGTTGGCACATGACTTGACACATGTAGAATTTATTTCATATTATACTAATGACAAAATATACTGATACAGTGGGATGCAGAAGTTTGGGCAACCTTGTTAATAGACATTATTTTCCTGTATAAATCGTTGGTTGTTACAATAAAAAATGTCAGTTAAATATCATACAGGAGACACACACAGTGATATTTGAGAAGTGAAAAGAAGTTTACTGGATTTACAGAAAGTGTGCAATAATTGTTTAAACAAAATCAAGCAGGTGCATCAATTTGGGCACCACAAAAAAGAAATGAAATGAATATTTAGTGTATATCAATGTGTGTGTCTCCTATATGATATATGGGGTGCCTTTGTCTGGACGTGCTTCCCATCCAGAGCTGCACAGCACAGAGGAAAGTTCCAGCGCTCCTGGAATCCCTCTGTGATGGACCGCCAGTCTCCAGGTGAAGGCACAGCCATGAAGTCGTCCACTAGACAGTCCCAGATGGACGTCGCTGCCTGGGGGGTGATCTGGCTCACCGTGGACACACCGACTCTGAAACTGAACGCGATGGTCCTGAAGGAGTCCCCGGTGACAAGGAACCTGGACAAAATTGTTCAAAATCAGTATTATGTGTACTGCAGTTACAAAATACATTATTCAAATTCCAAAATACTTTTGTGATGTCAGATATAAATCACAAAACTTAAATCTTACATAAAACATTTTGTAATTATAAGGATAATTACAAAATGTATATTAGATAATATCTAAAACAGTTGTGTTTTGTTTTAACTTTAACATATCATAATTTGATTGGTAGCAACTTTCACAACTACAGTGAGCCAATCACTCATAATTCCTAAACATGTCAATCAGGTAGGAATGAAGTGAGACATTAATAGAAATAAAGAGTTGTGTGTTGACATGTAGCCCTTTCCTTGCTTAAATCATTAATATTTTTGAAAAATTAATCTGTGATAAGACAGCTTATCAAGATAGAACCATGTAACTAGAGATGAACCAAACTGTTCACAGTTTTATCTAACTCTGTTTTAATAAAGGCTGTGACCCCTGCTATAGAGTCTGACAGCTGCAGGGATTATATACAAATATTCAACTATCCCAGAATTAAACCAGGTCTAAATAAAAAGGAGTGAGTATCACTACAAAGGTTAACTCAGTGGTCCTAATGCTACAGTTTGATATCAGCAAACACCGAGCGCATACATTGATGTGACACCACAGCCATGCTATCATGCAAACACTGATAACAGCATAAATCGAATTAAATCGGGACTTGATGAAACCTTCTGAGTATCACTAGAAATATTATAAAGAGTCGTCTCTGTACCACAGTTTGCTTTCAGTAAACACCGACAGCATTCACTGTTAGCATAGCACATCCATGTTAGCAGTGTATAACTGGATGGATTAGCATATTAGCACAGATATCAATAAAGGACTACCGTATTAAATAGTTTTACTAACCTCAGGCAGACGCTGCTGCTCTGCTCTCCACAGTACATAGAGAAGGGAGTCTCCCGCTGCTGCTCTGCTCTCCACAGTACATAGAGAAGGGAGTCTCCCTTCTCTATGTACTGTGGAGAGCAGAGCAGCAGCGTAAAAGACGTCCTCGCCGTACCTGGGTCCATCAGGTCCTCCAGAGGCATGAGCAGTTTGGTGAGTTTCACCACTTGCTCCAGGAGCTGCGCCTGGATGACAGCGCTATCACCGTCGGCCAGTTTGAGGACCTGCTTTCCCTCGTCGGTCCCAGCATCGCCCGCCTAGACACCAACTACAGACGCTCAATCCCACCTGCAGAGCGCCTGTCCGTCTGCCTGAGGTTAGTAAAACTATTTAATACGGTAGTCCTTTATTGTGTGGATGCCCTCAATGGGCATCCACACTATTGAGTTCCTGTTTCTCTTTATTCTTTATTATTCCGGGTGTTTCCGTACACTTTTCGCCGTGGATCTACTTCCACAATTTTTGTGCTATTTTCACCGTTCAAACTCTATACTGTTCTGCTCTTTCTGCTAATGCTGGCTATGACTTTTGGTGTTTATTACTATTATACTTTTTAAAATATTACACTTTTTTCCTTTAATTTGTCCCATTGAAATGAATGGGAAACTTCCACAATTCTGCTAAAACTTTCTTGTCTTTGAAACTTAACTACTGCCTCATACTTTCACCTAGAAACTCCATTCAAACTTTAAAATGTTCTCAAATGATTTGGCTATTCCTGTATGATTCAGCTTTTTCAGATCTTCTACCGTTTTAATCTTATCCCTCTTTGAGTTTTCAGTTGCAAAATTGTGATTTTTCAGAAAATACATGCGTTGCTATGGTTGCTATGCAATTAACTCAGAGGGGACAGTGAAACTGTTTGAATTTTCTCTTCATGTCCAAACAACTTCTTGCTACTCGCTCAATTTCCACTCAAGCCCCACAAATTATACATCAAAACGCAGGTATTTTTGCTGGCTTTCAGAAAATGTCCCTATCATTGTTGTGGGACTCATAGATATTTTGCAAATCTCCTCAGAGTAACACAAAGTCAGAAAACTCTCCATATAAACTCAATGGAGAGTTTGTTCAAAATCACCGCTGGATTTCTCTAATGAGAGGCATTTTCAAATTGTCATATCTCCTTAACGAAGCAAAGTTAAGACATGAGGCTTGTCCCCGTATATGTTCAGACACTCCTGACGCTCACAATTCAAGAATTTCTTTCTCACCTATTACCGTTCTGAAATGAGTTGGACTTGTTTGAGGGTAGGAAATTTGTCCCTCGCTCAGATTTCATCAGATTTCAAACACTGGAAATGAGGCACTTTTTTCTCTCGTCATATCTTTTTGATGGATTTCCACAGAGCCCTGAAAATTTCCATAACTGTTCACCAAAGCCTGCTGTTTCTTACGGTGAAAGAATGATTTTGATGCTCCATATAGATTTAGAGTTTGAGCGCAAGTCAAGGCAGTTTTTGCTTCGCCTCTACTCAGTTACAGTGTATTACAAGTCATATATCTTTAATAATTTATGTTTTATCTCTGAATTATGAAGACCTGAAGATTCCCCCATCTCTTCTGAATAAAACGATGCCTGAATGACCGTTCTAGCCTCTACGGTTAGGAAATTATGGCCATTTGTTCGAGTGGAATCCTGAATGTCAGAAATACACTGAAGAAAACTCACACCTCTCTCTGTGTCTGTGTGTGTAAGGGCTGACTACAGCAGGTGCAGCTAATTTAACTGACCTACATATACCAAGCCCAGACTCTCCACAGCTCCTGTTCCCTTTACTGTCTGTGTATGTGTGTCTGTGTATCAATATTTCTCCTATGTTTAAGTATTACTCCTCAATCATAGTATTTCTGCTAAAACAAAGTACTTCTGCTACATCTCAGTACTTCTGCTAAATCATAGTATTTTTGCTAAATCATAGTATTTTTGCAGAATCATGGTATTTGTGCAAAATCATGGTTTTGAGGCCAAATCATAATATTTCTGTTATTTTATAATATATGTGCTGAATATATTATATGTGCCAAATCATAGTATTTATACCAAATCATAGTATTTATCCCAAATTATAGTATTTATGCCAAATTACAGTATTTCTGCTAAAAAGCAGAAATAGTCCTTTTTAGCAGGAATTTCTGCCAAAAGACAGTATTTATGTTAAAACATAGTATTTCTGCTAAATCAGAGTATTCCTGCCAAATCATAGTATTTGTACTGAAACATAGTACTTCTGCCCAATCATAGTATTTGTACTGAATGATAGTACTTGTGCCAAATCATAGTATTTGTTCCAAAGCATTGTATTTGTATGGAGTCATAGTATTCCTTCTAAAACATAGTATGTCTGCAAAACCATAGTATATCTCTTATGTTATAGTATTACTACTAAGGCATAGTATTTCTGCCAAATCATAGTATTTGTACTAAATCATAGTACTTGTGCCAAATCATAGTATTTGTTGCACATCATAGTATTGGAACCAAAACATAGTATTTCTCCCAAAGCATCGTATTTGTATGGAGTAATAGTATTTCTTCTAAATCATAGTATTTCAATCAAATCTCAGTAGTTGTGTTAAAATGCAGTATTATTGCCAAATCATAGTATTTGTACCCAATCATAGTATTTTTGCCAAATTGTGGTATTTGTGCCCAATTAATAATTCTGTTATGTTATAGTATTACTACTAAGTCGTAGAATATCTGTTATGTTATAGTGTATCTGCGGAATATAGTATGTGTGCCAAATCGTAGTATTTATACCAAATCACAGTATTTATGCTAAAACATAGTATTTCTGCCATATTGTGGTATTTGTGCAAGAACATTGAACTGTTATGTTATAGTATTACTACTAAGTCATAGTATTGCTGCCAAATCATAGTATTTGTGTGAATTTGTATACTGTAATATCACTGTAGTATGTAGTGGCTAAGTAGGGGGTGTTTACAGTGTAAATAGGTCATCTCTTGTGTTGGAGTGCCCTCTTGTGGCGCATTTTGGGTAGTGCCTTAGTAAACGTGAACCCTGTAAGAAGTGGTATCAGACTGATTTGTAGTGGAGGAATTTGTTGCCAGTTTTCTTAATCATAGAAACCACACCATATCACCTCTCCACATCCTCCTACTGTATGCCATGCCTCCCTGTACCATCCATCTGACCGCCAATAAACTCCACCTGTGGTAATCTAATCCCTGGATGTCAGCCTCTCCTTCTGACCGAGGATAGTTACTATTGCAGCACCACCCAGCATTAAACTGACGTACACCATTCTGTACAATAGTATTTGTGCTAAAAAGTAGTATTTCTGCCAAATCATAGTATTACTGCTATTTCATACTATTTAAGCGAAATTACAGTGTTTCTGCAAAAACATGTTTGAGGGGTGGAAATCTGTCCTCCTCTCATTTTTCAAACTCCGAAAATTAAGCCATTTCTTCTCTCGTCATGTCTCCGCCACGGAGATACAAAGAGCTATGTAAATCGCAGTCAAAGTACACCAAAGTCCGCTGATTCACCCAGTGCAAGAATTATGCTTCTATCCCACCTAGTTTTTGAGTACAAATTTATACACTATCACAGACCGGTAATTTATATTGATAATTTATTACAATTCTGCAAAGTTTAATGATTTTAGCAGCTTTTCTAATATGGACCTCAGATTCTTGTTAACAGTCTATGGCAGAAACACATACAAGTACACAGCCTGATGAAGCAGACAGAAGCAGTACCTCTGATTCGTTCAGCATTTTCACCTCTTATCAGCACAAATCTCAGCCTCTTCTGCTGTTTTCATTAGAATTGTAAGCTTTTCCACCTTTTTTCAGTTACGTGAGAACCAGTTTGGTTCAATGAGTAGCTGAAAAATATCAGCCTCTTCTGCTGTTTTAGCAGGATTTCAGAGTTCAGCTTTTTCACTTGTTTTAAGCACAAATTTCAGTTTCTTTACCTCATTTCACAACAAAGTTCTTCCTCTTCACCTCTTTTCTGCTAATTTGAGCTTCTGCTCCACAGTGCACATTGTCCCTCTCATCATATCTTTGCTTGTGACCAGAACTCATTTGGCTCAGAGGGTAGGGCATCTGCCGTGAGACCCGGTGGCAGAGGCTTGAATCCTACCTGTGACAGTTGCTACACATGTTCCCTGCTTGCATGCGCTCTGCTTTCTTGTGTGTCACTGCTCTCCAGTGTGTCATTACACATACAGCCATCTTCAGCAAGCACTTCTGCTTCTACACCTCTTTTCAGCTCATCTTTTTGCTTCTTTGCCTCTTTTCAGCAGAAATTCTTCTGATTCACCTCTTTTCTGCCAAATGTTTAGCTTTTTCACCTCTTATCAGCACAATTCTAAGCAGCTTCTGCTAATTTCACCACAATTGTCACTCTCTCCACCTGTTCTTTGTGTGAATGAGTTTGGTGCAGTGAGGCGAATCGCTGCCTTTAGACCAGAAGGGCCAGGTTCAAATCCTGCTCAGGGCAATGTTTTTTGTTTTGTTTTTCAACTTTTTCAGCTTTTTTCAGCAGACATCTTCAGCGTTAAGGCATCCACACAGCATTTTTGCAGGAAATGCAAATTTTTCTAGTTGATATCTGTGCTAATATGCCAATCCATCCAGTTATACACTGCTAACATGGATGTGCTATGCTAACAGTGAATGCTGTCGGTGTTTACTGAAAGCAAACTGTGGTACAGAGACGACTCTTTATAATATTTCTAGTGATACTCAGAAGGTCTCATCAAGTCCCGATTTAATTCGATTTATGCTGTTATCAGTGTTTGCATGATAGCATGGCTGTGGTGTCACATCAATGTATGCGCTCGGTGTTTGCTGATATCAAACTGTAGCATTAGGACCACTGAGTTAACCTTTGTAGTGATACTCACTCCTTTTTATTTAGACCTGGTTTAATTCTGGGATAGTTGAATATTTGTATATAATCCCTGCAGCTGTCAGACTCTATAGCAGGGGTCACAGCCTTTATTAAAACAGAGTTAGATAAAACTGTGAACAGTTTGGTTCATCTCTAGTTACATGGTTCTATCTTGATAAGCTGTCTTATCACAGATTAATTTTTCAAAAATATTAATGATTTAAGCAAGGAAAGGGCTACATGTCAACATACAACTCTTTATTTCTATCAATGTCTCACTTCATTCCTACCTGATTGACATGTTTAGGAATTATGAGTGATTGGCTCACTGTAGTTGTGAAAGTTGCTACCAATCAAATTATGATATGTTAAAGTTAAAACAAAACACAACTGTTTTAGATATTATCTAATATACATTTTGTAATTATCCTTATAATTACAAAATGTTTTATGTAAGATTTAAGTTTTGTGATTTATATCTGACATCACAAAAGTATTTTGGAATTTGAATAATGTATTTTGTAACTGCAGTACACATAATACTGATTTTGAACAATTTTGTCCAGGTTCCTTGTCACCGGGGACTCCTTCAGGACCATCGCGTTCAGTTTCAGAGTCGGTGTGTCCACGGTGAGCCAGATCACCCCCCAGGCAGCGACGTCCATCTGGGACTGTCTAGTGGACGACTTCATGGCTGTGCCTTCACCTGGAGACTGGCGGTCCATCACAGAGGGATTCCAGGAGCGCTGGAACTTTCCTCTGTGCTGTGCAGCTCTGGATGGGAAGCACGTCCAGACAAAGGCACCCCATATATCATATAGGAGACACACACATTGATATACACTAAATATTCATTTCATTTCTTTTTTGTGGTGCCCAAATTGATGCACCTGCTTGATTTTGTTTAAACAATTATTGCACACTTTCTGTAAATCCAGTAAACTTCTTTTCACTTCTCAAATATCACTGTGTGTGTCTCCTGTATGATATTTAACTGACATTTTTTATTGTAACAACCAACGATTTATACAGGAAAATAATGTCTATTAACAAGGTTGCCCAAACTTCTGCATCCCACTGTATCAGTATATTTTGTCATTAGTATAATATGAAATAAATTCTACATGTGTCAAGTCGTGTGCCAACATTTGCTGTGTAGTAGAACTGAGACATTAGTCATTATAAACATTTATTTGAAATAATATTAAAAGTCTCAAACAGAAAAACATTAAACATAAATATATAAAATATAAGAATTTACAGAGAGACAGGAATAAAAAGGACCAGCTGCTCTCCAGAGCAGGAACAAGGCTGAGGAGGAAATGCTCCATTGGAGACTGGTGTGGCCTCTTCAGGGACTCCAGGATGGCCAGCTCCACCGCCGATGGACCGTCCTGGGACCCGTCCCTCATCTGCCTCGGAGCCGTCCTCCTCTGTGGGCCTGTAAAACAGCACAAAACACAAAGAAATGAGAAGGCTGCTACTAGATTTTAATTTCAATATTGAAAAAAAACAAAAAAACAATAACAGGATATAATCAGATTGGTTGTAGATATTTAGTAAAGGTGATCACAAGGGAATCCCACCGACTAAAAAGGTATCAGTCAGTGCTTGCTGTACATATCTGTGGGTGCAGCAGCAGGAGCTCAGGGACTGGGGATGCTCTGCTGCAGAATCAGTTGGTTCTATCAATACAGTATTAAATGTTAACAGGTTGGATATAATAATCGTAGAGTAGACAGTGGTCCCTCATTTATTGCAGGGGTTCTCAGAATAACTAGCCCCTGGTCACAGTTCTCACAATTGATTCTCAAAGTGCAAACCTTTGTAGATTGCAAAACGTAAAAGTATTATTATGCCGCGGTTTGTCTTCATCTGCCCGCCACTTTCGTGCGCCTTTTTCCCTCACGGTGCAGGTGTCTATTTCCGAATGAGGCTCATAGTTATGGGTGTTTTTGTGCTGTTTTTTCTATTGGACACGATGGTTATCAAAACCAAACGTGATAAATTTGGCAAGCGCAGCAGATTTGTCAATCAGGCTGCAGAATGCAATGCTGTACTGTGCAATAAAAAATCAGCGAAAAAGCAAAGCAGTGACGGATGAACAGCGGGACCACTGTGTGCTGTTTATTAATAAACAATAAAATATATTCCTAAATGACAACATGCATAAAAGCAGAACGGTATTTGTACGTCAGTGGGAAAATAGCGATGGCTTGCTAGCTTTTGTGCGGCTTCCCCGGGTCAGTGAAAACTTTCAAAAGAGAAATGAATGAACTTACCAGGTTGCCCGATCTCTTCACATATCTTCCTCCAAGCTCGGTCCTTTTTATTCCTGTCTCGGTACTGAAAGCAGCTGGTGTTGTACAGCTCCGAGTTGTTTGCTACCACATTGATTAGCCTTCCCCTCCATTGAAGTATGAAAGGCTTTGGCTGGATCTGCCCCTTTGACCTAGGTAACAGCCACGTCACCAGGCTCCTGATTGGTTGTCGCGGCGCGATTTGACGCTGGAGTTCAGATTTTTCCAACTCGAGCGGTAGACGCGAAACGCGCGTATGCACAAAATGCAACACAAAAACTCACGCGCGTGGTTTTATTCGCGAGTCAAACGCGCCAGACGCGCTACACTGACGCGCGTTTCACGCGTTTTGGCGTTTTCGCGACGCAAATCTGCTTCCGAATTTTCGCGGGACCCGCAATCGCGCGTCATCGCGCCTTTCCATTGACTTTACATGTAAACCTGACGCTCTATTCGCGTCCATCGCGTTCGGTGTGAACCTTCATCTGAGCCATCCCTTCAGATGCACTGGGTAAAAACTGAGACTTTAGACATCATTTAGACATCATCTGCAGACTCCATGTTTATGCATATGGTTGAGGGATTGGACACCATAAAAGGTCCTGCAGGTGTAATGTGTAGGTGACCCAATACTTTTGTCCATATAGAGCAGATCTATATAGAGCTGAGTCTGGGTGAAACTGTTCTAAAAGTCTTTGTTTACATTTTCCTTTGTTTTAAAAGAGCCTGATCATTTCCTTTAAAGGTTATCTGTTTGTTTTTTAAGTGGTTCCAAGCCAGAAAAAAGAAGCTACTATATTTAATAAAACACACTGTCATTTATTTTTTATGTAAAATATTCAGTTATAAAGTAACCAGGATTCCACTGTTTGGCACATCATGTGAAATAATAAGTGAAATAAATTCCTAGTGCTTGCTGACATGACTGTGTTCCAACAACAATCCTAAACCACATCAGGAGCTGCACAAAACAGGAAAGCTGTTTCATTCTTACTTGTTGTTGAGGAGACTGAGTAGCTTGGTCTAAACAACAGGTGTGGAATTTACGGGACCTCATGTTTGGCATTGACTGTCGGTGAGATGTGAACTCCAAATAGCCTGGGGAGTCCAGACACAGGGGTCCATGAGAAATACTTCCAGAAGGTCGGAGGTCAAGATTCATTTGAAGGGCAACCTTCAAATGAACTTCCAATTAAAGACGCCTACAGACCAAATCTACAGGCTTGCATTCCACTGAGAACACGAGTTTTGTCAGACTTCTATTTTAGAGCTGGTTGTTTTATTAAAATTCGTAATCCCACCATGACGGGGTGAACATGTGCGTCTAGTGACTGTACTGACTCCGTCTTGTGTGGTTTATGGTCTATTCCCAAAGCTCACTGCAATAAACCATCTAATTAATTTCCAGTTTTTCATGTGCTTCCAGGGAAAATATAAGTCCAACATGTTTAGATGAAGGAATTTTGATGTGGATTATTGTTTATCAGAAGAGGTCACTGTTTATTTTATAGTTGGTCCTAACTGTAATGATTAGCATGTGATGTCCTGCCGTTCCATCAATACGGGATGTATCATCTCAGCTTCTCAGAATGTGTCATAATAAAAAGCACGAAAGTATAAAATTACAATGGAAAGAATAGAGAAAAAAAACTAAGGGCTTTTATTCTATTCTTTTTTAATCAGTTGCCTCATAACCCTTCAGATTTATCTTCTACCCCTTTGGAGTGGGCTCAGACTGTGGGTAAAAAATCCATCCATCCATCCACCACTCAGGGTCATCACAGCTGGACTTTACCCCAGCCATGATAGAGCAGACATGTCGCCAGTTTTTCACATTTAAAATAATTAATGAAAAACTGTAAATTAAAAAATAATAGAATAAATATTTGAATGACATGTGATTAAAATAATAATGGATTGCATTTATATAACGCTTTTCGAGGCCCTCAAAGTGCTTTACAATTCCACTATTCATTCACTCTCACACACTGGTGAAGGCAAGCTACAGTTGTAGCCACAGCTGCCCTGGGGCAGACTGACAGAAGCGAGGCTGCCATATCGCACCATCGGCCCCTCTGGCCAACACCAGTAGGCGGTAGGTGAAGTGTCTTGCCCAAGGACACAATGACCGAGACTGTCCGAGCTGGGGCTTGAACCGGCAACCTTCTGGTTACAAGACGAACTGCCAACTCTTTGAGCCACGACACCAGAGAAGCCCCTTTCAAATGCTTTTATTCAAACCCCTACATCAATAACGTGTACAAATACTGATACTGAATTTTTAATGCAATCATTCAATTTTTTATACAGTGCAAATTTGCAACAGCAACTGCTTTAAACAGGCACTTTTCTATCATAAGATAAATATCATAAAATATTACAGAGCAAACAGACACTTAGCAACAGTGGGAAGGAAAAACTCCCTTTTAACAGGAAGAAATCTCTGGGAAAACCAAGCTCAGGGACGGGCAGCCTTCTACCTCAAATGGTTGAAGGGAAGTAGAAGAGGAACCAAGAAAATACAGAGAGACAAGGACGAAACACACATTATGGAAGTGAAAAGTGAAGAAATTTAAACGTAAAAAAAGCACTCTTAAAAGATTGCAGAAAATGTGAAGTCTCTTGAAAATAAGCAACAGACTGAATCCATTTTGCTGAAAAAGGAAGAAAGGAAGAAAAGAAAAGCAGAATCTTTAGCAAGAGTTTATTATTTGTGAGGTGAAATTACATTTCAGGCTGAATGACATGAAAAACTGAATGAAAAAATATTAAGTGGCTGATTTGTAGTAGTTTTTTAGGTGAAGATAAAAACCGGATGTATGGTTAGACACACAATAAAGGCACAGGAGGTGAATGAACTACACTGACAGGTTTATTGCACGGTTCAACATTGGGGATGATGGCTGTTGATTGACAGCTTTTAAAATGAGAACGAAACCGAGCCACCTGATCCATGTGAGTCATCGCTACAATCACCAGAATCATAATTAAGCTCATCATATAAGATACTGAAGGAATAAGCAAGCGATGTATAAACTACACAGGACATTAACAGAGAGACAGCAGGAGATCATCATCCCACACAGGTGAGCAGTAATATTCATGCCACACAGGGAAAAGGGCCACACCTCAGTGCCATCTCATCAAACTGCTAATTCCTCCGCCCTCCTTCCTCCACATATAAAGGTCAAGGCTTACCCGTTCACCTCACGAGAAATACACTTGGTTTCACAAGTTTACACACAAGAACGCACGATCGATTCAGAAACCGCTCTCCTGTGCTTCCTCTCTGTCTCCCAAAGGGCAAAATCTAACAAAACAAAAGAGGCAGAAAACAGTTTTTAAAATTGCTCATGTTGGTTCATCTGCAAGAAGATTTGAAATTAATATGAATCACCACGACAATCGGCTGCATCTTCACACTCACTGACGTCTTTAGCGAGTTTTTTTTTCTTTTCTTTTTCCTCCCCTCGGATAACTACTTGAGAGTGAAATTGCCACTGAAAGCGAAACGATTATTTGGAACATGGGTCCCTAGATTCTTCTTAGAGCTTCTCTTTCGTCTCTTTTGAGTCTTTTCAAACTGAATGTGTTTTTCGGGAGCCTGCTGAGCGTGAAACTGGTAACAACAAAAGCCAACTGGAGCAGAAAGTGCCACTCCCTGAGACTCAGAGAGGAACGCTTTGACCAGAAACGTAGGTAATGCACCAATACTAAATCCACACAAATTGCTCATAATGGACTAAATGGCTTTCTGTTACATCAGCAATTAAACAGGAGATAACAGTGTAGCAGTGTTATTCAGGAGTGTGTGTACAAACACATGCCGACCATGTGAACTGTGCATGCACAGCCACTGAGGACACTGAGGCTATGTTATGTCATGTTATTTTTTTCCATTTAAGAATGAAGTAATGATAGTTGACGTATTAAAATCCACCCACTTTTATTTTCAGAGAATATCTTTGGGAATGGAAGGGCAGTGAAGTGCTGTTTATATGACTGTATTTATCTAGCTCCCTGCTAGGAAAACATTTATTTTTTAAAACTAATCCAATTGCAATAACCATTTTAATTAGCAATTTTAAGATTTCACATAACAGCTTGCAGAACCACTTTTATTGGCAATAACTTGAATGAATCATTTTCTGTATGACTATATAAGTCTCTCACATTATTGTGGAGGAATTTTGGCCCACTCTTCTATACATATGCACAGCTCTCTAAAGATGCTTCCACAGGATTATAGTTGGGTCTGGACTTTGAGTGGGCAACACCTTGATTCTTTTCAAGCCATGCAGCAGTAGATTCGATGCTGTGTTTTGGCTCATTGTTCTGCTGTATATTACAATTTTGACCAAGTTTTAGAAAGTGTACTTTATTGGTCCCCGTGGGGAAAATCCCTCTCTGCATTTAACCCATTCACTCAGTGAAGCAGTGGGCAGCCATTGGGCGCCCGGGGAGCAGTGTGTAGGGACGGTACCTTGCTCAGGGGTACCTCAGGGTAGCTGTTCAGAGGAATCGAACCCCCGACCTTCCGATCATGGGGCCACCACTCTACCTACTGAGCTATCCCTGCCCTCACATAGCTGTCCTCACATTAAACTGTAGAATACTTTGGTATACAGAGGAGTTCATGACTGGTGCCCAGGTCCTGTGGATGCAAAACAAGCTCAAATCATCACCTTCCACCACCACCAATAGTTCTGGGAAAAACAAGTCATACTTGTACTGTCATGAACTTGAATCTTTTAAGGCTTTCCCAAACAGAAAGTGGTGAATAGTCTACTTTTACCAACATCTGGGCTGCAAATTACCCTCATGATTCTACAGCAGTCAACAGTCCGATGCTTTATGTTGCTGAAAGATAAAGCCAGCCTTTATATCCTCAGATTACTCGGGCAAATACATTCTGTCATCGCGAGACTATCTGGCGTCTAATCTCATCATGTGACCAGTCTCGTGACCATCCCGGAAGAAGCGATTTTAGCGCTGTCAACACAACGCTTACAGAGAATAAACGCGAGAATATTCGCGCACAAGTTTCGTCGTTGTGTCGCTTCATTTACAGTACAGCAATGGACGGATCTATGAAAGCATCTCTGGACGCTTCCGCCCCACCGCCGCAGTATTTCAGAGGGTGAGAAAATAGTATAACGAACTAGCTAAGCTAACGGCTAGCTTGTATACCTAGTGACCTGAAAACCCGAGCTCTGCGGTGCCGTTCATTGCCATAGAGACATATCTTTTATGTGGCACAATCCGGGAACATAGATGTAATTTTCACCAGGGTACACATCCACATCCGTAGTCAGCGTGTCAGAGCCCCCGTCGCTGTGTGGTTTGATCCCGGCTGACTCATGAACTTGTGCTCCTTTGCAGAAATGAAAGCTCCCTGGTTTCAGCCCTCAAGACTCTGCTGTTCTTCACCATCCTCATGGTCACGGTGCCCATTGGACTGTATTTCGCATCAAAGGCGTACATCTTTGAAGGTGAAGTGTGTCCGGATGATTGTGGACTTACCTCCACTCTGTTCCTGCTTTCACATTTTCTTGGGGTTTTTACTTTATTTTGTAAACGTAGCACATCATCCAGATTTTAAAATCTATTGATCAGTGGTCATCTGCTGACAGGTTAATAGAGCAGTCAGTTTATCTTTAAGCTCTAATAGTAAGAGTCTTTTAGCATAGTATTTGTCATTCCATACCAACATTTCCATTTTAGATGATATAATAAAGCTAATCCAGATGAGAATGTGCATTTATTCTGGATCTAGGGATTTATCGGAACTCTTTCCCCCATAATTATCACATTTGACGACCTCCTCAGTACCCACAATGACAAATATACTGGTTTATATCACCCACAATAATCGAATACAACCAGAGATGCTGTAGGTTTATATGGAAAGACATAACAAGCCACTGCAGCTTTTATTTTTCTGGGTTTCATTCTGTGCCAGAGAAAGTTGTGTTTAGCACCTCAATATAAACCTGACTTGTGACACTTTAAACTCCGTGATGCAGCTGCTGGTCGTCGCCATTAACGCTCTGCTTCTGTTTCGTAGGTTCGATGAAGATGTCAAGCTCTGACAGTTATTTCTACGCAGCCATTGTTGCGGTGCTCGCTGTGCATGTGGTTCTGGCTTTGTTTGTTTATGTGGCCTGGAACGAAGGCGCGCCTAAAGGCAAGGGCAAACATGATTAAGGCATATCCTTATCAGCTTAGAAGACCAGAGGAGACAGACCGACCGACGTGGGGAGGGATCCAAGCCCACCCCCCTCCCCTCACACCCCCTCCCAGGTCATGGGCATTGTAAGACCATCTACAATGAGCTGCATTAGAGCTCCGAGGTTAAAGCCTGAAACTACTCTGTGTTCCCCGGCAATGGCGGGGGGGAGTGGAGCTTGCTGAGTGTGCTTGCTC
Source organism: Aulonocara stuartgranti (assembly GCF_965226115.1). Lineage (NCBI taxonomy): Eukaryota > Metazoa > Chordata > Actinopteri > Cichliformes > Cichlidae > Aulonocara > Aulonocara stuartgranti. The sequence goes on from NC_138940.1 coordinate 27,100,725, forward strand.
ACCAGCCTCAGCGGGCCCGCCTTCTTGACTTTCTTTTTTTCTCTGAAAATATTACTTTTGTCAACAGAGGACAGCCGTGGTTTTTAAGAGGCTTTGTCATAAGCTGCCATTTGGCTAAGTGCTCTAAGTCCCTTCTCAGCAAAGAGTTTGTCTTGTAGGAAAGCATCTTGGGTTTTGACTGATGTGTGCAGGTGTGCACGCACACACACTTTGCCTCATGTTTAATGCATATGAAAGATTTGCTTCCAAAATGCTTCAATTAGCTCGAAGTCATGTTATTTTAATCACATTTCAGTTGTTGTACATTTGAGGATGTCTCTCAGCATCATTATAAACCCATAATGTGCTTAAATCTCACGCAAACCATATCATTCGAGTCATCTGTTAACCCTTTTAAATAGTGTTTAAATTTGGTTTTCTTTCAGTTGATGTGCGTTTGTGTGCCGTAGCGTGGCGACATTATGAAACTTTGGTGTTGCAGTGAGTTCCTAATTCACACTGTATTTAAATTTGTGTGTTTTGTGTCGATGATGTAGCCAGTGACGTTGGTCGTCATGCAGATGTGAGTGCCGACTTGTTCAAATAAACTGGAAAGTGTACATTTTTGTTGTTTCTAGTGGTATTTTCTAAAAATACAAAGATGAAAGGAAACGATTTGTGCTTGGTTAAAGAATTAAACTGATTCTCTACAAAATCATCTTTTATTTTTAATAAAGTGCAGAGTTTTGTTTTCAGGTTTCTAGTGTGCGTCCTGTTTTTTTACATGGTCTAATACCAGAACAACAAACTGACTACTATAAATGTGATATTAAAAAACACATTTAAAGTATTATCTTTTGCAATCCTCTGATTAAATCTTGGATGAACTGTTTGTTTTTTGTTGTATTTTTATGAATAAGGCCTGCATGTGATGAGTGAGCCTTATCACACAAGAGGTCATGACTTCCCCTACTATTTGTTGCCATAACTAACCAAAAAATGTGCGCACAGAGATCAAACATCCTCGTAAACAAACTTGTTTTTAATAGTCCACCCCAGAAGCACATTTACACATTGTCACAACAGTTCCAATCCTAACATTCAGTGTGGAAAACTGTCAAAACTGATTATTTAATTCATAAAAATATCTTAATGAAATAAAGAAAACATTTGCAAACCTCATTAACATGACCCAGATTTTTCCCAGGCCTGATAAAGACTGTAGTGAAAACCATTAGAATTTGGTTGCCAAAATAAAACAAGCTTTGTCTCACATGTCTGGGAAGATACCTTATAGACCTCTGCAGGGAGTCTGAATTGTCACATGGTGGCAGTAAATGGTCAGCCAGTTCCCACAGACAGCGCGGTAAAAGAAGCAGGGATAAGACCCGGCAGCTGCCTGGCCGTAACAACGTTTTCTGCCTCGGAAACCATGTCAGCAGCTGATTTCTCTTCGTTTTTTCCCTTCACACTATGAGAGCCTCTTCTCACCAGCACCGCTTTATGTGTGTGTAGCTCCCACACTGTACTCCAGAGTCGGAGCTGTGCAGCCTGCCTGCAGTGAGTTTAACAGGCTGGTGTTGGTGATGAGGTGACAGGCCTGCGAGCAATCAGACTGATTCAGTCAGCAAACATCAGATGTCTCCCCCCCTTCCTTTGGCTGATATTTCATACGCTTACCCTTGCAACAACAGAAAGATGGGGCAAGGGCAGGCTTTGCTTTTGGCTCTTTGTCATTTAGCACACATTAGCAGGTTGAATGCATAGTGTCAGTGACATGAAAAGCAGGCCAGAGAGAGCTGAGCGTCTACCTAAATGAAGGGTTACAAGCGATACACGTCAGCACTCCTTGATGATTTTCTTTTGTATACTCTGTCCTGTAACAGAGTTCAGATAACTCATGTATAGCACAAATGTTCTTGGTGCACTTTACATCGGCTCATACTGCATGTAGTAGAACATACACTCACCAGCCTTCATTAAGCACGCCTGTTCAGCTGCTCATTAACACAAATGTTAGCCAAGCATAGGTTCAAACCGAGCATCAGGATGGGGAAAGAAAGCGATTTAGCTCATTTGACCCTTGCACAGTTGTGGGCATCAGATGGGCTGATCTGAATATTTTCCACACAACCATCTCTAGGGTTTACGGACAACAGTCTGAAAAAGAGAAAATGCCCAGTGAGCGGCAGCTCTGTTGTGGCCGGAGGTCAGAGGAGAATGGCCCCACTGTAGAGCGCCTTTGTGATGTGGTGGAGTGGGAGATTCACATCATGGACGCAGCTTGTCTGATGCTGTTGTGTCAATATGGACCACAATCTCTGAGGGCTGTTTCCAGCACCTTGTTGAATCTCTGTCACAAAGAATTAAGGCAGCTCTGAAGGCAAAAAGGGGAGTTCAGCCCAATACCAGGAACATGTACCTAATGAAGTGGCTGCTGAGTGTATCAGATGCCTCCCTCACTTAGATTTCCCTGCCCAGCAGATGGCGTGCCCAACAGATGCAAAGCTCAAACAAGCAGCTGTGTTGGTGTTTAAGTGAAAGTAAAGAAAGAGGGCAGTAGAGTACCACGCTACAGCTGGTGGAAAATAAAGTCCACCACACTGAAACCTCGGGGAGCAAACAGAGTAAGACAGGAGAATAACTCATCTGGACACTTGAGATCATATCCACCATTAAACACAACGAAGGAGGCACTTTATTGTGTTAGTCTGCGTTGTTATTTCCCATGAAATTCAGCTCAGGCGCTTTTGAGAAGACGCAGGATATGTTTCAACACTTTAGAAGGTTTTATTTCACAGTTTCATCTGTGTAGGTGTTTAAAACTTAGAATTCAAGACAATTTAATTCTCAGTACATAGAGCTACATGTTAGGTTTACCAGAAACAACTGATATGTCACATAGATTTCTACATCTATCATACTTTCAAATCACTGACTAAAGTTTCATCATCAGGCGCTTTTAGATTAGGTGCTAATGACCAGACGCTCATCAAGGAGTGAAAAACCTATCCTGTTTATGCTCTGGTGTCCTCTCTGATGTGACACGTGTTGTGACATCAGGGTAAGATCTAAAGACCTGCCTAAAGTCCTTCAGAACGAGTTTCTATTATTTATCATTATCATTATTATTTTAGATACCTTTAAGGTCAGAGAGAAACCACAAAGATCTTCAAATAAAATATTGCATAGTAAGGAAAATAACAACAATTGATTTTTCCACTAAATACACCCCAAGAAGACTCCATGAAGCCATAAAATTCATGTAGGTAACTCTTGCAAGCTGTAGTGTCATAGTGCATGTAGCTACAATCAGAAATAGATGACCAGAATATGAAGTCTTTCAGGAAAACTCAAACAGAGCCACTTTTACAGCTAACATAGAGGTATAATAACTATTATGCTCTCTAACTGTAACAGTATCCTTGACAAAGGCCAAAGTTGTCTTTGCAGTAGCGGAACTGCAAACCAGCTGTGAAAAATGGCGGTGAAAATGTGATTCAGGGTGGCTTTGCTAACTCAGGGACAGGACATAGAGCATTTACTGATTCACCTGTGTACATTCTGCATCACATTAAAGAGTGCTTGAATATAATGCAAAGCCATTTGTCCATGAGCCAAATCTTAACAGGAAGTGCACCTTTAAAAAGGATGATAATGCTAAGTGCACAAGGAAATCTATCAATGGATGTCTCTGAAACCTGGAACTGAGTCAAAAACAAGATCCTGCTGTAGTGTTTGGGGGATTTGAAAATGGCTAAACCTTCAAGTGAAATAAGTCAGTCAGTCAGTTGTCCATCCATCCATCCATCCATCCATCCATCCATCCATCTCTAATTCAGGGAAAGGAGTTGAGCTGGAGCCTATCCCAGCTGTCATATATAGCAATTCTTTCAATTTACAATCACAGCACACCTCTGTATACTTTTAGTCATTATTTTTTTTTTTTGTTATATTAAACAGAGATCATGTGAAGCAAAGAAAGTATTAATAACACACATATAATGACAGACATGAGGCATCAGTAGCATAATATTTTTGGTCCATCACCCCAATTAAAATAACAATATTTTTTGTCGTCCTTGGTGGTCATGCTACATTTATCAAAACCTCCCGGGACATTAGAAAAAACGCAGTTTTGTCCAAGAAATGTGTTTCATGGATGCTTTTATTTTTGTGAAGCAGGAAACAGATAAAAGCGCCACTCTTAGGTTATTTATGCTTTATGTAACAGACGGAACTTTTTATGGCTGTAGATAATTTATCAGAATGTGCTGAATATGTCCAAAAATGTGCTACGCTGGACATCTTCTATCACAGTCCAACAATCTGATGGTGAAAGTGAAGCCCTGCAGAAGGATTTCATTTCAAAGCGCACTCATTTCTCTTCATCTGTCATCTTTTTTCTTCTCTCTCAAATATGGTCACATTTTTATTTCAATATCGCCTCCATTTTTTATCTTCATTTCCAAAGATGGGTGGAATGTTTTTTAAAGACTGACTTATTGATTGATGAAGCTGACTCTTTAGTCTGTTGCGCTATTATGTGTTTTCACAAGTAACACACGAGGGATGTAAAGCATATTGTGCTTGGCACCACAACAGACGCAAGAATAGTCTAGTACGTCCAGTTTTTGCTCATTGCAGATAGAAACTGAGAAACTGTAGCCCTCTGATTGATATATATATATATATATATATATATATATATATATATATATATATATATATGATATAATGGCAGGTTATGTAGAGGAGAATAATATGTCATGACTCCATCATGAATCATCATTAATTTGCAAATTCGGAACATATTTTAATGATTTAATTTCCACAAAAGTTATTTGACACAACAAATCACACCTTTCAACTTTTATTTTATTTTGAAAAGATTTTTAATTTTTTCTATGGACACCTAAAATGTAAATGTGCCCTTTGGGTTGACTTTTGTTTAAACGTGGTGTAGGCTATAAATGAAACAGACGTGACAGTCAAGACAAAAAAGGTTCAGATATTTTTTATAGCGCATGTTTGAGGTATAAAAAAAGATAATTATTCAACACACTTTAGTGGGCTACATACTGAACTTTGAGGATAGAAACACAGTAAAGATCCTATCATGCTCGTATTGATCTCATACCGATATCAGTATTGGTATCAGTACTATCGATATTTAGATGAATCTAGAAAACACTACAATGACACCCGGATGGATAAGCTAAGAAAATGGATGGATGAACTCCTTGAGGCATCAAGCATAGAGTCACAAGGGTGCTTCCTCATGATGTACATGCTATGAGTTTCAAGGTTTCCATGCCAGCGATGTGTGCCTTCTTGGCACAGATGAGTATAAGATATGCATGCGAGGGACACGCAGACAGCAAAGACTTTCCACGTGTTTATTCTCGCTTCAACATGTCTGTTTTAAACACGTTAAAATGATGAGTCAAACATCACGTGGCATGTCCTCATTTCAGAGACCCCGTGTTCGTTAACAGTGTGATCGTTTTCAAAAGAGAAGCCTTCAGAGCTGCGCTGCATTTCAGCTTCTGTGTGGGCCAATATTACAGCTGGTTTTCATGTATTATCACCAGGGTTATGACATATGAATAGTTGCAGTGTGATAAAGACTCAAAATCACAAATTGAAGTGCAAATTTAAGACAATTTATTTCAAGCAGATTTGCAAACAAGGTTGTCATCAAGTGCTTCAAAGCAAACAAACGCCACAAATCCAGACATGAACAAGAATAAACCAATCGACATGCTTTTCATTACCTACTTTCTGGCTGCCTCAATAAAAAAAAAAGAAGGAAAGAGACAGTAAAAATGTGGGAACTCCTGAGACCCGTGCAATATCTGTTTTTGAGGCGCACTGTGGAATTAGTAACAGCAGTTCAAGCCTCCAGTAAATTGTCAGGTATTGCACAACTCTTTACTTCAAGTCTAAGCAAGTGAACTATGCTAGATGATGACCTCAAAACATTTAAAGGGAGTTAAATTTAACTTTTCTCCCTATCTGATTTCCACGAATGAGGTCAGGTCAGTGCTGTGCAAGTTCCAGCCCTGAATTCTAGATGTTTCACACATTGAGAAAAATAAAGACGAGCTCACTGTAAACCTGAGCAGACCCTCTCTGAATGGTGGAAAGATTCATACCAGTCAACACAACTTAGAAAACACAGATACAAATACTAGTCTGTTGCCGCAGCGACAGACTAGTATCTAACATTTAATGCTACAGTCTGAAGTGAGATCCAACTTTGTTTCTCCACATATAAAGAAGCAGAATTTCTTTTATTGTGAAAGTTTATCAGAAATGTTGTTGCTGTTTTTTTGTGGTTCCATTTCAGGCTTCTCTCTGTGCCCTGTAAATACTACTCCCCTCTAAGCTGGAATGAGTCAAAGCAGTGCCATCTTGAAGAGGGGAGTCAGTTTGGCATGTATGAACACTTCCAAGCAACATATGATCCCCTTGCACATTTTAAGACCCCTCAGAGAAACATAAACCTCCTCATATCTTCAGATCGTCTATTCTAGTCTTGTTGTTGCTGTGTTTGGCACTGTGGCCAGGCCTGGCCTGCGTAGGTGACCCAGGGGCAGATCCTGCTCCCTTCTTTCCTTTCAGGTCACATTCCTCTGGCTTGCTGGTGCTGCTCCTCTCCACCGCCAAGTTGTCCTTGTTCTGTTTGTAGGCTGCCTTGCTGTGGTAGGGGTGGAAGGACGAGTCTGTGGCCGCGGTGTAGCACGGCACTGGTGGGTAAGCTGGCTGGACTTGGCGGTGCTCGTGGAAGTAGTCATCGTAACTTGGGGCAAATGGCACTGCAGTCTCACCAGGCTCCTTGGAGATACTCCCATTGGACTGGTTGCGCCTCCTGAAGGTGATGCCCTGGCTGCACTTGGTGAAACCCAGATGGTAGATCTCTATGAGGTTGAGGAACAGAGACACAGAGGCCACTCCAAGCATAAAGATGATGAAGATGGTTTTCTCTGTGGGGCGGGATATGTAGCAGTTAACCACATTGGGGCAGGGGGGTCTGTCACATGTGTACATGGGTTTGAGCTCAAAGCCGTACAAAAAGTACTGGGCCACGATGAAGCCCACCTCAAACAGCGTCTTGAAGATCACATTGAAGACATATGTCCGCAAAAGCTCCCCCTGCAGGCGGACTCGTCCCTTATTGTCTCTTATCAGAGCCTTCTTGTGCTTCACATCCACAATGAGAGTCTGTTTGTCTGATTGATGACTGTGCTCCTTTTCTCTCTCCTTTTCTTTCTCCTTCTGCTTTTCCTCCATCCGGACTAGATGGAGAATGTGCCCCAGGTATATCAGAGTCGGTGTGGATACAAAGATTATCTGCAGCACCCAGAACCGGACGTGAGATATGGGGAAAGTGATGTCATAGCATACGTTCTCGCAACCGGGCTGCTTGGTGTCGCAGGTGAAGCCCGACTGCTCGTCGCCCCACACCTTCTCTGTCGCAGCACTCAGGATCAGGATGCGGAAGATGAACAGGACAGTGAGCCACACCTTCCCCACGACGGTGGAGTGCTCCTGGGCTTTTTCCAGGAGCTTTCCCAGCAGGTTCCAATCCCCCATGGCTGTGAGAGGTCAGATCTAGGACTACAGAGGATTTGAAAATAGAAAAAGTTATTTCATCTATAGACTGTTGTACACAGCAACAGAGATTAAATGACTACAGTAAAACTAATCCTGAGCGTACGCCTCATCCTTCCTGACGACTAAAAATTCTCTTACCAAGTTCAGCAGAGATCAGAACAACCAAGTCTTTTGGGAGCCAAGCTGCTAACTGAGCGTCCAACTGGGCGGCCGCCACTGAGCAGGTAGTGGTCTTATCCGCGTGGGTGCAAACAGGATTATATTTACTTTGGGAGGGTATATATTTGGCAAGTGTGGACAGGAGGAAAGCAGGTTTCAGACATGATTCTGCGGCTCCTGGCCTTCATGACCCACGCCATGGCAACACGAGCCACACGAAGTGAAATCAAACACTGGGCAGATGTGGTGGGAGTGTGAATTAGAAACAGTTGAGTAATGTTAGAGCTGTCAGCTCCTGTGACACATTAGGTTTTAAATAGATTCTGCTTCTGATGAATGGTCTATACAGTAGTAAGAGTGGAAGTAGAAGGTATGCTGCTCTGGAGGATGAATTCAAGTGTTGAAATGTGGCAGGTGGGCTGACGCTGAGGGAGCCAGCACCAGCTATCGCAGATTGGACAGCAATTTAAATATGGGACCCGCACTCCACGGTGTGAGATCCCACATTACAATGAAGAATAATGCCATCATTCGAGGAAAAAGAAGTGAAACAACTTCAACTTCTGTTCTCACATAAGACAGCTGTTAACCTGCACTTACAGCATTTGGCCACAGCATGAACCATTAATAAGTTAACTTTAGGTTTAGGACTATAATTTAAACTCCTGAAGAAACAAATATTTCAGTCTATAAAGCATAAAGTTAAAAAAAAAAATCACAGAAAACTTACATTTACTGGAGAAAGTCACCGTGTCAGCTCATACATCCTCTGTGGCAAAGCTTCCCACGTCTGGCAGGGTCCATGAGGCCTCACTGCTTTACCGACTGGCCTCAGTGCAACACTAATCTTAGGACCCCCAACAATGCCCTTGAATGGACAGGAAAAGCAGACTCTTGCGAGCCACAAACTTAGTTCCACGCCGACAAGCTCAGTGACTCAGTCTTCTGTCTTCAAATACAACTCTCGCAGAAATCAGAATCCAGGCCCAGGGGTCTTTAGCCGGCCACAGCACACATATGCACACACACTCAACCAAAGAACCAACCAACAAACCTGCTCTCCCTTGACCCTCCCTCCCCCCTCGGTTAAATTTGGCACGGTGTGCACTGTCCAGTGTAAACTATTAAACAAACCCCTGCTCGCATGCTACGGCGAGTGACAGGGCAGCTGGCCAATGATCTTGTCTGCTAAGTCTGTCTGGCCACAAGTGTTCCCGAGATCTAAATATATCACAAGGGTCTCTTTTCCTATCATGGGGGTGGAGATGGGATGGTGGTGGTGCAGGAATGATTTGGAGATGAACAACTACTGGCATCCTGAAGTTCCAAATCACAGTGACAGGAAAGGGGTAAATGTATTTATTAAAAAAGCTGAGTTTCAATGAGTTAAAATCCTAGCTACTAAACACAACAACTCACTTCAGACATATTTCATTATTTCATCAGGTACTCAAAGAAACAACACACTGCATGTTTGCTAAATAATTTCATATTATCTGCCAGTTTATTTCTTCATAATCCACAATGTACACTGTTTCAACCCATTGTATAGTTTATCAGGGTTGATTACCTGGATGTAAAATGCTACAGGTGCATTTAGAAAGGGTTTTTTGTATGTTACACGCACACATGGCAAACGATTTGTATAAACAGCTACTTTACATTTTATTTACATTTACAGGACAAGTGAGATGTTCACTAATATATCGTGATGGTTAATACTAGGGTCTGTTAAACAGTACGTCAGCTGCAAACATTTATTTAAGCCCACTGGAAGAAAATTTTACAAAGATGAAAAGTAAGGAAAGGTATTCTAACTCAAGGATATATCTGCAGTAATGAGACTGGACAAATTCTAAGCTGAGGTACCTCTGCAGACAAGCGGAAAGGACTAACACCGACATTTTTAACTTTTTGGGGATTATGAGCTGAAAATTGATGAAGGTTTACCGACAAGTCAAAGTGAACACACATGTAGAAGCCACAATATTAAAACCGCTGATGGTTGAACATCCTTACAAAACAGTGTTCTCTGTGGAAACTTCTTTCCATGCGTGAGAGTGCTACCATCTGAACACAACAGATCAAGGTAGTAACCTGGCCTCCAAACTCTCCAGACACACAACTTCAAAAAGTCGAAGTTTCATGCTTCAGTGCATTTGAGCTCTTTTGATGGCATGATATTAGGCAGCTGGTTTCAACACTGTGGCTTACAGGCACCGGTGATGACATGGCAATCATGTTTGGACAGTATTACATTGTTTTGTTTTGAATTGAAAATTTATTTTCTAGCACCAACTGTAGCAACAAGCGGTCTACATTAAGTTCAGAAAAAATCAGTGACCATCAAATAAAATCTAACCACCATACTGTTAACAGCTGTTCAAGTCATTTTACCCATTTATATGTGCTTTCCTATACATCCACTAGCTTCTAATGGTTTCATTTTTTGAATTTCTCATCCAGCATTTCAACTCCTTCAATAACCTCTGATTTTTAAAGGACCAAAGTGATGTTTCAGAGCATTTCGGTTGACTTTTACCATTACGTGTTTTCGTTTGTTTAGTTTGGAATCGTGGCGTCCACAATTTTCTTAAATTTCAGTATCGAATGATCTGCTATGGTGTGGACTTATGTACAGATTACAAACCCTTTTCCAAACAGCAATCTTTACAGACTTTTTGCACCAATTATAACTGGTATGTTTTAAATTGCTCATATTCAACAACAATTCTGTACACCTGTTTTATTCTTCTAAGAATACTGAGCTGCAACAACAATACGGCTGTTACAAAAACAAGGCATCACACTAATAGTCAGCCTAAGCTTGTCAACAACTTGACAAACTGCTATTTACACTAAAAAAATAATATAATGGAAGCCTTCAGAAGCATTGTGGAATCCAGAAAAAAGAAAAACAAAGAAAAAAAACCCTAAAGATCTAATCAAGGTAAGCTTGGTTTTACTGTAACAACAGCCACCTTGGATTTGAGTTAAAATGTTCTTAAGCACCAGTTTGGTCTTTAAACCTTCACTACAGACTCTAGTTTAGGCGAGAACGGCAGCCAATATTTGTGAGTAAAAATGAACAGATAAAAACAAGTATCTAAGATCCACTGACTGAATTATGTATAAATAAATAGCCAAAAAGCTGAAATTGACCTAATACACAGTATATATGTGACTTTAATGCATGAGATACTACGTGGTCAGGTGAGGTTACTGCTTATTAGTTCAAGAGAGTCTCAGAAAGCAGAACACCTCTCACCCCTCTCGGCTGGGCTCTTTTTGGTCACAGTGAACTTAGACTTGAGAGAATGATCTGCTATCAGCTGATTGATTTCATTTTGCTTGTAACTGGACAATCTTTGGCTTATCCATGGTAACTTTGACTCGTCTTCAGAGCTGCGGAAGGACCGTTTGCAGGCCCTGCCTATGAGGTACACCACCTCTGCCAGGTTGAGCAGCACACACACCGCAGACACTGCCAGCATGAACACAGTGAATATGGTCTTTTCTGTCGGTCTGGAGACAAAGCAGTCCACCGTATTGGGGCAAGGGAATGAGTCACATTTCACCAAACGCACCATCTTAAAGTCAGGATAGATCAAGTAAAAGATGTAGAGAAAAGCCACTTCGAAAATTATTCTAAAGATGATACTGATCATGTATGTCCACCACAGAGCGCCCGTGATCTGAAACTTCTGGTTCTTGATGTGTTCCAGCTCTTTGGGACTACTGCGGCCTGCCCTCTTCAGGATCTTCTTGTCGATGTGCCTTCGGTGGGCTACGTGCATGGCCACTAAGAGTGCAGGGGTGGAGACCAGGATGAGCTGGAGTGCCCACAGACGGATGTGTGAAATTGGGAAGAACTGGTCGTAGCAGACGCTATTGCAGCCGGGCTGCTGGGTGTTGCAGGTGAAGCCGGACTTTTCATCGCCCCAGACGCTCTCCGCAGCAACCACCAGGACCAGGATGCGGAAGATGAAGATGACAGACAGCCAGACGCGTCCGATGCCAGTAGAGTGCCTGTTTACACCGCTGATCACGGCATAAAAGGACCCCCAGTTCATTTTCGACTCCAGGTCTGGGGAAAAGGGGATTAATATAAGTTTTTACAGGTGTAGGCAGTTACATGTGTGGGATGCTTTGCATCTAAAAATCACCCAAAATTCTAATTACTAAGAAAATTTACTCCCTTTTTTATTACTGGCATGAAGTCACAATGGCTTGCCAGTTAAATAAGGTCTTTAGACTATAACTGCACACAAAACTTAGCATTTCAGAAAAAATCGAACCGGTGTAACATGAGTAGAGGTTTACCAGGCTCAGCCGGCGGTGCAAGCGGCGTAAGCAGCACCGGGTCCAAAGATGACCATCTTGAAGTATGACCTGAGCATCAAGCCAGATTTGGCAGTCAGGAACAACAGACAAGAATTGCCAAGTAGCCTGCCGGCTGTATAAAAACAGGGGCGATGGCCTGCCATCATGCACCGTCAGAAGACGCAACAGGTTGAAACCAATTGCAAAACATTTGCAGAACCACGTGATATGCTCATCCCGTATTAATACTCTACTCCCAGGCTGGCTTACAGCCCAACTGCAGACAGACTGACAACAAATTTCTCCAAGGGAGCAGCAAGACATGCATCTCATTGAGGCTTTCCTTTTTTTTTTTTCCCCTTGAGAGATCTCTATTGTTTGAGAATAGCTATGTTCTTTAAGGTTTTCCTTTAACAGATCTTAAAATTATGTGACTTTTAAAGCATATTCAGTAAAACATTGCTACCATAAAGGGAATGATGATGAGACCGTAAGCATGCCAAGTATTTGCCAAGTCAAGTCACTGGGGCATGTCAGTCATCACTCACCCCAAATCCAACCTCTCACTGAATGTTAGTATAAAACAATTAGAAAGGAGATAACATGAATTTTTACCTTCAGCTGCTGGTGGTACACAAAAATGTGTACAAAATGGGAAGAAATAAATTCAAATTTGTGTTTTTTAGCGAGCCAAAAGGCTGGATTGAGAACACCATGCGTTTGGAAAATGCTAATCATTCCTCCGCCACTAGCCACTGCCCTGCACCGTAGCGGTCATATGCTCTTATATAAACTATTTACATACAATGGCACCCTTTATGGGGCTGCAACAAGACTCTTTCAGAATTCAGATCAAACGCCTCGATTTCCGCCTACCCCGGGGCAAAAGAAAGAATCTGTGTGGACACAAAAGGCCTCAGCCTGCCACATTATTTATTGTGCTTGGCAGGGCAGGGAAGTGAAGGACGCTGTTGACCCGAGTCACTGCTGCTGCGACATTAACAGGTTTACGAATTCACACAGATTATATATGAACTAGGGAACTACTGCATAGTCTAATGGAGTGGCTAATTTGAATGCTACAGCACTTTAAAAGATTGATTTGATTAAATTGTCATTTGCACTTTAAAAATAAAATACAGCTTTAATTTTTGATGTTACCTAGACTTTTTAATTCCAACAATACTAGCACAAGAATATATTAACCCAGTCACACAGGTTAGTCCAGTTAGGTCCAATATAACATGTTACCAAATGGTTCATATTAAAAGTTATTATTTACATAGCACCGTCAACAGGTTAGTTGTGGTCACACCCCCTTCCACGTAACAGTAGAAACCATGATTTACGGCAACACAACGTGGTCGTTTGTCATGTACAATCAGATGACACACAGTGGCTCACTGTGCCATGGGTTTTCCTGCATCACTCGCAGGCCGTAGTGGGAGGGTTTGGGTGGCCTGCTAATAATCTGAATGAACTGCACCTCATTTACATTCTCTCTACACAAGGAAGAGACACAAATGTGCAATTGTAGCAAACACATCTTTATTTCAAAGGCAAATCTGCACAAATAATGATAGGTTTGCCATTGCATAAGAACAATATTATTAAGTCAGCAAAGCTTTTCTGTGATCAAAGAAAAATTATACATTTAAAAAACAAAACCAAAAAAGACCTGTTGTACCATGCAGATAAGGTAATAATATAGATATGAATACAACTTAATAGAAAGCGGGTAATCAGACTGAGCAGGCACTGTCTAGTGGCTAAAAATAATCAGGACTTGAAATACAGTTCTGTTCTTAAACACAGCAAAATGGAACAGGTTAACCAATATCTTTAAATTATACAGTCAAAATAAAACAAGCAAAACTAGCTTTGTATGCTTTCCCTGTACATAAAGAATAAAAGCTCGAGATACAAAAGAAAAACATGACTTAATGTGTACTAGTCCAGTTAATCCTTTATAAATCTACTTTTAATTTCTTTCTCTCTCACACACACACACACACACACACACACACACACACACACACACACACACACACACACACCTGAACTACTTCCTTTGAGTGTAGCATGATATGAGATACTTCTCCCAGTCAGAGTCCTGTTTCTGGGCTTTAAGCTGAACACTGTCTACAAAACAAAACGGAAAATTGTGAATATCAACATAGAGCGGTGACAATGAGGAATAAACACATCGCATTGAAGTATATTAGTGTAGTGTGGACTCTTAGAGAAAATGCATTTTTAAAATATAATGTAACTTACTTCTTTTGATGAGACTGGTCTTCTTAAGTTTGCTGTGGATGGCGTGTCCATTCTGGGCCAGTCTCAAAGACAATGAAGCACCCCTCCTGAAATGATGTGTTAAGTGTGTTCATTACTTATTGGTCCTTTTTGAATGTAGAGTAGATGATTGTATTTTGCCTATTTGTGGCACAAACAGAAACAGTGCTGTGCAAAAGTCTTTCTGAAAGCCTGGACAACAAAGTGTTTCTTTGAACCCTTGCTGCTTTTTTGCTCATTTTAAGAGGAACATTTGTTAAGCCACCCAACACTGTGGCCTTTAAATGATTTGAGCATTAAGAAAAGAAAAAAGAAAAAGTAAACTACAGCCTGTTGCCTGTTTATGTTTTCCCATTTCTTTTGCTGAATCTATGAAAAATGCCAAAGATAACAGTTTAACAGGCATAATAATATTTTTGCATCAACAAGGTGATTCCTAAAGAGCTATGAACTTAACACTTAGCATATTTCAGCATGGAGTGCAGTGTGTCCTCAAAAGACTTTGGGCAAACTGGACAAGAAGAGTACAAAAGAAGTAGCAGGCAAAATCTGTGGCGACAAGGTCTTATGAGGATGAAACTTCTGGTGCCGTCATGGTTTGAGGTTCCATTTCAAGCCAAGCCAACTTATATTAAAAATAAATAAATAAATAAATGAATAAACAAAGCTTAACAGAGGAAATGGAAAAATGAGTTTCAGCCAGAGGTACTGGGGATCTTGTCATGACTGATGAGTACTGTTAAGATTTTGATCCACCACCATGCAATGCCATCTGCAAGGCATCCAACTGAAGATGGCCAATCAGCATGACAATAATCCCAATGTCACTGCTAATACAGTAAAAGGATACCTGGATAGAAAACCGCAGTCAGTAATGAACTGGCTGCCTCAAAGCAGATTACTGAAGCAGTGTGGGATCATCTCGACAGAACAAAAGGACAGCAAACTTCCCAAGAAGAGTGCTGAATAACCTTCAAGAAGCCCGGAGAACTATTCCTGAAGACCATTTAAAGAAGTGACAAGGAAGCTGCCTAAGAGTTCACGCTGCATTCAAAATGATAAGTGGTCATTCCAAATATTGATTATGAAATTTGTAAGAATGGTGCAAACTCTGTTTTTGCCTTATTTCCTGCATTTCCAGGTATGTTTGCATATGTTTCAACAAACTGCTGCACTTGTTTTCCTAGCAAAATACATGAAAGGAAAGGAAAAAGAAATGGGTTGTGGCTCAAGACTTTTTCACATTACTATACAGTCACCATGCTACTTCTTAATTTAACAATTTACATTGTTTAATGGTGACGTAATAATTTTTTTACAGTTAAAATTCTGTCCACTGAAACTTTTTACGCCACAATTAATTGACTGTGTTTTATGTTTCGATACCTCATGGCTCCGAGCTTTCCCTTCTCCATGAACAGCTCGACTGTAACTTTGCCTTCCTGTGGGTACAGCCTAGCATAGAGGGTCCTGTTGTGTACAGTCGCTTTGAACCAGCCGACTGCCTCCTCAGACCAATCTCTCCCATTCAGAGGCATCACCTAAGGGGTAGGAAATACACACAAAATACCATGAACTGAGATAATTAATTTCCTTTTCTCACCAAGTAACAGATAACGCTGTGACTAATAGTGGACAAATGCAAATAATTAAGCCCACACTCTCACAGCACAGCTTTTTAACATTTCCATGTATGCAAACTCTGGCAGGGACAGTCCGTATGACTCTCTCTGAATATTTTTACATGTCCATGCAGGTGTACTGTAAATCCACTTACATTAGTCAGTGAAACCTGCACAGCCTGAAGTGGTATAGTAGCCATTTCAGGGGTCAGCTCCTTTATATTTGACAGTGACAGACAGGCAGTGTCACCATAGTCCAACCTTTTCACTTCCACCTTGATGGATGTCTCTGTCCCAGCACCATCTTACATCCAAAAGACAGAGAGCATACAAAGCAAGACTAAAAATCCAGTGTGATATTCCCAAGTGGCTACCAGGAAAACAAAGTGACACTGCTACCATCTAGAGGCATACATCTGCAAAAACATTTCAACACAAGGACAGAACCCACCTCTGCTCACGCCACATATCTTTATCACCTGGCTCCTGCACCATTGTTCTCGCTCGGCGACCCAACCCATTACTACGGTTCCAATATCTGGAATGCAGTTCTGCACAGCATTTGAACTACTGGCTTTCCAGCTGTGCCAAATGAAAATAATAATGATGATGACCAGAAACATGTGGGTTATTAAAAAAGAAAAAAAAATCTACAAAGAAAACGGTTATGAATAAAAGGCATAAATGGCTCTTTAAGTTCTGAAAATGTCATCAGTGAATCAGCGGGAAAATCTGAGAAAAAGCAGACTTAAGTTTAGCCTCAGCAATGAATGACTTACTCTGTGGCAAAGGCCTGTAGCTTCTCATGGGAGTCTGCCTGCTGGATGTAGAAGTTGCTCGGACTCACAATGTGAGACACCACAACCTCAGTCTCTTCAAATCTTCGGATTTGGAAATCGGGAATCTTTAAACTGTTGGTTGTTGCCATTTTCGCACCATCAGAACTGTTATCACGTTCAGGCTCTGCGCACTTGGGACTTTTGGGTTTCCAGTGGATATTCACACCCACGATCTCTGGCTGAGTAGTTATATTTTGGCAGTCTTCACTTCCCAAGGGACCAGGATCAGAGACCCTCTCCACTACCTCTGCGAAGATGTCTCCAATATCCCAGAGTTCAGTTTGTGTTGCAATCACGCAACTATAGATGAGAGAGCCACTTGACTCGGCTTTTTTCACTCTGAAGACTGGGGCTCGGGTTTCAAACTTTGCATTCAAAGTTTTTGGAGCAAGAACTTCTACCAGATCGGTGACAACGTGACTGAACTGGTCTTTTTGTGGTGTAATGGTAGGTGACACAGGCTGCTGTAAATCTGAACTGTATGCACGTTTAGCCCACTCCATGGCCGTGACCTCCAGTGAACCCATGTTTTTAACTTTTGCTCTGAGGAAGTGCAGCAGCTGGGAGGATGTTTGTTTTTGGTGTTGCACCTTGACATCATCTTCACATCCCCAGTGTAATAGTGGTGTGGTGTTCATGGGTTTTGGGTTACTGAGCTCGGGGAAAACAGCTTTTAAGGGAGGTAAAAGTATTTGAGGCCTCTCTGCACTTCTGTCACGGCTCTCATCAGTGACAGGTGGAAAAATCCCAGCATCCACTTGGCTCTTCTCCTCAAAATCAACCTGCTTTTCTTCAACCTTAAAATCACAACTTGAAGTCAAAACAGTGCTGGTGAGGCTTGAAGAACGCCTGCATATCATGTTGTCCTGATAGCCTGCCGCAGGCTTCGAGGTGAGGAAGCGTTGTAGCTGCTGAAGAGACACCGTGGCTCCCAGTACCTGGATTGCTTTTGCTATTGAGCTCGCCATCAGCGAGTTCTTTAACATGGGCCCAAACTTAAAAACATCTGTAATCTGAATCTCTTTGATGCCAAGCTGCTGTATCTGATTTCCGCTGACTCCATTTTTAACCTTAGGAAGAAGACAAACCTGCGGGTCTGACAGGGAAAGCAGGCAGCAGAGGTTTATTAATACAGTTACTTATCCATCTGTAGCTATACGATTAATTTATAACTTACCAGCTGTGAGGTCCTTTAATGAAGCTGAAAGCTTTGCGACTGTTTGACATTTCACATCTAAAGCTTTTGAGAGATCGCTGAACAAGTTCCTGGGACAAGATGAATTCAGGTAACCTTGGACATCTTTATAGGCCTGGTTGTAAAAAAAATTTGTGTGGTTTATTTAAAAATACACATACATTGTGTTTATTAGTTCAGAGGAAACCAATTTTGGCAGTCAGCTGATATTTCACGTTTTTGTAATGACGAACACACTGTACCTTTTTCCATTGGTCTTAGCAATATCAGCTAATGTAAATAAATGCATTAATTAGTCGCTCGCTTGCCAGCTAGCTTTACCTTGATGGTGAAGTTGCGAAGGTCTTGTTCAAGTTTATTCCGGGCATTTTCCAGCAAGAACAGCTGGTAAGTTAACTGCACTTTCTGGGAAATCATGGAGGGCGCCGACTGGAGGGTGACAGCCAGCTGGTGAGGAGCCATGGCGTGCGTGACCCCTGCCAGTATGACTGGTGGCTAGTTAGCGGCTAGTTAGCTAGCCAATTAGCGTTATTATTCCTGACTTTGACGGTCCTTTTCTTTTCATAGATTTTCTTGGGGGTTCCGCAAATTACCATAGTGGAACGATTCCTTTTAGTCTACTTTTTGACTTCGGTTTCTTCTTTAAAAACCCGGTTGTCATAAAAATGTATCCCACTCCTTTTTCCACCAATGCCAGGCCGCCATCTTGAGAAGAGGCCCCAGCCAGTAGAGGTGGGCGGAATGGATCGAAAAATAAACCTCAAATATGCACTATGAAGAAAGTCCAAACCTTTTTGTGTGGTTTAGAGACAGAAAAACTTGCATTCCAGGTCTCCAAAGACTCCGTTTCAAAAGACCTGAAAAGCTGAAAGTGGTGTTTTGTTGCGTTAACTGATTATTGTGGAAAGTAATCATTGATATAGTAGTGATTAAAACGATAATTCATGGCATACTACTCTCCCCCAATTAGCTACCCGAATAACAAATAGTAACCAATCCTGGCCCTGCATTTACTTGGTATTGGATCGATACCAATATTTGTAGTATGGAACAGCATTACTGTGAATGAGGGAAATGTGAATGTTGATTTTTTTTTTTTTTTGCTAAATGTGCCTGTCTCTAAAGTACTTTGCGTCTACATCTGTTTTTAAAATGATTAAAAAAAAAAATAGATTTCAGACATCTTTCATAGTGCATGTTTGATTTTTATTTTCATTTCCAATTAAATTAACAATTAAAAGAATTTAGAACTTCTTTTTTTTTTTATCAGACAGCATTTGACAGTCTAGAGCAAGGATGTCAAGCTCATTTGACATAGTGGGCTGCATAGAGCCCACTTTGATCCATAAGAAGTTTAACCATCCATTGAATTTCTCAGATATCTTCATATAACAAAAAATAAGTACATTTTAAGCAGAATGTCTCAGTTTTTCTACACGATAAAGAAATGCTGCTGTATTAAATGGAAGAAATCTGTCCATATTGTAAGTACTGGATGTAACAGACTATGACTTTCTAACTGTGGACCCTCTTTAAAAAGATAGAAGTTTCAGTTGTAGATATTGCATTTAACTGTTTATCTATTATTTAGTTACTTTGGTGTGTTATGAATGGTTACGAAGGAGGTCCTTATCAGTAGAAAAAGCTGTCAACCTTATAGAAAATACAGTTAAAAGTCCCAAATTTATGCCCTTTTTCTCAATTTTTTTCCAAGTCTGTCTAGTTGGACAGAATGGAGTCTTTGGCGGTCTGATTCTGGCCCAGGGGCCATGTGTTTGGCACCCCTGGTGTAGAGGTAGAAACAGAAAGTCGTGCAACTTTGCATGCAAGCTGTTGCTAATGTCTAAATGCCAGTAACTATCAACACCAAGAAGAAGAATGAATACAATTTACTTGTTGCATTCCTATGGTTTGACACCTAATGCTATCCACACAGTGTTCTTTTCTTCAAGTGCTCTTTGCTTGAACTTGTCAAGCTGCTACTTGATCTAGAAGCTGAAACGTGTGGGTGGGGCAATACAGACATTTTACTAAAGTTAATATTGCTCAAGAGTTAGATTGATAGGCAGTTTTGCTGTACCCGTGATAATGCTGACATCACATATACTGGTTCCAGTTGCAAAACGGCACTTTGCATCAGTTTCAAGAAGAGGGATTTGCCAATAGGAAGACAGCAAGAAAGATTGCTCAATGGCATATCTTTTTTTTCTTTTGGTGTACATCCAGAGGTACTTGCTTACAATTTCAAATATCTTTTCATGCCATTGCCAGTGGATCAGTATTGTAGGATGCAAGTCAAAGTTTAATGTTGTGTTGCTTAGTTTCACAATCTTAATGGATGACCTTCTCTGATCATGACCTTACAGTTAGGATTCTATGACTTGGTGGCATTTCAACTATAATTGTTCACCTTCCCACCTCATTGATTTATTTTGTAGATACTGAAATGCGGGAAATGGTATTCTTAAATAAAGAACTGCACGATATCGTGGTTATTCAGTGCGACATGTTTATTATGTAAACCATACACCGTTGCAACATCTGACCACAGTCTCCAGGGTCAGAGCCACACATTATATATTACAGAACAGGCTGGTATAATGACATTTCTTGTATAAAGACAAAATAAGCCATTCTTATTTAAAAATATATACAAATCAATATGTTTAAACAAAAGCTCTCTTACAAGGGTCTATATGGCAATTGTGTTGAATTATTCAGGAGTCCAGTCGTGACTCTTGGAATGTTCTGCAAGGCTTCATAGACGTCATAAAAATGTAATCCATTGGCTAAAGCTTTTAGTTTCAAAACAAACATTCACGATGAAGAATGGATACGAACTCTTGTGATTCTTGATTTGACGTGCACTGTAACCAAACCACTTGGGAATCAGTAATGCCAATTTCCAGTTTAAGATTTTAGCTTCAGAGGTCACGAAAAGTTTGCAGGTATGTCCTGTAAGACTGTAATGTGCAATAACCACAATCTTCACTTTTCCACCAAGTTTATGGTATGCTTACTTTACATAGCCCATGTGCATGTCTAAAATTATCTAAAAAAAAACTGTAAAAGACTGATTTGAGACTTCACACCATAACAGATCTCTGTGTGCAGCACAGCTTCCTGCTGAACATGATGAAAACTGCTAACAAAACAATTGCAAATAAGACAATTATCATCATTTGTCCAAAATGAACTTCCTGTGCCTTTGTGCGCAATGAACAGTACAATGAAGGGTTCATCAGATATTCTGTCACCGTAAGGTTTCTAACTCTCGTAAAGCATTCTGCCTCACTGATATCGGGCACTGTAATCTCCGTCTCATTTAAGACCATCAACCATCTGTTGTCACAGCAGTTGAAAGGATTCCCGCTTATATGCATGACGGTAAGGTTTGTGGATAAAGCACGAATCAACGAAGGGTTTAAAGTTATAAAAACATTATGTCTTATGTCAATTTCTCTCAGGGGAGAACAACTTAAACTTCTGGGAATTGTATCCAGCAGGTTGTTCGATACGTTCAGGTGGGTTAATGCCGGCATGCACGGTAGAGACAACAGACGAGAGCTGTTTAAGTTGATCTCACTGATAATTAAGGACTGAAGAGTTGTTTGCACACCTTCTAGCGCCCCCTCTTGCATGACCAGTGATGGATTTTTTGCAAGGCTGAGGGAAACCAAAGAAGTCCCCTGAAATGTGTTAGGCTGAAGCATTTTTATGCCATTTCCTTTAAGATTGAGGTGTTTTAGAGTCCCTAAGTAGGCGAATTCAACACAAAGGTCATCAAGATTTGTTTGCTGTGTTGAGTTAATGCTTCCTAAGTGATCAGCAGAAGTGCAAGGTTGGACTGAGTTGTCTTGCAGATTTAGTCTTTCTATTTGTGCGAGTGCACTGAGAAAAGGTGGGGAAATATATACCAGCCTGTTGCTTTGCAGGTCAAGGTGCTTTAGGGAGCGGAAGAAAAGCTGGCGAAGGGGTCCTGAGTCAGAGTCATTTCTCACATCCCAGATGATGCTTTGTAGACAGTTATAGCTGAGATTCAGAGTTTCTAAAGACAGCAATAGGCTTAAAGTCTCGATTGGGAAAGACCTGAAGTGGTTGTAGCTCAGGTCAATATAAATCAGTGGCATGGGCCTCCAGTTTGAGTGTAGGTTGTTTTTTATTGCAATTTTTTCACCTACAATCTCACTATAAAGAGAATTTGTCTCTGACACCAAAGCAGCCTCTGAATAGGAACCGATCATGTTATTCTGTAAATAAAGATACCGCAAACGGTTCGTTTTCGGAACGATTGGAAAATAAAGAAGTTTGTTGTGGCTGAGATCAAGAACTTCAAGCCTGTACAGCCTGCTGTCCTCATGTGTGACAAAAAACTCTACAGAGTTTCTGCTCAGATTTAGAAATTTCACTTGACGCAATTTAAAATCACAAATGTGCGCAAGATTGTTTTTAGCCAAGTTTAACACCTCTAATTGGATCAGTGATTCGAACGTCCCTTCTTCGATCTCAGATATCAGATTGTCGTCAATAGCAATGGCCCTCAGGCTTTTACTCTCTGTGAATAATTTGTGTGAAAGTCTTGTTAAAGCATTACCGGTCATCTTGAGCTGATCGAGGGCGGATTTGTTTCTAAGGTAGTGCTCGGCTGCAAAGTCACTCAGGCCGTTCATTGATATGTCCAAATCCTTCAGCCCGCTGAGGGATTGGAGGGCTTTGCTGTTATTGCCAAGGTTGTTGTTTAGTTCGTTTCTGGACAAATTCAGCTGCTCAAGTCGAACCAGGTTTTCAAACAGCCCCTCGGAGATGAGATCCAGCTGGTTGTTGCTCAAGTCCAGCTGCTCCAAGCAAGGCAGCTCAAGCTTGTGCAGCTGTCTGATGAAGTTATTGGACAGGTCCAGTCTTCTGATCCTTATATCCAAATCCACAGGGATAGAAGAGAGATTCCGATTGTTCCAGGACTGCTCCTTGAAATTAAAGGAACACAGTGTGAGCCTCAGAGATGGGGCACTTTTAAAAAATATCAAAACCAGCAATTCTGTAGGCTTAAGAAATAAATAAATAGTGCAAATTTAAAAACATTTAGCATTTATATTGATCATGTTGAACCTACCCTCGAAGCATAATACGTCAGTCCTGTTACGCAAAGGTCATGGCTGAGTGACCAGAGTAGTAGGAAGTTGGAGAACATATGTCTGACCATTCTCCCTCTGCTGCTGCTGCTAAACTGTACCACTGCTGTTGTCAGAGCTCGTATGCACTCACACACACACACACACCAACACCCTCTTATAGCCATGCTTCATCAAAAAAAAGGGAGAGAGAAAACAGCTGTGGCCACCAGATAGGGAAGGTGGATACTATATTTAGACAATAAAGACATGACCACGTAGACCGCCTCTTTCTGTCAAGCTTAGGTCACATGTAAGCGAAAACCTTATAATTTGTAAAAAAAACAAACAAAAAAAAGGTTTGTAGACAAACATATTGTGTTTTTAGTGCTAAGTGAAGCCACTTTTAGAGATAAATGCATTTAGAATTTGCTAGCACTTTAAATACAAGTTGAGAAATAATTTGCACCGACACATTATCCCATTTATAACAACTTTAATTAGATGATGATACATTATTTATTGTCGTATTCAAGAAACTTCCTGGGAGATAAATTTATACATTTGTTTGTTCCTGACAAAGTCTCTGGAAACGGAAAGCGTTTTAAAATAGACAAGAGGAACAAATAAGCAGACAGCGCGTAGGTGGAACAGGAGGGAAGCCCCCAGCAAGGTATAAAGGAACATGCCTAAAATAGACTGATGAAAGGAGGTGCTGGCACATGAGTACAAACTTTTGGGAGTCAGCCCAGGACATGCACCCAAATTCTACATTTTAAAGCTAATATATATTTGAAAAAAATGTATTTGCCTGGCAGGAAAAATAGTTTTCCTGCTGCTGCCACTCTGCTTTATATCTGCACAGCCCTCACGCTGCTCAGTGTCAGTTTCCCACTTCCAGCAACAGTCAGCTGCATCCTTATCATCCTCCTACTGTCTTGTCTCAGTTCAGCTGTATGACACCAAAGAAGGTTGAGTCTTCATCTGTAGATATCAGGGCTGTGGGCCTGTCTGGGATCACCAGTTCTAGCTCGTCATCCTGAAGCAACTGCACTGTGCCTGCAACAGAGGACAAACGCTGTCAGAAAGTGTAAATGTATTTAAACGTACAGTACATGTTTGCTATACACAAAAGCCTTTTTACTATTGGTGCTACTTTTGGATTGTTTTTTCTGCTAATGGACTTGTATGTTGTCGGATATCCTGGATATTATGGCCATCTCATGGTTTTTATGAGGGGTGGCCCCCCCACTAGGAAGTTGGCTTGATGGGTTTGTTTCAGATGAGGGGCACTGCCCAGGGCAGAAAAATGGAGCCAGTGCAGAAATACCAAAAACTGCAGTTTGTCTAATGGATGCTTGAGGCTGGCACCAAAACCAGGTCAAATACTCTATAGTACAGTATAGTACTACAGTTAAAAGGCCTGTGCAGCATTAACAAGCATGTTTATAGCCTGGCACAAAAGAAAGATTTGGGAATTTATCGATAAGCTAGTGCATGGTAGCTGAATTTTCTTTTTTAAATGGAGGCTGGTGATATTTAAAACTCAGGGTGTGCCCAGCTTGACAGGTGTCCCAACACAGGAAGTTACAGTTGACTGCACTTGCGGTGTTAGGGCCTTTTGGAGCGTTTATAAACTGAATTATATGAAAAAGTATAATTTGCTGACTTGTTTGAATTACTACAGTTCCTGAGATTCATTAGCCTCTTATTTACCACCAGTAAGTAGATACCCTTTGCAGAAAGCTAAGCAAGCTCCAGTTATGGTTATGTCTGGTTCCAAAAGTGCAAAATAGCAGCTCTCAAAATGCTTCAAACTATTGGCCGACACAGGCTTAAAACCTGGAATAAACTGTGTAGCTGCACAAAGGCCCCGATATAAGATGAACAGGGATTATTTTGAACTGTAAATTATTGCAAAGCTACTTTAGTATAGTGTCTAAGAATAAAAATGTGGAACTAGAAATCAGCACGAGAGATCCACTTTCAAGGAACAGTGTAACATTTTCAAAAATATGCCTATTTGACCTCGATAAGTAGAGGAAGGAACAGCGCTGTGTATTACAGAGAGCACCTGTATCCAAAAGCAAAAAAACCTCCACAGCAGCAGTCTCTCACTGACCTGCAGTGTAGCATGTGTTGGCAGGATATCTATCGGGCATCGCTTGCAGGCAGCGCAACAGCTCGGCTTCAGCTGAGGCCCTACTTCGAACGACATGACCCATAACTATGCTTGGGCTTTCAAACAAAACCTGCAAATTAAGCAGAACATTACCTAACTGGTTGGAACAAATCATATGCATGATCAATTTAGTTCTGCTCGAGTTAGAGTGACACAATACTTGTCCAAACACCAAGTAATAACCGTCTTCTTGGACAACAATTCTGTTTTCCTTTTGTGAAATTGCATTTCCTCGCTGTGCAGAAACAATCCAAGAGATCACAGTTATATTTCCTGTGAGAAAAAGGCAAGATACGCTTCATCAAAATAATGGCAGACGGTACAGCCAACGACTTGGATTTAGTTTTACCTCTTATGTCTGGCCGTTTGTTAGTGTCAGCCCTTAACTGCAGAAATGCTGTTGAAGCTGGCAAGAGAAGGAAATAAACACTTGACTTTCATTTTTTTATTAACTTAGCATATACTGTTTGTGCTGTCATTACCAGATTAGACTGGAACTAACAAGATATTTTCAGTTCTCAGCTCTGACCCACCTCTAGAACTGCCTGGGTCCCTTTTGACTCTCCTAGAAGATATCTTCAGAGAACTGTGAGCTTCCTGGAAGACTCTTGACTTAATGTCCTATGAGAAAAACAAAGCCTTGCGATAAAATTTATTATTGCAGCGCTATCTGAACAACTCACTAATGGTATAAATCTCAGTAGTACAATGTCCAAGATGACTCCATCCTGTATAATCAGTGACATACCTCGCTTGTTTTAAGCATCTTGGCCAATTTCCCATCGACTCCCTCAGAACATGGTTGATTTAATTGTAGAATTATGTCTCCTTGGAGTTTGCGAAAATCATTTTCTAAAACCCTGGCTCTGTGCACCAGGAAAAGACTGAGACAAAACATGAACGCTGTGAGTGATAATAACGCATTATAGAGCATTTTGAGACTAACAAGCTGTCCCCCCCCCAGTCCCCAAGTTACTCAAACGAGTGAAGTCACACATCAGTACACTCCGGAAACCTAAACGTTCAGTTTCAAAATTAGTTTTTAAAATGAGGAACTATCTTTGCCCTGCCTCTCAAGATGGAACTCATTTGGACTGCATGAAAATTACAGCCAAACTCTGAGATGTATTGTGAAACTCGCAGTTGAAGTAAAAAGCCACATTTTAATAAAGACAAAGGCCTCGCTCGCAGAGCATCATTTGTTCTTGTCAGTACTCGTGCCAGCTCAGTCCGATATGAAAGAGAAGTTGTAACCTTTTAAATTAATACCACTGGCTGCACAAACACAAGAGACGAATGGTTTAGACAGAAAATGAAACATTTTAATCCATCAATCAACTCCATTTACAAAAGTATATCCCATTTTATATACAGTATGTACAGACATGTATTAACAACTATCATTTCTCTACATGGATTCATTCATAAGGTAACTAAACAATAGCACTGTAACAAAACATATCACTGATATTCTGCAGGGATGTTGTAGTGCAAATGCGCGCAAAATATATAGTGCTGTTGCTCTGTGAACACCTTATAACTCCAGTTTTAGTGGATTTTCTTTACTTTGCATAGATACTTTTATACTTGTGTTGAACATTTGCATCATCTTTCATTTTCTTAAAAATGTTAATATATTCAAATGAATTAAAAAAGGCCAACAAAGCCCCAGAACAAAACATTTCAAATAGCTATTTTAGCTATTTTTAGCGTTTTTTGTTTTTTTGGAGATACAAGATTATCATTCAACAGCACTTAGTATACATCAACACAGTGTCCTTCCTCACTTTAAAGAGAGATCCCGTCTTTGCCGGTACAAAATGGCGACTACAAATAGAAACTTCTCTCTGATGAGAACATTTGGTTCATCGATCTCTGCGCAAAATTAAAGTAAAGGGCAGCAGAAGTTGTCTTATTTGGTTCATTTGAATACAGACATCTGTGAAAGTGAACAAAAGTCACTAAAGGGGCGTCCTCAATTTTTACCAGCCCTCTAAACAGAGGCAAAACATAGGCTTTTAAATTACTGTGTCAATCCCACGTCAGGCAGGATGAACAGGCAGTGTGATTCTGGGCTAACGTGACTGCTGCTTTTTGGTTACGCATCGGGGGGGGGTTGGGGGTGGGTGCTGGTGACTGTGCAGTTATCCGTTCTGTCCAGCAGATGGAGCCTCTCCAAGTCTGACACTTCCCAGGAAAGTGGTGTGGTTGGTCATATTGATGAGTGTGTACTCATGAGCTATGCGTATATAGATCTTTTGGCCAGCGCGGAGTGGGCTCACACCAGCCGTGTAGCAGGTGTTGAATTTGCGCTGGCCCGTCTCAATGCTGCAAGTACAGCGGAGGAATGGGCTGGAGTCCACCATCACATCATAGCTGGCAATGTCAGTGAAGTTGAGGTAGTACACCTGGTAAATGGGGCGGGGAGGGGGCGGAGGAGGAGGGCATACAAATCACAAGACTTTAAAGTGTGTACGACTCCACATGATAATTTCAGGGGTTATTTAAAGCTGAAACAGCTGCAATATTAAAGAAGCCAGCATGAATATGAGTTATGAAGCTTCACATTTAGCCACAGGGAAAGGGCAAAAGAAATACATCTTACATTAAAAAGGTAACATGTATATGCTTAAACAAAGCAGACAGGTCAACTCTGTCATTCTTGAGCTTAGCTTTAGAACGACTGCCAGCTCTTTTGACTATCAACTGTAAATTTAAAGAGTTACGTCAAGGACCGTACTCACTTCTACCTGACTATATATGAAGTAGACACCGTCCAACAGCACCTCTAGCTGCCCAGTGCGAGAGTGCATTTTAAACACGCGGTGATGGATGGACACCATCTTCCAATTCTTAAGGATGCCTTGAGACAGATCTAAACATGTCACAACAAACACACAAAGAGGGTCAACATAAACAGCTTTCAGCAGAGCTTAACTGCAACCAGAGCTCAGCATTGACACACAGTATAAACCTGCTAATGATGCTTACCTGTGATGTGATGAAGGATAATCAGAATCAGTTAGCATGCAACATGAGTATGAGTTACCATTCCAGATTGTAAAACGGCTATAGGATAACTTTAGGATGTCTATAATCCTACACAGTGCTATGGGTAAAAACTGGCAGTAACATTTACCCTGGATAGAAAATCCTTGGTGAGCACAGAAATACTTAAAAATGACCAAATCTGGCATGCTGGATCTCAAGTATAAACATTCACTGCATGTCAACAATCTACTGTGTTTATATTTTTTCTCTTGTAATTCTGAGGTTTAGCACACATCCAGAACTCTGTGTTTAACCAATGGCAGGGATTATGCATGCTTTTTTGTTCTTTGTGACTAAATGAGCGTAGACTGAGCACCCACCTTCTCTGACTTGGATCGTAGTTTCCTGCCCCTGCAAGTGAACCACTGCTGGCTGGAAGACAAAAGATCTCTGGTGACTAATCCAAATTCACGTAAAACAGGAGAACAGCTGTTTCACCAGAAGCTGCGACTGGGAGAAAATTGTATGCAAAATTTTAAAACGGTGACATACTCTTACCTGGAATTCCTTTGTTTTGCCCTTGTCAGGAACCCCTGCAAGAGCAAGAGGGAGACGTGTTCAAATTCTGGCCTCTGCACTGCCGAGGTGAGAGGATGATTAAAAGAAAACAAACTCTGGCATAGTTTAAAGATAGATCATTTCTGCTCCACACAATGTTTGACATCCTGCACCAGAAACTCTCACAGTGCGAGCAATGAGTGAATCAATTTTGACAACTTGAGCCCCATTCTGCTGTGGGAAAGTGTCTGGATACAGGAAATAACTGTAATCTAAGAAAAGGATCTCTCTGCTCGTTTTCAAGCTCTCTGGCTCGAGTATTGCTTATTGAGGAGGATTCGATGCAAGTTATATACCTGCTGGACCTTGAGCGCCTGGTGGTCCTTGTGGCCCAGGAGGTCCTGGAGGCCCTGCAGGTCCCACAACATTGCTTCCTGGAATACCTGGGATTCCAGGGATACCCGGTGGCCCCTGTGGACCTGGGGGACCAGGAGGGCCAGGTGGTCCTGGCACAGGCCTTTTTTTCACTGTGGAGAAAGATGGAATAAACGGTTAGCACTCAAGTTAGTTTTAATTATAAATCACCACAAATCACTAATTTGCCGGCAAGTATTACATTTACATAGATACTGAAAGCTTGTCGCCCACTTTGAGTTAAGGCGGTTTTTGGATGACTTCTCAAGTGCATTTGTAGAAACGTGCAGCAGATAACAGTCAAATGAATGACCATAATAACAGAAACGTATGCCGGATTTTGTCATACCTCTTTTTTTCTCTTTCCTTTTTTCCTTTCCAGTTGATTCTGAAAGAAACCGAAGCAGCGTGATTAAGCTTCAAATGCCCTCTTCAACAATTATCATCTCAAATGACACATCGAGCATCCAGATCATTCCATGTAGGTATCCTAAATAGGCTGAAATAACAGATTGAGATGGTGTGCACTGAACACTAGAGTGGAGGTATGTCAGTCTGTGGTATCTTGTAGTGTAGTAATTTGTAAGTGTGGTTTCACCTCCTCTGTATGAACAAGTGCCTTAAGCATTCACAGGCAGTGGAACTGGAGAAGATCATTAGAGAGATACTTTATCCTGCCAAAATCCTTTTCTTTGAATTAAGCCCAGATGGAGAATGCAGATGAAAGTGTGTGTGTGTGCATGTGTGTTTGTGTGTGTGCGTGTCTCCTCCTTTACAACCATGTGTATGGATGTGCATGCACGGATGTTGGTGGGGCATCTATGTCAGTGCTTGAAAGCACTCTGTGTTTGCATCTGCAAGAGGGTGTGTGCGCGCGCACGTATATGTGCCGCGCACAGCTGAAGAATCCTTTTCAAAAAGCTGTCTCGGTTGCTCTTGTGTTTACCATGTCATTATAACTACAAAGGCCATTTAACCTTAAACCCTCACAGTTTGAGTCCCCCCTCAAACATATGGCCAGTGTTTCTCCTCTGGCTAAATGACTGGATGCATCCGCATAGATTTCTCTTAACGAGCAGCCCTATCTGGAATCTGGTGCCCGTTAGGAGTGCCGAGGACGCACACACGTGCGCACATGTGCAAACACAGGACACACACACACACACACACACACACATCTAAGGCTGAGATTACAAAAGCCTTTGTCTGTGCGCTAAGAGCAGAGGAGAGACCTGGGAATGATTAGTGTTTAGAGGCTCGGGACTTTACTGATTTATGTATAAAGTCTCGAAGGTGAGTTTTTTTCTTCTAATTTAAACACAATCACTAAACTTGCCCCCAAGTATTCAGTGTCACGAGACAGACATTGGAATGCCTTGTGATCGTGCTGCACTTGTTGCACTCAGACGTGAAACTTCAAAGGCTTCCCTCCCTTTTCTTTCTCCTTTTTTTTTTATTTGCATAGTGCAGATTCTAAACAAAAAGAAAAAAAAACAAACTACAAAAGCAAATTCAGACATACCGGCCACATGGTTTACCACGGAGCTATTGATTAGCATAAATCAATTCAGCAGAATTAATGAAAGCTATGCTCACGCATGGTTGCCGGGTTCTCGAAAATGACTCACAAAGTCAGTATACTTTTTGTCATCTGCTGCGATATTAATGTCACTGATAACACAGCTGGACTCCAAAGTACATAACTGCTTTGCTGACAGCTTCAAACAATAAGAAAAATAAAAAATAATTACTTTAAATTAAAAAAAAAAAAAAATTGGTGGACGTAATGTTATTTTTAGTGGAGGGGCAGGGGATTGGGGGGGACCCGGGCTTCGTTGTCTGTTTCAAATTGGTGCAGCCCTCCCAAACTCCTTGTTGTCCTTGTTTGCCATCCAAGTAATAATCAATCCCATTCCATTGAATCTCTCGCTCTATAAACACGGCAACATTATGCGGTGGCGCTGCTTTGTTAAGTAAGCACAAATCAATAAAACATCAATTCCACACACACACACAAAGAAAGAAAGTGAGAAACCATCAGCAAACAGTTTGCAAAATTTAAGACCTCTAAGCCTACCATAAGCCAGTTAATTACACTTAATTGAGTCCTGTTCAAGCAAATGCGTGTTACAGAAAACATTGCTCAACAGTTGACTCGCTAGTTGCCAAGTACATATCCAGAAAACAAACTGATGCAGGTGCAACCAGAGAGCTAAAGTTAGTTTCTTTTTTTAATGATTAATGGAAAATAGATGATGTGCTTGAAAACCCCCCCAACAAAAACAAAAAACAAAACAGAAGACCAACTTAGGAGGCAAAAAACAGTCTTGTGTATCAAGGCGTAAAGATCAAAGAGACAATAGTATTAAAGGATGTCAAATGCTCATAACACACGCAAAAAAAGGGCTGCACCTGTTTCTGGCTCCTTGCCGGGGCTTCTTTTCGCTCGCTGAGTTATGCCCCTGTTATCCTCTGTGCCGTGGAAGTCAGCTTTTCTGTACAGTAACTTCTCCTGGTGGGACACAAAGGAAAATATCATTAAAGACGGAAAATTACGCATGGAAAAAGGTGCCACATCTTTTGAGCACGCTGCGCCTATTGTTACCAGCTGCTGCCACCTTAGATGAATTCGGTGAACCCAACACAAAAGGGCTGAATGCTACAAAGTTTTTGAGAGCGAAACTCTTGCTACAAGTGGCCTTTTCTATTCTTGGGGGGTATAATGTTTGCACAGACACAACTTGGGGCAGTTGAAAAGATGCGAGACTGTCAGCCAGCACATTCACATGCGGCCAAGTCATTGTCTCTCCCATTTGGGCTGTAACGCATCCTGTAACCCAAGTCACTTTTGTCTGAGTTTCTGATGTTTGAGACAGTCACCTGGACACGACTGCTTCTAAAATTCACCTTTTTATACAAAAGGAGGACATGAACTGCGGTTAATCTGAGAGCAATACCCATTCATATGGCACCTGGTCCCAGCCCCATTCAGTGTTGGCATGAATAAGCTACAAAATAAATTGTCAAAGGAAAAGGATCTGATGTAGCTGGTCTGAGCTCATCCCTAAAAACAGGGGAAGTTGCACTACAGCGGCGGATTGTTCCCATGGGCAAGTGAGCGGCGGGACAAACCGCACGTTTGTTCATCTGGGACTGGTTCTGGTCGACCTACATTCACATGAACTCGGTAGGACGCACTGACCCGACTGTAAGACATTCGAGACGTGTCTGGTGCTGACAAGGCAATGTTTCGTGCTAAGGATTTAGAGTTTAAAATATGGATTGCTCCAAGTCGCTTTCTGTTTGAACAGCCAGTTTGTGATCACATCTTTGGAGGATTCCCAGAAAACAAAAAACAACAACAAAAAAACCAAAAAAAAAACAAAACTCAAAAACTGGCACTGAAAACACAAACGAGACCACCCAAAGCCAACTCTTTTCATCAGGCCTCGCAGTAAACGAGACAGCTTTTTGGTCACACTTTGGGGTGTCAGCATAAATAAAAAGTAATAGCCCGAGACATTAAGGCCCTCCATTGCTGACAACCAGACAGCTTGTAGAGAGCTGGACATCTGCTCGGTGTTTGGATAACTGACATCTACCAAAGCAGTGACGCATGCGGCACCTTAGCACGGATCAAAAGATAATAAATAACCACGTATCGGCTCGCCTTACTGCTTAGAAACAAAGCAGACAAGCTTACCGACAGACACTTTGGCCTTCCTTGGGGGGCCTACCCCAGTAGTGCCCAGGATGATATATTCCCTGTTTCCATCTGTGACACTCGAGTAAACATCGTTATTAAGTCGCGATGACAAGTAAGCTCCTTCTCCTGAAAGCAGCGTGAACTCCCAGGGTCTTTTTGTGGGCCTTTACAAGGCGGAGCCGCTGCAAAACACGAAAAGAAGTTATGGTTCGAATTTCTTCTATACCTCGTCTCAGATGTGGGAACCCTCCTTTTTTCCCCCCCTCTGGATGGGGGATGAGATGTATCATGTCAAACACCTGACACCGACTGTGTTAGGCAAGTTCGACGCAGTTAGCGTCTACATCCCTGACCAGCTGCCAGCTGTGTCTGACCTTACGAGCACGGGAATTCCAGCTTGATGGAGGACTGTGTGTTGGAACAGATTATCGGCGCGCAGACCTCCAGATGTTCCTGCGAGCGGCAACGTTTGCTGTTCATTTGGTGCGCAGGTGCCTCCACATCTCCTCTCCAGCTGTTGGCATACCGGGGGGGGGGGGGGGGGGCTAGCTTTTACCTCTCAAAGGATTTGTGGTGTATATTCAGCCATATGGCGTTACACTTTCTTCTGTTCTGACAGCCAAACACGATTCAACAGCCAATTTCTGGCCCGAGATTAAGCCCCTGCAGAACGACAGAAGACAAACAAGCAGTCTACGGGGCTACTACCAGACTGGTGCGCATCGTACTTTAGATGAAGGCAACAAAGTGATTTTTTTTTCTTCTTCTCCTTCCATTATATGACTATGAGAAATGGTTTTTCGCCCTTTTTTGCTTCATTTCACTTCATTACAACATTTACAGCCTTCGTACCCTTCAAAGGCACGCAGAGTTACAGTAAATCAGGATGACAATGTGTTGGTATGTATGCCAAGTGCCAACTATTGAGTAAACCATTCTTTTTCAGCGCATGGGGAGAAAAAAATGCTATTAATTAGAGGGCTTTCAAATCTTCAAAGAGTGGGGGTTGCTGTTGCGCGCAGATTCCCTGTTGCTTCGTGAGGATATGACTAAAATTCAATCACCCCAGGGATGTGTAATTTTGGGATAACAAGACTCCTTTTTTTGCCTTATTAACACTTACTATTACAAACTGCATATATTCTTACCAGTTAGCCTCAAAAGGTCCTTGATATTTGCAGCATTTCAAGTGTAATGCAAGAAATAAAATGCTGCAGGTCTCCAGTAGCATTTTTTACTCACAGTTTTCCACAAATACAGACTTTCTGGCTGCAGCGTTGTCTGTAAATCTTGCAAAGTCAATAACAGTTAGTGGCCGCTAAGTTGTAGTTGAAAATTTGATGTTGCAAAGCTTGAGACGGTGAAACTGAGGGCTGTTTGGGTGTGGTTGCGATTTACATGCCCATCACTGGCTGAATGGGCATTACCAAGTTCAGTGGCATGCATACTCCTGAGAGCTGATTACACCTAATATTCCTGTGATGTGCACTCCTGGGTCCGACAGCGACTTTGCGTTTTCTTCTTAAATATCACTTAAAGAAAAGGATCCTCCCCATAGCCCGTATCAGAGCCCGCTCTTTGAAAGGCCATGTGTTTTTAACCATAACTTGGGTAATTTAATAACGCTATGCATAGATTGTCATCTGAAAATCTGTGGAGCTCAACCTAAGGGAAATGTAGCCTGTCAGCAGCCAATCACTTTTCAAATTGTTGCAACACTCGCTGGCAAACCTACTCCTTGTTGAGTGCTAAGAAGGCCTTGAGAATTTATTATTATCGTGGATGTTTGCAACTCTGGACTCAATCTTTACTGGGCGTCTACGCCATCTGTCTGTCAAGACGATTCAAGCTTATACGGAGCAAACGCTCGCAGCCTCGCCATTTCTGATGTTTCTGCTCTCACGACTTGTGCTTTTATGTCTGCGCTGATTGATCCCTGATATGTCGACCTGCTCTCAGCGCATGTACGATACTGCTGTTTTAACCAATTATGCAGCGGTCACAATTAAAGTAGATGTGGGTGACAGCCCACCCGGGCGCCCCAGAGCTTGTACGCTGCTGAGGACTTTGCGTCCCATCAAACTGACTTTTTTAATAGCCGTTAACTAGACTCCAGATGTTTTAGCATCTGTTCTTCGGGGGGACTTTAAAGGCATACATCAGAGAGGAAAATTATTTCATATAATAGCTATAAGAAAAGTGTTAGGCTCAAGAGTAAAACGCTCTCTGAGCTTACATTTTGAAATGTTTCTGTGGACGTTTATTACATTTCACTCGCTGCTGTAAGGTGAACGAGGGTCAGGCTGACTGAGGGAGACACTTGCTCTCGCTCGCCTTACATCACATTTGTGGCACAGATTTTAGCGCCCCCCCCCACACACACACACACACACCTGGGAAGGGGATTTTTTACTGTTGGGAACTATGCGGGGTCTGCTGGACAGCTGGGATTTACTGCCTTGCTCACGGGCATACCCACTGCGACTGGTGAGGTGACGACTGTTTGTTCACTTTGTGGGCCCAGATCATAAATGAACAGATCATCGACTCATTAAGAAGCAGCTAGAAAGATCTGAAAAAAGTGAGAGCTTTTAAATTAGTGCTCAAAATTTAACTGTTTCCAAAGAAACTAAATGAATTTCTGTTACCAAACATTTCATATTTCCACTTGTGGTTTGACTGCATAGTTTAGATCTCTTAAGACCTATAAACAGTGCCAGCTTTGTCTGCAAAACAATATTGTTTCCAATACTGTGCTTACATCTGAGAAAATGAAGATTATAAAATGTTTTTTTTTGTAAAACATCCAAGGAGACACAAATGGTCCCACACAGAGTCTGAACTCAGTTTGATAGCTTTTGGTTATTTTCTTTTTTCGCCTCGCATCACCTCACGGGCCTTTCCTCCCCTGTTCAGGGAGAGATTCTGGAAACCGATTACACACTTGTAGTATCACGGCTTGTACAGCCAAGATTCTTATCTGGAAGTTTTAGCCACGATCATGACCTTCAGATCAGGTGTGCATCTGCAAAAAGAAACTGCAAAGAGAAGGCCAAGCCTCAGTAATAACTCTACTTGTGTTTTCTTTCAGTGGAAAAAATGACAAGTGTTGGCAAGATTAAACATTCAAGAAAAAAAAAAACTAACTTAAGAGTAGAAGGAAAAAGAAAAGAATAAATATATTTATATCATTTAAAACTAGTTTAGTGCTAAGACAGCTGATTTTCACTTCAAACAACTTTATTCTTCCTTGATATCATGACTTCAACTAACCAAAAAAAATTTAAAAAAATAAAATCATCTTTTCATTAATTCATTGTGGCAAAATTTGCTCCTGACACAACAACTGCAGTGGGACCTATCAGAAAGACTCTCTGTCGCTATCCCACAGGTGTGTAGCTGACATCAACATTAAGGCTGACTTCAAAGACAGGTGTGGTTATGCTCATATGTATGAAGTATTACGTACTAACGCCGCAACCACTCTGTACCTGGGCGTCACGGTTGGTGTGATGCCAATGCGTTGGCGCTCTCTAGTTTTGTTTGACACTGACCAGCCCTGCTGAATGGCCGGATGTTAAGGTTGCTTTTACATGCCGACAGACCACACCGCTTGGGTTTTTCAAGACACAATTCGACCACAAAACAGGTCCATCTGAACGGAGGCTGCAGCACTGCACTTACGTGACAACAGAGCCTCGCTGTATCATATATGCTGTTGGAAAGCTGGCCTGTGTTGGTATGGACCTGACGTTACTGTACTTTGCTTTAGCTTTCTCAAGGCATCTCATGTTTTTGGTTATACTTGTCTGTATATACCTGGCCATCACGTGAAATTTCCCCAATGCTCCTGAAGTGCCTTTGATGAAGAGCTGTGTGAAAAATCCAATAAACAATTTTAACCCCCCCCCCCCCCCCCCCCAAAAAAAGAAGAAGAAAGATCCTTCAAAGGAAATGCCAGAAAAGCTAACAAGTGTGGCTGCTGCGTCTAAATGCCACATGCTCCTGTTTCTCCAACTATGTAAACTGTGGGATGTGTAATCAGAGTTGTTTAATGCAGACATCTGGCAAGGACAGCATCACAGCACTGTTAAATATTTACAGCTGGGCCACAGTCTTTCACCTCATGAAGCGTCACCATCTGGGCCAAATACCAGGCCCATCTCACTCGGCTTTAACTGGAGGAAACCACTACTATCTAAAATAAGCTTAGCAAAGAGGACACACAGAGGACTAAATTAATAGGCTGAGCTCATGAAAGGAAAATGTTAACGGAGCAAATCCAAATATGAGCAATGGATCTCATTAATCTTTCCTACTGAGGAATAAATGCGCCCATCCTGGATAACTTGAATTCCTCTGGTTGGTTATCCAGCTGACAGCTCTGCACAACTAAATGTCCAGCCAATGCCCCCCCACACACAGAATATAATTTTCTCTGTTAAAAGGTTACACAACTGCTGACATATGAGC
This sequence comes from Aulonocara stuartgranti, assembly GCF_965226115.1. Lineage (NCBI taxonomy): Eukaryota > Metazoa > Chordata > Actinopteri > Cichliformes > Cichlidae > Aulonocara > Aulonocara stuartgranti. The sequence goes on from NC_138940.1 coordinate 27,138,189, forward strand.
TAATTGAGCAAGCAATGCAAAGTTGAGAGGTGCACTCGGGCCTTTTGTGCTGATGAAATTAGGGAGGTAGTGTGTGTGTGTGTGTGTGGTGGTGTTGTGGTGGTCTTAGTGGTTAGTGGGTTGTTGCCAAAAGCCACAGACAACACAAATGACCGTTCAGTCAGCCCTGCTGCCAAGGAAGAAAACACACAAGAAGTGGGGCTGGCTTTGCTCCAAGTACCAAGTACCCTCATCTAAAGTCCTGATGAATTTACATCAGCCCTTGGGCTTTGCACCTGCTGGTGATCCAGTTAATTTTCTGTCCACCTGCTCCAGCACATAGCCTGACCTGCCTCTGCGATTCCAGCTGGGCAGGTTGCCTAAGTTCTGAGTACTGGACTTCTGTCTGCTCTGGGACCGAGTCAAATTGGGTTAAAATGTGGTTTTACTTAATAAATAATTCGCCCATTATATTAATCAATGAGTTTACTGAAAGTTATTTTCCCCCCACAAAAAATAAATAAATGAAAGAAAGGATTTTCTTTACTCAACAAAGGCAAAAATCGGAACCACAACTGCCCTAATTCTTGTTCAACTTATGCCCACCCTGGATGTGTTTACCTGAACCAGAGACACTGGCTAGGTGACAAGATTTAAAGCCTACACCTTTTAGCGCGTCTCAGTCCAGAAAGGCGGAATGACGCACACGGGGGCGCAAATCCATCCTTTCAAAAACAAAAACCCCAAAAAACATACTTGTCTGGAAACTGAGCTGATAAAACGCCGTGACAGGCTACTGTAAAAGAAGTTGCCCAGAAACATGCCGTAACAGCGCAGACACAAAACCTGACACCGTGATACCGGGAACAGGAGGACCGAGCGGAGGTGAATGAACACGAACAGCCTCCGCGTGAGGAATGACAACAATGTCGCCTTAAAGAAGCTCCGGTGTCTCTTCATTAAGTCTTTGTTTTTTTTTTACCTCACGACTCTCTCCTCCGCGGCTGCTGCCGGAGTCCAGTCGGACTGGGTGGCTGAGCGAGAGCACCTCCGCCGGGTCAGCCAGGTCACTCCCCGCCAGTGTCATCACTGAGTCCCGCTTCTGGTGAATAATTTCCCTTTTGACCTGGGACCGAAGGTCCAAATAGCAGACGAGGGTGACAGCGTGAAGGGTCAGCGACAGCAGGAATAATCCCAGGAACACAACGCTGCTGCTCCGACTCCTGCACTTCTTGCTGCACGTGCACGGAGCCGCTATGGGCATCACTTTGTCCGGGAAATCCTCCGCGGATGAACCATCGCGTGCCATTATCGGACGGAGGGGCGAGTCATATGCTCCTTATCTCGGCATAATCGGCTCGTCTGTCTCGCGCGGGCCGCGGCTATTCATTTACATGGAGACTCATAGGTGCAGCTACAGCAGGTCGGTGCAAACTTCTCGGAGTATCTGTAGTAACAATGGAAACCCGCCCACCTCTCCTGTGATTGGTCCGGCGCAATTAGCAGCCCAGAGGTTGGGGGGGGTGGATGCAGTAGGTGCAGTGGTTGAGCGACACCCGATGGAGAGAAGGAGCTACTGCAACGCCTCTGAGACAAAGATGTGAGAATTTCTTCCCCCGCTCTTTTCTTATGTTTGTTGTTCAGTGTTGTGTGATTATTTCATGGACTTCTTTCAGTGATTTATTATATCTTACCCGAGTGTGAATAGGAAAAGGGGGGTTGTCACCGGTGTAATGTATAATGTTTATATGTGTGCTTTTTTAAAAATGTGTTTTAGGGGTTTGGACATGCAATTTTTCACTGGCCTGCTTTGTTTGGCACTTGGTTTTGTTATGTGGGTGGCACATGAAGTGGTGGTCCTGTGTGAAGAACTGATTCAGAAAATACTGCCCGGTATTGTTATTGAAAGAGAACAAGCGGTTGATGGTTACACTGCAATCATCAAAGAGTGGAAAAGTAGTACAAATTATGTTCTTAAACATTCTACAAATTATCTGATTATAGGTTAGTGCATCTGAACTCTGTCAGGCTCAACATTATGATAGTGGGCCTGGAAGGGAGTCGGTGTCACGGTGAGGTCAGCGTCACTTTGTGTACAACACCATCAAATAATCTAAACATGTGTCATTCGGCTGGATCCAGGGAACGGTTTGACATTTGTGTTACAAAAATGCCCGCTGAGAACAATGCTTTAACTAGGCTGAATGTGGGCTTTGTGGTTTGCACATTTTCAAAATCCAAACTCGACACTTTGATCTCCAAGAACCAGAGGTAGCCTGTGAATCTGGCCGTCTTCGGGCCCCAGGATGATGAAACCTAAGCAGGGCAGAGACTCGGAGGGCTGATAGATCACCTCGTTAGATTAGTTTTCCGGGCAACTGCTGCCAAACATCTGTCTTTATTTCACTGGGGCAAACCCTGACATTTGTGTGCACTTGACCTATATGGAGGTAAACATTTTCAGGCTGGGAGACTCATACTAGGTCTCACTCGATATTACAGGCTAAATAATGATGAAAAGTGGCTTTTGGAATTTCAATGAATGGTATTTCATCACTGTGTACTCTCTCTATATATATTACTGTGAAGTTTACCACTGTACAAATATAAGAATCTGTTATTGTATTTCTTTTGGTTCAGCCAATTCCCACTGCCACTATATCATCACGTTTCCCCCCCCCCCATGCACAATTAGTTTCCTTTCACCAGCTCATCTAGAGGAGAAAAAAAAGTGATTCTAGTCAGCTGCCACTGAAGGGCAGCATTGCCAAGCCATAAATCAATAACGCTGCATTCCAGTGCCCTCATAAAGTTGAACTAAAAAAAACAAAACAAGAAACAAACAAACAAAAAAAACCCAGCGCCATGCAAGTTGCATATTAACATGTAAATACATCTTGCATAACCTCATATAGCATCTCTGAGATTGTGTCCTCAGCATCATCCCCTTTCTCTCCTGAGAAGTCATTTCCTCATTGTTAGCATACGATAGTGAAATTGAAGAGAGAAAGATTTTCAAAGTAACCCTCATAGGAGCTGTGACTGAGGGCTCAGCCTAAGCACGTTTGCCACGCTTCTCATCCAAGCAGCACGCACAATGACTTTTAGAAGCAGATGATTTAGGACTGGAATAGTTAAGGGCACGCACTTCCTGTATTTTCAGACAAATGGTCACATTTTAAAATGTTTTTTTATTCTATATAAATGTATATGAAGGATTCCCCTAGGTTATTTATTGCATTATTTAAAAACTAAACAAAAAAACTTATTTGCTTTTGAGGAGGCCTTAGCTAAAGGTCAAACTCAACTCAATGCGCCTATCTTCTATCCCCTGCCTTGTTTCAGACAACACAACTCAACATTAAAGCCTGTGACAAATGAAACCAGTTTTATCGTGATTGGGTTTTTTGGCATTGAAAAGAGCAGGAGTAATTCGTATAACGTCCCCCGGGCTTCAATGCGGCATTCATAAATGGTGTGCCACTCTATCCTCTCTGAGCTTATAACAAGATTTAGAGGCTTTCCCTGCCAGATGATAGAGTTTTACAGAAGGAATAGGCGCTCTTATATTTTGCCACGGAGAGTTGAGCAGTTGGGCTGTGGCTCTGGGAGGCTGCTGGAAGATGCTCTTGGCTGAAGAGTTCCTCTCTAGTCCTCTGATAAGAACGCAAATTCAAATCAACTTTCATTTGCTATTAGGAGGACTCAAATTTGAGCTAAAACGATTCAAACCCAGCAGTATAATGCCACTACACGCGTAAATTGTTTTGGACCTCTGCACCACGTACATTAGGGCTGAACGATTATGGAAAATAATCTAATTGCGATTTTTTGCCCCAATATTGCGATTGCGATGCGATATGCGATTATTTTTTAAGGTATTTGTCTTCTGTATTATTAAACAAAGACAAGCAATACATCATATAGTATGGCCAATACTATATTACATTAATTTTAAACTGTTCTTTCCTGGAAGACAGACCTCTGTTATGATGACATGAGGTGATGCATGAATTGATGACTGACATTTTTATTTAACTTCTTCAATCACAACAGTATATTTGAACATACACAATAGTTTATTTTTAGCTTACAAACATCTGAGCATAAAGTGCTGACAAGGAACCCTGGTGTAAACATTAAAATGAAAGTCAGTACAATGTGCAGATTGCAGAAATATACATAAAAAAAATCAGTGGCTTTACCACACTCAGTTTTTCGACATCTGTGAACTACTAGACAGTCATTCAATTAAAAAATAATATTAAATAAATAAAACTAATAAATAAAAAATACACACATCTTACTGATCTCTGCAGTCAGTAACATTACACATAAAGTGCAAACATAATAGCAATTGTATAAACACACACACAAACACGCCTTTAAAGTTTAAAGGCGTGAAATTGGACGGTCTAGTTCTGATTAGCGTCACCGCTGTCTCGGTGGAGTTTAATAAACTCGGCCGTCTGCTTCTTGCTATCTAAAATATAACCAGACACTGGTGTAAATTCTCGACTGTCTCATACTTCTGTTTAATAAGTTTTCTGTTTGACGTTTAGTCAGCTGTGTGAAAACCAAGGAGGAACCCACCCGGGGGATTAATAAAGTTTTATTTTATCTAATCTAATAACTTTAATCTCAGCCAAACCGATTTACTCACGAACAAACAAAACACTGAAAAAAGCCCAACAATAACATTTTTAGGTTGTCTAAGTGACTTATATATTACGTTTAACCCGAGCAGCGAAACTCCGCGGTGATCTGAAAATGATGTGCCGGGAGTTGTGCCGTTCTCGGCCGCATCAGTAACCCTCGAGCTCCCGGCTAGCTGTCGAGCTGGTGGGTAGCAGACGCCTCTGAAAACGTCGAAGCACTTTTGCAAATATGGGATATCTTGATAAACCGAGCAGATATTTGATGTTTACACAACTACTTTCTCGCCTGAAAATATGTTAAAAGTTTATTTTGTGACCCAGAAAGATTAGTATGAGTAATTTTAAAACTTAGTAGCGGCCGCCATTGCTGGAAACTGGAGTTTGGCTGGGCCAAACTATGAATTCTGGGATATGGTAGTAATTTGGACAGCCTTCGGCGCGTCGCTGTGACGTAATCGGTCTACAAATGCGGCCTCAGGAGGATGCAGCCCATGAATTGTATAATATAATCGCAGTATAATCGCAGCCTTTGCGGTTAGAAAATTGCACTTGATCATGTCGCGATATTATCGCAAATGCGATATATCGTTCAGCCCTAACGTACATCACCTTCTCAGGAAGGACTTGCTGTTTCTGCACATTGAATTGGAGAGGTGTAACCTTGACTAATTGATATACTGTCACATTTGATTTCCTACCTATAAATCTCCAGTAAATTGGACCATCTCTGCCATTTCCCCGGACAATGATTCATCCACTCGCATTGTGGGTGTCTATCTTAAGAGTCCTTATCAAGATTGGAGCTCTCTCTCTCTCTCCTGCTCTCTGGTCTTTTTGTACTGTGCTGCTTTTGTTCCTTTACCTTTCTCTCTTTTTCCTTTTCTTTCTGTTTGCTGACTGCTGTGTGCAGTTCAGTACCAATCCGGTGTGAGTAACTTAATTGATTTTTTTTTTATTCCACAAAGAATCGCTTGAGTTTAGTGGCCTTTTTAGCATGCAAAATGCTGTTTTGTGTCTTTTCTGAAGGCAATGGTGTTCAGGGGAAACAATGCTATTTGGACTTATTCATTAACAGGACTTGTTTTTTTATTGTTTCGTAGCATTTCACCTTTATTAAATGTGGACAGAGTAGATAAAGACAGGAAACACAGACTGAGAAAGGAGAGTATGGCATGCAACAAAGGACATATACAGCAAAGTAGTAGTATTAACAGAAATTCACTAACTCTTTTAATAGATATTTATTACATATGAAGTAATCCAGACAACAACAACAACAACAAAAAAACCCATAAACTGTACAGTAAAAGCTATCACATTAAAATCTAAAAACATTCTAAAAATGCTGCACTCTCCCTAAAAATAGACTTTTACAAATAAAAAATGAAGATTAGGATATGCAATCCAACTCTCCTAGAATATTAAATTATTAGAAATTCTTATACATTAACCAATCATCATTGGTTGATTAGTCTTTTTATAGCAATTCATGATGTAGTTTTATATGCTGTTTGATATCAAACATGATCTTAAACAGTATTTTTGAAAAAGAAGATGAGAACAGCATAAAAAGAAACTATTTAAAAAATACTTCATATAATCTATGTACACTACTGTGCAAAAGTATTGAGTCACCCCCCGTTTCTTTATATTTTGCTTCAGAGGATTTTTAATCTTTAGTGGTATTGAGGAATAGTTCAGTGGCAAAAGTTTGTTTTGTCTTTTTTTGACATTTCCACTCATTTTTAGTCCAGTCCTTGTATCTGACCATTTTCAGATAAATGTTTTTTAAACTACATAACACAGAATCATGAATCATTAAGCATAAAAGAGGCACATAACATAAGGAATGAGCCAGTGGTGTGTCTAACCTTGCCAGAAAACTTATCAAATAACCAATTTTAACCTCCTAGGACCTGACGTCCACATATGTGGACATCACATTTTGGGTTATTTAGACTAAAATACTCAATTTTGTTCTACATGGGCCTGATATCCACTTACGAGGACATTATACTGCCACTGTTCTATCAAAATTTCAAACGAATATCCTCATATGTGGCTCTTATTTTTCTTAAAAACAAAATAAGGTAAAAAAAAAAAAATCAGGTAATTCTTTGTTTTTACATTCATCGGGCCCCAATATGCCCAAATATAAAGAGAAATTAAAAATGCATGTCGTGGAAGAGTTTGGGTCTTAGGAGGTTAAATGGTATCTTTAGATACTTTCTAACTAGCAGCCTTTCTCAAAATATTATTGTTTTTGTACAAATTTCTTTAGTTGAATCCATGAAAAATACCAGTTTCACAGGTATAAAATAGTATTTTTGCACCAACAAGGTGATGCTCGAAGAACTAAAAACTATCTTTAAAAAGGAAACTGGACCAATGGACTGGACCAAATGAAGAATTATCAGCACTATAAAACTATATAAATGATCTATAAAACATATATTTAAGAAAAGGAAAAATCCAGCAAAACCCTGACACAAGACTAAGAATGCCTCTGACCATTAAGGTGATCCAACTGCTGTTCACCAAAATCTCATCAGAATTGGTCTCAGTGGAAGGGTGGCTGTCAAGAAGCCATTCATAATGAAGGAAAGCAAGGAGAAAAGGTTGAGGTATGCCAAATTACACAAGAACTGGACTGGGAAAATCAGTATCAACGAGTCTTATGGAATCCAAAGGAGGTCAGAAAAGAGACACAACATGAGGGTCTAGATTCATCTGTAAAACACGTTGGAGGCTCATGGTCATGGTTTCCAAATCGATTGAATTATGAGCACAATAATATTTTGATCCACCATTCAGTACCATCTGGAAAGTGTCTTATAGGCAGTGGCTTCATTTTCCAGCATGACAACGATCCCTAATACATTACCAGTGCAATGAAAGCATACTTGGATAGAAAAATGTTTAGTGCATTACTAGGGATACATGGATTGGCCTCCCCAGAGGTTGCACCTCAACATTAATGAAGCAGTGTGGGATCATCTTGAGAGAAAACTGACCAGAAGTCAAAGAAGAGCTTTGAATGTCCTTCAAGAAGCCTGGAAAACTATTCCTGAAGATTACTTAAGAAAGTTCAGCCTGTGTTGAAGAATAAACACAGTCATATCAAATTATTGACTTTTAAGCTTGTTAGAATTCTACAAACTCTTTCCTAGCAAAAGACAAAGAAATGAGTGGTGGCTCAAGACTTGCACAATACTGTAGTTTATAGCTCTCATTTATTTCTTTGGACACTTAAAGGGAAGTAGAGCAAGCTGTGAACACAAGGCTGACACATTAAAAAGTTCACCATTCGAATTCATTAGGAATCCTGTTTCTTTCCAGCTTAGCTCAAGTTTTCATCTCTCCCAATGGAATTATCTGGCTCTTTCGCCCCTCAGTGCTCCACTATGTTCACTCACTAACTTTATTTCTCTGCCATTTGGAAAGTGTCACAGAGTGTGTTTCTCAGAGTTTTTTCACACAGACACACACACAGACACACACACAGACACACTGCTGCAAGAAACAACTCAACATTAAAGTTGCGTCCAATAACACTAAAGCATTTTGTTGAAAGGTACTAAGTATGCCTTATTGTTGACCCATATACATAATAAAGGAAATAAACACAAATGTAAAGCTCTATGCTCTTTCTCTGCATTTCTAAAGATTACATGATCACAAAGTGGAAGTTTAAATCACATTGGAATTTTGTCACCTGAAATGTATGTACATTTTTGATGGAATTTGTGTGCTTAAAAGCAACTTTTGGCTATAAGTGTTGTTGTTTAAGGAGTAACTGCTCAAAAAATGAAAGGAACACTTTGAAAACACATCAGATTTCAGTGGGGAAAAATCATGCTGGATATCTATAATGATAAGGACTGGGTAATGTGCTAGTAATGACATGATGCCACATCATTTGATGGAAATGAAAATGATCAACCTACAAGGGGCTGAATTCAAAAACACCCTAGAAATCAAAGTGGGGCATTTGATCAGTGAGAAAATGAATGGTGTCTTGGGGCATCTGCTTGCAGATCTGAACCAGGGCATCACTGAACTCCTGGACAGTCTGAGGTGCAACCTGGCAGCGCTGGACTGACTGAAGAATAATGCCCCAGAGGTGTTTTATTAGATTTAGGTCAGGCGAACCGGGGGGACAGTCAGTGGCACCGATTTCTTTATCCTCCAGGAACTGCCTGCATACTCTCATCACATGAAACCGGACATTGTCGTGCACCAGGAGTGACTCAGGACCCACCGCACCAGCGTAGGGTCTGACAATGCATCCCAGGATTTCATGTGCAACCTCTGTATGCTTGTTTCACTAAACACTAAAGCAGTTAAAACTTTTTAACATTTCAATATCCCAGAATAGTAATTGACTTGATGTACTCTGATCAGAAAGAGCTCTTGTAATTTTTTGAACAGCATATTAAAATGTGATGTTTTGATAAAAAAAGATGAAAAGGTCAGCCCTCTTTGAGTATCCTGTTGTGTTAGTATAGTGTTAGAATATTGTTATTATTAAAAAAACTGAAGATCAGCATAACATGCAGCATGCTCATGTCACATTAAGTGCAGAGTGGAAGATGCTCCGGTGTTTATTTATAACTATTTTATGGACATGAAAATAGAGTGTACGATTTAACACAACTGTTCACTTTTTAATGTAATCAATAATTAACAAGGCAACATGTTTAACATGTTTGTTAGTTATTAGGAGTGTATGGCTAATACTGTCATCTACAGTCGCCTCTAAATATCAATAAAGTTCACCAAGTGGTAGTTAGTTTTTACCTGTTTTTTTTCCTGTAGGTATTGTGGTAAGTTTATCAGAGCCCTTTTATCCCTAAACAGTCATACATTTGATAGTTGTAGACCTGAAAAAAAAGCAAAAGTTACTGTTTTCTCTGTGACTTTTCTTTGTCAGTCTCTCGCACTCTTTTTTCATTCTTGCTTCAGTTCATTGGGGTCTGTGGGTATTCATTTATGCGCAGCTTTGTTAAGATTCTCTCACAGCCTGTCAGTGGGGTTGGAATCTGGACTTTGCCTGGGCCATTGCAGCACCGTGATTATTTCCTATTTCAGTTATTCTGTCGTAGTTTTACTGCTGTGCTTGAGATAACTGGCCTCACATTTGACTCTAGAATACTTTGATATACAGAGGAGTTCATGGTCAACTCAATGTTTGCAAAGTGCCCAGGTCCTGTGGCTGCAAAACAAGCTCACATAATTGCTACTCCACCACCGTGCTTGGCAGTTAGTATGCGGTGTTTGCTCTGATATGCAGTGTTTGGCATTGTGGATTATGGCCAAACAAACCTAAGTGTGCTGCCATATTCTGTTAGAGAGCAGAGCTGAATGTTTTTGGATTTTCAAACTTTAACACTTCACATGCTAACCGAAGCCTGTAGAGTTAAAAATATACCTTTTGTTTTTTGTTTTTTTGTCTTTTTCTGACCTTGAGCGGAATTTGCCAGGACGCCCACTCCTGCGATGATTGGCAGCTGCGCTGAATGTTTCTTCTTGTGCATAATTTTTCTCACTATAGAATGATGGACTTCAAATCATTTAGAAACAGCCTTATAACCTTTCCTAGATTGATGGGTAGCAACAATTGCTTAGCATCATTGCTGATGTCTTTCTCCCTTGGCATTGTTCCTTGGCAACACACGCTGAACACGCTAAACCAGCAAACTTTGATTTGATTAGCAGCACCTGGCTGCTACTTACCCTCGTAACTCCTATGAAAGCGGTATGGATGCATTTTTTCACACATCCCTTCTGCATTCTGGCCTAATTTTTGTGAAATCAATCAATGACACTGTAATATGTTTTGTTATTTATCTGAGGTTGTGTTTACCTAATTTTAAGACCTGCTAAGTACTAGATAATGTTTTCTTATGTCCTGATACATAGAACCTTAAAATGTAAAAAGGGTCTACTTTCTTTCAATTCTAAGCTTTTTGAAGTATACTGAATGCATTACATATAGGAAGATTGGAATGAATATTATAAATAGAAAGGTGCACATCTATATTTGTAAAAACGTACATACAGCTTTAATATATATCAAAAAAACGAAGTTTCTCAGTGCCCTTTTTTTATTGTGTTTTTATGTTACGACAGTGAAAAGTATGCCACCGGAAAGAATTCATGAGATATGAATCACAAAACTGTGAGCTAATATCCCACTCAGATTCTTCATGCTTTGCTGCCAGCTCCATTATCAGAGGAGTGTTTACGTTTTGGGGTTTTAGGCATCAGATTGCTCAGTAACCCACAGCAGGTACAGCGATAGAGATATAATTTAGACTATCTTCTTGTAGACACTTGTGTATCTTGGATATGCTGGGAAGCCGAGTCCAATAAAGGGGTGAAATATGAGTGGGGTACATGTTTATATGAGCTTTTATACGTGCCAGGATGATGGTTTACTGCCTCTCTGTTCCCTGGATGTTTTCCGCGCTGTTTGTTTCTGAGGCTCGTGTGAGGCTGCCACCTTCAATAAACATTCACTACCCTTATCAAAACCTCTAAGCCAGACCAACAGCATGATCAAGAGGCACACCTGGGGTGACCCCAGAGGTAATCTACATTCCCGCCTCTCTTTCTGTGCCACCCTCTTCATTCATTTCTCCCTGTCTTATGTGTTTTACTTGCTTGGATTTCCTTTCAGTTTGGAATGGAAATAATATTTTGTAGAGGACACCAGTTTCGTTCCCTTGATTCGACTTCAGTGAATCCTCTGTGATATCATGTCATGACAGTTTACAACTCTTTTATGTGAGGCATTCCATTTCCTGAGACCGAGTGACCTTAGTCCTCTTCATCAACCACGGGCACTTTTGTTTATCTCCTTAAATTTCACTCCTATTCTCAACACAGCATTCTTTCTTAGCTGCACACTGATTGCTGGGAAGAAAAATACCAGTTTACTCAGGTCAGTGTTCACATTTTTTCCCACACAGGGTGAGTTTACCTGCACTCTACAAGATAAATAACTTTAATGCTTTCACTTGAAAACGGCTCTTGTTAAACAATACAACTGCATTCCTCCATTCATACAGCTGAATGGTCAGGCTCAAAAAAAGAAAGAAAATAATACAAATGGAAGCTCTGAAAAGGCCATCCACCAGAGAAAAACACACAAAGAAGTTATTTTCAGCACACTGTAAGAGCAAGAGTTTAAAATGCCCCGGCAGAAACTGCAAAGGTTTGATTGCTTGAAATGAACAAATTACTTTTTGAAGTGTTATTTTGACTCTCTTTCTAACCAACATAGATACAATGAGCAATGATAGTGATGCTGCTCGTGACACTTTGAACTGTAAATTTGATAGAGTCTCTTAACTGCTCAAATCCCTTTGTTCAGGGCTGAATATCATACAGGGACCACTTTAGTATCATCCTGTTATGATAACAACTCCTCAGAGAACTATGCTGAAAACGTCATTCACATTAGTATGATTCACATATAATCTGATTTTAGATTTTACAGTCATTAGCCATAAAGTGAAGAATTAAAGTGGACATTTTAAGCACTTTTATTTCAACAGATACTAGGATGGATGGATGGTTGATCTGCAGCAGTGCAGATCTGTGTGATTTGAGGGGTATTCTGAGGTGAGTGGACTGATCCAAACATCCATTGTACCAACACTGGTACTGGTATCGAATTGATACTAGCATGATAGGATCAATACTTTGTTTTTCTCCGGTAAGTTCAGTATGTTGCCCACTGACTGGTGTTAAACAATAATTTTTTGGAAATGAAAAAAATATACCTCAAACATGCACTATGAAAAATGTCTGATGCATTTTGTGTTAACGGTCACACCTCTTTAATTTATAGCCTATATAACGTTTAAACATCAGGACTTGACCCAATGTGCATTTGAAACAAGCTCATTTACATTTTGGGTCTCCACAAAAACCTAGTTTTAAAGTACATGAAAAGCTGAAAGGTTGGTTTTATTGTGTGTTATTATTGTGGCAAAGAAAAATTATTGTGATTTAGTGGTGGAAATGTGCTCAGAATCTGGCTAATTGATGATGATTCATAAATCATGACACACATGCTGCCTTTTGAAGTCTAAAGCATTGGTATTAATATTGGTATCAGCAGTAATGGCTGTATATTTTCTTGCTATTGGATCAATATCAAAATCTGCAGTATCGCATAGAAGTAATACTTTGCACAAGGTTCTACACAAACATGAGTGCGACATTGGAGAGCAATGACCATCGTTCAGCTGTCCCACAACACAGACATGAATGGCCTCCTTCATGCTGTCCGGGACAAACAGAACTACGATGCTACGATATCGCTGCGTCTAGGCAGGATTCAGACTTACAGGTGTTCAGTCATAATCCTGCAGATAGTAGCTTTGGACTATTGGCTCCTCAGCTAAGCACCAAATGTCTCAGCCTGGTTGCAATAAAAGACAAGTCATTAGATCTTGGAATCCTGAATACCTGTACTGGATTTTGTTCCAAACATCTCGCAGAGATGGACTGGGAAACAGCAAAGTCAGTAGTATAACTGTTGTTTGATAAACTCTGAAGATACTTAAATTTGTAACAACTTTGAGGACTGACCAGTGTATTGCTAAGAAACTCATTATTCCAGTATTTGAGAAGAAATATGTGTGTCCAGCTAGTGGATGGATGACTTACAGTTAATAGTGTGAAGAAGTAAGGTGCTTGGTATGAGCATGACAGCATGAGATTAAGGCTCAGGAAATCTAAGCAACCAGTACAACAATGAAATACGAGTTAACCTTTATCAGCATATTTGGGTAAATTGAGGTAAGTTGAGGTTACCTTCACTAATGACAGACACCTCTAACTGAGGCACGTTCAAATATTAGAACTACCTAGTGATGACTACAATACCTCTGCAGTCCAGTTGCTTGAATTTCTGTTCAAGTTCTACTTGGGTAACTTGTAGCACTGTTGAGTGTCAGACAGTCCCTAGAAGCATGTAGCAAAATCAGCTTTGTGGGGCATGCTTTTTGCTGCAGGTAGGGCAGATACGGTTGTAACATTGAGGTTTTTATGTTTGCAAATCTATGAGCAGCAGCAGTCTTTCTAAAGTATACTCTGCTCTTTTATCAGTCCTTTTCAACTAGCTGCATGTACTGTCCACAGCAAGACATAATGTAAAAAAAACTGCATGAATGTACTTGTTTGATATTCATCGCAGGTTAAGCTTGATAGGGAAGGCTAAATCACTGGACAAGATTAACATGATGACATTTCTTCAGCAAACATCTGAAGGTGGCATGTTAACATGAATCCCTGAACTCAGTGATTCCTTCTGATTTTTAACATGAAAGTCAGCGGACTGAATGTAACATTAACTTTACACCCATATCCGCTGCACTTGGTAATCCTTTTTCGAAATGTCAGCGTACTGCCTGAGTTTTTCTTTCTTTTTTTCCAGCTGTATTTCTGCAGCTTCTCGTCAATGACCCATTTCCTTTGAAGAATCACAACAGTATCAAACATTGCTAACAGAGACATAACAACATGCACTGTACACAGTAGTACAATGGGACACACGTGTCTCTGGTTAACTTGCCCACTTCCGAGAAATTGCAATGCATGATTCTTCCCTGGGAACTGCAAAGGCTAATTTGGCTTGTTTCTATTTTTCTCTCTGAGACAGACTGGATTCGTTCTGAGTTTAAGTGCATTCCTCATTATTATGTGTTTTTAAAGCCAGGCCACTTCTACACTATATTGGTAATATGTTGTCTAAACCAGCAAAGATTGTTAGCGTTTCCAGAAGACATTAGCCTGAGGATGTATTACCAGTAACCCTTTTCCTGATTTATTGCAGTTGTCACGAAACATAAGCCTAAATGATGTAGTTTTCAAACTATCAAGATTTAATGCCACCAAGCCCCCAGAGCCTGTTAGTGAACTGCAATGACCATAATTCAATGCACCTACATGACAGAGTGCATCTGTGCTTCAGAGCATCAGGGTTCCTCTGATTTCTAACGTGTCAACTCAGGCTGAAGTGGAAGCCAGCTTGAAATGTTGCCCTGACACGCAGGTAGAAGAACCAGCAGTCACACTGCTGTGTTGCAGTTTCATTAGCTCATACAAGTGGCTTTGGCTGGTGCACTATGCTGAAAAACGATGTCATCTAGCTGCTGCAATCCGCACATTTCTCACTGTGACTGAGCAGAAGTCCAACTTTATAGGGGGAGGTATTTGGCCAAGTTTTATTTTGTTAAGGTCAAGTCCCGTGTAAATACTAGATGGAAAAGGCAAAGGAACTATTGCTTTCTACACCTTGAAGTAAATATTTCCAGATAAAAATAAAGTCTTGACAATGTGCTTGAATTTTTACCTCCAGTATATTTATTTGCTCAAACGTAGCAAAAACTGTAAAAGGGTGAAAGTTTTTGGTCTGCATAAATGAGTTTGACCTTGGAAACCTCGAGCTGTCACTTTGCATTACGACTTTTGTGCTGATGATCTCAGCTCCTTCACGCCCTCTGTCTCCTTCCCTCCATTTCATTATCTCTCCAAATATCATAACTTATTCAGAAGCCCTTAAAAGGGAGACTATACCCTGACACAGCAATATCCACCTAGAGTCTGCCAGTTCATTAAAAAACTTCATCAAACATGCACAACACAAACATGCAGAGAGGAGCACACTAAGACACATGCACACACAAGCTAATTCAGCTTTCTGGGAAGCCTTGCCTTGTGGTGCTAACAAGTTTCCCCTTAGTTCTCATATAAGTGTCTTACCAGGGTGCAAAGGGTCCACTTTAAAAGGCCTTTGTTGAAACTCATGGCTGATAGGTTGGCTTGGCTTTAGGCTGAAAAAAGTGAAATGCACGGGACTTTTGGAGAGAGCGTGCTTGCCGCAAACCTGTGCACAACCTTTGTAGCTTTCTTTGTCACAAGCGAAAAAAGGCTCAACTGAAATTTTTATACATTATGTTGTCAACTGTCACACGCTCTGATCATTTTCCCTCCTGGCATCCAACATTTAAATTACCCGCACCTGGTTGCCATGTTGGTTGCATGTTTTTGATGAAAATCACTTGCCAACAAGGAATGCTTTTCAATAGTCTCTGAGTAGCATAGCTTAGGGCTTTATTAGGGACCATACGCCTGTCTGACAACATACTCCCGATGTTGTGTTAAATCCCATATGCAGCTGTGCGTTACTCAGAGCGTCTTGCAGTACTCGTGTGTGTGTGCGCGCACGGCTGGGTAAACGGCCCTCTTCAGCTTTATTACCTGGCCATGAATCATGAGCCTTCATTACAGCCTGCTCATTGTGCTCTGAAGGTTAAGCAAACCAATTAGAGTTCCCCACACGCCGTTGGGGTTCTCGGCAACAACTGCATCCCTACGTCTTGCATTTTAAACAGGCAGATGAGAGCTGGGATTAAAGAAAGAAAGAAAGAAAGCAAAAGAAGTGAGAACTGGGAAGGAGGAGGCTGGTAAGAGTTAATGATTGGCAGAACAAAGGAAGAGAAAGAAAATATAAGATGGGGGAGAAAAAAAGAAAGAGGGTGGGAAACAAGAGGAGAGGAAGAAAACGAGGAAAAGAAAAAGCTGCCCTATTAAAAGAAATGACACCGTCATGGTTCACTGAGCACCTGCACTGGGCAGCGGTACCCCTGTGCTTAATGCTCTCTGGCTGTCAGCGCCACAGTCAGCAGCACTGCCTGGATGCTCCCAGGGGGAAGCTGTGTTGGTCTATGCTCTCGATTAACTCGGCCGCTTATTAGAATAGATACCAGGCAAGGACTCAGCCAACCAAAGAGCAGGTCCAATAGAAGGAGGACGTGGCGCTCTGCAGTCATAATGTGAAGTATAATTTCCGAGAACTCCTAAGCAAGTCAGACGCAAGGTTTTACATACAGGCGAGATGCCGTCAGATTCTTTTGTTATACTCAAATTCAAACTCCTTACTGCGCTGGTTTTGACTGATACACAGAGGCATTTTAATTGCCATCGCATTTATATTTCTTGGATGAATAAGTAAACGTGTCTGTCAGGAGGACGTAAAAGCTGGCATGCATCTGCATCCGGAAGAATTTGACACCTTGTGCTGAGACTGTGAAAGCACTCGTGTCTCTCTCATATTCTAGCGGGCACCCTGGGGATTCAGGTACACTGAAAGAACTGTCAAAAGATGTTTGGAGAAACGGCTGAAATTATAGCTTTCATCCACACGCAAAGCAGATAAAGGTTCCAGAAATTGGCTCTTTTCAGTTCAGCACAAAGAAAGGTCACTGCGTTGGCGAATTGTGACAAGATGTAGTGTTCAATAGCATGCAGCTGGATGTTTTTGTTTGTTTTTTTTGTCATGGAAGATGCAAAATTTTACACAATCGCTGACCTTCTCCTACGTTTGTAGATATTCTAAATAAGTCGGAATTTAAACTCTGCTTTTGTGTGTGCACTTTTAGAAGAGGAGACATAGGGACGAAAAATGGGCGAGCGAGCGCAATCTCGTCCCTGAGATATAAAGATGTGAGGCTGGGAAAGGCTGACGATGGCACACTAAGTTGCCATATTAGCATTTCAGAAGGAATAGTAGAGGAATCAGCTAAGAAACTAAAAGGCTGCTTCAGCACTGACTGACACAACCAAAGACTGTTCAGCAGGAGGAGAAAAAAAAAGAAAACTCATCCTCCTTTCTTTCTTTCTGCCTTTCCTTCCAACTCCACTCAGCCAGAACACCACTTAAAGACGAATGACTGTCAGGCTTTCATTGTGGCTGATCCTTTTTAAGCTAGAATCATTGTTGGGGCGAAGACTTATTCATATTTCCACACAATCACCACCATTATTTTTCTTATAGGAAAAGGATGTTGTCTGTCTCCAGTGGTCAAGAAAAGGTCAAGACCAATTATAAGCAGTGAAAAGTAAAAGAATTTACTGCTGTGCTGCACTGGAGTCGAGGCATTATCAATTTTGTTACTGTACACCTTTACTACAATTAAAACTCCTCCACATTTCACAGATTATGACTTTGCACTCCAACCATACGACCATTTTTAATAAATACAGAACTAAAGCTAAGCCAACATATATTACCTGCTGTTTTTATCGTCCGCACCAACAATACTTATACTTTTGACACACTTTGCAGTTTTTATACACGGCATTACTTTCCATACTAAAGATTTCTAGGAGATTTTTCTGATTTCATGGAAAGTTTGCCATTTTTCTCAATCCAAACAGACAGTGTGACCATCTGTATTTGTATGCACAGCTATTTACTGTATGTTTGCAGATGTATCACTGGCTGAACATGCTGTTCTGTTCCCTGATGTGTGTAATGCAGTTCCAGGAGCTGGCCTCGAAGTTAGGCAGTCTACTTGTCCCCCCTCATTCAGGCAAATTTCCTTGAAGTCGATTGGGGCTCAGAGGTCCCGGGTGCTGCCCCGTTAGCTTGACCTGCTTTAAAACGCTACCATCATCGGAGGAAAAGAGCCTTGAAATGCCTGTTAGTGCTGAGTTCCAGCTTCCCATTCACAGCCCTCTCAAAGCACCACTCACCGCAACCTGATAACAGCTCCAGGTGTCTGGGTGGCGTCCAAATAGCCGCCTATAGTCTTCACTCAGTTAGAAAGGCTCAGTCCTAGGGCCCATGCTTTCAATCTCTCCCCCCTGCTCTCCCCTTATTATTCTCTCTCCTACTCCTCCTTTCACACATCCACTCATCTTCCCTTTGCCTCTTTCCTCTGCCTGGGAAGCCTTGGTTAAAGGCTTTTTAAAATGATGATTGTGCATCGATAAACACGGTTACCAAGTTTCTTGTCAAAGTCACTCCAGTCTGTACAGTCTTCAGTTCAATGCCTTTCACCACCGGTTAAACTGCAGGCTGAGATGGGAGTCATATTTACTGCTGTCAGCAACTTTATTATAGCTTATATTGCTCTGGAAGCTGCAGTTTTCATATAATTTTTTTTTGTAATGTCACCTCTCTTGGGACAGTTTGTATAAGGCGAGGTAAAACCATTAAAGTACTTTTTTCTTTTTTCTGCTATTGTATGGCTTTTGTGCATTATTCATGTGCTAGGCCGTTTTGGGTAAATTACTTTGGGGCATCCCTGTTCTCATATTAAACCCTTAGGAAGTGTATATTTCTCTTATTTTTGTTCCATGTTGAGAATACCACCCCATTTTTGTTGCAATTGGGAGATTTTGGTTTTGATAACCTTGAGTCAGTGAGTTCTTCTTAGAGGTAATCCTTTCACCTTTTCCACCCTTTTCTTTTTCCACGCTGCAGTTAAGTGCTCTGACTAACTCTTTCCATATTCTGCTTAAAAACAGCAGTCACCAAGGTTCACTTGCTGAATTAGATTTAGCTGTTTTAGTTTCCACTATAAAGAAGAGAGCTGTAATATTATAACACCATAAAAACACTACACTGCAATTTAGTGGAATCCGCTAATCTTCTTAGACTTAACGTAGGTTTTATTGTTTGGAAGTTAATTTAACAGTGATTTGTATCTCACTCAAATAGTCATGAACATTAAACAAAAAATACATGCATTTGGAAAATATATTTAAATAAAAGTATTCTTTATGCAAATCAGCCTTCTCAGTGTTATATTTTAAAATAACGAGTACATGCCCATGCTCCAGTATTGTTTGGTTTGTTTGTATCTCCAAAACTGATCTTCTTCACCATACACAGGAAAGTCATAGAATTGGGGTAGCAGGTCTTGTTTAGGCCTGCTACCCCAGAGACTGGTCAGTGGCCCTTGGGTGGTTGGTGAGTTGTTGCTTTAGGGTGGCTGGTAGCTGACTGCCAACTTGGAAGATGCCAATTTATCTGCAAATTTTCACCATTTACTTACTTTACTGTTAAAAGGGGCAATGCAAACTGTAAATGGATGACATTTGCCTTCAAAGTAAAAATTGTGACTTATTGTTTCAAACAATGCATTTCAAAAGGGCAGCTTTTGAGGCAAATGGCCTCTGTTTCTGCTTTGGATTGGACTTACAGTTTTACTGTCTCTTGGCAAATAGTTTACAAGTGTTTGTGGCATCTATCACTGAACAACTGGGGGAACGTGGCAAACTGCTCACTACCAAAGCATTCACAAGGTTTTCAGAGTAGCATTGCACACCTCAACCACAACCACAACCATTTCCATTATAGTGACTGCCAGCTATATCCAGAACCACTGACTGGTTTCTGGGGCTGGGTGACTTGGGTCTTGTGTAAATAAATAGAAGATAAATACTGGACTGAAAAAGTAGGCCATTTTTGTAGGCCTCTGTAATGGTGCAGTTTTGCTTCGCTATATAAATGTCACATATAAATTTATGTTTAGCTTTTAGGTGGTTGTCAGTCAGTGTGATGGCTATTTTACCCCACTGGTAGCGTAGCGTAGGTATATGACAAAGTCATAATATCTGATATAGGTAAGACCCTTCAGGTTGTTGAATTGATTGTGTAGGAGGGGTTCAAGGGAAGAGAGATGGGCATAGATTTGGTGTATCATAGTAAAATATTGGATTATTATCACTGATGCCTTACCACATAAGCAGACTTCCTGCAGACTTAGCCTCTGTAGGCGGATATCAATTCTTTTGAACTTCCAGTGTAACCAAGAGATATCTAGCCCAAGGCGTCCTGTTTCATCCACCAGTCATTTACAATTAAATTTACATTTTCTAAAAAAAACTATTAAGTAGATTAATAGTTCTCGATAATAACCAGTGATTTCAAGAGCACTTTAGAACTTATAAACATGAACGACCATTTCTTGGCAAACTTTAAATTGAAATAATTAGTTAAATGAAGAGTGCAGTGAGAGTTCACTCAACTCATTAAACTTAACAAAGACACGAACAGCATATAAAAAGACAGGGTTTTGTTTCTATTTTAAAATTCTCCAGATTTTATTTTTTTCACTTTAAAGAAAGATTCGACTTTACTTACTTAAATTACTCTTAAATTGTTTATGTCTGCTCAAGATGGCAGAGATAAAAAAATTTTAGGGATTAGGAGTTGTTATTGTTTAATAAAGAACTGTCGCTTCAAACTGAAAAAAGTGAGTGGAAAGCAAATCTGACTGTAATGCTTGTGCGTGCGAGTCAAAAGCTGGTGATTAATCTGGAGTTTATTTCTTTCTACTTAATTCAGCTTAGCCGGTTTAAAATTTTTCAAATTAATTAGGAGACTAATTGTTCCACCTTCAAGTTGAGTTCACTCATATTCTCAAGGCGGTAGGGCAAACTTAGGGTTTTTTGAACTTATGCCGACTTATTTATAGTAAATGCAAATGCTCAGAAGTTCTCCTTCCACTAAAATCATGAGACTGGAATATGAGAGTGGTAGTTTGACCCAGTTTCTCTATTATCGCAAAATGTTGAACATGCAAAAAAAGGGGAAGATGAGCCTTAAAATGAGAAGACCCAGTATATCCCTGAGGCATATGGCTGGAATTAAATCTACCCAACCCAGGCAATGTGTTTGCCAAGGAAGGAGACATTCAAGTCGTTTTGATATATTCATGTTTCATTCGTCCACCTAGCACCTGTCTTCATTCCCTCCTTGCCTTCACTTGCTTCTTGGCTTCCTGTGTAGATGGCACTTGTCCCATGGGCCCTCTGGCACTCTAGGTAATGGAAGCACGGGGCAAGTGTCGGGTAGACGTAGATCATGTGAGAATTCTCAGCCTCCTGTCGTGGGATAATCGAGGTGTCATTTTCCTTGACCAAGAGGACACCTTCAGATGGCTGATAAGCTGATAAGGGGTGTCATTACCTATTGGATAATGTCCTGACAGAAATGATACATTTTACATATTTAACACTGCTCCAAGATTTTTAATTTTGGACTGTCAGTGCTGACTGCAGTGCGATTAGGAAATGATTTAATAGTCCCATTAAAATGCTGTCATTAATTTTCAGTTTTGATTCTATTTGAATTGCAGAATTGGCAGCCAAAAGACACTCTGGACTATTTTGAGATGAGATTCTGCTTTCACGCAGCTCAGCAAAACTGTGGTCAGTCAAAATGTGATTAACTATTTGCTAAACCCCTCCCATAAATAATGATGCCCTCATTAAGCATAGCACATATAAATGGGTACAACTTTGAATTACTTTTTTATGTAGATGTGAAATGTGGTATGATATTATTTTTAGCTTCCAAAAACAAAAACACTACGAGTACTGTAAGCTAATTAGATCATGTTATCAGTATCAGCTACCTACAGCAGCTTCCTGCTGAGCATTTCAGTAGCTAACTTCAGTACATTATGAGAGACTAGAGAAAAAAACTGTTTATGCTATTTACCATGCAGTAAACCATCTCTTTAGCAGGAACAGGAGCTGAGCCAGGCTACTATGTGAGAGTAGCCTGCAACTTTAGCCTGTCTACTGAGTTGTTATTGGATTAAGCCATAGTAGGAGTACATTTGAAAGCATGCTAGCTAGTCCTCATGCCTAAAACATACATGCAGTTAAAAATATTTAATAGATTAATTTTAAATTAATCAGCTGTAAACTGCAGTGTTCTGAAGTCTCAACAACAATATTTTGCCAAAAGGGCAAAGTGCTATGCTATCGGCTAAGGTTAGCAAGTTGTAAGGCACAGACACAGGTACCTGCTAGTTAATGTTAAATAACAGACCATAGGCGGTATTAAAAAATGGACGCAGCCACTGATTTCTAAAGTCCAATATTGTCTCCTCGAGATGATTGTTTCTGCCATTGCCTTTTTGGCAACTGATGATTGGCTAGTGACGTGTAATCAGCAAGATGTTAGCCAAAGAACTTGTAGTTTCATAGCACGGATAAACCTCCATTTTGAAAATGACCAAAATTTACAAAATAGACTTAATATTTTATTCAGTGTGAGGCCAGATGAGTGACTGAGTCCATAAATTTATAAGAAAGTGTTTACAGAGGTCAAGAAAGAAAGCTGTTTTCCCATAGTTTTCTACAGGATGGAAGTCTTTTTGCAAGTACGGTTAACACCATCCGGTGGCTTTCAGATAGAGTGAAGTTTTGAGACACTTCTGCACTGGCTTCTTTTTTCTGATGCAGAAGTTATACCCATGTTTTATACTATGTAACAAACCAATCAAATACACTGACTAAAACTGAAGCGCACACATCTTGTAAACACCTCGCCATACAGGAAGTCATCTTATTTGTCAGTAAATGTCCATTTAAATGTCCATAAAAAATCCACCGGCATCCTGTGCAATGAGAGGATGCCCGAACACCTTAAAGCTAAGATCTACAAGACAGGCATATGGCCAGTGCCCCTTTATGGAGCAGAATGCTCCCCGGCCACCAAGAAACACGAGCAGATCCTCAACGCCGAAATGAAGATGCTCAGGTGGATGGTGGCCTTGATTGTGTGACGAATGAAGATCAAAAACAACTCGGAGTTGCCCCAATTGAAAAGAAGATGCAGGAAACGCGAAGTCAAGAACAGCCCTCTGACTTGAACCTGGGGGCCGCTGACCCAGAGGATGACCGAAGAACGAAGAAGCGGTGGATGGACGCAATCACTGAAGATATGTGTGTGGATCTTGCCCCGGAGGACACCCGGGAACAATCCAAAAGGTGAAGACAGAGCCATGCATCGGACCCCGTGCTGGGAACACGCTAGGAAAGAGAGAGACTGAAATGATCAGTGTTAGGGTTTATGAAATAATATATTGCTAGGTCAACTAACACATTATTATTGAAAAGCAGTCCTTACAAAAACACATTTTAGCATAGCCACATTAGAACCACAGTTGTAGTAATTCATGGACCAGTCTTTAAAGAAGAAGAAATGTCAAATACTCTCCAGATATATATTCTTCTCTGCATGGAAACTTTTACAGAAAACAGCAAAGGGGGCAGCCAGTTCATCCAGCAATAGTGAGAGCATTATGTGCCAAACACATATTAAAAGTGACAAACTTTTACACATAGCAAGTTCCTCCTTAGAAATATGTACTTTGGTAGAACTTCCTGTTATTAGCTCAGAATCCAACATTTATGCTGAAGTAATGGAAAGGGTTTAAGTTGTCTGGAAGAGATGGAAAATCAATGCTGGCTAATATGTGCAAAAAAAGAAAATCTAATAACACCAAGTCTCACCCTGAAAAATTCAGTGCATGTGCGCATACAAACCCATAAACCTTAAGCTTCCTGTGACGCCAGCTGTAGTGTGTATTTCTGCTCCTGTTTATTCCCCCATCCCTCTCACTTATCTATGCCTTTCACTGCAGATGGTGCAACAAACAAACTGCAACCATTTGAGTCATGTTTCATAAAGGCAAGCCAATTACTGAAAACATATTCTTTCAGCCATTTTCTATGAATGACTTAAATTAAAGCGTTTTGGAGCCCAGTCCTATTTCCATCATAGAAATTTCTGTCTCAGGGTCCAATTTGCGACAGGGTGTGCCGATGGAAGCATTAGGCTTCCTTGCCGCAGTAGGAGGGTGGTATCATGATTAATTTAGGCTTGTTTTGTCAGCGCAGGAAGCCACAAAAAAAGCTCATTACAATCAGCTGGGTTTTGTCACAGTCCGGGCTCCCTCTTATCCCCCATAGCGAAGCAGAGCGATGCAGCCTCCGTGAATATGCATTGATGATGATTGCATGATTTATGCATGAGCGTCATGGAACCTTAAGACTATCCCACCCAATAGAAGTCCTTGAAATCATGAAATTAGAGCTTTTGTCTCTGTTCTTAAAGTGTTTGTGTAAGCCACTCAGCTACATCACTCACAGTCCATTCTCAAATGTGTGGGAACACAACTGAATAAGTGGAACTATAAGATAACAGTGACTTGTTTGTTTTAATATTTACTAAGTGCTTGTACAGAGCTATTAGGAGACATGTTGTAAGCTGTCATGTTTCCAAGCAGACTGCATTCAGTATTCAGTTTGTTGCATGTCTCTGTTTGACTTTGGGCTTTCACTGACATTACCTGCAATTAGGCTGTCATAATTGCCTAATTGGCTGATATAATTGACTTGCTGGCAATAGTCTTGAATCAGGATGGTGATTTATGGGTATATGAGCGTTATGTGAGTGATGTGTGCACTGACCTTCCTGGGAGCTCAGCTGATGTGGGTGCTGACCCTTCGATAAACACAGACAAGACCTCCCAGCCAGCCAGTGTGTATGTGACTGTTTCAACATGCCCTAGAGTTTTCCTGTTGCCTCTGATAGATGATGATGCGCTCCCCTGCTTACCAAGTTTCTGCACAGTTCCTGCCTCTTACACACAATACCTGACTGTAATATAAGTGGCTTGTGTGATGGAAACTTTAGAATTCTAAAGACAACTCCTATATATAAAAATTAAAAGTTTTTGGTAAGTTAGTGAAAAATGAAGGAAAATATGTCTA
This sequence comes from Aulonocara stuartgranti, assembly GCF_965226115.1. Lineage (NCBI taxonomy): Eukaryota > Metazoa > Chordata > Actinopteri > Cichliformes > Cichlidae > Aulonocara > Aulonocara stuartgranti. The sequence continues at coordinate 27,163,208 of NC_138940.1, forward strand.
AATGGAACAGCAATTCTACGCATCTCAAGTCAAGTCAAGAGTCGTGCATTGGTGTTCTGTCAGGGCAAGCACTGCTTCTCTGCTGAATTTTAAAATTAGGCATCAATTAAAAGCTGCCAAAGAGAGAGATCGATCTCCTTGAATCTCAAACAGTGTTCTGTTGTTAAGCTTTTGCCTGTTTACATCAACTAAATTACTGCTATCATCTGGCTGCAGTTGGCTATTGTCTCTGGAAGCAGGCTTGAAATCTACAGTGTGCTGCTTCTGACTGCCATGTCTGTGTCCCGTTAACAAAGCGTTGAGCTTGTGATCATGAGAGACCAGCAGCTTTTTTTGTTTATTTTGTCCATGAGAAACGTGGATCAACCTCTGGTCTTTTCATCAGAAACTGTCACGGCTGCCGAGGCGAGCCGTGTGGTGTTGGAGGAAAGGAGGACCCAAAATGCAGGCGATGACTGATGATTCGAGTGATGTTTATTTACAGGGTGGTGTAGTGGCAAACAGGCAGTGAGGGATGACAGGGAACTAAAGAAACCTAAACTGGAAAAACTAAATAACAAACCTGAGAACATACAAAACGGGGAGCGAGGCAGAGAGCCGCAGATGGCGAACAGGACACCGTGGAACACAGACAAACCAGCAACAGGCAGGAGGGCTTAAATACACACAGCAGTAATCAGGGGATAAGAGACAGGAGGGCAACACACCTGGAAGAAGTCAGAGCTGACGGGACAGGGGAAACGTAAACTGAACACACTCACATGAGACGAGGACCTTCAGAATAAAACAGGAAACTCAGACACAGAGAACCAGACAAGACACTGAACTAACTGAACAGACAGATTCACAAACAGACAATGTGACACCATAGACAGACAGAACACAGAAGTGGGACCAGGGTAAGCACAGAACAGAAACCTAACAAATGGCAAATCATAACAGAATACATACTCAGGATAAACAAAAGCATAAAGAAACACAAAACACTGAGTCGGCAGACTCAGGACCATGACAGAAACTGACGTGAGACCAGCATGCTAGACAAGCTGCTGCTGGCTTTGCTCGCCCCGCCCTGAGATCAGTTATGGGAAACAGAGCTTTTTATCATTATAACTTACCATCTATCACCAGATAGGTTTCCTCTTGTTAACCACCTTGGAAGAATTTGAGTGCAGTGTGATAATATTTTTAATAATTACTTTAGCACACTAGCAAATAAAGGCTCGATGGTGGAGAGGGGATGCCAAATCATACTATGTCTGGTTTAATAACAGAGGCAAGTCTAACAGGTATAGGCTCTATTAGCACTTTCAGAATTAGCACCCATGACATGTCACTTGATTGACGAAAATGCACTGAAGTTAATCAGTTGTTTTGCCAACACGATCTCAATTTTTCATCGATGCTTTTACTGATATAGATATAGACATTTAAGACACTCATACCTTTTAAGTTAGCTATAATTCATTGAATTCTATATTTTAATATACTTTTTAAATCAAGGTGTAAGCCTGCTTTTCTGAGCTCTTTAAATGTGTTCCCTACAGAGCAGCCACAGTGCAAATGGAATATAATGACTCGTTGTCTCTGAGTTAGAGTATAAAGAAATGAATGGCAAGTCAAATTCTTTATTTTAGACTGAAATCCACAGCTCTATGGATAGTATTCGCTTCCTTTTCCTGTCCACTCTGTGCACTGTATCATTAAACAAGCAGACACATCAGTCACTGACAGATTGACCACCATTGTAACTGACCTCTCCCTTCTAGTTCAGAATGAATGATGGAGGGAGGCTATCCTAACATGTTTTAAAAAAATTGTCTATTGCCTCCATCTGAAGAGTTGGCTGCACGTGTCGGTTATATTATTAACAGCAGCACTAAAAAGTACAAACCAATCTTGAGCCTCTGATGTCTGTTTTCATAGAAACTTTCTCACCTCTCACTGCAGACTCCAAATTTCCCTTCCACACATTTATCCCCTCCCACTCTCACTTTCCACTCCAACTTTCTTCTCTCCCTGCTCTCTCATCTCCCTGCGCTGAGCCAGATCTCTTCCATATTCCTTTTGCTCAGGTCCGCAGGCTGAGACAGACTTATTTAACAAGCGCCTGGCAGGCTGGGTGGTGGATGTGGCAGCTGTGGAACAGAGGTTGATGTGGCCCTTTGTACCACAGGAGAGTGAATCCCAGGGAGGGAGTCTCCAGATGGGCTCGGATTGCAGCAGTTCACCCCGGATCTCTCTAAATGAATGCCGTATGGAATAACGCTGCATATTTGAATGCTAAAAAGCAGATTGAGTGTGATTAATTACCTGACTGTATTTTAGTCTGCATTTACACACAGAATCGAGAGAATTTCCACTTTAGAATATGCAATAATAAAGCTAATTTCATATCTACAGGTAACAGGTTGGCATATATTTCCAATTAAGTGGGGTTTTTTCATATTCAAGCAAATAAAGAAGCTGACCTCTGACACCACGCATCTACAATGTGTGAGAGATGCTTTGATCTATAGCTATTTATTCTCTATTCTAACTTCTCCAAGCTCCTGGTATTCTCCCTGCGTGCTGCTGTGCTGACACTGCTTTCCTCTGCATCCCATTGATTCAGGAGCCCTGAGTGATAGATGGGTTTAATAAAGCAAGGTGCAGTCTCCCCAAATAAATGAGCAAACGCAGGATTTATTACCAACATCTGCATTTTAAGGGGAGTAAACAGGCCCTAAGCTGGGAAACAGTTTCATGATACTCGTTCAGCCCAAAGTCTGTGCCAGAAAAAGTATGCACACAGTTGTGCACGTAGACACTCAGACACTAACATGCCTGTTACACACTCTGGCTCATGCACATACTTCCACTCACTGCCTTTTCCCATCCACTCTGTTTCATCCTATCCTTCACTTAATTCTCACATCTTCTGCCATTCGTCTTTCCCTTCAATAAAAACAGAACCTTGGCTCTTCTGGGCATCTCTCTTCCTTCTTCTTCTTCTTCTCAGTTCTACACGTACTTCAGTCTTTTCTTTTTTCTTTTGTCTTTCCACTCTTATTCTGACAGACTTTCCCTCCCTTTGAAGCTGCAGAGTGATTTCTCTTTGAACCAAAGTGCTCATCACTAGTTTGTCATCATATATAATGGTCTTTTTTGTCATAAACAGCAGCACATTTTATTTTATTTTATTTTTGCCATGGCAGTGCTACAGGCTGCTTAGTGGTGGTGATTTATCCATGCACAGCGCCAGTGGAGCTAAATCTCTACTCCCCTTGGCACCAAAGCAGTGGTGTGCATGGTTTAATTTCAGCTTTGAAAGACTGTCGTGCTGCAGTGATAATGCGGGCCTGTTTGCCAGTGATTGGACTAATTAACAGGCTCACAGATGATCCGTGACCGTCATAACCAGTCACAGCGGAGGAAGGTGAGAAGAGAGAAAGAGAGAGAGAAGGAAGGAGACTGGAAAAGTATCTTGACCTGCGAAGCTCCTTTGAAAAACGTCACCTCCCTCGTCCATATCCATGTGCGCTAAATGAGCTATAGGATGTACAATGCCAAAAAATATTTTACTAGCAGAAAACAGAGTTTTTCCCCAAGCGTGTTTTTTTTGTTGTTGTTATTAATGACAACAGAGCTAATAATTATAAACACATTTTCATGGGGTTCACACACTTCTTTCCCCCTTGTGCGCTTACGGCTGTTCCTTTCAAATCTGATACCCTGAAAGCTTTCCCGGGGACTTTATCCCTCCCTCCCCTTTCAGTCTCACTGCAGACGACCTACTAAAGCTTTATACATTGAGTGTTAGCCTGATAGCTATCCCTCTGTGTAATTACTGACTGAGCTGTAACTAAGTGGAAGAAATGCTATGTTTACCACACATTCATTAGTCAGCTATATGTTTCACAGTGGGGGAGTGCAATGTGTGTGCACACTCCTGACATTGATGCATGGCTATAGGGTAGAACAACTGGGCAATTTGTTCCCGAACCTTAGCCTACGCTCTAGAATTTCAGCCTAAAGTGTACACTTTGCAACATTTTACAAACTAATAAGATGTGAACTTATTTGTCACAGGTGTCATATGACCCTGGTCTGTTTTAAAATGTGAAGCTCTGTAGCACAATATACGCACTTCAAAGAACAGTTATTAAAACAAAGGCAGCGTGACGGTGATGGTGTCTTTATAGGGGGCGCCATACTGCAACAAGCCACGAATGTTTTGCTGCAGTGCTTCATACTCATCTGATTAACCCAGTTTATCCAGTGTAAAGGCGCAGCATGGGCGCAATGTGCAACAAGTACAGATGTTTTTAGTTTAACCTTTCCTGTGAGACACTTGCATGTCTGTGTAGCTCCTGGTGATATCAGAACAGTTGTGTGGATGTTTTTTTATTTATTTACATACGGCTGTGATCACCTGATGCATTACACTAATTTAAGGACATACCCAGCCCATATCTCCAGAGCTGATAAACTATTAATGAAGTCGATTGCATAAATCATTACCGACCCCGCTGCTTCATTTTCATGTTTTACTGCCAGGCTATCTGTATTACAGAAAGCCATCAATGTTTTAAATGCAGTCTTCTTCATTCTGTCCTGTCAAGCAACCTTTTTCATGTTCACAGCTTCCATAAATGTAAATCTACCTGATCTAGTAAAGATTGTCTTCTTTTTATCAAGATGATCATTAGATTTAAAAAAAAGAAGTCCAAAATCAAATATGAATTGCTTATTTATACGTCGCACACATCAGTTTAACTTGCCAGTTGACAAGTCACACAATCGGAGGTCAGATCAAAGTTATTGGATTTCTGTTATTTCAGTTGTAGTACATTAAGGAAACGTTATGATGCTAGTGAATTTAATGCTAGTTAGTCATAATTGGGGACCATCTTATGAATGGATCACACAATTCACGCTGCTATTGACTTCCCACATAACACCCATTATCAACAGATTTACTTTAAAGTTAGCCACTTATCTCTGAGAGCTGATTTCGTATGGACAAAGCTGACAGACAAGGTAAAAATGATCCCAGAATTATTATGTTCTTAATGTAACAATAATTTTTTTGTCCATTGTCTGCAATATCATCTCAATCATACACAAAACTTACTGCCTCCCTGTAACCTCAAAGCATATGCCTAAAATAACTGTGGTAATAACAACATTTGCTCCTATTATCAGGCACTTATTAAAAAAATAGCTAAAGAGTTAGTCGTGAGTACTAGATGCTAAATTTCACACTATATTTTAGCTCTTACTACAGATGTCCTGCTGTGTCAAAATAAGCTATTTACAAGATACCATATTTGAAGGGCATAGGCATCTTATCAGTCATTTTAAATGATGCAAATGATGTTTCATAGTCAATATCTTAAAGAGAGCTGATGATAAAGTTAAAGTTTAGTCACTTCACCTTTAGGGAAATTACTATTTTGCAGTTCGCTTTCTATAACCTGCCTACTCTAATGCATGACAGACAACATATAAATATAGTTCACAACTGTAAGGGCCAAACTCTGTTATATAACTGTATAAATATGCCACGAAAATTGGAAGAATTTCCCCTCCTAGCTTTTCTTTTTAAGAAAGATTACAGTTGGTAGAAGTAGCCTGAGAGCAAGAGAGTCCTTGGTTCTTGTCTGCTTGTGTGCCCCCCACAAGCTTACATCTTTCAAGGATCAATAAAGGATAGCTGATATCTGAGATACTATTAGCATTCCATTTTCTGTATAAAAACAAAAATAAACAGATTTTAGTAGCTGTGACTCTTTAAAGGTCTTATTTCCTAGGACCACAAAGCAGCAGACAACCAAAGAACTTGCTGCAAAGCTCAGTCCTAACTAGCCAACCTTAAACCAGATACAAAGCATCATCGGGATAGGAAGAGTGAAGTCAGGCACAACCACTCGGTAAGCCCTCCCTGTGGGGTTAAAAGTGTGCAACCCTGCCTTAACTACATAACTTTGCTTTCCTGCATGGACATATGGGGTCAACATTATTGTGTATTCCTGAGCTACTGGTTTAGGGTTGCTTGGGGAGAGTGAGAAAGCACAGCAGCATGTTAGCAAGCTGTTAGAGCACGGCTGTAAATGATTCATAATGTACAGGGAGGCACGTTCATACTAGTACTGATTTTAAAGCAGCAGCTGAATGATGTCCTCTAACTCAAGGTCTGGGGTCCCTGAGCAGATATTTTGCCTCAGGTTAGTCCTATTAATGAGGAAGAAATGATTTCCCCCTTTCCCTGCAATGTTGTTCACATATGTTTCAGTAGTCTTTTGATGAAATGTGGCATTGGAGGACCATTAGTCCGGGCATGCTCAAGTCACTGCAAAGCTGATGGTAATCTGCTCTGGGACAATCTGGCACCATTCCTCCCAGTGGGAATGTGTCAGTCTACTGGTGGTAAAATGAACACCTCTCTCATACTTAATATTCTTCTCTTCTCTTCCTCATCTCCTGCTCTATCTTACGCATGCATGCTACCTCAGTCATCCTCAAGAAGATGGAGTAGCAGGATAAGGTTGCAGCATCTGTAAAGGCTCTCGTTGGGGCTTAATGAATACTATTAATTCAATCAGGGGAGTTGTTGGGATGGCCATGGCCTTTGTCCAGTCATGATTAAGCGATGCTATCAGTTATCAATCGTAATGAGCTCTTGTAGCTGTGGGAGACGAGAGCTGACTGGTGAAATAATAACATCTTGCTCTGATGATAGCAAGTAAGGCCAGATACCAACCTAACGATGTCGATCTGTGTTTGCGGGCTTGGTATATCTATTAGCATAGCACAAGTCAGATGGAAACATTAGCACTTTGATGCATTAATGAGATCGCAATGATAAGATTCCATGTGACAGTCTTACTTGTCAAAAACATGAGAGTTAATTTCCTTAAGGCAGCTATAATCAATGCTTTTGCTATGAACAACGGATCCAGCGGCTGCATGAAAGGCATGGCTCATAATGACAAGCACATAGAGATTTATTAACTGAACCTAACACTTCCCTGGGCTTTATGGAGCTTTTATCAAGCTTTAGCCCACCGCTGTCTTTTCTAAAATGATGCTGTTTTTGCTTTCTCTTGCTACTTTAATTGCCTTGTTTTTAGCCACAGCAGGCAGCTCTATTCAGCAACAAGCCACTAGCTGTGGAGCATTTGGTTCCTATAGGGTTTGGTATTTCCCTCTGGAGCTGGGGTCCAAAAGAAAGCTAGAAGAGAATTAATATTGAGCTTACATTTACCAGGTGCCAGCATGATTATAAATAAATGATGTTGCTTTGTTACTGCTACTGCTCATGTGGTTTTTCTTGAGCAGCTTCCCAGTAAGAATAGATTTCAAGTTTTTCAGTTCAAGTTACATAAAAGAAAATTATGTCAAAAATCAAATCAAATATTTTTTGATAGATATACTATTAGGGAATATGCTTAGTTGCTATCATGTGTTTGTGCAGTGAATGTAAAGCTGTAGCCACACACTGCTCACCTAAAATCATGGTAAAAAGAAAGTACAAGGTTTCACTTGTTGTTTCCTCTGTTTCCATAAGATTTAAGAGAGTAAGTAGCAGCCAGGTTCTGATCATCAAATGCCCTTTGTTAACTGATCACCAGCATGTGTGATCACCTCTATAAGGGGAGATGTTTTGTAAGTTTGCTGGTTATGGTGCTATGCTGCTAACACAATGCCAAGGAGAATTAGCAATGATCCTAAAGAAGCAACTGTTGCTGCCCATCAGTCTCAGAACAGTTGTGATGCCTTTTCCAAACAAGTTGAAATCCATCATTCAACTGTGACAAAGATTATTCAGTGGAAAAAGTTAAATACAGCCATCAGTCTGCCTGTTAGTGGACGTTCCACAAAAGTCACCCCAAGATCAGACCATGTGACGCTCAGAGAAACTTCAACAAAAAAATCTAAGACTCTTAAGGCCTCAGTTAGCATGATAAATGTTAAAGTTCATGACAAAATTAGAAAAACACTGAGCACTGATATGCCAGGAGATAGCCTCTTCTCTCTAAAAAGGACATGGCAGCTGGATCTGAACAAACTGGATTGAACAATGCTCTTTAGACAAGAAAGACCTGACCTGTATGGCCATCATTTACAGCACCAAACACATGTCAGCAAAAAGACTTCATACCAACTCTTACACATAACCTGGGCGCCTTGCAGTCATTGACTTTAAAAACAAAATACTACATGTGCGTCACCTACAGTGGGGAACAGACTTGCTGGATATTCCATTGTGGTTAACCACAAACACAATAAAAAATCTCCAAAGGGACCAAACATCAAAAACATGGCTGAGAGATCCAGTTTGGTGGCTGAGGTTATGTGAAGTGATTAGTTGGAGACAGTAAGTGTATATACCTGCCTCTGTAACTATTTTCAGACACTGTTCAGTTTCAGTTTTCAGCCCTGGAGGCTGCTTAGTGCATCTGCTAGTTTTAGCAAAATCTATCTGGAGTACATAATAGGTTTTAAAAGCTAGACAGAGCCACGCCAGCTGTAACCTGTGTATCCAGTCTTCCTGCTAAGCTTGTTCGCTTCATATTAATTTTAGAGACTTCAAATCACCATTAATCTCTTCCAAGATTAAAATCCACCTTCTTGCACACAACATGATTTCAGGGCTTACAAACTTGTCCTAACCCTGAAGACTGGCATTTACATACTAAGTTTTGTGTGTGTGTGTGTGTGTTTGTAAGCACATGTTCGACCACAAAATCCGATACTGAGCAAACATTTTACGTATACGTTAAGGTTGAGCTTTTTTTACCCACAGTGAAAACAAAGCTGGTATACATTTTCATTTGTGAACCTGTCTGTGTTTTTATGCGTAGCTCATCTGTCATCATGTCGAATTGTAGTCTCGGAGACACTTAGTTAGGTGTTTATATATCTGTCTGTTACGTCCACATGAAAGCAACCCTCAAAGATGCAGTTCACCAGACCAATCTAAACATCAGTAATTAAAACACATTTTTTTCCCAACCATATCAAACCCTGTTGCAGTTGTGCACTGAACTTCAGTAATCTTGTTAACCACCCTCTGGCATTTGGTTCATATTTACCAGGGAGATACTGGAGTGGGAGTTAATTTTCTCTCCTGGCAAGGAAGCAAATATGTCAAAAACATTTACTGCTGTTTTAAATGGCTGTATAGTATAGCTGCGTGTGTATACAAAAGCGTGGTTGGTCATATACGTAGAAAAAACAAACCAAGTCCATCTCAGTTTTATGTCAGCGTCTAATTTCTAATTCCAGTTTACTTGTCTAAATGAAGACGATGCCCATCCCTCCCGTGCTCTTTAAGAATGCAGCGTGTGTATGGTTTTTGTCCACCAGATTTAAATAATTCACATAAAGCAGTCTCCATTCAGTTTTTATGAGCCCCCAGTGGCAGTTCAAGACAGTTCAGCCTGTTTATATCACAACCTCCCTCTTGTGCCCTCATCTCAGCCTTTCTTAATTTTGTATTTGGTTGCAGCCTCACCTAGCCTGTAACCTTCATGTTCTTTTATGATTTTTAATAACAACCTCTGCATTTATCATACAGATCCCGTAGCCTTTTACAAAAGAGCTGCTGTCTTTGTAAACACTAGGCATCGCTATGACTCATGGCACAAGGTATTTAAGAGCACAAATGACTTTGAAGATACATCCCAAGGTTGCTTTCCTTGACGACTTATAGAAGAATCAAAAACAAACAGTCCATCTCGCAGAGGCACCAACAACTACAGGAAGAGCCAATTGTAGGGAGCGGCTGAGCAGAGCTAGCTGCACCAGGCCCGGGAGTGATGCACTACTCTCATCTCTCGCTTAACGTTATTAAAAGTTTGAGCCCGGAGGCCATGAAGGTTTAGCAGAGGATTATTATTTCAAGCTCCCTGAAAAATAAATCAATCCTTTATCAAAGTCCGCAGTCCCCATGAACTGCGTAATCAAATTGAACACTGTTCTAGGCTAGTATCCTGTTACTGTTCTATTAAACTGAGCTATTGCTGTGGGACATTGCTCAAAAATAGCCATCCTCATAAGACATGGGTGTTATGTGCAGACAATTGAAAAATCCCATAAATTTGTCACTGTAAAGCATTTTTCCTAAAGGATCCTTTCTTTTGAAGTTTTTCCTCTCTTCATTACCTTCTGAGTGTGAAAGATTCTTTGTGTTAAGGAAAAGTCCACAGTGTTTAAGGTTAGCAGTAGTGGCTTTTTAATGTGAAAGACATTTTACCCAGTGCACCAGCAAAGTTTCACTCTTAACTTTTTAAGTAACCATAAATGGCTCCCTGACATTTCGAGCAAATCTATTGATCGGACCTATTTCTTTTGTTTATGCATTCCAGTAATGCAATTTGTGGACAACAGTATCTTTCCCACTGCTCTCTCTCTCTCCCTCCCTCTCTCTCTCCCTCTCAGGCTGGCGTGCCTGTCCGCTCCCTGTGATTGGACCTGGTTTTCCTGCGGGCTCGGCATTTCTATTGAACCGGTCCCTGTTGTATAGCGTCCTTCAAGCGGCGGAGCAGATGAAGTGCATTTGCTGTTATAGTCAATGAAGGAAATGACAGTGAATTCAAAAATATGCTGATGACTCCACTTGAAACAGCAGTTGCACTGAATGTAGACGAGGCAGTGTTTCCACCGCCTCCCTCCAGAAGTTCCCCATGATGTTGGCTGGAATTTCAGTTTGGAGATGATGGGAAATGATACTGTCCAAGCCAATGAATACAATGTGTAACTGAGCCCATGCTATAGATTTGTTTTTTAAACAATTCTGGATTTTTCTGTTTTTCTTTTCATATTGTCAGTCCTTAGTGCAAAATGAGAGAGTACATAAACACAGGGATGTAAATATTTTACAGAAAATCCTCGTAATGTTCGCATGTCAGTGATGTGAAGTGTACAGACTGAAGCATCTCTATGGTTCAATTACGGACAAATCCCAGCAAACACTGCTACCCCGACCTCATGGATTTTATGAAATATTGAAAGCGCGAGACTTGGGGGAGAATCCGGTTGTTCAGTCTGACGTCACTAGCCGTGTCTGGATCTAAACTCCGCTGCAGGTCCATATATCAAACGATCACTATGGCATTACTGAGAGTTGAAAAACTGTCTAAAGTTTTTCATCTTTAATAAAATGATCAGCGTTCTGCTCTACCAGGTGTAACAATTGAGTTTAACATCCAGGCATCCATGAAAACGGAATTGATGACATTTAACCGAGTTAGAAGTTAGCAGGGAGTTAGCTCGCTAGCTTCTATCTAAATATAATATAGCATGTCCTGACTGCGGGGTTTTGGAAACAAATTAAAACGTACAGCTCTGTTATCACTTCCAGCATAAATGAAGACAGAAAACTAAACAGCAGTGACGTTTGTAGGGTTACTGAAGTTGGGCTAGCTGGTATATAATGATGTGCTATGTGACCGCTAGCGACACAGCTATGTTAGCATAATATAAACAAGCTAACTTTTTTCCACTCGATAAAAGTTAACGTGAGTGTTCTCGGTGGTCAGGAACAAATGTAATGGCATGGCAGGATGCTGTAAAAGGACCAAACTTCAGCCAGGAGAACAACTGAGATAATCCATCCACAATACGAGGTTAGTCATTCATACTGCTGCATGGGCTGGGCTGTAGTTACATCCTAAGGTTTTAAAAACTGAGCTTAAATAAATGATTAGTGGTAATAAAAGCCGAGGGAGGTCAACAGGGATCACTGACTGTTTTAGGAGCTTTTTGAGATCAAATAGAAGAAAATACATAACATTAAACATGTTAACAACACAAAAGCCATATTAAACGCAGATTACTTTAGACCCGGAAGTAGGATTCGTCGCGTCATCACTGAACAACCGGATAAAACATCACCTCATTAATTCTCCGACATTAACCAAAATCAGCAGAGGCTTAAATATCAGGCGTCCTTGACTGCAGTGCCAGTATAGTAAAACGGCATATGTAGAAATTCTCTTAAATTGACATTTTTCTTCAGATGCATCAGATGGAAAATCATTAGTGGCTCCTGTGTGCATAGACATTTCTATGCACACATAGCATTTGTACTATACACCTCATCTACTGAAACTTAGCATGCGTGATTAAAAGGGAGTGTAGAAAAGCAATTTACAGTCGAGCTTTGATATAACTTTTGATGATGGCTCAAAGTTGTTTTTAGGTACATCCTCTCTACCTACCTGGACGACTAGTACGAGACGCTTTGTCTTTTGTGCTTTAATTAGGTTTTAGTGGCGCAACTGTGACAGGAACATCGCTTCCTTTTCAAAGACGTGGACTGTGTCGCTCATCTGTACTGTACGCACACGCTTTATTCCAACGGTAATGAGCTGGGCACAGTCGCTCTGTGCGTCTCATGCAGGTTTTGTGTTTTTTCCCCCCCTCTTATTCAGAGGCTACGTTTTATTTATTTGCTCAAGGGCTTGTCAAATTTATAAAGCAGTGCTATTATCTTGTAACTGCTGTCAGTTGTGAATAGAAACATCAAACAAATAGGGTATTACCATGTCTTTTTCTCTGCCTCTTACACTTGCTTTCAGACACACAAACACACTGTTTTTCTCTTCTGATGCTTCGCTGAGTGAAGGAAATTACTTCTCTGACTCTGCTCATCCTTGTTATTCAAGTAACATCTTGGCCTGCACCTCATTTGACTTTGTTGCAGGAGTAGTTGAAGCCTGGTATTTTAAAACATTGATGGGAATTCATGCACTTTCACACACTGACTGAGCTTTTTGCTTTGGAAATAAGCCTGCTGGTATTTTAAGAGACGGGTTCTGGCCGTAATAAGGAAAATTATTAGAAGAGTGTAATACGTGTATAAAGTTCTAAATAACTAATTAAACTAATATTTTAAAAAAAAATTTAAAGGGGAAAAAAAGAAAAATTAAAAGAGGAATGCCATGAGTTGCTATCTTGCTAGCAACACGTGTTCCTAACTGCACAGAAACCAACTTACAAATACAATAATGTACCGTAATTGTCGGGCTATAAGCCGCTACTTTTTGCACAAGCTTTGAACCCTGCGGCTTTTCTATGGATTGTCCATGATTTTTGTCATATCGTAAGACGATTTGTTTTGTTTGTTCCGCTGTTGTACGGCACTACGTTGCCTGGCGGAAGGATCAGGGTTCAAGAGTGGTATGTTGGTCACATGTCCGTCCGCCAGGCAACGTAGTGCGTACGAAGTAGCGCGAAAAACAAACTTCAAAGTAGCGCTACGCGTTCAGTGGGAGGCGTGGATGACGTGCGGCGATAAACTTGTGAAAAGCAAGTTATGCCCAACTCCACCAGTGGATTCTGACAGCGTGGAAAAGTGTGAAAACATCCACGATCACCAACGGATTTCGAACGGCTGGACTGCTGCATGATGGAGAGGAGGACACTGCCACGGCCCTTCTGAGGGTGTTCGACTCTGACACTGACAATGAGGATTTCTTTGGTTTTGAAAGTGACAATGAAAGAGAGAAGCGGAGAGTGGATGACGAAGCCATCCTGAGCCTGTTCGTTTCCGACACTGGAGAAGAGGACTTTAGTGCGCAGGAAGAAGAAAAAGATGGTGGTGAACAATGGTGGTGTCATTGCACCTGAGCCTAAAAGGTAGGCGGAATCTATTTTTCTGGTGTGCTGTAAGTTATTGTTATGTACCACATTTGTTACTCATTTATGAAGCACAGTACATGTTTCGTACTTGTAATTACAGATACTTGTACATATACCTAAAAAGTTATGCAAATATGTACCCATAACTTGTTTTTCAAAATATTAATAAAAGTGATGTGTCTCCAAACAGCCATCTCTTTCCTGACAATTCCCTTTGTGCATATTCTCTTACATATGATAAGTCAACATTGAAACACCTGTGGCTTTTATTCAGGTGCGGCTAATGTATGTACAAAATGGGATTTTTCCCTGATTTTAGCTTGTGCGGCTAATATTCAGGTGCACTTTGTAGTCTGGAAAATACGGTACTCCTTTGAATCTAGTTATTATTGTGACGCGTTCAATTGTTGCCATTCTGTTACATTATATAAATCCCACAGTATAACATAACAGTCAGACACACACTTTATTTGTCATTGGTCAACTCCGAGACTGTTCAGATTCAGTGGCCATTAGTGACGGGCTGTTCATGCATCTCCATGTTGCAAAACGAACCGTTAGTACAATGAGCATCATGCAAACATCCAGTCTGACATAAATGGTAGTAGGGCTGCCACAAACGATTATTTTGATAGTCGACTAGTCACCGATTATTTTTGCGATTAGTTGACTAATCAGATCATCATCCATTAGACGTAAAACTACAGCTTATTGCACCAGCAGCATCTGTTCTTATATAACTATCATTAGCTTACAGCTTTAAGTGTTTAAGGTCTGTGCTAACTAAAAATAAAGACAAGATGATAGTTTATTAAATTTTAATGAAATTTGCAGATTGTTTCGGTGAAGTTTAATAAACTCCTTGCTATCTAAAATATAACAGGACACTGGAGTATATTCTGGAGCATCTCACACTTCTGATAATCAGCTGTCTGCTTGACGTTTATTCAGCTGTGTAAAAACTATAACTTTAATCTTAGACAAACTGATTTACTCAGGAACAAATAAAATACTAAAAAAAAAAAGCCAAACAATAACATTTTAAGTTATCTAAGTGACTCATATATATTTAACCTGAGTAGCGAAAGACGGCGGTGGGTTTGAAAACGATTTGCGGGGAGTCCGGTGTTCTCACGGCGCTAGTGAGCCTAGCCCCCGGCTCGCTAACGAGCTAGTGGGTAACAGATGTCTCCGAAAACGTCGGAGCGCTTTTGAAAATATGTGGTGTCCTGATAAACTGAGCAGATATTTGAGGTTTACACAGCTACATTCTCGCCTGAAAATATGTTAAACGTTTATTTTGTGACCCAGAAAGAATAATAAGAGTAACATTAAAACTAACTAGCTGCCGCCATTGTTGGAAACTGCGCTGGGCCGCGCTATGAATTCTGGGACACAGCTGCTTCTTCTTCTTCTTCTTCGGGGTTTAACGGTAGCTGACATCCTTGTACATGCAATGCTGCCATCTTCTGTTTCAGTCCGTTATTACACTCTTAAATCCTGCCACTTATTCCTGCGTCTTTTGTGATCGTACAAAGTTTCAAACGACGCGTCGACTATTAAATCAGTCGTCGACGATTTTGATAGTCGACGTAATCGTGACTAGTCGACAAATCGTGGCAGCCCTAAATGGTAGTAACCAGACCGAAAAGCAGCGCATATTTTGTTGCTTTTTTTTTTCTTGAGATGTCATACACTTTGGATTCTAGCCAATCATTTTACCTTTCCAAGGATAGTAGGCGGGCCCAGGTACGTACGTTCTTTTAGAGCAGAGCTACAGATTAAAAATGCCCAAGGCGAAGTGGTCTAACGTCTGGCTGTACTTCACAGCAAAAGATGCAAACTCAGCAGCCTGCAACAAGTGCTTTAAGGTGATACTGTGATACTGTGCAAAGGAGGTAACACCTCGAATCTGATGGAACACCTGGCGACGCATAGCGTTTTTTTAAAAGCTGAGAAATGCACCGTATTTGATAGCTTGCTGCAAGACCGAGCAAATCTACTGCGGGTGTGGTGCCTGTTATCGGACCCGGAGTTAGCAACATCCCCCAAGAAACCGAAGAGTAGAGTCCTGGCCCCTAGCCCTGCCAGTGTAGTAGAAATGATGACGGATGATGATGGCAGCAGCAGCCGTTCTTCTCTGCGTGAGTAGCTTAATGTTGTTCGTGTGTAATTATTAAATTAATGAACTAGCAAACTCCATTGTAGTTACATGCGGCTGTCTTCTTGTTTGATAGAGTGATACCATATATGCCCTATAGCTACAGAAAAGGCTAACATTGTTATCATTTTCCAAAAAAACAGCTAAACATGAGAGGTTTTAGGACAAAGTTTATGTTTTCCTTTGTTTAAGCACCTGTTTCGACCAAAGGAGGTATGTTGTATCTACAGAAAAGGCTAACTTGGTTATCATTTTGCAGAAAAAAAGAGACTTCTAAAAATAAAAACATGAGAGGTTTTTGGACAAAGTTTGTGTTCTCCATTCTTTAAGCACCGGTTCAGGTACCGTTTAAGCACCGGCAGCGTTTCAAAAGTACCGGTTTGGCACCAGTATCGGATAAAATCTAAACGATACCCCTCCCTACTTGACGGTGATAATAATAATGGATTGGATTTATATAGCGCTTTTCAAGGCACCCAAAGCGCTTTACAATTCCACTATTCATTCACTCTCACATTCATACACTGGTGGAGGCAAGCTACAGTCGTCGCCACAGCTGCCCTGGGGCAGACTGACAGAAGCGAGGCTGCCATATCGCGCCATCAGCCCCTCTGGCCAACACCAGTAGGCGGTAGGGTAAAGTGTCTTGCCCAGGGACACAAAAACCAGGACAGAGAGCCCAGGGATCGAACCAGCGACCTTCCAGTTACAGATGCGCTTCCCAACCCCCTGAGCCACGGTCGCACTGATCATCAGTGATGGCATCTATCTGATAATAAAACATTTCTGTACTGATGGACGTGACCTCCCTCTTTCACAGAGCGTGAGGGACACTGATTGGTTTAGTCAAAGAGAGTATACAGTTGCGATAATATAACCTGTTAGTCTTGTTTTGAACTCTAGAGGATAGAATTTCCAAATTTACCATCTTGATTGCAGTAAAAACTGATGTGATAAAGAAGAGCGGGTTTATATGCTCATTGGCTAATGTCTTGTAATTTTAGATTTTAAAACCAGTGGACAAAAATGGATGGATGGATATGACCAAGATTAAGAAAGCACACTTAATTTTTTATTCAATGTCACCCAAAATAGTCCATAAAATCAGCAGGAAAGTCTTTACAGAGGTCCAGACAGAAAGATGTTTTTTTCACTTCTATGGAACTGGAAGCCTTCAGATAAAATGCAGGTTCATTTCAATTTAATTTTATTTACATATTGCCAAATCACAACAACAGTCACCTCAAGACACATTATATTATAAGGTAAAGATCCTGCAGCAATACAGAAAAAACATCAACCATACACTATATCAGTCATCCAATGTTAAAGGTATAAGATATGTTTAAGATCATACTTAGACATTGCTCTTTACCATCATGCCAAATAAGTGAATAAAAGCACCTGGTTGATAGAACTGTACATCAGGACTCTAAGACCTAGCAGATCAACTTAAGCACTGCATGGATTGACTACAAGAAAGACAACGAATTAATGCTCCACACTTATTGGAGTGCTTGGCACTATACAAGATTAATAGTATGCTAATCACATTTATTAGGAACTCAGTGTAACTGTGGAAGATAATCCTGGAGGCTAACTCCAAGGCAATCACAGAAGTTACCATTTAGTGCAGAATATACTGAGATAATGGTCCCCACTGTCCCCACTGCTACACTGCATAGGCCTCATCATCCTAAGACAACTCATTACTAAGAGTGGATATGGATATAGATTCTGGATTGGAGTGACCATCAACCACCTCCTGAAGATGGATGACATCAAGCTGTACACCAAGAGTGAATGAGACATCTCACCAGGATCTACAGCGAGGACATCAAGATGACATTTGGATTGGATAAGTGTGGCTGAATAACTATTTACATGATCCGGACTGAAGACAGAATTGCCACAAGGTAGAAGTTCAGATATACAGGAGTGAGTGTCAGAGCCAAAATCTAGAATGAAACATGGACCATCCGTGAACATATCGGGATGATGCCCCCCAAGATGAACTGCTCCAAGGATGAGTCTGGCAGCCAAAGACGGATAGTGATCAGGAAGGGGAACTATCATGGACAACTAAGCCCCCACATTGAGATGTACCATCAACAGCTAGAGAAAGTGGCTGACATTAAGAAATCTTACTAGATCGGTGGCTAGAAAAGGCTGACTTAGAAGACAGTAAAGAGGCTCTGATCACAGAAGCAGAAGAATAGACCCCAACCACCAGATCCACAGAGACAAGTGTCTACCACAGCCAACAGGACCCAAGTTGCAGACTGTGCCCCAGAGACTATCCAGCACATAGTAGCAGGATGTAAGATGCAAGCTGGGGCAGCATACACTGAGAGGCACAACCAAGTGGCTGAAATAGTTTACAGAAACATCTGTGCCCCATATGGACTAGAAGTCCCCAAGTCCCAATGGGAGACACCACCAAGTTTGTTGAAATCAACAGGGCTAAGGTCTCAAGGGACTTCAATTTCCCGACAGACAAACAGCCGCTAGCTAACCAACCAGATATAGTGGTGGTTGAAAAGGAGCAGAAGACCACAGTTGCAATAGATGTAGGAGTCACAGCAGACAGCAACATCAGGAAGAATGAGCATGAGAAAATGGGGAAGTGCCAGAGGCTGAAGAAACAACTGGAACTAATGTGGAAGGTACAGTCCAAAGTGGTCCCAGTGGTAACAGGAGTATTAGAAGCTCTAATGCTGAAACTGGAAGAGTGGCTCCAGCAGATTCTAGGCACAACATCCAAGATCTATTTCCAGAAGAGTGCAGTCCTAGAAACAGGTAAGAATTGCGACCCTATGAAAAATAGCTGCTGCATTGCTGCTGCTAATGGGGGTCTTAATAGACATAAACATAAAGATACTATGCAAAACCCTCAAACTCCCAAGCCTCTGGTAGAGGACTTAAGCTTCAGTGAAAAGGGAGATTTTAAATATATGTATATATATCTACATATTCTTTTTCACACATATCCTGCTTTTCCTTCTTTCTCACTATGTCCGAGCATGCTTTCCCTTTCTCCTTCTCCTTTGTCTTCAGCCAATAGTAGGGTAGTTTCCACCAGCCCCCTGCTGGTCAACAGCACTGGTGGCGGTCTTTAACTTCAGCCTCTAGTGATCTCATATGGATATCTCATTTTTGATGATCTGCATGTTTGACTTGGCACACACACACACACACACACACACACACACACACATAAAACTTTAATTTGTCACCCGCCTGTTTAAATATTGTGAAATACTCTCTCTGTAAAAGGGCTTTAACTTTTAGCAAGAAAATCCAATAAGCAAAATCTGCCAAAATGTCAAACTGTTCCTTTAAGGCTAAGATAATCTTAATGTGATTGTAATTCCATGTGCTACAATCATTTAAGCTTCAAGAAGCCTTTGGGAAGCATGGCCCAGATCAGTGTCTGATATCACTGCATATGACTCATGTACGAGTGAAGAAATTTCATGGTGACCTTTTGATGGGATCATCTGTTTATTTATGAATACGTGAGACTGTTATAATTCCTCACAGTTTAGTAAAAATCCATAATGTGATTTAGGAAATGTTGCAGTTGAGCAACAACATGCAGCTGAAATTTCAGCATCAGCCATTCTGTGGTTTCTAGGGGGCAGGACCACAGCTGACTCATATTCCCTTTTGTTAGTGTGGGAACTAATCATAGCATCACAGAAAAAGCTATTATGATGTTTGGATTACAGATTAGACTGCAGAAGCCAGTGCTGAAGACCAGTGACCAGCACAACTCAGAAGACTAGACACAAAGGCAATTTGTTGTTTGCGAGAAATAAGACAGCTTGTGACAGCTGATGAATAATGATCATTTCATTTCATAAATGTACACTGAAGTGTGCACTACATCTAGGCCAACATATTTGAAAAAGTATGATTTTGCATTCAACTGTATGCCAAATCTATTTCTGTATAAAAGCCTGCAGCCTGTAGCTATAATGATCAAGTGCAATGTCCAGATGTGATGTCACACTGAGCTCCTTGTCAGTTCTAATGGAGCTTTAAATAAAGCTCTGAAGGCCCTCGGCCCCTCCTTCTTCTTTTTTTCTGATCTTTGTGATCACAACACAGCAAATCCCTTCAGTGCTTTTTCTCTGTCCTCCACATGTTCAGTGAAAGTACAAACCTACATACATGAACAATCAAAGCTGGCATAAATCAGTTCAACACACTCAATAGCTCACGCACACTGCACTGGACTTGCTTTCCCCTCCAGTTCATCAACACACAGATTCAGCTCGATGCTAAGAAACACGCTGCAGGGGTATGGGCCCATGCTGTCTTGCAGCTGTCCTGTAGCACCTGCAGGTTTTCATCTGTGTTGTGAAGATCCTGTTCGATCTCATCTCTGTTTACTTGTTTAGAATCATACAAGTGAATTTAAACAGGGATTCACCTGTTGATACATGTTCTAAGTCTTTGTTATACAGGCTATATGGCTGCATAGCAGCCAGACAGCCAACATATGGAAACAGCTATTATAGATCTACACCATGGTTACAAGTCATAGTAATAGCAGCACCGCAAAAATGTCCTAAGTAGCATGCTCTAACTTGTTTATTTGCAAAAATCAACATGTAAAAATGACTTGTTTGCTTTGTAATTGAAGAATATGCCAGTGTTTCTCATATCAGCAGCTGTAGGCGCACATGTGCATGATTTACACTTATATGTTAATAAATATGACTGCAGATGAAGTACAGATGTCCCTCAGAATCAAAGTGCAAAGGCTTTGTTAGACACCCAGAGAGTCCTAATATTAGGGTGAAGTTCCTTGTTGTAGAAGAACTGCCAAGCTCTCCTTGGAGCTTTAGTGATTAATAACGTAACGCAGCCGCAAGATATTTTGTGCTCTGGACAAGGAGTTCAACACCATCTGAATCCTCCCCAAGTCCCTTTTTTAAATCTTTGGATGGAAATGAGAAATGTAGAAAATTATGACCTAGGGTATCAGCATGGCAGGTTAAAGAAAAAGAAAAGCATCTGAGACTTTATGTTAGGGGGGGGGTAGAGTTTTTGATTATGACCACAGAGTCGGGAGAGTTCTGTGATATGCAACTGTCTGTCAAATTGAGACACCTGAAGCAAGCGTTCCATTTTTTCTTCTTAGCCACCGATCACATGAGAATCCAGCCAACATAAGTTAAAATGTTTTCTTTAGCTGCTTGTATGCAGCAGCAGTTGAGAGAAGGCTTTTGCTGGAGTAGGTGCCTTTTTATATTAGAAGCCTCTTCCTGAGGGCTTGAGCGTCTCTTTTCCATCCTCGTCTGACCTTTCACTTTGAAGTGTTTTGCTGTCAGGATGGTAGTCGAGTGTATGTGTCTTGTATATTGCGCCATTCATTCTCTATTAACTGTGGACCCTGATGCACAACACTCCCATGAGAACAGCTGTCTCTGCACATCCATGTACTGGCGCGTCTATCGCCAGCGATTACACTGTGTTCAAAGTCGTATCACGAGTCTTGCCCATTCAGGTTTGATCAAACAGGAACAGGATCTCCTCTTGCTGTCTGTATGGTTTCTGTGAGTCACACCTGCATTATTCACCGTCTGGAGGAAAGGCGTTTTGCATAAATGGGAGACACGTCTACCAAAAACAAAGCAAATGTAAATCCTTTATGTAACGGTTGATGTTAAAGAATGACTTGTGAGCCACGGTTAGTGTAAATTATTCAAGCGCAGAATACAAATGATGTTTCTGTGCTAATATTCATTTCATATCTCTTTCCCGAGGTGCCCCAGAGGCTCCATATATGATCTCCATGTTACCTCTCCACGTCTTTATTGTCACTGCATTCATTAAAATGCACTTCAAAAAGCTTAATGAAAGCAAATGAGAATGTGGTAATGCTAAAACATCGCATAACAGCGAAGAACAGAGCTTAGAGTGTAGCTGCACTTGGGATAAAAGTGCTTATGCCAAAAATCAGTGGATAAAAGTGCTCTGCGCGCAGCAAGGACTTTGAGTTACTCTTTTGTGTGTGTTTAAATATCAGGGCACATGTTTTGGAAGCTGATCAATGTCAACTGAACTTCAAGTGCAGGTCTCTTCAGGTGCAATTGAAGACAGCTGAAGAGCTAAAGTGGAGGAAAGGGAGAAGTAGAACAACTGAGTTGGAATCTGATTTATTCATTGTGTCCTTGAAGGGAGAGGGAGATAGGGCGAAAGACTGCAGTAAGCTGCAAAGTGAGAGAGCTATTGAACCAGAAAGTTCTTTTATTCTACAGTAATCAAAGTATCCTCCCCATGACACGTCCTCCCTCTGCCTTTTCAGTTTTCCCTCTGTCTTTCTCTTATTCTCTCTCACACACACACAGACACACATACACATAGTGACAGAGCCTATGTTATATCAGATTATGTCTCACAGCCACAGGCCCAAAGAGGCAGTGATCACGAGAAGCCAGCCTCTAGTCGCACAGTTCAGCACATTCGAGAAAGTGTGCTACCCCACAGTGGGGGATGATGAGTTGTCCTCTGTGGGAGGAAATGTCCTCTCCTGGTCCTTTGATTAGATTAACACTTCCTTTCCCCGTGTCACTTTCTGAATGAAAGGACTCGTCCTAATTGCTTGTTGCCCCTTTGTTTTTTTTCTTCTGGTCTCGCAGCACAAGTGCTGCCACTATGTCGCCTCCTCCCCACCCACCTTTGATAGGTGAATAAACTAATTCCAGCGAACAGTCTCATGAGCATCGTTTACTGCAGTGCAGTGCCATCTTTGCACACCACTCCCCCACGTTGTCTTATTCCTATTTGGAAGCAGTTCAGGCATAACAAAGAATAAAAGACAAAAACGGGAAGTGAAAAAAAAATGACAAAAGGCGAGGCAGTGAAGCAAAAGAAGAACGAAAAAAAAAAAGCAATATCCTTTCATGCTTTGTCAGAAATGGGTTGTTTGGATCGTGGAGTGGCATTTCATGCAGCCCAAGTATGTTCCACAGGACTGGTGCAGTGAATAAATCCTGAATCATAGAGTCTGCATCCAGAAATGAATCAAAAAAAAAAAAAGCTGGTGTTTTGCCATGTTGGATTTGTTATTTGAGCTGTGGCAGGCTGCATCTCTGGAAGGAGGAATTTCATTCTTACCACACAATACAGACCCAGAGACTAGTAAAATAACACAGACTGGGCAATCTACTGCGCTTTGTGCCTGGTTTACTCTGCAGTGTATGTGAGAATTTACACTGTGGGAATAAGAAGCTGAGAGTTAACGTGATTAACACCCCCCACTCTCCTTTCCCTTGGCTGGATTTGTTTTAGTAAATCCACATGAACGCGTCCTCCCTGAAAAATAGTTTTAAAAAGTTGAAAACGCGCGATGAAATTATGACTGATGCGACACGTGTGCGTGCGCAGTATTGTGTGCGGGCAGTTTGCGGCCGTAATAATACATTATTGATTGTGTCGCAAAGCATCTGATGGAGAGAGAAGGCGAAAAAAAGATCACATGCCAGATGAAGCTGTCAATGGAGCCCTCAATCAGTAGATGCAATGCAGACACAGAGAGAGAACCAGATGGTGCTAACTATTGATCCGAAACATGCACACATACTTCCACAGATCAATGTTGAACTGGTATAGGGAAAAACTCTGCTCTCTGTGTTGCTGTCTGCAAGGAGAGGGAGCGGGCTGCCCGGGATGCTCATACTCCAGCAGTATCATGCTCGAGTTAAAGTATGCAGTGTGTTTAACCTCTGCTGAGATGTTTTCCTATAATCCCTTCAGGCCACTGAATCAGCCCCAGTGTTTTGTTCAACGCAGACGGGTTTAAACAATGTTGTGAAAGCACACGCACAAGGACACAGGAACCCTTTCTGTACATTTTTATTTACAAAATGTATTAAAATTCTCTATACAGCGCCTCACTAATGAGGTTCAGCAAATTATGCATGCATCTTTTGCTCTTTTGTACCCACTACTACGCCTGGCGATATTATGTTTTCTTTTTGCAGAAGGTGAGACGTACAAAAAAAAAGAAAAGAGAAAAAATAGAAAACAAAAACGGTGAAAGTGATTCTACTAAAAGAATTACTAGGGCTGGCTTTCTAGCATTAAACCTAAGGTGGCTTTGTGAGTAGCAGAGCTCGTCAAGCATCATTGATTTCACATGCAATTTCTTATAAAATAAAACAAAAAAACAACAAACAAGGAGGAAAAAAGGGGAAATCAATATTCAATTGTGTCATATAAATAGTTCTCGTTTATCTAAATGTACACATCTTTCTCTGTTTGCTCTTTCTTTTTTTCACATTGTCAGTTTTTTAAATATTTATATATATTTATGTATATAAAACTATCTGCCCATAGTTTCAGGTGATTTGATAAGTGTCTCCCTAAATCCTATGGAATCACAGTCTTTTTGAAAGAAAAGAAATTCTTACAGCAATATGTAAATGTGCTAAGCTCCAGGACTCTCCCTGGTTTAACCTTGTAGAAATCTATTTTCCATTTTATTCATAATTTTTTTTTTTGTAATTTTCATTTACTAAGTGAAGTCACTAAACACTGTAATGCTCATTAAAGGAAATCAAATCAAAAAGCGAACCACAGCTCATTGTAAAATGTGCAGTTGTTAACGAAAATGGTAAGGTAATCCAAAATACTACAGTTTAAAAGCCATTACTGTTATCCTTTAATTGGACTGCAGTTAATCTACAATTGAATTACCCTTTTTTGTTTGGTATTACTTTGATGTACAGAAGACTTGAATGACTCGGGAAAAAACACTGTTCGGAGCGACAAACCTTAGTGAGTCAGTGCCCCTTTGATATTTTACAAACTGTAAATCACAAACAGATTTCTCTTTCCCCAGGCATAAATACTTTGCTTTACACACTCGTCATACAAAACACACTCTTGGCAGTATCGGAAGTGTGAATTATGACCTGGTCCCGTAGCGCGTGAAAGCTGAACCAGGTCATCTTCTCATCTCCGTGGGTCCTGTCAAACTTTCAGAAGACAGTGGCAGCAGCACCAGAGTTAAGAGTACAAACGACACACGTCATTGTTTTGGACTGAAATAGCATTTCACTCTAATAAGATAAATCTTTTAAAACTAGTACATGGTCACTAGAAGTGACTTAGAGCAGTATAAAAGCTATGTCATTGTAACCAGTGTGTAACAGTGCACTGTGTGGCTCTAATAAAATAATCTGAACACACAGAACCAGTGAAAATCTGGCAGCAGAAGAATGAAGAGTAATCTGATCGCATTAAATACAAGAAACCAATTATACACTTGTCATGTGAGATTTGTCGGCTTTCTGGCACTTCAAAATGTGCTTAGGGTTGCAAATGATGGCTTTTGTTCTCTCATTCATGTCACGTCATATATATCTATATATATAAATATATATATATATAGATATATTACTGCACCAGTCCTCTGTTTTGTATGCGTTTCAAGCAAAAAGCAATATTATCAATGAGTTGCATTGATTGGACTTGGAGTTCCATAAGGCACTGATAGGAGGGAACCACGCAGGCTCGTCCCATGACCAGTCCAGTCGTGTCGTCATTGCAGATTATCGTGCCGTGTCCGCCCAGGAGGATCTGGCAATCCTCGTGATCCTGTGCCTTTCTTAGATATAGTCACAGTTGTAAGGGAAAATGGAAATGTTTCCTAAACCTGTGACAGCACAAAAAAACAAAAGCAAACAATGGAAAAAGTTAACTTTTGTTCTGGACAACTCATGTTGAACTCATGACTTTTTATTACAAAATAAAATGTGGGGATTTCCTTATTGGCTGAAATGCAGTATCTTTTATTATATAAAGCTTTGTTTGAAAGGCTCTACAATTCACTCGTCAACATCAAATATCTTTAACCAAATTAACAACATGAGGGAAAAATACATCTTTCTGCCTCCATCCTAACCTATTTCATCATGACTGTGCTGACACGGTTTGTGGGAAGGAAAGGCAAACAACTCCCTCGACTGTGATCAGACTTTGACTGTCT
The DNA here is from genome assembly GCF_965226115.1 of Aulonocara stuartgranti. Lineage (NCBI taxonomy): Eukaryota > Metazoa > Chordata > Actinopteri > Cichliformes > Cichlidae > Aulonocara > Aulonocara stuartgranti. Next base: position 27,189,007 of record NC_138940.1, read on the forward strand.
GACGCACATGACATCACCTCTTTCCAACCAAGTCCTGCCCACTTCAAACCAGTCAGAAGAACACAGAAACACACTACAGAAGCCTCTTGTGTAAACAGTCGAAACGAAAGAAAAGAAATGAGCGCCGGTGGATTCCTTCGCTCAGAATAAAGAACTGATTGAAAAAATGTGTTCTCAATGAAAATCTGTTGACAAGTCACACTTTGTGTCTAATGAGAGCACACGTGCAAACAATCTGATCAAATCCAAGATTAATTTTTAATTATGTCCCTATCAGTGCATGCTTATCTTAATTCAGTGAATTTCTGTAGAACTGCTGCAGAGGTAGTCTGCAACTTCTCATTGGTCTCTGACATTTTCTGTGGAGGTTTTTTTTTTCCAGTAGAATTATGCGTAGTAAACAAACCCATGAAAACAGGTCAGTGCACTCTGTGGATCATTCAGGATGATGTGGTCTATATTCCTGGTAAGGATAAGGTAGATGTTCTTAAAGCTTCAAAACACTATTTATATTAGCAATGGCTCTGTGCAGTGTGGTGGAGGTTGCTTGTAGTGATAAACACTCGGAGAATTATCACACATCCCATATTCCTTTATCACTATGTAGTTTAACACCTTTTGGCCCGTTTCATTTGGTTTTACTTTAGAATGAGTATAGAGATGCCTGCTGTCGCTTCAGAAACTAGTTTGGAAATGCCTTTTTTGCACATTTTGGCCATTTTGCACATTGCTGCTTTTTTTAGTTTGTTTTTTGAAGCCAAGCAAAAGGCATCTGCCTGAAAACTGTGGGTGCTGCATACATATCCTGCTTTATTGTCTGTTTTTCTCTAAATGGGGCCATGAAGTCATAAATGAAGATAATACTGTATTAAATAAGCTGAAATTTGAAAGACCCGTAATAAGGAACAATTTCATTGAGGTCTGAAATTTAAACAAGCGTAAGTGTGTTACCAGAACCTGAACCTACATCTATTTTAATTGTCTTTTAGCCAAGAGGTTTCACAAAACACAGCATGTTTTGGAAATTGAATGCACTCTTACATGTAATACTTCTAGATGGAGTATGCAGCTTTTTTCTTTGGTAAATAAAGTTTCCCGAAAAGCTTGCACTATATCTTACCTTCCTGTACAGGACAAATGATTAGGTAGTGAAAACAGGAGAATTTAGTGCTTACATGGAGCCCAAAACTAAAAAGCTAAGCAACAAGTTTAACAGAAACAAAGTAATGCTACAGTCATATACAGTCAGCTACTGTGTTCAGTGCTACTGTCTGACATAATACACCAATAAATGTATTAAATCAGCAAAAATCACAAATCTGTTGTACATCAGAATAAAATGATTTGGCAACCATGTTGCAAAGAAACGTTCCGCAGACCACTTGCGCTCATTGGTGCAGAGTGACTGCAACTGATTGCAACATGTTGCCAATCTGTCAGCCTTTTTTTTAAATTACAAATCTTTTATGATATGTCGACCCCAGCAGGCCAACTGTGCTGCAATCTGATTTTGTACTCTTGAGTGACTGAGCCACAAAAGTAAGTGAGATTTAAAGATTAAAAAAAAGAAAAAATTAGTAGAACTAAAGGAATTCTAAACAAAAACTTGAATTTCCTTCAGTTTCTCTGAGCATTGCACGGTCTGACCTCGGGGTGAGTTTGCTGGGAGGCACAGTCCTGGGAGGATTGGCAGCTGTCTTGAATGTTTTCCACTTGTGAATAATCTTTTTCACTGTAGAATGATGGACTTTAAATTGTTTGGAAATAGACTTCCCAGACTGATGGGCAGGAACAATTGCTTCTCTAAGATTATTGCTGATGTCTTCTCTCTTTGGCATTGTGTTAACACACACCCGAATTCTGCCAGAACCGCTGCCTTTATAGACAGACTCACACTTGCTGTTGATCAGTTAATCCAGTACATTTGATTAGCCGTATTTGGTTGCTAATCTTAATTGCTGAGCACGCAGTATGGGCGTACTTAGCTTTTCACACAATGCTTTTGCATTTTAGCTAACTTTTTGTTAAATGATGACATGGTTTGATAGTTGTTGTTCTTTATCTAATGCTGTTTTTACCTCATTTTTACCTCATGCTGAGTACAGTGGCCCTGAGACATCAAATGCGCTGTAACTTAAGAAAACACAAGGAAATAGAAAAATGCTGCAAAAGCATACAAAACCCAACGGAAATTTAAAAAAAGGAGCAAGAGTTTCCAAAATAACATCACAGAACAGAACTAAAGTTTTTTTGTAGAAACAATAAAGTGATGGAACAGCTGCGGAAGTTACAAGTGGCTTATTGGTAAACATGTATATGAATCATGCGATTAAAACGCACATTATCCTGCATCTTTTTCCCTCTCACAACACATATGATTCACCCACTTCTTTTAAACATGTCTCAGTGCAGTGTTTATGCCACGTTATTGTCTCCTCCAAAACACAGTTTTTTGGTGGCTGTAGTTCAGGAGGTCATCTACTAATTGGAAGGTTGGTGATTCGAGCCAGTCCGCATGCCAAAGTACTCTTTTGCAAGATGAAGTTGCTTTCCGATGCATCCATCTAAGTGTAAATGTGCCTGAATGTTAAATAGAAAGCACTTAGCAGTAGAAGAAAATGCTTGTGTGAATGAGGCAGGTTGTATAAAGTGGTTTTTATGCTCAAGGAGAGTAAAAAGTGTCGTATAAGAACCAGTTTATTACTTTTGTTGTGTTTTTTCTTCTTTCATTGTCTTTTATTCACCTTTCTTTGTGTTTTGTGTCCTTTTGTAGCGTTTTTCTGTTTGCGCGTGTTTTCTTAGGTGGCAGTGTGTTTAACCTCTCAGGGTCATTTTTTAAATTGTGTCACAGAACAAAACAAAGAACAGCATACTGTAGGTTGATACGATCGGGCGTGCTGCTTGACATTCTACACACAAAGCTATATGCTACACAACAGTGTGCTTTTTCATCAAACAATTTCACAAACAGCAGCTACATACCAAACAGACAGTGGAAGACTTAATTCTGACTGATATGGCAGGAAGCTAAATGATTCATCAGAGTGCACGATGGGAACAGTAAGGCGAGGCGACGTACCTCTAGATCTTAACGCTCTCGGTTCCGTATACGTTGTAGCCTTCTCTGTATGTGGCAAAGTTCTGGGTGTTGGTCGGGGGAGCCGGCTTAAAATTCTGGGCATTCTTGGCCATTTTCAGCCGTTTGGTTTCTTGTCGTGATTTATAACAGAACTCTATCAGTGCCACCATCATGGCCAGACCCAGCCCTCCGACCAGAATATAGAAGACACCAGCCACATTGCTTAGGCTGAGAGCACTTGTCTTGTCCTGGGGGGAAGTGAATAACATCGTTAAGAGTTTTGCAGTGGAGCTAGGGCAAAAGAACAAAATGCAGCCTGCATCCTTCAAACTGAGCCTCGACTCAACAGTAAAACTGACTTAAGTGGTAAATGATCATACTCTAGATTATCATGCTCTATATTACTGATGCTACCAAAGGTTGTTTATGGTTACTAACAGCTACAAACAAAAGAAATGAAACATGTAACGAGCTGCTAAGCAATTTCAACTGAAATTATATTGCTATGTTACAAATTTATGAGGAACTTGAGATTCAGATATAGTCAAACCATTCTCCACTTAGGAGAAAGAAGCCAACTCTTGCTGGTGAATGTAGAGCTAACCTGGCGCTATGCTTCATACATGTAAAATGGCTTCTGCTCTTGACCATATAAGGAAGCTGGTCAGTATCGCATAGGTCGACAGCTGTGAACATCCCTGCCCTTTCAATTCTCTAATGGCAACACTGTCATACAATACAGTCAAATTCATAGTAGATGAATGATAGCTCAATTAAAAAACACTATATAAAAATATATATCAAACCATTTTGCTGCTGTTCACTTACCAAACATATTCAATAAAATTTGTTCATTGGAGTTTTACTATTTGCAGTTTAACCCTATGAGCATGGCGTTACCATGATGCTATCTAGCAACTCTAACCTGTAACCTGAAGCTTTAACTGTATCTCAGAGGGTTAAATAGTGGGTGTATTACATTCCTCAACTTCTTGCAATGTGCAAACAAAACCTCTAACCTCATCCGACAGCAGCCAGATGATTTTAGAGGACACCCTACGGTGCTCTCTCCGCTTCGAGAAGTTGAATTTGTGTAAATCATCACAATACGAGGCTTTGCTTGTTCATCACACCACAGGAGGCCAAAGAATCTAATAGACACATCTTGATGCAAACTAGTAACAACACAAATAAATCAAATTTTCATTAACAGTGTGGTAAATAGAAGCAGCAGCATAATGGTCAAAGTATCATGAATGTCAAGAATGAAAATGAGCAAAAAATAGCATTTATCAACAACTATTAACTGCTGTGATTCAATCAAAAGAGTGTGTCTTAAAGGCACTTTAGAAACGTCCCCGCAGCATTACCATTACAGTTTTCACACACAAAAATGAGTCTTTATGTTGTCAAAAAGTCATTTCTACAGCATAAAAAGAAAAAAAAAAAACGGTGAATCTGGGGAAACAGTGCCTTAGATTAAAGCCACCGGTGAGCTGTGTTAACAGCTCGTGGCAGAAAAACTGAAGAAAAGAAAAAAACTATGTGTAGCAAATAAACAGAATGCATACTATAGATGTCAGAGAAGTCTTTGTCTTGCATATGAACAGTACGTCAAAATGCAATTTGGAATCAGTACAAAAGACCTGCAGCGACTGACCTTACTTCCAGAGTCCTTGGTTCCACATTCACCCTTATCGTACCACCATTTGTTTTTCAGCTTGTCTAAGATGCCTTGTTCACTGAGTTTCAATACTGCAAGGTTTACAGGAGTTCTTCACGTGGGAAATAACATAAATAACATTATATTATGTTATTTTATGTTATTCAACTTTTAAACTACTACATACTTTACAAAGCGATAAAGCAGGGCACCTGGCTATTCAACATCACAAAGAGCAGGCATTCTACCTATTACCTTTAAACCCCTACTCTAAAGCCAGGACCTACCCATATCGCTTTGAGTAATCGGCAGACGCTGTTCATGGGGCGACAAGCAGGTACGCAAAGTACAATCTGCAAGTCTATAAACATCAAAAAGCGCCTTGGTGCACGCTGGTTCTTTGTGTGTGGGGGGTGTAGTAGTCGCAGAGGCTTTCAGTGCAGCATTTAACAAGTTCATTCCAACATGAGCAGTTGTCTTAACAAACAGAAAAATCTAAGCAGTGAAAGAAACCTTTGCATATGCAATGTCAGTGTAATCCTGCGTCGGCTAATGCTAACTGTCACTGCAGTGACAACAGTCAATTCTGGAGGTATTACAACCAATTTCCCATTCAAGCAACTGTGCCCAAAAGTGAAAGCCTAATTAATTCTCGCATGTTCTATCCTGACATATCGCTAAGAAAACCTTATCTTCCAATTACACCAGATTAGTGTCAGATGAGTGTGTCCCAACTAAACTGCAGGCAGCTGCAGGACTAAGCTCAAAAAGATTCGGTGGAATTTAACTCATCTCGTATTTGCCTGCAGCTGCACAATCTGACGTTTGACACAGCTGTTTCCTGCTGCTTGATAACTCCAGAAGGTATATCATGACATTGTAGTATTGCATGTCAACATACATTTGCATAATAGTCTATTGGGGTAAATTACTTCAGAGGAGGTAAAAAAATTTCTTTGCATAGCTCAATAAAGATCACATTTTGTAGTTGTATTATGACTATATTGGTTTAAGTAAATCTCTCTGTGAGAAGGAAAAGCAAACTGGAAGCAAAGAAAATGTAGTGGATCGATAAATTAGTGACTACTCCCTGTGAACAATGTCCCCTGAGGGGATCTCTTGCAATGCATAATGCACTGAGAGAAGATTACACCACTATATATCCCTCATCACCAATCTGGAGAAACAGACTGTGAAGACCATACCATTGTCTTGGCTTGGAGAGACATTGATTAACAATGCAATTACCCTGTAACATGCTCTGTGTCTGAAACTCAATCTAGGCAGCGCCGTGTTTCGCCTAAGGGCAAGAAAGAGCAGTGTTAAGTGCGTGCGCATGCAGCACGCGTGCACGCTTATGTGCATCTCCAGATGTCGGCTGGAGCATGTAGTTGTGAGCAGGACAGGGGCCAGGCGATTCACTGTTTGGAACACAGCGCTTCAGGCCGCTTTATTTCCACCTAATCAGACCTTTCCACTGAGTCCCGGAGAGTCAAAACAAGCCAGGAAACAGACAGACGGTACATACCTGTGCATGATAATAGATCGATGGCAGCGCAAGAGACAGATGCTTTCAAAAGCTCTGAACAGCACAGGGAGGCATCCTGAGCTCATTGACTACAGAACACAACGATGTTAGCAAAACACTGAAAAAGAATGTGACTTTTGAACAACGCTTTTCAGTAATGAAAGCCCTTGTTTAGCTTTATTTCACGTGTGCCTCATGAAGCCTCTTGCGGTGAGTACAGAAATGCATCGCAGCTCCTTACCTGCTCATTGGAGTCCAAGCCAATCATGACAGAAATGACAGAGCATAAAGACACAATCTGCATTTCATGGGATCTTGCAGCTTGACTGTAATGTCGCCATGTCGCCCACCTATATCATCCTATGTGTGTCGACAGCATCGTTTGTCATAAAAATGACCTGCGTTTTAAAAGATATCATACTCGTGCCTTATGGTATATGTAATCTGGAGAGAGAAGCACAATGCTTAATGGTACTTAGGTCTAAGTGGCATTACGCTAAGCTGTCACGGGACAGTCATTCATCATTTAACCACATGTTAAAGATGGAGAGATCTGATGGTCAAAAGGGTCACAGCTGGGTTATTAATGTGTTCAATTAAAACTGCATGCAGTGGAACCAAACCACAGGTGGGTTACCAGAGCTCCCATTAAAAAGTCTTTTTCTTTAATTAGACTTCTCACGTTTGCCTGCAATGCTTAGTCCCCTCAAGACGCCGCTGTTCCCCTTGCTTTCTTGTCGGCCTCTGTTGAGCGGCCGTTTAGCGGTTGATCTGTTTTTTATTTGTTTGCTATTAAGGTGAACTGGCTTTTAAGTTGTCGTCCACTGTCATAGAAGTGAAGCAGCAGTGGTGAAGTACTGCGAAGCCATATTTTAAAGGATTAGCAAATCTCACCTCACCTCACCTCATCTCACCTAAAATGAAAGCCTTTTCAGTTCAGTGTCGCTGGCAAAGTCTGTTCTTGAATTAGACCAACTGGCTATACTCATCAAAGCTGCCTAAATAAAGCCCTAATATTTGAGGCTGGGTGATCTGTCCCACACGTGAGTAAGGGTGAATAAACAAGGCTCAACCTTTCACAGCGGCAGGGCAGACACATTCACATTTGTCCTTTCCTGTAAACACTACTTTGTCAAACAGAAACATGTGTCCTAACTCTCTTCTGTACTCTTCTTCGTCTTGTAGAAGTTTACCTTTGGCATCCATAAATATTTTTCTGTTGGTTAAACAAGAGCTCCTCAGTTTGATCTGAGCCGTTAAGCCGTCTGGTCAGACTGTCGGTAAATTTGGTAATCTGCCTTTGGGGCAGCACCAGGTTGGTTGGGGGCAGACAGTTGGTTTGGTTCTGGTTGGTTTGTTCCAACAGCCTTGCCGATTACTCTGCACTATGGTACCCGATTGTGGTGACATCGAGGCTGACCTTGGAGTCACCTCCCCCGCTGCCGCACTCTCCCTTGTCGTACCACCATTTGTTTTTCAATTTGTCCAAGAGGCCTTGCTCATTCAGTTTTAAAACTGCCAGGTTAACAGCATTTCTTGAAACGATAAAACATAACTTGTAAGAAAATGCACAGGTCCGTGAGAAATCTAATGCAAGGTAATAATCGTACTAAGCATCATGAGAGTAGTTAATGGTAGAGAGGCTACCACTGTCAAAGCAGGGGGCTTATGCACAGAAAACTATCGGTTAAAATCAGAATGGTCTAGGGAAGGACAAATTGTTTAAGAATTTCAGGAATATAGAGAGATAAGAAAGGCTCGTATGAGGTAGAGACAGTGTTAAATCTTGGAAAAAGGTGGCATAAAGGGTTACGTAGTTTAGAACTGAAGTGTGCGGGATGGGGACACTTGTCATTGAGAAGAAAAGTAACAACAACAAACATCATGCAATTAACATTCGTCACAAGTGACAGCGCAGCTTTTAAGGGCTAAATTGAAAAACCATTGAACTGTTAAATTAAAAGTGACAACACAACAGTCAGGTAGGACAGCACACGGGACAGAAGGAGAGATCGAAGGAGAGAGAAAAGCAGTGGGAGAGACATAAATATGAAATTATTGTTAGCTTTAGTCTCATTATCTGGATTTGACTGCTCTGCTATAAAACGGCAACTCTTTAGAAATACAACATTAAATATCGTTAATTAACTTTTGTATCCAAGTGCAATGAAAGGCATACAACCGTTACCTCTGTGTCCATTAACAAGAAAAAAAAAGTAAGGAGAGGAAGAGAAGAGAATGACAACAGGGGAACATCAGGGTAGGTGGAATACTATAACAACATAGGGGATATTGTTATATTATTCCACCCACCTTAATGCTGAGCCTTTGGGCGTCGCCACACCGTAGCCTTTCGAGTCGAGGTTCCCGCCGACTTTCATGGTGTCGCACGGCTTCCGCTGCTCGATGTACTCGTTCATGGTGGACTCGAGGAGAAAGGCGAACTTGCCCTTCGACTTTCGTACCCGGGCTACGCCATCGGGTGTGGTCTTAACAAACACAGAGGGCTCAGCGGATTTCATGTACGACCACATCTTCTCGTAAACTGCTATTTTGGATCGCTGCGCAGAGAAGAGAGGGAGAAAAGGAGTAGCTTAGAAATCTGAAAAATCACACATGTGCAATGGATTTCGGCATATTTTTGTGCTTCGTGATCATACGATTTAAAAAATGGCATCGTGAAGTATTTATAGACATCTTGGAATGAAAATGTGTGATATCTTTAAATACTTCCAGGGAATAGAGCTGACAGACCTTTATGAGATCATGAAGTACAAGAATTTACAAAATCCATTCCTTTTATCAGCATTCTGAAAATGTACCCTTTAAGTACGTCACTTGAAATTCACTGAATGGAAAAATCAGTTATGCAAAAAAAGATCTTTAACAATTGAAAGGGTGTAAATTGCAGGTAATGATCATTCTATCTGAAAAATTTGCACAGGCCTCGGATTTGTTTCCTGAAAGTTCAGCCTCAGTGGGCTGAGCCTGAGTTTATGGTCCTAATTTAACTTGTAGAACTTATTACATTCATTTATTTCAACAACACTGCTAATGAAATATCTCAACTGTGACTCTGCACTGTAGACGAAGCGAGAGAAGCGAACAACAAGGCAACCCATCACAAAGTGACAAGGATGAGCATTTTCCCGGCGCCCGCAGACAGGCTTAGTGAGCCTGTAAAATCTGGAGGAGTCGGGCACTATCTATAATAAGCATCAATTAAATTATTCAATGCCGCTGGATTTATTTTGGCATAGGCATTTCACACATCCCGGTGTGATCCTGGTCCAAGCAGTGATGAGCCATACTTTCCAAGTGCTGAAGATTGGATCCCAGATTAAAAAACAAACAAACAAACAAAAAAAGCCAACACGCTTTCTTTTAAGCAAAGGCCAGAAAAAGGAAGAGCAAAAAGTAAAAAATAAAAAATCATAAATTTGCACGTAGAAAATGCCAAAATCTGCCAGAGATACACTATATTGCCAAAAGTGTTTGCTCATCTGCTTTCAAACACACATGGACTGGAGAAGCATCTTATTTTTAATCTACAGGGTTTAAAATGATGTCGGCCAAATATTTGCAGCTGTAACAGTTTCTTGAAAGGTTTTAGAGTGTGTTTATCAGAATTTTTTATTATTCGTCCAGAAATGCATTAGTCGGGTCAGACACTGATGTTGGACGAGAAGGCCTGGCTCAAAGTCTCTGCACTAATTCACCCCAAAAGGTGTTCTTTCAGGTTGAGGGCAGAACTCTTTGCAGGCCAGTCAAGTACTTCCACACCAAACTTGCTCATCCATGTCTTTATGGACCTTGTTTTGTCTACTGGTGCACGATGAGGAAACAGAAAGGGGCATCCCCAAACTGTTCCCATAAAGTTGGGAACATGAAATTGTCCAAAAAGTCGTACTGTTCTCCTGGATACTGCCAAACCCAGACTCGTCCATCAGATTGCCAGATGGAGAAGCGTGATTCGTCACTCCAGGGAGCAAGTCTCGACTGCTCTAGAGTCCAGTGGCAATGTGCTTTGCACTGTAAGGCTTGGATGTGTAGAGCTGTAGTTTCCATGAAGCTCTCTACAAAGTGTCCTTGAGCTAATTTTTTTGGCCACATGAAGTTTGGATGCACTATGCGCCTCAGCATCTGCTCTGTGATGGAGCAATTCAGCCACTTCTGCTTTGTTATAATACCACTAACAGCTGACAGTGGAATATTTACTTTTGGCAACATAGCGTACTTTGCTGTGGCCTTTTTTTTCTTCATACCACAAATCATTAGTGTAACAAGAATGAATAATTCATAATGTTAGTAAATTAAGATAACAAGACTGGGTGTGGGTATAGAGGGAGTGATTACCTTTTGTATATATTGTTCCAGTACTCCCTTGCCCATTTTTTGAGCTATCCCCTCTAGCTGTGTATCCTTTCTCTGCCCCGAGCTAGATATTCCAAGTGTTTCCTGGTTTTTAGACTTTGTTATTCCCCTGCACTATTAGCATCATTAGCATTGCTATTATTAAAGCTTGTAAGTAAGTAAAACTTTATTTATAAAGCACCTTTCAAAATATAAAATCATAGAGTGCTTCTGTCACAGTATGTCGAAGCAGACTGTATGAATGTGAGGAGGACAAAAGGCGAGCCGTTTAATATGGCTGATGGAAAAATACTAAGGCAAACAAAGATGAGAATAAACAATAAACAACCTAATTGGGGAAAAATCTTAAACATGAAACTTGACCTGGACACGTGGATACAAATATACCTGGAAGATGGAAGATGGAACCACGACAACATGACAACACAAACTTGACAACATGGACAAGAAGCCAAGAAACATGACAGACTAACAGAGAAGACCAAAGTGAAACCTAACTAAACTAAACTTAAGGTAACCAAATGATAATCCCATTACTCAACATATTTAAAGGGATAACTTAAGAACCAGTGCCGTCAGCGTTAATCTCATTAAAATGACGCTAACGCCATAACCGCTTTAACACGGCAAATCTTCCTTAGTGAGTTAGCGTGGATCGCCTTGTGCGTGGGGCTGCGCAAATGCGTTAGCGAGCTAACCGCACTAACGAGCTAACCGCCTTAACGCAGCCATGCAGCCCCATGCACAGGGCGATCCGCGCTAGCTTGCTAAGGGAGATTTGCCGCGTTAATGCGGTTATGGCGTTAGCGTTATTTCAATGAGATTAACGCAGACAGCACTATTAGAAACTCAAAACGTAAACTGAAAACGCTGGGTCAGAGACCCAGGATCATGACAGCTTCACAACAGCCAACAACTGATAAAAAAAACAAATCAAGAGAAATTAATAGAAATCAGATTTTAAAAGATGTGTTTTTAACTGGCTTTTAAAAGAGACCACTGATTTAAAATCATAAAGAAGACAGTTCCACAGTCTGGTGGCCACTGAACAGAAAACTCTGTCTCCTTTTTTTCAGCTTAGTCTAGGGTACCAACAGCAGGCCCTAGTTACAGGACCTCAGGGACCTGCCAGGGACAATGATATACCCTGATATAACCTGGTGCCTGTCTGTGAAAACAATCCTCTCATGATCCTCACAGGAACATGACAGCTTGCTGTACAAAAAGTGTTTTACCTTTGATATTTTATATATTTAGCATGCTTAATTAAAAAAAAAAAACAATGGGCACAATTGTCATACAGTTAAGTTAACGTGCTGACACCTGTGGCTTTATGCGCCCAAACATACTGACCAGAGCACAGGCACATGAATTGGTAAAAAGCCCCCTATAATTAGAGCAAATCCATCTCTGATGCATTTCTGTTAATAAACAAAAGCATTAACCTTGACCAACAAAAGTGCTTTTACTTGCTTTATGTAATCATATACAATTTGTTTGCTGGCATCTGTCACAGTCTAACCGGGCGAAGGGTGAGAATGAAATGAGACAGCAGCATAACACAAATTAAAAAGCCTGCATGAAAAATGTTCAGAGCTCAGATGAAAAGGAATTCAAGCTGTAACGATAGCTGATCTGCTTTAATTCAAATACAACAGATGAGGCAAAGGAGAGTTAGATGTGCTATATTTGACAACAGCCACATTCAATGACTTCAGTTTGCATGTGTCAGACAGCGTGAAGAGGACGCTAGTTTTTGGAGGACATTTCCCCAAAGGCACGGGGCTCATCTGTTCAGTGGTGGGAAAGCTCCAGACGCCTCCTAGAATGAAGAGAAAAGAATGGATCTGGGCATTGATTACTGACGACAGAGTGTGCTGCCTCAGTGCTTTATGAAGTCAATTCATCAATAGCAAGACGGGGAGTAGGGACCAAGTGCGGCCGAAACCTAAATAGGCTGGTTTCACTGCTTCTGCTAAGTCACCACTGAGACGCTTAGACAAGATAGAGAGAGAGAAAATAAGACTCAGTGAGAGAGCCCAGCAGGGAAGGAGGGACGTTTGATTATTGAATGCTGGTGCACAATGGCACGTACAGTACACCCACAAGAACACGCCACTAAGAGCCTACTCCCTTACAATGTAATCATTCACATTCCCATCTATGGTGGTCATTTAAAATTCAATTAGGGAATAATGACTGTAAAAGTCCATAATCAATGAACAGACAATTTGTTGAGCAGTTAAATACGGCCATAAATACAGATTTATACACTTGCCACTCCTTTACACTATATAATGGCCCTGTTAGAATATACTGCTGTGTCCTAAATGAGATTCCCACGATTTGACAGGGAATGGCTGTGATGCCTGTGTTGCATGGCTCTGTGTTCGCTATCATGCAAATGTCACAACCCTCCTTCTCTAGATGTCTTTTAAATTACTAAGATCAAGCACAGTGTTGCTATCTTTATAACAAAGTACCTAAATAGTGAGTCTCAGCCTACTCTCCTTCCTACTTACCTATCTGCCTACCTAGGCGACATTGTTACATCATCTGTGTAGGTGGTTTTCCTGCAAGTCTGTCTGAAACTGCGAGTTTCCTGCATAAAGACAGGCTCCGGTCTGTTATTTAAGCCTCCCGACCTAAGAGGAGGAATAAAAAGAGCAGGACTTTCCTCGAGTAAAACACAGTCAGGGGAAAAACGTTGGTTCATTTGGCTCTGTTTGTGAGTCTCCAATAACTGCAGTGGGTTCACAGTTTATGGATTGCATTTTCCCAGTAGGATGTTAACATTAAAACACTATAGTTGCTAGTAAATGACTCATATGCAAAGATATTGTGTCGCAATATAAGAGAAGATATTTAATTAAAAGGGTATCCAGCCAGTAAATGTTGGTCGGCATCATTAATGCTTGAATGGAAGTATCGCTGTCGTTGCCTTAATGGAAACTGACATAAGAACCAGATTTCAAATATAAATTGGGATAAAAGTGAGTTTTATTGTAGTTTTTTTGTTTTGTGTTTTTAACCTCCTAGGACCTGGGCCCTATTTCAGGAAGCCGGTTTAGTGCAAACTCTGAGTAAGTATACCCTGAGTTAACGAAAACTCTGGGTTTTCGGTTTCACAAAGCGAGTTTAGATTAATTCTGAGTGAGTTACTATGACGACACACTCCGTGAAGCTAACCTGCCCCCTAGCAGGTTTACTTCAACTAACCCTGACGTTCTCCGCCTCTTTGTCGGAAACCTGACTGTAGGAAGTGTCAGACATGGCGTGTCCCTTCCTTGAAGAGCCAGTAGATGTTGAAGCCCAAATTCTCCGCAGAGCTCTCCGCCGGGAGAGAGTGATTAGAGCGCGTTTGGACATTTTATCATTTCCTGATGATTTCCTGTGTGAACGTTACCGTTTTTCAGCACAATCTGCAATTTATTTGAATAACATCCTCAGGCCTAATATTGCTCATGTGACACATCGTGGACATCCTCTCAGTTCTGTACATATTATTTGTATCGCACTTCGGTTTTTTGCAAACAGGAGCTTTCTGTATAATATTGGTGACGCTGAGCACGTTTCCAAGGCTACCGTCTGTCGGGCAGTCAGGAATGTTACAGTTGCACTGAAACGTCTCCTGTACTCGTTTGTGGTGTTCCCTGGTCATAGACCCACAAGATTTATCAAAGAGGGATTCCACAAAATTGCAGGTATCAGGATGAACGAAATTTAATTCATGATGTGGTGATACTTGAACTACTACTTAAATTTTACATTTATTTTCACGGTTCCCAGGCGTGATTGGCTGTATAGATGGCACTCACATTCCAATCATTGCTCCTTCAGTAAATGAAGGAGACTATGTGAACTGGAAGTCTTTCCACAGCATTAATGTACAGGTACATAGTTCCCTGTAGCATTTCAAACTAACAAATTATTTCATTATTAGTAATGGATGCTAATTTGTGTTCTCTGCACTGTGAAGATCATATGTGATGCTGCCAACATTATCACAAATGTGGAAGCCAAGTGGCCAGGCTCTGTGAGTGGTGGTGGTGGAGGACCCCCACCTGTTTTTCGGGCCTCCGCTTTTTTTTTTAGTGGCCATAACGGGTCACATTTGAGCATACAGAGTAAGCAAATATGTACTTGTAATGCTCAGATAATTTCAATAAGTGCTTACAGAGGGGAAATTAATGTAGCCTCTAACTGCAATTGATTTACATCGGACAAACAGACACTATGGCTCATAATACAATTACACCTTACCTGTTTGGACTATATTTTTATATTTCATTTTTACTTGCTGCCAGGAACGTTTGGGGCCTGTTGGGTTGCACCTGCACTCACATCACATCACAAAATAAAATGTATGAAATAAAAAATAAAACATAATAAAATAACGTGTTAAATGGGTGGAAATCCCTAGATCAATGTTTAAATTAACACTCACGCATTGACTCTGTCGGCTATGTTTTGCCATGCATGCTCCCTTTCTTTTGCAGCTGAGGCTGTGTTACTTTTTTTCTGCAAAATTTGCATGTTATCGGCATATGCTGCCATCAGAATTTCGGCCTCAAGCGCTGTAAAATACATTGACCGCGCCTTCTTTCCCTCCGTCTCCATGGTGACTCGCTTAATCTGTGCTCCACTAATCAGGGCTTTATGTATCCTCGTGCGCGCGCTTAATTTGGGGTTAAAGCAACTCCGCGTTGATTGAACTAATTGTTATCAGCCTTTCTGAAACCGAATATTCCGAGTTGGACAGTTCGGGGTTACTCAACCCTGAGTATCGTTTTTCACTCTGAGTTTTCTAAACCGGCTTCCTGAAATAGGGCCCTGGCGTCCACGTATGTGGACATCACATTTTGGGATGTCTAGACCAAAATAGTACATTTTGCTCTACAAGGGCCTGATATCCAGATACGAGGACATTATACTGCCGCTGTTCTATCGACATTTAAAACAAATGTCCTTATATGTGGATCTCATTTCTCTGAGAAACAAAAATCAGGTAAAAAAATTAATTCTTTGTTTTTACATTCATCAGGTTGCTTTATATTGTAAGGTAAAGACCCTACAATAATAGATTCATGAAAACCCCAACAATCAGACAACCCCCTATCAACAAGCTTTTGGCGTCAGTGGGAAGGAAAAACTCCCTTTTAACAGGAAGAAACATCCGGCACAATCAGCTCATGGATGACTGGCCTTCTGCCGTGACTGGTTGGTGGTGAAGGGGAGGAAGACAGGACAAAAGACACGCTGTGGAAGAGAGCCAGAGATTAATAATAACTAATGATTAAATGCAGAGTGGTGTATAAACACACCGAGAGTGAAAGGAGGTGAGTGAAGAGAGTGGTCATTGATTGTAGAATACAAAATCCCCAAGAATATGGTCGTTTTTTTTTTTTTCAAACAATGGCTGCTTAAAAAGAAACACGTTTCACTGAGATTGCAGTTGAGTCGAGTTGCAGAAGTTAGTGAAACATGGTCTTATTTGGATTTACACAAGTCTTGGATTTTCGAGTACAAAAGAAGTTGCAGAAAAGTTATGTTAAAACTTTAAACGAAGATTTTTTTTTCTGCCATTACCAACTATTCACCTTAAACTACTTTAGATACAAAAGATTTTCCTCTGAGACTAATCAGGTTACCCTGCAAGTATCTCTTTGCAATCTAGAGAATGCTTATTGGCCTGAAAACAGTCTTTAAAGTCTTCTGTGATGCAGAGGAAGAGAAAACAAAGGTGAAGAAGGTTTACATTTCTGTATTTTGAAGATCACTTCTCCTTGAAATCAGCTGAAGATTCTATTATTGCAATACTGCTAATAATGTCATTAAATTGTTCAAGGAGAAACACGTATTTAAAGTTCAAAGTCAAAGAAACTGACCTCTCTGTTCTAAATAACCGCTTAATCTGTATTGATTTGGAATTACGTAGCGTTTCCAGGATGCTGTCCACTGCCCTTCGAACCGCAACCTGTTTTTTATTCTTCCTTCGGCGTGGCCGGCTGCTTTCATTATAGCCTCCCCTACATACGCTCCACTGCTTGTGTATCTTAAAGGCCATCTCCAAACACACCGCCACTACATTTCATTCGACTTTACTTCACTTCCGTTTTGTTTGTAGACATCACCACTTTCCTCCAATATCCTGTGTGCCAGGACTACCTGTATCTCAAGTATGCAGAGATGAAAGTTGAGGCTCTGGGGGTGTACTTTGTCATTGAAGTGCCACATGCTACACCCTGAATACCAATTGCTCGTCTTTGATGCTCGTTGCTGGACTCCAATAACCGCTCTCGCGCCCGCTGTTGCCGCTGATCTAAAGTTCGCCTGGGCCCTCAGAGTATGGTGTTTTTCCTCAGAGGTTATGCCTATCTTGCGCTAGACACTTTTGTCAGCTTTCCCTTTTATGCAAACAGCCTCTAATCTTTATAGGAGCCACCCCTTTACCCGGCACTGTACTGAAACACAAAGTGACAAGAGCTCGGGGAGTTGTGTTACAATGCGCTGCATATGACTGCAGGGCAACCTAAGAATTTCTTGCATAAATCTCCTTGACTGCTCTTCTTCGTGCTACCGTGCCCTAATGCAGGTCTACTCTGCATAAAAAAAGAAAAGCTGCTTATTAAACATTGCGTTGGACCCTGCTGAAGCCACCGTGTCTGTACCACAGTAGCTGAGACGTGAAATTGATTTTCATGCTTAGTAAAATGCATTGGTGACTGCACTCAAGCTGCTGCTCTCATCTCCAACACACCTGCTGATCAGTAAGATGCATGATGTTCGCTCTTGAGGCTTGCGAGTAATGTGCAGTCTTATGAGGACAATAGAAAACAATGCTGCACTCTCATTTCTCTGTGCAATTATCATTCTTTCATTATTACACTGTTAAATGAGGTGCATGAAGGGACAGCAGTGTGGTTGTCTTTGATGGTCTCACCCCAGTCTTTACACATAATTAAACAGCCACATCAGCTCATTTTATCATCCCGGCCGTTATTATGATCCAGCTTCTGCCTCCATGTACATTTGGAAATGTAACCGAGCCAAGCCTTTCTGATGGAATAAAACCTCATCAAGAGGATAAACATGGCCTCGCTGGTACAACTCATCATTTTCTAATCATCCAAAACCCAAATATTCAACTGGCTGCATGAAAAGATCCATGACAGGAATTCAAATGATGAAACAAACCACAGCAGTGCAGTAGAGCATGACAGCTGCTGTGTTGAGGAAGAGCATTACAAAGCTTGAAGCTATCCCGCCACTGTCTCAAGGTAATGCAGCAGACGGGCTGAAGACAGAGGACCGAGGAGAGAAGGGTGCCCAAACAAGCAGGGTAGTCTTGGGAAGACGAGCCAAGAACGGGCAGAGGCAGTGCCAAGCGCCTAGAGCCAGTCAGGCTTCCGCTGGGCACGTCAGCGGACTCCCAGGCCAGCTGTCCTAGCTTGTTGTGGGCAGCAGAATCAGCAGACTCTGACACCGCTCTTTGAAAATTCCTCTGCAGCTTTTCTAAAATTTCTGTCATAGGTGTACACAGCGATGGCAATATTGCCACACTGTCAGCTGTGTCAATTTATCAGGCACAGAGGAAAACAGCCTTGGAGGAATGTCTGAACTCCAGTAGATAATGGGATAATTCAACTAATATTAATACATTAAAATCCACACAGGAGTTAGAGAGCTTGGTAGCTTATTACCACAAGCAATATTCTTTTTTATGTATTTCTTTGTACTAAAAAGGTAATAAATATGTTTTGCAGCACTGTTCCTCTTTGTCGGGGAGCTCTGGAAAATAAACCAGGTGAAATCATGAAAAATTCAAGGCCAGCAATGTCAGAGATGATGACATATGTCTTGTTTGAAAATTTGGACTTGATTTAAAATTTCCAGCTGGTTGATGCCGTATGGGTCTAATTAAGCCTGAATGTATTTCCTGAAAACAGATCTGAAATAGAACTTGAACTCCGATTAATCAGTGTGTTTTTTTCCTTGTCAGCTTTCTACAGCTTTAATTAAAAGTCCCTTGGAAGAGCAGCTCACACATGTCATTTCCTATTTGAAGACTCGGGGATGTATCTAGGACGCTCATTATACAGAACACAAGAAAACTCCAGACTTCCCGACCACTTCTCAGACAGTTCCTACCAGCAGACCTTCGGTGGCTCCGTCGTCAGACTCTAAAGCTAATTTGTAACCGGCATCCGTCATGTGTGTGACACAAAGGCGTATAGTACACTGTTTACACACCTGCGCGGCATCTCTGGCGAAAGGGAAAGTGATGACAGATTTATGAGGTGGTGTATAGAGAATTAAAAAAAGATGCGGTCATGCGCCATGTGTCCTAGAATGTGCGATGTTACCGTTGAGTGCAGCCCCCTTTTTTTAAACAGCCCCAGAGTTTGCAGACTTAAAAAGAAAAGGGTTTTAAACATTAAGCTGTGCAGACACTATCTTTCCCTTCTTTGTTTTAACCCCCCCCCAAAAAAAGCACAGAATTGACTTTGCATTTTGTTGTCGTGAGCAACGCAACCCAGGGGTAATACAAATGAAGTGCTCTTTCTGCCAACAGGCTGCAGCTGTGAAACATATGAATTGTTTCTCTCCTGCTGATGAGTAATGAGGGAGCGTAAGATAAAAGACTGTCATATTGCCTTTTCGTCATCACAGGCTGAGTGCTGTTTCGTTAATGCTTTTTCAACACTGGACTGCTAGTGTAGCCACAGCCATGAGCTTTAGCCATCTCTGCGTTTCACATCAGAAGCCTGATTGTCTCAGATATGAGCACTGTCTAACTGCTGTGTAGCCTTTCGCAGACTAATACACTTTTGCTTCAGATTTTAGTTCATTTATAACCTAATTGCCTGCTTAGTCTCTCACACCAACGGACATATTGCTTATTCCCTCTAAAATGTCTTTCAGACTGCTCTGTTTGACCTACAGGGCTCTTCTTCATCAGGTCCAATTTGCCTGCCATGGCCAGCTAGCTAATTACACTTCATGAACTGACCCTTCTGAGTTTGAGTCTGATGTGGGTACTTTGATTAGCCTCCTGTTTTTATCACCTCTGAGTCTTCCGTGTTGTTACCACGCTTTTTGCTGACAGGCCCCGTGCCTCAAGGTTGCACACTGCAGTAGTACTGCATAAATTTCACGTTTGTGTCATAAGAGTTCAAGAACTGCTTCTGTGTCAACACGCCTCATTTGGAGCAATCTTGTGCAGGTCAAGAGTGCTGCACTAAAGGTACAAAATGGAAAAGTTGCAAGGAGGAGTTGATCAAGGACATTGCACAGAGCAGTTTTTTATGATTCAGAACGCCTGAGTGCAAAATATTTAAACCAAATGCATTATTTGCCATTTGAGCTGAAAGAAAAAGGAGCCGCTGGCTGATTAGTGTTGTGCTGTGTGTGTGTATGCGTGCATAAAGCAGTTTCTTGACACTACTCACCCTAAAGAACTCTTTAGTGGAGCCTGAGTCCAAAGTGCCATATGCTATCTCTGTCTGCTTTGCCAGATCTTCGGCACTTTCTATAGGAGAGACCATTCTTTCAACTGTCAAGAAGGCAGCCAGGTTGGCTGTGTAGGAGGAGATGATGATGAGGGTGAAGAACCACCACACACCGCCAACAATTCGGCCTGACAGAGACCTGCGAGAGAGGGGTTGACGACAGGGAAACACGGGATGTAATTACACGGTGGCATGTGGTGGCCATCAACCAGCTAAGATCTGCCAGTTGTGTTTAATGTACCTAATTGCATCAGTCATCAGAATTTCCATGTAAATCATTAACGGCAACCTGGTGCTGCATCAGCACTCTGAAACAGCACATTTCCACGGAACAAGTAAAGGCAAGTTGTTTAAATGTACTCCAATCCAAGTCTTTATTTGCTTGTGAAACAATCAGGGTTCAAAAGTCATTTCACAGCCTGTGGAACGTATTGATCTGTCTACTATGGTGATAAATATTTCATCGTACGCTCACTGACACTGACATTGCATATACAGTGGGGCAAAAAAGTATTTAGTCAGCCACCGATTGTGCAAGTTCCCCCACCTAAAATGATGACAGAGGTCAGTAATTTGCACCAGAGGTACACTTCAACTGTGAGAGACAGAATGTGAAAAAAAAAATCCATGAATCCACATGGTAGGATTTGTAAAGAATTTATTCGTAAATCAGGGTGGAAAATAAGTATTTGGTCAATAACAAAAATACAACTCAATACTTTGTAACATAACCTTTGTTGGCAATAACAGAGGTCAAACGTTTACTATAGGTATTTACCAGGTTTGCACACACAGTAGCTGGTATTTTGGCCCATTCCTCCATGCAGATCTTCTCGAGAGCAGTGATGTTTTGGGGCTGTCGCCGAGCAACACGGACTTTCAACTCCCGCCACAGATTTCTATGGGGTTGAGGTCTGGAGACTGGCTAGGCCACTCCAGGACTTTCAAATGCTTCTTACGGAGCCACTCCTTTGTTGCCCGGGCGGTGTGTTTTGGATCATTGTCATGTTGGAAGACCCAGCCCGTTTCATCTTCAAAGTTCTCACTGATGGAAGGAGGTTTTGGCTCAAAATCTCACGATACATGGCCCCATTCATTCTGTCCTTAACACGGATCAGTCGTCCTGTCCCCTTGGCAGAAAAACAGCCCCATAGCATGATGTTTCCACCCCCATGCTTCACAGTAGGTATGGTGTTCTTGGGATGCAACTCAGTATTCTTCTTCCTCCAAACACGACGAGTTGAGTTTATATCAAAAAGTTCTACTTTGGTTTCATCTGACCACATGACATTCTCCCAATCCTCTGCTGTATCATCCATGTGCTCTCTGGCAAACTTCAGACGGGCCTGGACATGCACTGGCTTCAGCAGCGGAACACGTCTGGCACTGCGGGATTTGATTCCCTGCCGTTGTAGTGTGTTACTGATGGTGACCTTTGTTACTTTGGTCCCAGCTCTCTGCAGGTCATTCACCAGGTCCCCCCGTGTGGTTCTGGGATCTTTGCTCACCGTTCTCATGATCATTTTGACACCACGGGATGAGATCTTGCGTGGAGCCCCAGATCGAGGGAGATTATCAGTGGTCTTGTATGTCTTCCATTTTCTGATGATTGCTCCCACAGTTGATTTTTTCACACCAAGCTGCTTGCCTATTGTAGATTCACTCTTCCCAGTCTGGTGCAGGTCTACAATACTTTTCCTGGTGTCCTTCGAAAGCCCTTTGGTCTTGGCCATGGCGGAGTTTGGAGTCTGACTGTTTGAGGCTGTGGACAGGTGTCTTTTATACAGATGATGAGTTCAAACAGGTGCCAATCATACAGGTAACGAGTGGGGGACAGAAAAGTTTCTTACAGAAGACGTTACAGGTCTGTGAGAGCCAGAGATTTTCCTTGTTTGAGGTGACCAAATACTTATTTTCCACCCTAATTTACGAATAAATTCTTTACAAATCCTACCATGTGGATTCATGGATTTTTTTTTCACATTCTGTCTCTCACAGTTGAAGTGTACCTCTGGTGCAAATTACTGACCTCTGTCATCATTTTAAGTGGGGGAACTTGCACAATCGGTGGCTGACTAAATACTTTTTTGCCCCACTGTATGATAGCTGCAACGAATGCAAAATTAGCACGAGCAATGAACACCTAAAAGGAGAAGAACAGAAAATTAAGATTTCATGTAGTCATCAGATTTGTTTTTCTATTTTCATCTGCTGTCCACTCCTTGTGTCTACTGGAGCTGACCCACCTGGGGGAGATGTCACAGCCCTGCTGCATGAAGGCGCCCAGCGAGAACCAGAGAGAATTGAAGATGCCAAAGTCATTGGGAGGATCGGGGGGAGTCTGAGGGTCTTTGGTCTCATCCTGTTCCTCGAGGTTCCACTCATAAGGACTAAACCGACTGACCAGGAACAGGACCACGCTCACCCCGATATAGGCAAACACTATACACATCCAGATTTCATAGGCCAGAGGGTCCAGGAAGGAAAAAACACCGGGCTTGGACTTTTGCGGCTTCTTTATCATAATGGAGATGCCCAAGCTCATAAATGGCTTGGAAAAGTCTATCACCTCTTCTCGCACCAGTGTAATGGTGAGAGGTGCAATGGCTATATCTGCTCTCTGGAAACAGGGACATGCACAGCAAGTGTTAGTTATGACCTGCATAAAGAAAGAGGTTATTTATTTATTTCTTTTCTTTATGTTTGAATGGCTGGAGCTGAGGGGGATATAAAACAACAATATTTTATTATACATTTTATACATATCATTTTCATAAATGAGCCACCACATTGGAAGACAGGCTGAAAAACACACAAACACACACACACACACATGCACAGTCACGCACACAAAGAGAGAAAGCACGGTCACATTTGCGCCGTGTGTTTTGTCGTGACCTGGGATATTAGCCAACACTTGGAGCGCTAAATGAATCAAAACAAACTGTTTGCAATCAAACACAAGGCAAAATTAAGTGTTAAGTGCGCATGCTAATTAGAACTGTTAACTTTTAATTTGCGAAATGTAAACAGGTTGCTGCATAGAGAAATCTGCGAGCCCTCCCTGTGTACACTTCATCACATGGCATTCAGCACGCCGGGTTTCCCAAACTGTTTATTCTGGCATTAGCTTTTTTTTTCTTTTTTTTTTCCCAAGCTGTTTCTCTTTATCCCCCTCCTTTGCTCTGCTGCTTCAATCACATTATATTATCAAAACACATCCACGGAGGTGGTGCTGCCTTTTTAGAAATCACAATGGGTTTCTCTGTAAAGGCAGAAGAAAATAATTAATCATGTTCAACAGTGTTACTGCAGCTTGTGTATGTGATTAATTAAATAACTGCTCCTCTTCAAAGCAGACAATACGCAGAAGACGATTCTTCATATTGGCCTGGGCTGTTGTTTTTTTTCTCTTTTTTTCGCGGCGAAACCGAGAAAACATTGGACTGAATCAGCAGGAGGCAGAAAATGTTTCTTACAAGGTCAGCCGAGGAGCAACACAAATAGAGCCGATAAACACGACTGTTTTCTTTGCCCTGTCAACACAACGTTGCGAGCAGCTATAACCATTTAATCCGGGGTGCGGGCGTAAGCAGCACTCAATCAATGGTGAGGGAAACAAAGCAATAAAGAGCAGCCTCGGGCCTAACCTTTAAAAGACAACTAAAATCAAATTAATTTACTGGTCAAAAGGTCAAAATGTACAAAACTATTAGTCCCGGCCCACCTGCTGTAAAATTACAGGCCTGGAAAGACTTGACAGAGATGTGATTGGAAGATTTTTTTTTCTCCCCGCCTCCTCCCCTTCCATCTGCAAGGAGTGGTCTTTTCCCATTTGAAAGATAATTTGGTGGCGATAGCACATCAAACCAGGCAATCTCTCAAGCTGATAGTTAGGAAATTGAACAGATGAGGAAGCCAAACCCTCATGCATTTTGCATTTGGCCCCCGCTCAACCGCTGTGGCCTTGGAGAGGGGTGAGCGGGTTGGTGGGGTTGGATGGGGCGGCGGGAGGGGAGGCAATTTTGGATTGCTGGAGGTGTCGCACGGGCCCGGGCGCCGTCAGATGTAAAACACGGTGTGACCCTTCGCTAATCTGAGAGGTTCAACGTTTATGGAGCGCGCCACATATGGATCTTGTTGTTCCAAACCGCAAGCCACAATTTAGCTGTTGATTCTAAAGCAGATTTTCTCAGCTGTGAATTTACAATGCGGCGTATTCATCATACACATGAAACATTGAGCATAATTACACAATCACTTCAAAGGCATACACTCTTTCATTCATCAAAGTTATTACAGTGTGTTTGCCATATGGACTCCTTCTTTTGCCTTCCACCTACCTCGGTATCGCCTGCAAGAGAGTTAGGATTTTCAGGCTAAAGCAAAGAGCATTAATTGCAATGAACAGCACTGAGAAATGATTTCATTTTCTCCATCTCAAGATGATCACCAACTCCCCAATG
This sequence comes from Aulonocara stuartgranti, assembly GCF_965226115.1. NCBI lineage: Eukaryota > Metazoa > Chordata > Actinopteri > Cichliformes > Cichlidae > Aulonocara > Aulonocara stuartgranti. The sequence goes on from NC_138940.1 coordinate 27,213,629, forward strand.
CTTCAGGCTGCATTTGACAAATTCACTCACAGCTGAGCTTCCTGGGCCAGCATTAGGCTTTTGCACTGGGCGAGAGCTGATGAGTTCACTATGGGTTGGTGATAACCTTAAGATAGAAAAATGAGATCTCCTCTCATGTTGAAGTTCCTTGCAAACTGTCATGTAATCAGTGAGACTCCCAGTACTCACCCCATAGACCAGTTCACCCACCATCCCGTTCCACGTCTTGGTCTCAGGGTCTCGGGCTCCGTACTTTCCATCCATTACTATAGACAGTTTGTACTTAATTCCAACATGTTTGGCAATCTCAGATGCTAAATCGACGCAGTAGCCTTCATATCTGTCATTCCCCTCCAGATGCATATAATTTTTCTTGTACATCACATAAGGAGCTTCCTGTTGATTCAAACACACGCTGGTTTATTCACTCCCATGCCATCGCACAGATTCCATTATACAGATGTATGCATGCACGCTCTCACATAACTCCGTGCACGCACGCACTCCCGCACACACACAGAATATGAGAAGCTGCTATAACCACATCCATGCAGTCGTGCATACACAGATGATGCCCTGCGAATGCACAAATACGCACTGATAACAGCAGCGTGACCGAGTGTTCACACTGCTTTCATCAAGCGGTGGCAGCCAGCAGACACCAAGGCCAATGTACCCAACCCATTTTTGAGCCCAAGGCCGTAATAAAGGGGGTCAATGAAAAAGAGGATAATCGTTTCAATGGGAAATAATTTAGAAAAAAGAAAAGTTTTTCACTTCCACAGAGTAAGCTGGGCTGGGAGTCATTGGTAGGCAAGGTGTGGGTCAGCTCAGAGGTGGGTGGGGATGGGAATGGGTTTCATAAGTAAATGCCAGTGACAGGAGAGGGATCAGAGAGTGCCCATAGTATCTCGACATATTCAAGCACATTGCATCAATGCGCAGTTAAAGGCTGTTTCATTCCAAAAAAACCAAACCAAAAAAAAACCATAATATAAAATAAAATGATTATAAAAAGCTGTTGTTTGCTATCTAGGAAAAAAAAGAGCAAACGAGTACTCTGTAAAATAAAATAACTAGATCAGGAGAGCAGGAGCGTGCTAGTGTTCCTCTCCTTTTCAAAATGCCGGTGCAGCTCGTCTTTTCTCTTACTGAGCACATCATCATCATTATCAAACAATAGGACTGCTCAGGAGAGCAGGCATTGTCATTACAGCCACACACAATTAGAGTGCAAGTAGGAGAGCAATGGTTTGTTTGTTCTGTGCTGAACGTATCCCCTAACCTTGGATCCATTGAGTATTTTCTGCTTGTTAACACGTGTTTGCCTCCTGACTGTATTTTTCACCTGGAGATGTTAAATGTTTCCTCTCGCTATTGAGTGACGCCGGCTTACGGCTCGGAATACAGATGAAGATCTAGCTTTGCATAAATCCCATGGACACTTATCACTTTTCCAAACGTTTTTCTTTGTCATTTTGAAGCGTTTGTTTGCGGAGAACAGGTAATTAGAATGCCATTAAACAGTCAGTAAATATGGGAGCCGTCCAATAAGCCCGAAATATTTACCTACTAAATCCAGTTTAAAGAAAAGAAATCGAAAATATATTTGGTGATTATATGTTCCTTTGTGAAAGTGCCTCGAACATGATCCTCCGTTTAAAAGGCTAACAAGCTGTGCATACTTCAACACAGAACACATAGCAGGAGCAATACAAAATAGATTGAAGGGGAGATAACAAGGGAAAAGAAATACAGCACCTTCTCATCATCCCCATCCAATACTGTTTATTTTGCTTTGCCCCACCTGGGAAACCATTGCAGTATCATTCTGTAGTCATTCTGCGGCCAGTCTATCCCAAGTGTCATTGAACATTTACTTGATGAGGACAGACAGGTCTACTTACGTATGCATTTGTATGCTTTTTTTTTTTGTAACTGATGGAGTCAACCATAATCATTTATACCATTATTGTGATGTCACTGCTACGACAGGCCACTGAAGTATGGAAAATCAAAATGCTTTGACACCCACACGGATACAGTTGAAACACTCCTCCAAGCCGGATCGACTGTTTCAACGTGTAGTGAGTGGATGGAAAGCAACACAAGAAAGATGTGGTTCTACCCGCCCAGGACAGAATGTATCACTCATTGGAATCAACACCATGACCTTGAGTGGCAGAATACGTGAAACATTTAAAATTGCGTGGAAAGTGTACCATAATAGTAGTGACCACAATCGTTCGGTTTTCCACTGAGGAGTCGTTGGAGACCTGCAGATCCATAATATTTACAAACCGCGAGTACTCATTCCAGTATCCGATCTGCAAAGAGAAAACAGCGGTTAGTGATGCACTCCGGCCCACGGTCCAGATATAAGTGAGCATACAGAAGGGAAATGAACAAATATTACAGGGAAATGCAGCGCTGCAGAGCTCATTGAAACAACGGAGCTTTCCCCAGAGACTTGCTGCCTCTGCCCTGATGTTCAACCACATGAGCAGAGTACTAAAACAGACCAGATAAACAGGTACAGTTTTCTGGGCATAGAATGCTGCGTTTACATTTCTGCATTCAACGTGCAGATAACGGACGTGATTACAGAGGGACTTTTGCCTTTTACGATCCACCCGAAATTCAGATACCCAATTGCTCCTTTGCAATCCGTGAGCAAATGGCAACTTCAATCCCTTCCACCTTTTTATGGTAAATAATTGATATTCAAACCTGTGAACCGCATACACGTTTAATAATCTAGCATAATATTGCAGTGGCTCCTCAGTTTTACTCTGTCCTGCCGCTGTAGTTACTCTGCATTCTGCTCTACAGATGCTTAAGTCAAACCAATGTCAAGTGTTTGTTTGCCCGTCTGAAATAATGGCTGCTCTGGCTCGTGATGAAACGTGTTGCATATGTTATTGCCAAAAGTCTAACTGTTGCTGGCTTGGATTTTTCTTTCCTTCACATCTGGTCTGCATTTTTTCTTTTCCTTTTCTTTTTTTTCTCTTTTGCATGAGATCTTTCATGTTTGGGACAAACAGGTGTACAGCAGAGACTGAGCACCAAGTGGGGGCGCTAGAAAGCAGCAGACGCCTCAGAATTGAGCTCCCGATCGTTACAGCTGTGGCTGTATTAAGTGCACTTGGCAGACTGGGTGATTTGGGGTGGCGGGCGGGGCGGTGCTGGACGTTATTAAATGCTTATTCCAGGCTCTCTAGTCCTTGAGTGATATTTGAGACACTTTGCTCGAGGGACACGGCTGCTGGGACCTGTGTCACGGAGTATTGCTCCAGTGGCACTGTCCTGATCTCACCCCCTAGCAGCTGGGACAGATATCAGCCCATGCATCAATCGTGACAGTCACAGCTAAGAACCTTCATCCTCGAAACTGTCACTGGGGTGACTGGGGCTCCAGGTCCATGACAAAGTGCCGCCCAGCCTGCCCGACTTGTCTCGTCTTCCCTCGCTCCCTCACTCTCTCCCGCTGACCTCCTTTCTCCCGGCCCCTCTCCCCGCTCTCTCCTCCTCTGTTTGACAGTGTAGGGATAGCTGTGAGGGCTTTGCAATGCTAATTGAAGTGTGGGCTTTAGAGGCCTGGGAGGCAGGCGGCATAATCACACATCACATCACACTGAGCCCACACTTATCCAGCTAACGAGAAATTCACAGCTGTCTCTTGGAACTCAGAGAGGTTATGAAATAAAACCAGAGGTCATCATATGGTGCTGGTTATAATGTGAATGTACCACTGGGAATTAGCATTTTGAAGAGGAGCCAGAGGAATTCTTGGATCCTCCTTTACAGTAATTGGTTATTTGAATGGTAATTACTGTCAGAAGAGGACCAAATATCAAATCTGTGCTATCCTACAGCAACGAAATAGTTCTCTATCATTCTTTTGATAGGACAGCTTTAGCTATCAGATTGCAGGCTACAACTGATTTGTGAGGCTTGTAATACTCGGCATAGCTCATCAGTGCTGCTACCTAACAGAGGTGGAGAAAGGCAATCAGCATTACTCTCTGCTGTCCTCTCAGCCCTGCTGGTCCCACCTGGCCCTCAGTACTTTAATAAATGGCAGTACAGGCTTGCTTGAAAATGTTTTCCACTTCTGCACAATCATGCATTAGTCTCTAAATGGCTCGAGGCAACATGTGACCAACAGTCACTGAGTTTTGTTCTTTTAGAGCCGAGAAATAAATCATTTATAAATTACACTTTGGCCAGATTCCATGATTTTGATGTGTGCCAGCTGTTAGATTTTTTAAAGAGAGAGATGAAATGTTTTTTGTTTTTTTGATCAGGTCTGTACGTCACATTTGATAGATGACAGCCACCGGCCTCTCTTACCTTCCTCGGCCCACCTGTTTTCATTTCGTAAACATCTATGGTGTAATTGGTCCTGCGGCCATAGTTGTCAAACTGGATGTTCCCAGTCATCCCCTGTACTTGGACCTAATGGGCAGACAGAAAGACACAGTGGAATGTGCAGTAGTTATAACCCAGGTTGCATACTGTAGCTGGCATTAAGGTACTTGGAGTCCACGGAGCTACTGAAGTGCATGCTGTCTGTTAATCAAATGATGAACTGGATACGCTTTAATAAAAGATGTAGTTTTATGGTAATGAGGGCCTGGATTTTTGAGTGAGCTCTGTGCAGAGATATCTGCAGGCAGAGGGAGGAGAATAGCTCTACACTCTCTTCCCTTCTCTCTGTCACTTTCCATCTTTATCACTCTCTCACTTGCTATTTGTGCTTCGCTTCCTCCAGCCTTTTCTTTAGTTTTTAGCTTGCCACTCGCTTTCCATTTTCCCCGCCCCCACCCTACCGTTTTGAGAGCTCTCTCGATGTCTATGCCTTGGCTCCAAGGTACAGCGGGATTGGCTAGGCAGTCTCCGGCGCTGCCTCGACGAGAGACATCCACACGTTGGCGCCGCAGGTACCTGAAGGCCTCTGCTATCACCAGGATTGCATCGTGGGTCAAAGCTGAAGTGTACTGCACACAGACACACACGCAAGTCAAACAACAAAACAGCTAAAGACACGCTGAATTGGTGTGAGGTAAAAACAAATCAATAAAAAAAAGACTGCTGCTTTTTTAATAAAGCTGTTAAAATGAGAAAATCCTGGTGTAATTTGTTCAGCCTATATGTTGCTCTCATGACTTGCATTTCAGCACTTGCCAGGCGGGTCAGTCTGGGCGGCGCTGGCGAAACCTCTGACAGCTTGCTCATGCTAAAAATAGCTAGATTAGATAGATTGGATTAGAAAAGCCAGGACTTCTCTAAGGGTCAGGACCTCTTTGAAAACTTTTTAGCGGGGAGAATTAAATAGAGAATTAATGCATGATTTTATCTCCCACGCACTTCCCTTCCAACTTCGCCTGACCTTTTCACCACGGAGGCTAGAGCCACTTGTTTGTTGACCAGCGCACCGTGACAAAATCTAATTAAATGCCATTCAAAATCCATTTCTTTCTTGATCATTGTTTAATTAGATGTAAATTGAAGCAGCAATATAACCTTGGCTTGCGCTGCCTATCAATATATCGATTGCTCTGAGGGATGCAACGCTAAGACAGAGGAAGCAAAGGGTGGGAAAGACAAGAGAATGACAAAGGCAAACAGAGGATGAGAGGAGAAGAACCAATAGACAGCACTTTAGAAAGGATGATCGTTGCACTCCGCATGCACAATGAAAGGCCTTGCAAGCATAGCACCTTCAGAGGGGCGTTTCGGGCCTCTGGGAATTCTCTTTCATCTAGCCGCTCCCAGCGCTGAATAAACTGCTGCACAATCGGGTTCTCAGGGTTGACTATCTGAAACCCTGAAATGTTGGCTCCACCGGCGAAGACTTTGTCCAGGCTCACATTAGAAAATCCCTGAGACGAGACAAAAGAGAAACGGGGGAGGATGAGACTCATGTAACTTGTTTTTCTTTGAGGTTTTTTAATATAACCCGGGGCAAAGCTCCACAAAATATTAGCAGCCATTCTGGCAGCGCGCAAGGTGCATTTTATTAAGGATCCTGTGCTGTCGGAGAGAGCAGCATGTGTTTGCAATTACACTGAAGCAAATGTTTCTCTTCACACTTTGCGGTGGAACCTGAATTCATTTTCACATACACAAGCAGCCAGAAGATACTTTAGAGTTTGTGTCATACCATGTAGAGTCTAAATTTTTTACTTGAACCAACTGGCCTAGTTTCATTCAGAAAGCCTTACCATGTTAAAAAACAACAACAAAAAAAGCCCCCCTAACACTTTTTAATGCATTTTAAAAACGTACGCTGCACCAGCTGCCTTTAAATTTCCTTCTTGACCCTGGAGCTATGACAGTTATTTCTTTTTATGGTCAAATCACTGTTTTTTAAGTGCAGAATTGTGTCATGTTGTGCAAGGACACGAGTCTGACTGCTGCATAATCACATCTTCTAAACTCGGAGAAATGGCAGCAGGAGATCAGCGAGTGAGAGCGGGGCCGGCCTTTCACTTAAAAACGCTCATGCTAATACCAAGGCTAAATGAACATTACATTCCCGAGAGTGAAGGGAAAAAATATGGCTGCCCTCCAAGGATCGTTAAAAAGGTTAAATCCTGTTTATTTATTGCTAAGGATGCTCACTGATATTCAAATATGACTGTATACTGAAGCAAAATTGCAATGTAGTGTGACTGCTGGACTGTGATTTATAAAGCATGAGGCACAAACATTGAAAGCCTTATATATATATATATATATATATATGAAGAGAGAGAAAAAACTATATACAGTCCTATATAAAAGCCTTTAATCCACTTATTGTCCATGCACATTTGCGCCCAAGGCTGAGACTTAGACTCCATGCAGAAAAAAAGCTGGTGTCCCCCTCCCCACACCCCCCACCCCAGGGGAGCAGCATAGTTATTACTCACAAGATTGGCCAGAATGTAGTGGTAACCACGGCTGTTCTTCCCCAGGGTTACAACCTATGGGAGAAAAACATCGATACAGTAAACCACCCATGAGATGAGAGTTAAGAGCCAGGGCTAATGTAAGTGACTACAGCAATCACAGTAAACGCGGCGGCATCCCGTGAGCACGCAGGATGCCGCCACAGACGTTTAAACAAAGCAGATCTTCTAAGGAATAACACGGAAGGGGCACTGTTGGGGGGGGGGGGGGGGGGGGGGTGTTCATTAAAGAGGAATTGATAATGAGAGAGAAACAGCAGCAACGTGGAACATCCTTGATCGCTTTTAAGTCATTCACGGCGCTGGGACGTGAGTCCTCGGTAGCTGCTGGACAGAAGGTAGAAAGATGTTTCAAAAGAATTTGTAGCGAGAGAGTAAGATGTAGATCTCTCCCTGCTTTGAAAATATCACACCTTTGGAGCATAACAGCATGTTTCAACCCACACAGTTTGTCTGAAAATAGTAAGTGGTGTTCTAAGCCATTCCATCACTGTGGTACTAACCATATGCTGTCTTTTATTCTAGATTTTCTTCATCTTTTTTTTCTTTTTTGCTCTGGCCCTGCAGATAAATCCAATACTGAAACTCTAAACAGCTCTGGCTTGTCTGTGCATTACATGCTGGACAGGTTTTTTCAGTCGGACCTCGTGAGTTTGCAGTCTTATGCGGATGGACTTCTGAGTGGCTGCCATGCAGAAAACCTGTCAACCATGTCTCCGTTTTCATCTGCGCTCTACAAACAGAGCAACACAAGTTTACAGCAAAATCAGCATGTTTGCACATGTTCTGGCTCCGTTGCAAAAGCAAACTGTCAGTTTATCATCTGTTTGTGCATGCGTGTTCGGCTGGGGACGTTGGATATTTGTTACAGTGGGTCGTTTATGACATTCCCACAGAGCAGGAGAGAGTGATGCAAAGCACTCTTGCATCTACGCATTTTGGCACAAAAAAATGTCTTTGGGGAAAAAAAAAAAAGGGAAACAGTTTCTCCTGCTTTAAGTATAATTATAGCATCATTTTAACTAACCTATGTGCATGACCTATGTAGCGGTAGCAGTAGGAAATGATTGAACAACCTCCCTCGCTTGGACTGAGCATACTCAAAAATCAAACAGACCACTCGTCTCCTTGTGGACATTTGAAGGTTGCCCACGAAGGGAAGAGACATCTTTAGTGTTTTTCACAAACTCACAAAGCCTTTCACTCATGCCATCAAGCTGCTTGGGTGGGTCTGACAGCCTCCCCATCATTAAGGCTTTAAACTTCCACCACTGCTGAATGTCAGACAGACAAGAACAAACCAAAGAAAAGTGAAATAGAAACAAAGGGGAAGTGAGCTGATTATGATGCAGAAATAGCCAGAGACGACTGTTAGAATCCATCAATCTCCTTCTAATGATTAAGTGACACAAAGCTTCATGAAAATAGCTCTCTGCAACACTTTTACTGCAGTGAAATCACAGCGAGACAGATCAGGATAATTCTTCACGAGCCAATTTGGACTCTTTGCACTGCTGCATTTTCGCTGGACAAACCAAGTGGCTCCAGTTTCCTTCACTGTGTGCTAACCTTGACTCTGGCCATAAGCCTCATCACACCTGCTCAGGAACTGGGCAAAGAAAGACCTCACCACCTGCCTGCAACCTAGAGCTCGCAGCCAGTCTGGCAACGGCTACAAGAGGCAACCTTGGGATGGAGCACAGCGAGACATTGATGACAGAGACACACAGAACCTCCAGCCAGAGTACACAAACCTTTCCCCTCAACCTCTTTAATTAGGCAGACAGCAACACCCTCAGCTGCTCCAGGTGACATGGACAGATTTCGTTGTTAAATTAAACGTTCTTTTTAAAAGTCCTTTTGATATTGCAGAATTTATACACACAATACTTCAGCTCAGTGAAAGAGGATGTTCTGAAAGTTAATTTTATTATGACCAGCTTTACTCTTCGTCTTCTTTTTTTTTAAATCCTGTGCTATCTGGGAGCTTTTACAAACAGAATTATGATAACACTGCTTTGCTGAACACATTTTGCTTTTCCAAAATCAGCTCTATAAATTCTCTATAGGCTCTTCTTGTTTAGGGTTTATCTGATTATTTCTTTATTTCTATTCATGTTATTTCAGTTATTACATTATATGTGGTATACAGTATAACAATGTCGAAGGCAGGAAAGGCTGGAGGAAAAATAAAAGGGAGGTGGTGGGGGGGGACGTAATAGGGGGTTAGAGTACAAATAGAAATGCACAATGTTTCGCCAACTGCCACTGTGTGTGAAAATGCACAGGTACATACATCAGCAATCTTCTTTTGGTGTGTGTGTGTGTGTGTGACAGAGAGAGAAAGAAAGCGAGAGTGTGTCTTTGTTACGAAATATACTTGAAAATGAGGGTGGGAAGCCTCAATCAGGCCATTTGCAGCCCCCAAGAGTACTGAAGATGTAAGGCCACACTCTCAGGCCTCCCAGAACCGCTCAGTACCTGGCAGAGACCGCCCCCTGCTTCCCCGACATGGAAGAGATCCAAGCCACCCCAAATCACCAAGGGAGTGGGTTAATGACCATGTCAGCTTATCCAACCACACGCTCTGGGGGGTAGCAGCATCCAGTGGAGAGTGGTGGAGAGGGTGAACACCTCCCTTGATGACTACAGTGACATTAAAAACAAGGAGCAGGTCACCAGCCAGCAGAGGCACATGATGGGGTCTACCCACTGAGACCTACGTGACCCACAACCCTCTGTCTTGTTTCTTTATGTTGTTATGGGTTCTCAATAATGACACCGTTACTTGAAGAGAAGGCTTTTTATACTTTGGAGTGTGGATATCAGTCCAAAGTCTTGGGGCTGATCTGCACGCTGAGCCACAATAACAGCCATCTATTCAATTACAACTACAGTTGCTCCCTCACCTGGGCACCCCACCCCACCCTATGGGCCTGCGGGCACCCACGAGCCGCCAAGGCACAGACCAGAATTCCCAGTGTGGGCCAACCCATCTCACACAGCGAGTCTGCCAAAGGGGCACAGACCAACCCCACACCACACTGGTTAAATGCTTTCTCTAAATCTAAAGAGACAGCAGTGGTTTCTAATTTGTTGATAGAGCAATAGTTCATTATATTTGTTAGTCTACAACCACCTTTATTTTTCAGCCAGCTCTCTCCTAAGAAACCTTTCTTGTAATTTCTTTAAGTAGCCTTCAGTATTCAATCCATGTATGCTTTTACTAAGTTAGCGCTGTGTTTGGAATCATTGTCCTGCTGAAAAATGAAGAAAATTAGATGCTTTCCAGATGGTATTCCAAAATCCTTTTCAGGTTAAATGCTTTTTATCAATTTAACAAGATCTCTAACATCATTGGCTGAAATAAACCCCCAAACCATGACAGTACCTCCACTGTGTTTACGTATGGCTGTAGAAACTCACTGTTTATCTCCAGAGATCCTCTATATATATTGGTGAACTTATTAGTGTACATATTTTTTGAAACAAAAAAAAATTAAATGTAGATTTTTCACTCTATAAGACTTGTTGCCACTGATTTTTGGTCCAATTCAAACTTTTCTCCCTGTTCTGTCCTCTCCTAAAAATTTGCTTCCTCTCCTAAAACATTGTGTATCTATGGATAGTATGTCATGTAAAGATCAATAAAAAGCCAAATACCATTTCAGAATATTCAAAGGTTTCTATTAAAGATAAATAAAATGGTTCATAAAATTATAGCATCTAAGATAAACATAATGGTAAAAATTATTTTGAGGAGCCAAATGTGAAACTAAATATCACTTTATTGTTTTCAGCACAGATTTACATAAAAAGTGTAGGCAGGTGAAAGAGTTAACAATTGATTTAAATATATACATGTAAAAAAGAATTAATTTAACTAAATCCACCTACCAAATTCTGCAGATAGTTTTAACAAATAGGTTACAGTGTATTAATTAGTGAGTTTTAGAGGTGTTGGTAGATGATTTGCTGCTCAACTTTAATCAGGGCTAGCTCTTTCACCTGCCTACACTTTTTATGTAGATCTGTGCTGAAAATAATATGGTGATATTTATTGTCACATTTGGCTCCTCAAAATATTTTCAACTGTTGTTTACCATTATTTTTAGCTGCTATGGTTAAACTGCTATCATTTTATGAACGGTTTTATTAATTTTATCTTTAATAGACACCTTGAAATATTTTAAAACTGTGGGGTTTATAATATTCTTTGGGTTTTTGATTATTATCTTTAGAGGATGTACTGTCCATACAAGCCCACTAGCCAATTATTCCATGTCCCAGTGACACTGAAGAGAAGTGTGCTTGGTGTGTCTCCCCCTTCAGTAATTCCTCTTTTTAGTACACTTTACCCCTTCCACATCGATCCACTAGCTGGTCCCACAGCCATTTGTTCTGCAGCTGAAAGAAAGCCTGCATTTTGCAGACTGCAGTTTTCTTTAAAGCCTGACAACTAGGGTGACCTTGACTTTACCCTCATCCAGTCTCTGCCTGCTTCAGACCTCCCAGACAGAGAGCCCTAAATGCAAAACTACACCTACACGTTTCTAATAAACATCTTCCTCCAAATTTGACCTTTCCAGTGCAGAGTTTGCCACACAACACACGAAGAGGCAGGAGGAAAATGATAGGCTCCCCAGAGTTTGTAAATATCATACCATTCACTGCGAGGCATATGAAAGACAAGCAAATAATGATGCAATAGTTTTTAGCCTCTCTCTGAACTATGGAAACCCAGAATCCAAAGCACCATTAAACTCATAGGGCTTCATAAAATTAATCTTTACTGAGTCTTCACAGTTTAACAGTTGGCTGATTATTCTTTAAATTTTAATTTTTAAGATTAGTGAAAAAAAAAGTAATTGAATATCTTGTTTTGTTCAACTCGTTTTACCTCAAAGATATTCCACTAGAAAGAATACAAAGACAAACAATTTTGTTTGATTTAACAATCAATCACTATTAGAACGGAAGATAATTTTCCATCAGTCTACTAATCTATTTGCTGTAATTGTTACAGATCAGTGTTTTAGTAAGGAATGTCCAGGAAGAGGTTCAGTCGGCACAGCTTTCTTGCAAGGGTCAATGCTCCATCAAAAGGACATTTAACACCAATGATATGAAATCATTGGTGTTATTTGTGAGTTGTGTCATGTGTGATTTGTGCTTACATATATTTTGAAGTAATCTATATTTTTACTCTAAAGCCAAGGTCAGAAACAGGTATGTTTAAAGAAACAACAGTCTATGAATATTAATACTTTCACTGCAACTCACTTTGAGTGATAATGGCTCCATCGCTGTGCTATGACTTATAATACTAAATGTCAGTCCTAGTAAGTCTCATACAGTGAAAGCTAAGATGTGTGTTTTCAGTCTCCCCTTTGGCTGCTGAGTTGACATTAGCTAACATTTAAAATTCATAGACTGAAAGGCTGCAGCTCATGGTGCTCAAGATGCTGATGTGATATGCCTAAAGGTGTTTTACTCTACGCTAATGTCAGATCTTTGTTTCTTGGTTTTTTGTTAGTCTGTTGTCACCAGAATGGACGCTCAAGACATTTCTTAAAGCAAAAATTTAAAAAAAAAGAAACAATATTTGTTTGTTTTTTTCAAGCTTCATACTGCTAACCTTAGTTTGGCTCTTTGCAAGCATCTGCACGGACAGCATGCTAACGCAAAGCTAGCCAAGAACCCAGAGTGATGTTAAAGTTGAGTTTTTGCCGACTCCAGCCCAGCAGTCAAAGTCTGATCTTCAACAGGTAACACAGGCAGTGATGAGCAGTCAGGTTTGTAGCCTCCATTTTTACCTGTTCATGTTTCTAAAGTAGAATTACTGTGGCGATCGCTTTGAAGTCTCTTTTCGACTGGTTTTCATTTGTTGGCTCTGTTCAAACATAAATACTAAAAGAAGGACCCCATGTGCGGTCTCATTAGGTCAGGGATTTGTGTTGGTGTGTAGGACTAAAGATTATACTGTTAACTGGTAATTATGAGACAGCGCCCTTTACGACATTTTATGGAGTAATAAGAAAGTAATGTAATCAGTGTTACTTTTAAGAAAACTGTGGGTGTAATAATTATATTTGTTGATTAACGACCCTAACACTGGTACTGAGCAGAGTTCTCAAAAGAATGGATTCTTGGACACTAATTGGTACTGAAATCTATTATTACATTAAATACCCATTAGCAAAAGTATTGATGGCAGCTAATTGCAAGAACAGTAGCACAGCAGCTTGGTGAATCAAGAGGGACACCCTGGGCTTCATGAAGAGTTTCATAAGGTCAGTAAAGCTCTTCTAAATAACATTCAATTTTTTTAACTTATCATATACAGGGAGTGCAGAATTATTAGGCAAGTTGTATTTTTGAGGAATAATTTTATTATTGAACAACAACCATGTTCTCAATGAACCCAAAAAACTCATTAATATCAAAGCTGAATGTTTTTGGAAGTAGTTTTTAGTTTGTTTTTAGTTTTAGCTATTTTAGGGGGATATCTGTGTGTGCAGGTGACTATTACTGTGCATAATTATTAGACAACTTAACAAAAAACAAATATATACCCATTTCAATTATTTATTTTTACCAGTGAAACCAATATAACATCTCCACATTCACAAATATACATTTCTGACATTCAAAAACAAAACAAAAACAAATCAGCGATCAATATAGCCACCTTTCTTTGCAAGGACACTCAAAAGCCTGCCATCCATGGATTCTGTCAGTGTTTTGATCTGTTCACCATCAACATTGCATGCAGCAGCAACCACAGCCTCCCAGACACTGTTCAGAGAGGTGTACTGTTTTCCCTCCTTGTAAATCTCACATTTGATGATGGACCACAGGTTCTCAATGGGGTTCAGATCAGATGAACAAGGAGGCCATGTCATTAGTTTTTCTTCTTTTATACCCTTTCTTGCCAGCCACGCTGTGGAGTACGTGGACGCGTGTGATGGAGCATTGTCCTGCATGAAAATCATGTTTTTCTTGAAGGATGCAGACTTCTTCCTGTACCACTGCTTGAAGAAGGTGTCTTCCAGAAACTGGCAGTAGGACTGGGAGTTGAGCTTGACTCCATCCTCAACCCGAAAAGGCCCCACAAGCTCATCTTTGATGATACCAGCCCAAACCAGTACTCCACCTCCACCTTGCTGGCGTCTGAGTCGGACTGGAGCTCTCTGCCCTTTACCAATCCAGCCACGGGCCCATCCATCTGGCCCATCAAGACTCACTCTCATTTCATCAGTCCATAAAACCTTAGAAAAATCAGTCTTGGCCCAGTCTTGACGTTTCAGCTTGTGTGTCTTGTTCAGTGGTGGTCGTCTTTCAGCCTTTCTTACCTTGGCCATGTCTCTGAGTATTGCACACCTTGTGCTTTTGGGCACTCCAGTGATGTTGCAGCTCTGAAATATGGCCAAACTGGTGGCAAGTGGCATCTTGGCAGCTGCACGCTTGACTTTTCTCAGTTCATGGGCAGTTATTTTGCGCCTTGGTTTTTTCACACGCTTCTTGCGACCCTGTTGACTATTTTGAATGAAACGCTTGATTGTTCGATGATCACGCTTCAGAAGCTTTGCAATTTTGAGACTGCTGCATCCCTCTGCAAGATATCTCACTATTTTTGACTTTTCTGAGCCTGTCAAGTCCTTCTTTTGACCCATTTTGCCAAAGGAAAGGACGTTGCCTAATAATTATGCACACCTGATATAGGGTGTTGATGTCATTAGACCACACCCCTTCTCATTACAGAGATGCACATCACCTAATATGCTTAATTGGTAGTAGGCTTTTGAGCCTATACAGCTTGGAGTAAGACAACATGCATGAAGCGGATGATGTGGACAAAATACTCATTTGCCTAATAATTCTGCACTTCCTGTATGTTAACCTGGCCAGCCAAACGTTAGATGTTTAACTATTAGCAATAAACCACATTAACATTTTATAAGTTATAAAAGTATAAAAGTAGTCAGTAAAGTTCTTCAAATTAAAATTAAATTACTTAACTGTTATCATAGGGTGACCAAGTCCGGGTTTTCCTATAGGGCTATAGAGAACCCATATGTGTGACGTCATCCCCGAGCTGCTACTTTGTGAGTTGTTGTTCAGCGCTCACAGACGGGACAGACAGCGCACAGGAGCGCCTGGTGATGTTTGAAAGATGCCAAAGCGCAAATACAGCTTTTCAGACGAACTGCAAAAGAAATTTCCCTCGTACCGTCCCGGTACTGGTAATTTTTCTTATACAGATGAGGCCTTACTTTTGTACCATTATTTAATTCCAGAGGTTTTTAAGTTAATTATTTGCCCTTGTTGACTTGTAAAAGCCTATATGACATTTTTTGTTTCACCATTCATTAACCGCACAGAGAAGGCATCGTTTACATATGTTAAAATTTTCGTTAAGCAAACAGTATTATTAAAGTTCTTCATGACTGGGCCAAGTGTCCTCTTATGCATTAACCTGCATTTTATAAGTTATCAATATAGGAGCAGCTAGCAACTTTGGCTAATTCACAAAATGTTAACATGGGAGCTAGGCAGCAAACATTATTTTCCTGGGTACTGGTTTGAAATTCTAGTGCACAGAAATATCAATCATTAGTGTTTTTTAAATATCACAACAATACAAAGTAGCAAACCGTCTTTGGCTAATTGAACATACAACTGTTTCCAATGCAAATTTTAACAAACTTTCTTGGCATAGTTTGACTATAGTTTAGAACTGTGTATGAAAATCCCTGTAATTCCTATTGAGCCCAATCAATTAAAGCTGAAAGTCTGAGCTTCAATAGCATCTTAATTGCTTAATTTCAAATCTATTGTGGTGGTGTACATGGCCAACATTGTGAAAAGTGTGGCACTGTCCGTTGTACATTTCTGGACTTCATTGTATAATCTTGCGACTGTAGAGATTCCTAAGTGTCCCACTTCAATTAGGATGGGGCAGAAGGCTGAATTTTAGTTTTATATGCTTTGATGTAAAAGGACTTTCGCCTTTTTCGAACTCCCATTTTTTACTTCAAGGCGCTTATAGAAGTGCTTTTAGTGGAGCACTCTCTAATTAACAGCAAATAGCGGCTGTGGCTGAGACGCTTTTCTTGGCGGCCGTGATATATGCCCCTGAAGTGTTGGCCTTCCCCCAAATGCGGAACGTTTTAGAAACACCTGACTCATATTCAAATGATTATGTCTATCATTGCGCTGAGATACAAGAACTACTTAGAGTTGATACCTTGGGAGGAAGAAATCATTGGAAACGTAGCAGAGACAGCCGCATGCTTGTGTGCCAAAACTTTAAAGGAGAAAGATGGCTTACTCAGTTTTTATTGAAAATGAACGAGGCAATTTCACATGACTGATAAGGTGAAAGGGGCTCCTCTGGTTTATATATTGCAATATTATACACTGTATTCTCACACAGTTATAGCAACATGTTCAAATCTCACAGTCACAGCGCCCGGGTCTCAGCCTCTCATTCATTGGTTGAGTCAGCAGGTCACATTCTTTTTAATGATAACACTTTAATCCCATTTAATTCTATAATCACAGTTAATAAATGGCCCTCAACACCTAAGGTTGGTGTAAGGGATTTGAAAGCAGCACCTAGCTTTACATCAAGCAACATGGGGGCAACGAGCTGATGTTGAGATCAGAAGTGTCTTTTATATCAGTGGAGAGATTAGCTTGCTTTCTTAGCAGTTTTCTCAACGATGTGTAATCAAAGGGCGATGACTGCAAGAGAGGGATTAACGTGGTGTTTTACTTGTAACTCGGAGATTGCCAGAGTGCATTTATTCAGATTTGGTTTTTCCTCCCATTCTTTAATACCTTCACTCACATCCATGTTTGCCAGCATGTCACAATATGTCATCCCTGGGTTTTCACTGAGTCATCTGCAACATTGATTGAGACTCTTCTGTTTATTGCTGACAGCCTTCTTTTATATGCTGCTGGCGATCTGTCATCCATTCTCTCCCTCTCCCACTACTTCTTATCTCCCATGGTAAAACGTCCTACCCTTTTCTTAAATTCGATATCATGCAAAGACTTGAGATTCTATAATACATCGAACTGCTGGTTTTCTCAGAACTCTCTATTGGAGAGGGGAGAAACGGATGGACAATCTCCAGTTCTCCATGGGGAGGCAATGTGGCCACCCTTAATTCCTCTACAGGCAGCAAAATGTTGTTCTAACAAATCCCCAAATGCACCTACTTTTTTTCTTGCTCTTTCAGTGAATCCTTTTTGCTTTTTATTGTTTTTTTTCCTGTATGAAAATGCAGCTTTGTGGCTGGCAGGGTGCTCACTGCCAGCCTGTCTTTGAACAGCTTGCTTGCCCTGGGCCTGTCCAAGATGCCATTGTCTGTGTGTGTGTGTGTGTGTTGTGTTTTTTTTTAATTTTATTATTTTGTTTTTTTCTTTCCTGTCTGCTTGCCCGCCTGTCTCTCTTTACACTAGTGATGAGCAAGTTGTTGCCTCTAAACAGACTCCAGTGCAGAAATCCCAGGAGAAGAGGCAGCCAGCAAGGAGCACAGAAACTGATACATGTACGAGCAATCTCACTGATGAATCAGATTAGGCATGACAACACATACAGTCAAGTAAACAAGCATACACTCAGAGGCTGCAATACATACACTCACTTTTAAAAGCCACCAGTGGTAGCAATACAGAGATGATCGCTGTTTGTTTACAGGGCTCCTTTAACGGTATAAATATTTTGGTTCATGTATGCTATCATAAACCTAGATGGTTCAATGAAACACATTGATTGGATATGTTTAGGAGAGCAGAGCTGGCAGAGGGTCTGATATTCTAGTCATAAGGAAAGATTTGCCATAGGGTTAATTTATCTGCAGTGCAGTATTGATGGAGAAGTCCTATAGACGATAAATCCTGAGTGGTTGTTACAGCATAAAATGATAATGGCCCGGGCGTAGCATTCTCCTCAGCATCTCAAAACAAATTTGTAGGGACGCTCAGTCAGCTCTCGTACGAGTAAACAAAACTTGGCCTGATGCAGCAGTATGCAAATACTTCTCTTATGAAGCTTTTACATCATGTCAAATGAAAAACGAAGGGAATAAAAGAAAGGTTCAGGTGGGTGGGTGGGCGCCAACCACAGAAGAGGCACATTCTGTTTTGTGTTTGTCTGTAGAAACCTCCATTTAAGAACATGGTAGGTGAACTAAAGCAAGCCAATTAATTGATTATGATTCTAGAAGGGAACCATGACCACTTAAATAACAATTTAATCATAGTAATTTGATCAAGAGAGAAGAGAAAGCCTTCTACCTTCTCAGCATATGTTCAGTTTTATTGCAAGGCTTCTTAAATCTTGTAAAAAGCACTCAGGATGACCTCGCTGTTGAAAAATGCTATATACAGAACCCACGCTTGCCTTGGCTTTTTATATAGTTAGCTATTCAGAAGAATAACATAAGAACGTTTTACTAGATGGTTATTCATCGTACAAAGAGTAGTGGTCTACAGTTTCCTCTAAATTACAAATTATTTTCTTTTAAAGGTAAACAGCTAACCTGCGTGTTTACTGTGCTTCTGTACAGCTAGTGGTAATACAATTTGCAAAGCTGATACCTGAATGGAACTGTGCACACAGAGATCTTTGACTTTCACATTATAACTGCTTCCCACGGCTGCTTTTCTTCAGACAATATGTTCTTACCACACCGATGAGTTATGCAAGCTAGCCCTGAACTGTAGTATATTTTACTACGGTATCTAGTTGTGAATGGCACAATATACTGTACCTGAAGTATCAAGTATGCATAATGACCGATTTTTAAAAACTTTGTTATGACTGTGCAATTGTAATTGTGATGCATTAGCATTTGAGCAGCAGTCTAATTACTTGATAGTTTATTTCGCTGTTCATTTATATTAAATGAAAAATTCTAAAATACAGAAAAGAAGTAACAATAACTATAAAAACACCCGAATATCTATTATATCTAATTTTATTTAAAAGTACAAAGTTAACACTTTTTTCAAGGTATTTTTTTTAAAGTTTAGGGATGCATAAAATATCTGTACCATACTGACATTTGGAAGTTGAATAACTATACTAGATCGAACCAGCAGAGCGTTCACAGGCACTGTATCAAAAGCGGTGTTAATGAAGAGCAGCACAGAGGTTTCTCTTTCTGTGCAACAATTGTGCAAGCTCGTCACTTTCCCATTGCGATAACGACACTCCACGAACATCATTGTCTGCTTAAAGGAAGAAAAAAAAAATCCATTCAGCAGTGGGATTACTCAGACTGAAATCATAAAACTAAGCCACCGAGCTGATTCCCATTTCCCCCAGCAATCAGCTAGCTGGATCTGCTCGGCGTCATGATCCTCTCTCAACAGGCACTGACCTTGATGGATTGGAGCAACATTATGACACGCAGACACCAGTGCCTGCACACCGGTTCTGTTCGAACTCAGCCACCAGTCTGCCACAGATTAAACTCTATCTGTCGACAATCATTGGTTAATAGAACTACTACAGCAGGTAGAAGCAGCGGGTTTTACCACATAGCAGACAGTGGGTGCCATTTTTGGCATGATTGCCCCCGTGGGAGACGGTCCATTCCTGTTTCAATGTATAATGGCCCGATAGGAGGCAGCTGCAGAGTGAAGTCCAGCAGCTTCCCTGAATGCCTCATGACTCATCTATATTGGCAGAGCTAGCTGGATTATTTCAATTAGCTCTAACAAAAAAACAATCCCACGCTGAGATTGTCACTGAAACAAGGGGCAAAACTGAGCACGCTGCTGCTTTGAAGGTTAGCTTCTGCAAAAGCTACATTTTTCCCCTCTTTGTAGAAAAAAAAAGCCAAGGCAGAAAAATGAATGATGATGATTATCGTCGCGTGTTGAGGAGGAAAGAGCTCAACATAAAAAAGAAAGAAAAAATCATTAACGGGAACAAAGACAGGAACAGAATAACATCAAACAGATTACTGCCCCGCATCCTTATTATTGTTTACAGGGAGAAAGCAATTAAAAACGCAACCATTAATATGCCTCACACGTGATGTGCAATGAGTGTTCTAAGCTTTTCTTAAAAGCTGAAGCATATTCCAGCACTTTGAACGGAAACGTATTTCGATATAGTCCCAGAATTGTAAAGGGAGGAAATTTGCAGTTCAAGAATTAAATTAGACACAGCAAATTATTACTAAAAGCTATTCTGTTTTAAACTATGACTCTGGGATCAAATTAGATTCATAAAAAACAAGTGAAACTAACAGTCATTGAGGGGATATTGTGAGGCAAAGAGAAGCCAATATCTAAATGAATGTTAACGAGCAGAATCCAATTCAGGAACTGATTGCCTTATAAGCAGGCGGCAGCAGGCAGGGGTGCAGGCTGGAGAGGAGCAAGCGAGCAGAGGAGATGCATGGCATAATAGCCACTCATCTATTCATGGTAATTGTGTTTCCCCTACTACAAGGACTGGTGGACCTTTCATTTTCTCCTCAGGCAATGGACGTGATAGAGGAACGGAGGGGTTTTGGGTTGTTAGGAGAGGATTAAAAGGGCTGCATCATCAGTGGTCTCTTCAAATGGCTGCTCACACTCAGACCTCTCGCTACCTTGGGCTCTCGGGCAGCTTCAATACACAAAGATTTTCAAACGAGACAGCATCAGACGTTGCAACCAAACAATGCCAAATAGGGCTCTTCAAATAGGCAGGGTTGCTGCTATGTCTCATAGGCCTTAGGTGATCCCAAACTGAGTGAGTATAGGAAAAAAGAAAGAAAAAAGAAAGAAGGTTTGGTTCCAAAATTAGCTATGGTGAGTCAAACGCATACTTAAAAAACACCAGTATTAGCAAAAACCTGAAAGTCTTAGATAATAAATTATAGACGGATTAAATGTTTCTTGATTTTATCACTTCACTGATAAAGTGGAGCTTTTTCTCTGCAACTGAAAAATAAATGTGTAAAAAAGGAACACATTAATTTAAACCTGATAAAAAAAGAGCTAAGAGGACCTGCAGAGTTCTGGAGGTTAACGCTTTTTACGCTACACATCAGTCATTCGACACTGAAACATTGGCAGCACAAAGACACAAAGATATCCCGACTGTAAGTATTATAAACAAACTACAGAGACTACATTTCCCATAATGCTAGATGTTCTGTTAACCTAGCCTGACAAGTGCACAATTTTTATTACACATAATGATCTTGCCTCTCAGCCAAAGATAACTCAAAGCATGTATTTAGATGCAACTAGTGTTCAAGAAGACTGCTAAATAAACTTTGGTATATAATAAAATAAGTCCTTTTAATATCTGCTGTTTTAGTCTGCTACTACTGCAAGCGAAAAAAAAAGGACTTGAGGTAGAGTGTAAGTGTAGGCGGTGATATAATGAGCATGCCTATACACTGAGGCTCAGAGGCTCACCTGCTCTAATATAGTGTTGATCCTATCCACCTCGCAGTCAATCACATAGCGCTTCTCCTGCCTCCTGTCCATCTCCTCAATGATGCGCTTGAACTCGGCTGCGTCCGTTGTGCTGCTAACAGAGCGAGCGGTCACCTGCCAGTTGTTAGCGACTGCTGCCTCCATGATGGCCTGCAGTATGGAGAAACCTACAGGGAGAGAGAGAGTGAGAGCACGTAACTCAGAGGATTAAACAAAAAAATCGACCAGCACACATCAAGAGTTATGCAGAGCCGAGTGGCTTCTAATTTATTCTGGAGAGGTTTTTGCTTGAATCCAGAGGTTAAAGGCCATCTCATTACAATCTAAAATAGCATTACAAAGTCTGCAAGCCCACTAAAATATTTTCTTGAGTCTAGACTTTGTGTGCCTGTGTGTATGTGTGTTTAATTCACATTTGCATATTGACAAGGCAGTATCATAATGAAGTGAAAGGACAGGAATCGTATCTCCATATTATTAAAAGATCAGTGGGTGATGTTATTGCACTTGGCATCAATTAAATTATGGCATTTAGCTCAGCCACATGTTAACTTTGACAGTGCGGTGAAACACATTGCAGCCTGTGTCTCCTTGGAGGATCCTGCCAACTCATTTTAAGATAAAGACAATGAAAGATTTATCCAAGCCAGTGGTAGCAAGTGATCATTATAATACTAGAAGAATGGAAAATGAGCCCTTCTAATGATTAATTCACACATGAAATATTTTCATTTAACAGAGTGCTCAGAAACACTATGGTCAAATCACATACCACACAATGAATAATGTAACCATATTTCTGGAGGGATAGATTGCATGTAGGACAAGCTGAAATAAAAATGGCTTAAATCGTCTCCAGTGTATAACAAATGGGCATGAACGTGATGAAGATTGTGAAAATCAAACATCATTAGGCCAAGCAGAATGCAGTCATAACATGTGCAATAAGCTTATTTTTCAAATTTTTTTATAATATTCACATGATCTGTCATGTGCGTAGCTGATACAGAAAGGGAAACAAGGAGAAAAAATAATCTTTCAGCAACAGCATGCCCTGGCAAACATGTAGACAAATATAGATTTTGTTTCTGTGCAACATCATCACAGCGATGTTGGGGGCAAAAAGTAACTCTTCAAGGCAGCGGAGCCAGGCTCCAAAGCAGAGACAAGGCTGAAAAAAAAGATGGATGGGAAATGTTAAATAATCCAAGGGAATCATGTGCCTATGCTAAGAACAGAAGAGGAATATGAACCCAGACCACTAAATGAATTCCTGTCGGTCCTAAAGCCAGCAAGGTTCTTTACAGTGCTTGGACCCTTATTCTCAATATGGTTAATCCTTTGGACATATCCCAAACTTTAGCTTTTGTACACAAAGACAAACAACATAACTGTATGCACATCAGCATTCTCACATTACAAAGAATAAGTTCATTAATATAATTTATGGTCAGAATTACCGAGGCTTCTTGTATCATCAATAACAATCCCAGATTTAACTGACTATCACAGCTAGCTAACAGCCCATGTTGCTTCTTTTTATAATTAGTTAGTGTTTATTTTGTTGGCTTAAGTTTTGTTTTTGGTGCTATAAACATTAAAACATTATTGAATTGATTTGAACTCAATGCCTACAGTACCTTATGTCTGGTACAGCATGCTTACAGGAGTTATAGCAGGTCAAGAAGTATGCTAACCTGCTAACTTTCAAATTAGCTTCTGCACACAAAGACAAACAACATAACTGTATGGGCATAAGCATTCCCACCATTACAAAGAATAAGTTCATTGATATAATTTATGGTCAGAATTACCGAGGCTTTTTGCATCATCAATAACAATCCCAGATTTAGCTGACTGTCTCACAGCTAGCTAACAGTCCATTTAGCTTCTCTTTATAATTAGGTTTAGTGTTTACTTTTTGGCTTAAGTTTTGCATTTGACACTGTAAACATTTAAACCTTATTGGATTGATTCGAATTGAATACCTACAGTACCTTATGTTTGGTACAATATGCTTACAGCAGTTGTGGCAAGTCGAGAAGCATTCTAACCTGCTAACCTTCACATTTACTAAATTAGCAACAAACATTAACACTAAACCCATGCTACGATATTGTTAAATAAGGAAATGACAGACACACTCAACATCCAACTAAAAACATTCAAAGCTTGCTAAATTCAAACCAAGAGCATGCCAACAATATATTTTTTATAGTTAGCTTCTTTTAGCCAAACTTTGGCAGGTTTAGTGCATGGGCCACTTCATTCAGACACCTGATACTTTTGCCTGCTAAACATAATTTTACATCAATATGGAAATGAAAGGCAAACAAACAGATTCAATTTTGATATGGCATTTTAATATGAAGGCTGGAAGAAATTACAGACAACATTATTAAGAAGTCAATAACAATGTTTAACTTCAATCTGGTGACCGACTGCCAGAGCGGTTTTCTCCTTTTAAAAAACCGAGCAGACTTTGTAACCATTAAAACCTGTCTGTGGAGGCTGTTATGGAAATTGTCTGACATAATATGAAATAAGTGGGAAAAGTAAACATTTTACTTTTATTTATTTATTTTTTTACTTTACCTTTGTTATTTATTTTGAGCTATTTTTCTGTACAACTTTATCTCTGTGAACCGGCTGCAGACAGCCAACAAAGCCTGCACAGAGACCAAAGAAGCAACAACAGCAGCTCTAACAAGGAAGCCTCTTTGTGATTCACTGCATTTGTCTTCTGCATGTCTTTTCTTTTTCATTTGGTCAAGTAGCTCTCTTTTTTTTTGTTGTTGTTATTTTTTGGATTTCCACGTACTTTGAGACTACTGTACCATGTGTGTCTGTGCTCCTGGTGTGCCAACATTGCTTTAGCACACAGCCACATCTCCACCAGACGACCTTTTGGCAAGCAGTACAGCAAGTAGTGGAGACCGACACACACTGTGTCATCTGTCCATAGGAGCGGTGGCATACTGCCTAGAGACATTAAGCTGCCAGATCTCAAGGTTATGTGGCAACCTGGTTATCAGGTGAAAGGGCTCTAAGGATTCAGCTCATAGCTTATGAATGTAACCTGTAGCAAAACACAGTTTACATACTACTGTATGTAAAGAGTGAGTCTAGCTAACAGGTCTTACCAGAATTAAAGGTCAAAAACTTTACACTGTAGTGAGTTAAAAACAATATGGATATAGATGTAATTTTCTAAACTATCATCATTTTTACATGAGTGGAGCAGAGCACTCATGTGCTAAACTTCCTCAGATCTCCTTTACCTAAAGCACAAGTTACAGAGTGAAGGTTTGAATAACATGGATGCATTATTCATTTTCCTGAGGCATATGCTCACAACCTCACCAACCACAAGCCAGCTGGATAGCATGGCAGTCTTCCCGGCAATAAAAAGCTTCTCACATTAA
The DNA here is from genome assembly GCF_965226115.1 of Aulonocara stuartgranti. Lineage (NCBI taxonomy): Eukaryota > Metazoa > Chordata > Actinopteri > Cichliformes > Cichlidae > Aulonocara > Aulonocara stuartgranti. Next base: position 27,238,473 of record NC_138940.1, read on the forward strand.
GAGATGTCACGCAGATTAACTGGGTCAAAATGGTCTCTGTTGGTTTGGGAACTGTTGAGAAGGCTGGTAAAGGTAAAAATGCCAGTGTATCATTTACCACACGCTAATCACATTGGGTGTACGACATGCCATGCATGTGGGTTAAAATGATAGGGTGCTCATTGTTTCAGGGCTGCGTGTATGTATTTGTTTAGGGTAGTGTAATCTGTGATTCCCGTGCTCCTTGAAAGGCACAATAGTATGTCTCAGAATAATTTTAAATGTTAGAAAAACTAAATTCTCACAGCGGGAATGATTTGGAAATTTGGGCTTTACATATGCAAGGATCTACAGTGTGCTGTCCAGAAAATGAAACAAACAAAAAAAATCCTATTTTCACTTTCGAGATGAAGTGGGAAGTGAAAAACATGAATTATGCTTTTATGTGGAGGAGGGATATACTGTCAATCAGATTACAATCAAATAGTTCTTTTATTTTGAAATTGCTGATTTGTGCAGCATTTTGTCTCCCCCTCTGCCTCTGGCAAACCCTGGACTGTGTGGGAACAATTGGATTCATTTAAGATTCACAGAAGATTCCATGCCTGCCTAGTTTTACATTTGTATGGAAATTAAGAGATGGAATCTAGTGGTGGTAAATAGTCTGTCCAAAAAAGGATTAGGCCTGCTTTTTGCTGCTGTTTTCTCAAAAGTCAGCATAAAAGTTTGCATGCATTCTGATTGGGACTATCAAAAAACCGAACAGTATCCTTTGAGCGCAACTTAATCTGACAGCCCTGAGAAGACTGATAGTTCCTTCTTCATCTCCACCAGCAAGTAAATATAATAAATGTCTTTGGTACTTCATGCAGCTCTTCCAAGATTACATCAGCCACTTACCTTTCTTGGACCAGAGTCCATCTCCAGATTCAGCCAATCAGTAAATTAATCTTCCTAAAGAGCACTGGAGACCTTCATAAATGCTTTTGTTACTAATATTTATTTCCAACATGGAGAAAATCCATAAATTCTATACACCTTCCTTTTTTTTTTTCCACCAACAGGAACCCCACATCTGTGTTGCATCTGAAAATGTAATACAGTCAACTACATAAATTATGGACGACAACAACAAGGCTTCCTTATCACCACCTATAAATCCCTGCAGTACAAATCCAGCGGCATGCAGCGGCTTCTGCTGCAAATGCTCCTCGGGGCTAATCATGCCATCGAGACAGGGAGACTTTTCACGCACCGCTTGCGACTCAAACACGACTCAAACAAGAACGAGGCGGTACAGCGTAATAAAATGTGGACAACATCTATAAGCGTGGTGACTCTAACTACACATTCAAGATACAGCCCTTTTCACAAAAACATTGGTGCACATAAACATTTTATATAACTTTTAAATACTATAGAACTGCACAACCCACCATTTCATCAGCGCTCAAATGATAGATTATAAAACACTTTATTTCATCAAAATGTCTTTAAAATTTTATCACTACCCTTATGCAAACTCATTCTTTATATATAGTTATCTGATATTTTGTTCTGTATGTATGTGGGAAATGAACCTCTGTGCTTTGGGGCTGATGAACAACAATTCTGCGTCCTCGCCCTAAAGAACGAGGCGGTGACGTTAGCCACCAGTAATGCTGCAGTGGTTTTTTTTCCACTGATAAAGTGCACGAGTGTTTCTACTATATGTTGCCAGGATACGGGCCAAAATAAATGTTAACTCTGACAAATGAATACTGCAGCAAAAGAGAAAACACACGGCTGAATTCGTCAGTGTTGAAACATCCCTGAGCGCCATATACAGGTGAGGTCATTCAGAGATGTTTCATATTTGCTTAGGCCTGATTATAACATTTATATATATATATATATATATATACATATATATATATATATATATATATATATATATATATATATATATATATATATATATATGTATATATATATATATATATATATATATAAATATATATATATATATAAATGTTATAATCATATATATATATATATATATGTGTGTGTGTGTGTGTGTGTGTGTGTGTGTGTGTGTGTGTGTGTGTGTGTGTGTGTGTGTGTGTTTTCTCTTTGGAGCCTTTGCGACCTATGGTGACTCATAACAGCTTTCTGTGTGGTCAGTCACAATGTGTATCTTCAAAAGAGTTATTTCAGCGAACAGTGAACAGGAATCAGAGTTAAGATGAAGGAAGTATAATGAGTACTGGAGAGACAGAGGAGAGGGGTAACTCGAGGGCAGAAGGCTTGCGTCCTGGTCTGACTTTAGACCCCCCCGCATATAAAAAAGTGGAGTTAAGTTGCTCTTTAATCTGAAACACACACTTGAAACAACTGTATAGTTTGTGGAGCATGCAGTGCAGGAACCGCTGCGATGGGTGAAAACTCAATTATTTCTGCATTTCTCTGCTATCAAATCCAGAAGGAGCCTAAAGACGGCCTGTGTGCTTATAAATCAGAACTGTTGCGAATGAGATGTTGTGGCAGTGTAGCGTACAGTGGCTGAGTGAGAGCTGCAGTCCTCTTCTTCGTCTGTGAACCGGATCTTAACAGGATGAGTTTTGAAGCGTCACCCGTGGCGGCTCAGCAGTAATTGAATTGAGTTGCATCTAATCTCATTGCCCAGCTCCTTTGGTTCCCTGCCTCTCATTAGGGTTCGATGCAGAGTGTCACAGGCCTCCATCTCTCTCTCTCCCCCTCTATTACTCACAGCCGTCTCTCATATCTCACAGCCGATCCAGTCTAACTAGGCAATTCAGAGAAATATTGCAAATTCCTCAAGCCATACACCTCCGCATTAGCCACGACTGACTGTGAGCTTCAGAGGCACAACTGCAGTATAGCACTCACTCATATTACCTCATATCATTACACTGTATTATCACTGGTATTATAATAATCCATACTGCGTCAAACTCTACTGATCTTATCAAATAATGAAATGTAAGCAGATGAGTCGACGTTAAGCACACTGTGGTACACAATAAATAACAGTGGCCACAAACAACTAAAGCTACCACTTAATGGCAAAGAAGGAGAGATGGAGGGTAAAACCAGTTCAATCTGAACCAATTTCTGAAGGATAAATCTAAAGAGCACATGTGAAAAAGAGGTGTTGTCCACTGAGCAGGCAGTAAATGTGGCTGCTTTTCCCTGTAGCTTGTCAATCCTCTGGTAAATGAGAGTCTCTGGGGAGCTGAAACGCCCCGCTGAGCACTGTTCATGGTCTAAAAGGGCATCTTAAACAACTGAATGGAAACGGTGAAGATAATGCCTTTGATTCTTAATTGTAGGCTTGATACTTGAGTTGCGCTGAACATCTTTTGAGACAGTTGGGATGTCATCTTTATGCGTTTTAGATAATTACATAAGTGTGTAGTTCAAGGGAAAACTGAATTTTCAGAGGTCGTTTTTAAAAATATGCTTAAACCATTTACCTCTGCTGGTAAAGTCATGCAGGTGAATTTTTTCTTTTTTCCAGATTTCTAGATTAAGCGTCTTGTAGGTTTAAAATTTTTTTTTTATTTAGTTGCACAATATTGCGGCAGAAATGACAAAATAGGTGTGTCAAATGTTCTGCATTTCTGGTTAACACTAGAGGAAAGTGTTTGGGGGGCAAGCAGTTCCACATTTTACTCATAATCCATAAATATGTGAACAGCAGTGTTGGGAAGGTTACTTTTAAAATGTATTCCACTACAGATTACAGAATACATGCCCCAAAATGTATTTTGTCAATGAGAGTAATATATTCTGAATACTTTGGATTACTTAATTACTTAATTTATTATCGTGCTTTTTACAATTTATGAATGTTCTATTGCTGTGTGATTGATTACTATTACTGTAGGCTACTCGCAATACCAATAGCAACTAGATTTTTAAATCTTAATATGAAATGAGTAACAGTAGGGCGGACATTAGGTAAGGCTGCACTTTTTGCAGCGATCTTGTATAGAAAACTATTCCGCGCGTGTATAAAATAGGTCCGCGGCTCCGAACCGTAGTAAAGGGACCTCTGGCTAATACGTCCGGTTCCGTGTCGGGCTCGTAGCCGAAAACTAGCTTTACTTTGTTGTCTAGGTTCGCTTTTCTAGTGAGACACAGAGAGAGGCTGCTCCAACTGAACTTATTGTTTCGGAGGAAAACACGAACACAGTGTACAGTCGAGTCTTAATAGCTTACTTAAAACTGGGCTCGTCAGGCTCTCTTTTTGGCTGCAGTGGTTATTATTATATTTACATGCTTCCAGCTCCCGTTTCTGCTCGGTGACAACTCGTACTTTTCCACGTCATTATGAGACGCGAGATTGAGACAGGCATTTGAGTCTCTTAATGCGTGTTTTGTTTGGGTTTCCACTGGCGTGGAATTACCAAAAATAGAGAGGGCATAGCCTAACATATGAAACAGGAAAAGACTTCTGTGTAATCCCTTCTTTTCAACAAAGTAACTGTATTCTAAATACCACCCTTTTAAACAGTAACTGTAACGGAATACAGTTGCTCATATTTTGTATTTTAAATACGTAACGGTGGTACATGTATTCCATTACTCCCCAACACTGGTGAACAGTGACACTTCTGAGAATTACACACATTTTCATACATGGTCCCACGTTTTCAAAGGCTCATAAGTAAATGGACAATTGACAGCCAGTTAGTCATATGATGCATGTTGCTTCAGGCAGGTGCTGCCTCAAATGGATTTTTATCTAGGAATAAAAGAAACAATCCTTATATTTATGCTATGTATATGTCTTAAAATGGCTGCAATTCCTAAACAATTCATGCAAACGCTTTCTCTTAAAATCCAAAGTGGTGGTGTACAGAGGAAGAACTGAATGAACAAATAGTGCCTTTGTCCAACGTGTTATGGAGCTAGCTGTATACATTTAACTACAATTAAGTCATAACAGCCACACAATTGTTTTTCATGACTAGCCTTATATATTTCAGGACAACTTTCTTTGGACAGTTTTTATATTTGGTATCACTTCTTTATGGGTGCACAGCTACATCGAGTGCCATTAATGAGACGCCTTGGTTGAAGTTGAAAAGCTGTGAAACAACAGAGCAACAATCTGTTTAAAATTCTCAAGCTGTCAAAATCTCACTCTTCATTAACTGTTCCTGCATTTATATTTTATTATGTAGACATTACCATGTGTGGTCCCCCCCCCCCTCCCCCCTCTATTGTCTTTTGAGGAAACCAGTATAAATAGTTAAAAGATTTAAGGTCTGGCGAGTCTTTGCCTCTGGGCTAAGTATGCTCACGGGGCTCTGAGGATCCCTCTAGTGCAGGGGTCGGCAACCTGCGGCTTTTTAGTCCTTATAGTGCGGCTCTGCGTGGTTTGGGAAAATAAATTATAAGTATTTAGCTGAAGTGTACTTTATTTATGTTAGTTCTTTTTTTTAACTTAGTTTTTTTAACTTGTAGTTCTAAATTGGAAGATTATTGTGATATTGACATATAAAAATAAAATTATATTTTATTATTTTTTCATTGCTCAAAATAAGTGTCACACTCGCGGAAGCCGCCAAACGCCGTGCATTTATCAAGACTTTCAACCCCAGGTAGGCCAATTATGGATCTTCGGATCCACATTATGTCAGCAGCTATTCTCCTCTGTGAACTTTGTTAAAAACAAACACCGCTCACGCCTCACAGACGACAGCTTACAGTCCTGCGTAAAGATAAAAGTGACTTCGTACAGCCCCAATTTGCAGACGCTGTGCGCAGAGGTTCAGGCGCAGAAGTCCCATTGTAAACATACCACAGCAGACCTGACGATGTTTGCATGAACATGCTTTTCAGCATCTCTTTATTGACCACTTTTCACACACGGTTGCTGTGCGCACACAGCTGGCTGTAGCTTTTCAGCTCACAGCCCGACACATACCAACAACAGCATAGATGGCACAGACGTTAAGGCGGCGAGGCGTGATTGCGGGTGCCGCTCAGGTGCGTCCGCCTCCTCTGCAGCGGCGTTGCAGACGACGTCCCGCCACACACATTAACCAGGTAAAATACATATTTAGGCAGAATTTTGCAAATATCTATTTTTCATTTTTTAGCAGCATAGGTCAAGGCTCCAAAAGCACAAAGGCGATATAAGGGTGGCAGCACAACAGTTTTTGTTTGCTACATGGATCATTTTAGTTCAGCTGTGTGTCTTTCCTTTTGTTATATTTCTTTAAGAGTTCAAAATGTGTTAAATACATAAATAAAATGTAATTTTCTCTGTAGCACTTCATGGATTTCATAAGCAACACACCTAAAAAACAATATATACAGTGTTATCTTCATTTTAGATGTCAAAAAGTATTTGTGGCTCCCAGTGTTTTCTTTTGCATGGAAACCAGGTCGAAATGGCTCTTTGGGTCTTAAAGGTTGCTGACCCCTGCTCTAGTGTTTGTGCAGTGGAGATCAAAATCTTGGGCTTAGGTGGAAGGCTTTACCTGGCCTACTATTAGTCTTATCTGGTATAGCCACACAACTTGTATACAATAGGCTGCGGTTTAAAAGGGTTGTGTATTATTGACTTCTAAAGCAAACAGCTGAAAAAAAAGAAGAAAAACTGCCAATTAACAGAAAAAACTAGGCTTTGAAACAGATCAACTTGTTTTTTTTTTTTTTAAAAAGAAAAGAAACGTGATGTGATGTGAAATCAGGTCGCGCTGTGTTAGAGCTCCTCAGCTTCTTCCTGCCCACAGGAGAAGAACGCATTAGAGACGTAGCATTCACCGTGAAGCAAAGTAGCCCAAAAGTGTGTAGCCAAGGCTTTGATGTGGTATTTACAGTAGGCCTATAACCACAACAGTTTTACTGCCAAGTGTTGTCCTAATCAGAAAGACAGCGCATGTCAAATCAAACAGAAGCAGCATGCTGTCTGTATCGTTAGAAGTGCATATATGCAGGAGGGAGAAGAGCTGCTTCACCACTCTGAAAATCCTCCCACAGATTTTTCAGAGCGTCTCCATCTCCCTCCCCCTTCCGTCAGTCTTTCTTGTCTATCCCTCACACATACTGTGACATATTATTAGCACGTACTATAACACGAAGAGGGGGGCGGGACATCCGTGCACACATGTAGAGCTGTGTGTGCACGTCTCAGAGGGGATGATCAATAATGATGACAATAGACTGATCACAAAAGTCTCCCAGCAGCTTTTTTCTAATCTGCAGAAACCGAAAGAGTGAAGACAGAGCCTTTTACAAAATAAGTCCAAATATTATTCTACTTTTTGTGTTTACTCTTGAGGATGACATTTTATTTGTCATTTCGAACAAACAAATTGGCTGTGTGACATAGACCGACCATCAAGGCAATCTACCTCTTCTATGACTGCTTGAAGCAAAGGCCAGGACATTTTGTTATAATGAAAAAAGAAGCTCCCAGCAGTAATTTCATGGCTGCTGAAGCTAGCAATGGGTAGGTGGTAAAATGGCTTTATTCCAGGTTCAGTTAAGAGGACACAGAGAGAGCACGGGGTTTATTGTGTGCTTATTGTGACAGACGATGGCTCTCATATGATGCTTTTTATTTTTTACAGGTGCTTGACTTGTAGTATATCGAAAGGTTACTGAATCACGCAGGTTCCTGGTGCAGGTTGGATTATCTGTATATTGAGATGTCACTTCATGTGCGCAAAATAAAAACGTGAGAAAGAATGCCAGCGTTGTATAGCTTCCTCCATATTTCTTTAATATTATTTTTCTTGTGCATTTTATGGCTTCTCTGATGTGCCCTTTCTTGTCAGTGTGTCCAAGCTGATTTATTCTTCTGATGCATGCATAATTTAGTTTTTATGAAGCCGCCGTGAAGGAGAGGGCCACTAAAGCACAAGAGGTGTATGTGCATGTGTGTGTGTCTGCATAAAGTCTCAGCTGGGTGCAACTGATGTCCTATTATAATGGCTGAGATGAGACCACAAAGCTGTGGAAGTAAAGTGTGGTCCATGACATAGACCTGGTTTCAGTAGAGAACTGGCATTCACACTTATTATCTCACATTGCGAGCGGCGAGTATAAATCAACAGTTGTGGGTGACAATATTGCACTTGACTAGACGTTATTTGTGTGAAATTTGCTTAACAAATTGAAAAGGGAGAGAAACGACTAATGGTGTGTAATCCTGCATGAAAAATATCGCTTAGGCTTCTCCGCACATATGAAAAGCTGAAAAGCTGAAAAGCTGCACGTAAAACAGCAGCTTCTTGAAGCTAAGAGAGGCTCTAAGTCTTTGTTACTGGGTAAAAATTTCCTAATAACCTTTCAGCGTGGTTTAATTTAAGTGGTCTAAAAGAAAAGTAGACGTCGGCATCTCTTGGATTCCTTTTCAGGTTGACTTGTGGTGGAAGATGTTAGCCAATCACAGGTCTTTCAGAGAGGTTTTGTTCCTTTGGGTTGTTTTTATGATAACCTTTGAACTATAGTACAAACTATTGCTAAAAAATCCTACATATAACATGTGTTTATATGTGTGGAGCTGCCAAACTGAGTGAGCCACTGCATTCGGGCTATAGATGATGGCTGCAAAAAGTATTTTTAATCTTAAGGAATGTTTTCTTTGTCTTTGTCTTTTTTAAAAATCTTTTTCCAGATCATTGCTGCTTAATATTCAGAATAATAAGCAATAATATTTCATGGTTTTTTTGTGTTGAATCACTGTAGTTTGGACTACACTTTTGCTCTTCTGCTAACGTGTCACATCTCTTAATTTGTTATGCTGTTTACACCAGTGAGAACAATGCCAAACCACTTCAATCAAATTAAAGGCCAGGCTTGATTTGGTTTGCCATCGAAGACATTGCAGGAGAGCAGCGGGAGGCATTTATCGTTTGACTCTTTCAGAGAACAAAGGCAACTGTCTCTGGATAGCCAATTAGAGGGATCGCTGAAGAATAGGGAGCAAGGTTCGCTTTGGTTACAGTACAACCGGCTGTGCATGATTGCTCACCCCATCCACATATCTGTCTTTCTGTCTGTCTGTGTTCTGTAGCTTGGCAGGAAGTAGAGATTAAGCTAACTATGTGCGGTCATCCTCCCATTCAAAAGCCTCCTGGCCTTGTTGGCACATTCCTCAGCCAGTTGTGCCAGGCCAGGAGTTATCTTCTCTGCCTGTTTCACTGTGTCTGTGGGGAGACATAGAAGTTTAATACAAAGCCAAGTGGTCTTCGATCGATGCCTGCAGATTAATAGAATCTGACAGATAATTTTTTTAATCTCATTTTAGTGTGCTTGCAAATATTTTTTACACACAGTTCAGCAAAATTAAACTGCACCAAACCTTTTATGCATAAAAATAACAACCGAACCTGTGACTTAGCTAAAAAGCTAAAATGTGACGTGTGCTGTACTGACGTTCTGCACGTCACACAAGTAGCATGTCAGCACTGTGAGCGTGTCCTCTGTCAGTGTCACTCTTGTTCCAGTCGGTCTTTTTTGTCACATGTAGTCACCATCTTCTGACGGAGATAACAGACCCACCATGCTCCTAAGAACTATCATTCTTTAAAACAAAACCAACCTGTAAACACAAAATGGACATGGTCAGCATGGCCTAGCCCACCTGTTTGCAGCCTGCTTCTTGAATCCTGAGATTAGTTTTTTGACATTATGAGCTACAGATGACTCTTACTGAGAAAATCAGGACACTGCATGTTTATACAGTAGCCAGTTGTCAAATGCAAGGTAACCACACTGTAGTACAGTGTAAAGGATGCCCTGCTTTATCTTCTGTTATCCTCTAAATGGGGGCATAATTTACAAAATTAACATAATTAAATAAGACATGAAATGACCGATGGAGGCCATAAACTCTTCTGGATAATGTTTATTGAAATCATAAATCATGTGAGCTGTTGGGTTATTTTGGTCTTTAGTTTATTGCAGCCATAGGAGTCACCCCCCTGCTGGCCATTAGACAGAATGCAGCCATTTCCCACATTAGCTTTATTTTAAGTTTTCATCTTTTATAGTCTACGGGTGAGTGGCTTTTTGCTTGGAATCATAGCCTGAAAATTAGCTGACAGTGAACACAGATTTATGAGATTTGTTGTTGTTGTTTTTAAATGTAACATTAATTATCACAAATGTAGGATTTCTCCTTTTCAGTTTTGTACCTCGGATTTTAGTTTGCTGGTTACTTGGTCATTTTGAGTTGGTGTTTCAAGCTGAAAACCAAAAACTGCTAACCACAGTGAACTATAAAACAAATAACTACATCTTTGCATAATTATGTTACATTTTTCCACAGAGGACAATTTTAAAAAAAATCAAGTTATTTGCTTTCCAAACACACAGACACAAATTATTGCTTCTATTATGGAAATCACAGACTGACTTGTTTGTTTTAGGTTTAGGTTCAGACTGTTGTCTGGGAGACAGCTGTCTGGGTGATAATGAAAGAGCAAGTAACTTTTGTTTAGGAAGTAAATATATTTGTCTTGGGGACAGCTTGTGTGCAGTTCAGCTTCAAATACTGTAAAGTCTCCATATAATCAATCAGAATAAGCTCGTAGACATTTGCATGTTTCATAACAATCCAGTCCCACTGTGGCTGCGGCAAGCTCTAATCAATACTCTGCACGCACCTTATTGGTCCAGATTAGTTTGCTGAAGTGACTCAGCTGTAGTTGGGGTCATTGAAAATATTGGCAGAGTAAATCAAAAACATGCTCTGGGGATATTTTTAAGACTAAAAGCTGGGATACAGCTTCCACCTGGAAGATTTCTGCTCGGAGAACATTTGACTTCTTTGTACTGTAGTGGGGCTGTGACATTGAGCACTATAGTTTCAACTGTCAGCAGTTAAATGATAACAGTAAATAGCTCTGCGCTCCCTGCTTCAGCTGTGTTGGATCATTTTCCATCTAAATGTATCACATTTAGAATATTGATTGGTAGAGAAGATGATGGAAAGAGACAGCGGGATTTTTTTCATCATGTCATCAATGCCTTGGTGTGGTGATAGATATTGCACGAAATGCTAAAATCTTCTGTCTCATCATGATAGATTTCAAGAGGTGGCGGCTCCAGCTCTTGTGACAAAATCTAGCCGGAAGTGAATATCTTGTGTGAATTTTTCTTCACACGTCAAACATAAAAAGTGCCTTCACACTTTCAGAAGACTCGGTCATATTTACGTCATCTTTCATAAATGTTTTATTATTATTTATTTATCTTGTTATCCTGTTGTCTCTCCAGACTGACAAAATAAAGTAATGCAAAAAGGTAGCTCAGTGAATTAAACAGTGTTAGAGCAGGATGACACAGCAGAGATGAAAGAAGAATGAACAGGCAACTGTCCTCCTGATGTCTGAGCTCCTCTCCCATACAGACTGATCAGTTCCAGCTTTGCAACAGTAACTGGTCACAACGGGCCTGTCAAGCTTTGGATTTATAGGTATACAGTGCATCTTAACTGTTTGTGTGTTCATGTCTTTTCAGACAGAGCTTTAGGACAGGATTATCTGCCCTGATTAAGCTGCAGTTGTTAGCATGGCTGGATAACTAGCCTAAGACACTGTAAAAGGCAGAAGAGTTACAGCTAACACCACCCTAAACAGACCCTTATTTGTGGGCTTGGGGGTTACGTTTAAAAAATCCCATTGATGATTTTCACAGAATTGTATTGACACACCTGGAGTGAATACAAATGAATGCTAACGGAGTTCAGGGGCTATTAAGTAGCAATTATTTTACTAGATCTGGGAAGGATGAAATCGAATAGAGTGACGCTCCTAGTAGCACACGTTCCAGCCGTGTATTCCAGCCGTAACCCTAGCCTTATACCTAACGTCAACCACCACCTTAATCGTGTTAGATAGTTTCTTCCAAAGCGATTTAAATAAAATAAACGTACATGTGTAGATTCATTCCAAATGGTTCTCATGTTTCCTCATTTTTCCCAACTCGTAATATAGGGACGCGTTGGGTGGCCGAAAGCGTAATATACCGACGATTTGTCAAGTAGTGTAAAATGTTACACTTTGGGAGTGAAAACGTGCTGGCTGTTTGCACATTTCCATAATATGATATAAATGAGGTGTGTTTCAATAATTTTACACAGTATAGCATAGGGCTGTTCGATATAACGATAAATATCGGATGACGATATAAAAACGTCTATCTTTCATTTTACGCTATCGTTTGTTTCGTGGTGTCATAAAATAAACTGTTTACGGCAATATTTTTTCATCGTTTTGATGGTCACTGTAGTGGCTATATTAATTTCTTATTCTCTTATATTGAATATAACCACACTACAGACGGACAAGCGACTGTTTTTATGCATTGTCGTTAGCAACAACGACGGTAAAACCATCGCGTATCCGCTTGTTTATTTTCCACATAAACCTTTCACAATAAAGCTCAAGATCCTGTTTACACTTTTCAAAATAAACTGAATCACGTGAAAGAGTATGCAGTGTTTACGGATGAGAAGCAAAAAAGAGCTGCCAGGTGCTAAAAAATAAACCTTAGACTCAAACGTTAGAACAGGCTTTTCCCCGCAGCACGCCGTGTAATAAATACTCACATAGAAAACAGAGGCCGTTTACAGCTTATGTCTAAAAATGTATAGTTTCATGCATCGGTTAAAACACTCGACTCCAGCTACATGACGCTCAGCTGGAAACACTTTACACAAGTCGAGCTGCCCGAGATTCACAGAATTTTCAGAAAATGTAAAATTTTTGTGATTTTATATCGTTATCCGGACAATAGATGTCTTATATCGGGATATGAGATTTTGGTCATATTGCACAGCCCTAGTATAGCATTTTAGCTAATTATACCTGCTTATTTTATGTATAGTAGTTGACTGGCTATAACTTCAAAAGAACAAAAGGCTGCTTTTTCATGACTGATCAACTGGTCTTTATAGATGTTGACATTTGAAATATTTCTGTTGTTGCTGTTTCATGTAATACTAAAGGTTTCCCTGAAATTAAAAAGTCAAAAATAGCAGCAACAACCAACTCACGAAGCTAATGTCAGGCATTAGCGACAGGTAAAATTTTCATTCCAGCCAGCAAAATGTCATCAAGTATGCCTGCTTTTGTTTTTAAAGGGCCAGTTACTTCAAAAGTGCTACGAACACGGCAGCTCTGACATCCACACTGAGCTAACTGAACCTGAAAATCCCAATTTGTTTTCTTTTGTCAAACATGCACCATTTCTTATGACTGCTTACAGTTTGTTCTTCCCATTCATCATTTCTTGACTACTTTGCTGTGCTTAAGGAAAGGTTGCGTCTACTAGACAACAACGGTAAGCTCCAAGACGAAGGGACATAAGAGCAAGCTAAAAACATATAAGGAAGAGGTATAGAATGAAGTGAAATAGGAAAGAAGGAGAGACAGAGACTCATAAATCAAGTAGAGGTGAGATTGCTGAATCAGGGTTGATTGTGCCTGGGAGAGACAATAAAGCCTGTAATCATCTGTCTCTGCTGCACAGAACTGGCAATTATCTGCCCATACCTGACCGCCAGAACAGAAAGGGCAAGATCCATCTACCTTCACCCTATCACCCTATAGAGCTCCAGCTTTTAAGGGGAAATTCATGTACTGACGCAAGCTGAAAGCAAAGAAGAAGAAAAAAAGAAACTCCAGGAGTACTATTGATATTGAGAAGAAGTGTTGCTGGGATAGTCTTTTTTCATGTATGAAATGTAGTGGGTTGAATCAAAGTAGCTGTTTGGATCTTTCATCTCGTTCCATCCACACACATATTAACACACACGCATAATGTATCCTGTCAATATATTACCTCAGATAAGAGGAGAGTAGCCACTCATTAGGCTGGTATAACACTGCCTACGGAGGCTCCATTTGCTTCCAGTGCAGTTCCTTCATCATAACGTCTGCTTTCAAACAGCTGTCTGATATTGGCATTTAGGGTACAAATTTCCCTCCATTTCCCTCCAATACATCTGAGCCTGAAGCATATGGACCATCACTCTCCGGCTGAAAGCACTGCACTGAGGCCTAAAAGCATTTTTTGCCAGTCCAATAACAGAGCCAAATGAATAGTGTGGCTGTAATTAATCTTTTCTATTGACTGAATAAAACCTCTTGGTGGAACTCAGCTATGTGATTTTTCCCCCCCCCTCTGTAGCGCTGTGTGTTTTCCATCCCTAATAGAAGAGTTTGGAGAATAATTGCAAAGTTGCTTCCAGTATTATGAATGATCAATGCTTTTATAAAACACAAATTAAAAGGCAAAAAAGGCACTCAAGAAACTAATACATCGAAGCAGGTGCTTTGTAGCAAACATGAGCCTGAAGCAGAGCAGAGGGTCAGCTGTGATTTCTGCTTGTTTGTTCATTTCGCTGATTGCATACTTCAAAGTCAGAAATCTGTCACAGCCACCTGCATGCAGGGACATAATTTAGACTTTTTAATAATTAATTACAATCCTCAGACAAAAATTAAAAAAGAGAGACCCAGAGCACTGTGACAGATTAAGGTGTTGAACATGCTACTTCTATCCTCCGAAGGAGGACATCTTAAGCTCATTTAATAATAATAATAATAATAATAATAATAATAATAATAATAATAATAATAATAAGCAATTATAAAAAAAATAATAAATTGATGTGATGCTGACCTATAGTGTCACAATATAATCAGCAAGCCGTCGGCTAAAAGCGACTAACTGCTCACCATACCTCCCACTCACATGAGTCAGCTGTAAGTCAGAGCATGAGAACTACAAGGTTAGTACGTGAGCAGAACTTTAAATAGTTTCCTGAAACCGAGAGATAGATTCAAGTTTGAAAAGTTAAGTAAAAAACTTTGAAATTAAAGTACTTACAATGTAAAGAAACATTGTGAAAGCACAATGTTTCTTTACATTGTGCTTTCAAGGAGCCAGACTTTCCTGTACTGTTTTAAAGGGGTCTTGAACAATAGTACAATAGTTCTTCAGACTTTCTGAAGATCTTTCAGAGTTTTTCTCAGGATACTCTAGGCCTTGTACCCGACCATTTCCAGAGATTTGTTTTAAAGATTTTTTTTAACTGTGACCTATCAGTCCTTCAAACAAAAGAGGCATCTAACGCAAGGGATGAACCTGTGTTTTGTCCAAACATAAAAGAAAACTTGTATCTTTAGAAGAACTGCCAGACCTATAAATACTATCTACACCAGATAAACAATATCTACAAGTCGTATCCTTTACAAACAGGAAAGAAATCCAGGACCTGACACAGGACTTGAGAAATGCATCTAGGTTGTCACTGGATCCATCTAATGTTCACCTAAGCCTTAAAAATGGTCTCAGTGGAGGGTGGTTGTCAATAAACCATTCCTAAGGGAAGGAAACAGGGATAAAAGACTGACATTTGCCAAATTACACAAGAACTGGACTGAACATCCATGGCAAGAGGTCTGATGAATCCAAATCTGATGTTTTCAGTTAAAATCCTCATCAATATGTATGGAGCAGGTCAGGAGAGAGCTACAACCGTGAGTTTACAGAAATCTGCAAAACATGGTGGAGGCTCCGTCATGCTTTGAAAATGCAGAGAGTTGTCTGTCAGCTCTCTTTTGCTCCAGAGAGGTAAAAAAATCATGCACCCTTGAAGACCATTTCCTCAGTCACTCCTCTTGGTTTAGCCAGCAGTCAGTGTCCATATTGCCAAGGGAGCTGCACTACCTGATAAGCAGAGGTAGAGGTTCTCTGACACATCTGTCTGCTTGATGAGCCAAGTGTCAAAGCCCCCCAAAGTGCTGGATGGAGTGCATCAATAAACGACTTTAATCCCCTCCTGGGGCCAATGTCCTCCCCCTAATAAGGGATCGTCTTACACCACTGGCAGAAAGGAGAGAGGTAAAAGTGACTTGGCAGGGGCTTCAGCACGGGGATGTACTGTACACTGGGAATTGTCTGTACACAGGTAAAAGGCTGTAAATCAAACGCGCCTGCTGTTGCCTTAATTGCAGGACGGAATTGGTGTTTTGTTTCCTCCTCCTCCTTATTTTCCCTCGCTCCTTTGCCCTCTATCGCCCTTTTTCACTCTTTAGTCTATATGTCTGTTTGTTATCACTCTCGTCCTATAACACCGCCTCTGTTTTTATTTTCTCTTTTTTATCTCAGGCTATTTTGCCCACCTCCGCTATGTATCCCACTCTGCCCCAGACGGTCTAACTTGCCAGACAGAAGCGGAAAAGCAGAAGGATGGGGGACGGGCAGTATTGGTTGTGCTGAAGGACGAGTGGGTTGCTAGCATCCGCAGGGAAGATCCAATGAGTGTCCTAGTCAGAGTGACCCTAATTAACCACATATTATCTGCAGGCTGTGTGGAGGATTAAGGCCCTCAGCTCTAGACCCTACAGGCCTGGAGACCCATAGACAGAGACTCTCTGCTAAAGCACACTTCATATTCTGCCTCAAAGCAAGACAGAGAGAGAGGTGGGGGCGTGAGGCAGGACCATGAAAAAATAGAACCAAAGAAAAGCAGAAATCTTGCTGAAGGGAAGACAGGTGGCTTGAAGCACATCTGTGGGTCAGGACCTTTCTATAATGAGCAAATAAACAAGACAAATAAAAAAAAAGTGCAGGAGGAATATGTAGTGACTGTTACTGACACCTTCACAAAGAGGAAGACATAATTTGGCTTTGTCTGTCATATCCCGAACATATCCATTCCCCCCTCTGCCCAGGTGGTGTTTGAATAAATTGAAGTTTTTGTAGGAGGAGGGGATCATTATTCTACGGAGAGATAATGAGCTCATTTTCTCACCTGACATTAAAAATCCCAGAAATGAACACTTGGCTACATTGACAGGTTGTCATATACACGGCGTCAACAAGGCAATGCAATCTGGGAACTACAGAGAACCCTCATTGACACAAACAATAAGCAGCCCCCACAGGCAGGCAGAGACTCTGATTTCTGTAGAAAACATTTTAGTAGCAGCTGTGACATACCTCATTTCAGATGAAAGACGAGCCAATATCAACAACAAGATTAAACAGGAGATTAACTGACACCAAGCAGCCAACTGTTTGAAGAATCCAAAGGTTATAGCTCATAGAGCATGCCGTCTCTTAAAGCATAATAGTTATTACCAGTGTTATGAGCTGCTGGTGAATTTATTTCACATTTACATAACAGCCAAACCACTGTATAAAATAGTGCAGTGTTAACAGTTCAAGCATTTACAGGGCTTTCATGAAGCATTACAGGGTAAATCTATCCCTTACTAACCCTGCTGTTCGTCTGCCATTCTGAGTCACTGCAACATGTTTCCGTGATGTAATTCCGGCTCTAAGTCCCGAGTCGAGGCTCGCGCTGTCACCTACCTCGGTCGGTGTCGTAGAGGTAGACGAACTTCTGCCATTTGTAGTGAGAGAGGAGGCTGAGGACAGCACCCCGGAGGGCAGGTCGCATCTGGATGACAAACTGCACCTCATTATCGGTGGGGTAACTGGGTGTGACAAAGGAGGTGTGCAAAGCGCCGCAGAACGAGGTCAAGGTGTTCATGGACTTCTTGTCGTAGAATCCGAAGATGGCGTACACCCCGCGGGAGAACTGAGAGCAAACTGCAGGGACAGCAAAGTACATGAAGGACACGAGTTAAAAAAAAACATGATCATTCTCCGCAAGAACACTTTATTTTGGATACTTGACCCCTCAATAATATCCAATCGAGGGTTCGTATGACTCTAAAGGAAGCTCAGCGCACTTGATAAATTGTTAACAACATAAATAGCTTAAGAGTCAGAATCTTAATGTTGTTGTCTTTGTTTTTTTTTTTTACGATGTAGCTTCAAAAAATACATTGATTTCTCAATTTCTTTCAAATCATTATTAAGCGTTGTTAAACCCAAATTAAAAAAAATTAAATCAAACTTTCTTTGTCTTTTGTGCCAGCATTGTTGAGATTTTAAAAATAAGCAATACAACGTCTGCAACGTTCTCATATCTTATAGAATGAACAATCAAATATATCGACACGGCTAATTCAGAGTAGGTTTGGAGAGAACTCAATAGTGTACCTATTGTGAGTTACAAACTGGGGAACTTGAATTTTCTGAACAGTAAAAGCCGGCCAATAAAAGACCCTAAAAGCCTTTGTGGCTAAAATTATTACCCATTATTTTATAAGCTGTTTCGAGTCCTCTGGCTTTAGATTAACCCCTTAATTTTGAAAACAATCTAGAAAGGAATCAATATAAAACAATTCCTAGCGTTGCCTCCCCAAAATGCTTTCACATTTCTTGTAAACCTGGTATGCAACCTGTCTTACCACTAGTTCCTCCCTTGAGGTCCTTGCAAGAGTTATTAAAAGCAATTTTTAAGAAAGTAACCTATGACTGTGTGCACACGGAGTGTTTGTTGTGTTTTATATTTGTTCCATCAGTAATGGCAGATGGAGAAAGATTTGGTAGCTCCAGTTTCTCCCGTCAGTACGTCAAAGTATACTTTGATAAGATGCTGAACCCCAAACTGCCCCTGTTCCAGTGATAGGTAAAAGCATTTTTAATTTGAATGCTGATTTGTCTATTTCAAGTCTCACCCTGAAGTAGTGATACAAAAAAGGGGACTTAAAAAAATCTTCCTGTGAATACTTATGTACGGAGGCTGCAGTTGATCTGTATTGAGCCTTTACATGTTTTCCTGTGGCTTAAGGGGTAACGTTCATTAAGTATGGAGACAGCATTCTATCTGAAGGGGAACAGATCCAGTGGTAGTGGTTCAGAAATGCAAGAATTGCAGCATTTCTGTGTGTCTGCGTGGCAGTCAAGTGATAGAAACATCACGCCATTCACTCAAGGTCTCCCGCACCCACTAGGAGCTCCCACCGGTTATCGCTTTGCTCCCTCTTCCACGGTGAACGACTTACTGCAGCATTCACAGCAGCTGTGTGCACCGCTGCTGCCTGTCGTCGCTTCTGTTGCCTCCCACGGAAGAGCTGAAAAAGACAACTCTTTGTGCCTCGAGTGCCAAGTGAATCTAGTTTCATTTTCAGTGACCTTACACACATGTTTGTGTTTCAACAACTCCACACAGTGTTTGCTATTCTCCAATGTGCGCTGCATGATGAGAAGTATTGGGTCACACCTCTTGGTGTTTTCAGGCCCATTTCCACAGTGTATAAAGTGAACGCCAAGCCATGCGGTTTGTCTTTACAAATATTTGTGAAAGAATGGGTCGTTTTAAAGAGGTCACCGAATTCGAGCCATGGATGGGGTGGATCAAGTGATATATCTCAGTCACAAAGTAGGAGACCACATAATGTTACAGAGCTGAGGTGCATAGTGTCCCAAACCTCCTCTGGCATTAACATCAGCACAAAAACCGTACGCCAAGAGCTTGGTAGTATGCGTTTCAATGGCCAGTCAACTCCTGTACAGTAGGTGTGATGTGGCCCAGGATTTTTGTCTCTTAGTATCACAGTGTTTCAGTTTCATATCTAATGTGAACAGAGTCAAAACAAAAAGACAAAACAGTTTTAAGACGTGCAAATGAGGATCACATTTCAATAGACTGACCCAGAAGGTCAGCTTCTGAGGGAAAAAAACAACCACTTTAACTAGATGCACAAAAAAGACCCTGTTTTATAAGACTGCTATCTAAGGAGACCAAAGGTGGAACTTAAAGAAAATAAACAGTTACACAATCATTTTCACTCCAACATCTCAGTAGCACCAGTAGCATTTTTGATCAGCAACATTTCTTGAGAGACGTTTTGATTTGTTTGTGTATTCATCGCGCACTCTGGCGGGATTGGCGTAAATTGTTAGGCAGGGGCAACTTCCATTCACTCAGAAGCCATTAATGTGTAAACTAATATTTAGAGCTACAGGTGTGTTTTGCTTTCCTACCCTATCATGAATGACTGTTCACTTATTCTGATTGACTCTCAAGCGTTCCCGCTGGGTAATCAAGCATTCTTAACATCCGTAAACACTTTGAATATTCCAGAGGATGATGGGAAGGAAAAGGACGGGGAGGAAAGCTCTAGCCAATCTTATGTAATGGCTATGTTAAAAATTTATTTTTGATTGGCTAATGGACAAAAAAATATAAGTCATATGATGGGGAAACATCAGATATCGCTTTGGCTCTTGCTCACTTCTTTAAATAATCTCTGGTAGTATTCTTTAAACTGAAAACAAAACAGAAATCCATCACCAAAGTGACAGTTGGCATTTTGTGTGTCCATCTTAATCAAGGAGAAGATGCAATCACAAACACAAAATAACTTGTTTTCCTTTTCTTGTGCCCGCAAGGACTCATCTGACTTTGTAAAGAACTGTGCTACAGCATGCACAAACCTTTCTGATGCTCAGAGGACAACACAACAGCGCTTATGTATTTGACTCTTTAGCACAATTGCTGTGTGAATAAGAGATCTGCTGGGATTTTCCTCATCCTCTTTAATTCTGTTCCCTCCCCTATCTGTCCTGGTACAGACACCTCGTTCAAGGTATAAGCAGTCTCAGTCTCACACACACCACAGGCAGGCACGTGCACGGATGCAGAGTCGCAAGCACGTACGCACACAGCCGCGACGCAGCTCCTTGATAAGTGAATCAACAGATGGACAGCAGTATTGTGGGTAAGTGCTGCTGGGTAAGTGGTGCAATCTCCCACAATGAATGGGAGCCAGTAGGAGTTCCAGCTCTCGTCGAGGCCCACTTTTCTCTGCACTCCCTCTTAATTTGGCCCGGTACTGACACAGAACCTATCCTACGGGACCAGATCTGGCAGCCTCTTTCTCTCTGCTCAGCTGTCCTCTTCTTATTAGGTTGAGCTTGAGCAAGCCTAAGTTTCAATAACATGTATGTCCATGCAATCCCTTCTCGCTCTGCTCACACTGGTCTTTTTTGCTCTCATCTTCTTCCACGGTTTGTCCCCTCACAGAAGTGCAAAGCTCTGTGTTGCGTTGATCCCATGAGGGTAGGTTCTGCTAAAAACTGATATACTGCTTTTTTGGGGGGAGACATGCACCAGTTACGCACACTGCAACAGATCTGCCAGCATCCTCAAACTCCACCCCTTAGATATAATTCACAGTGAACTCTTCTGCTTCAAGAGCTCCACACTCTTTTCCTCAGTCTCTCCGTACTGTCCACCTCCGGAGTCATGTTGCGTTCCAGATACCTCAGAAGTCTGATGTCGGAACAGGATTTGTTTTGGCCTTTAGCATGGTGGAGCCATTATTACTAACAGTACGGGCCAACTAAAGATGGCACCTTAAGGCTTAGAGGTGTCCACAGTGTGTCCTCTCTCCATCCCATCACTACCAGCTGCTCACTACAGTTTTTCCTTCCTACTTTTACCAAGTGGATCCTTATAGGGGTCATTGTTGGGCATTTTCTCTGTACTATTGTGGGGTCTTTATCTTACAATAAAGCACCTTGAGGTGACTGTTGTTGTGATTTAGCACTGTGTAAATAAAATTGAATTGTTCATGTAGCATAGCCTGAAGATGAGCTGCAACCCCTTAAAGGATGATTCTGGAAAAGAAACATCATCTCATCAAAAAATTATCCCTTTTCCCCCCAATTTTTACAATCTGCTGTGAGAAAATAGCAACGAGCAACTTGCTTTTTAACTCGGTGCAGAAGGATGAAAAAACAAAGTCGTGTTTGCTCTTATCATCAACAGCAGGGAACTCACAAAAGGGATGAGTAAGTGGGTTTTTTTCTTAAATCAAGGCACCGGCTTTTGTGCGATATTGTAACTTTCTTTTTGTTTTACATTTCGTTGTTGAAAGCGGAACCAATTTCCTACATCGCTACTTTGCCAATAACTTTAATTAATTTAATTTGAATGCATTTTTTAATAATACTAATATTTTAAGAGTGAATAACAAGACAGTGGAGCAGCAGAGCACATACAGCACATTGGGATTTTTGTTTGCAGCAGCCAGAGAGCAATCAGTAGAAACACCGATCAAGCTGGTTCTTTGCAGTGAAAGGGAAATTCATTTGGACAAACTTGTGGGAATCTCTTGCTGTCTCAACACAAAGAACTTGTTGCATCAGTATTTCTTAACCTTCTAGTATCAAGATGCCCCTCGTGTGTGATTCTGAAGAGACAAACTCAAATCCGAGTAGTGTCATACACCTCTCCATACGGCACTTCTCTCCACGTCCTTCACTGTCTAACTCCGCTCTCTTGTCCTCCGTCCTCGCCACCTTATTTGACCTCTTCTTTTGTTGCCTGTGTTTTTTCTTTCGCCCCAGCCATCTGGTCATCCCCCAAAGCACACATCTTCTTCAAGCATGGCAGGATCTCTTTCCACCTGAGCGCCTCCCTCTTTCCACACTCGAATTGTTCCCTCCCCATATTATTGCCCCCAGTCCATCAGTGGACCGAAGATTGGTGTTGGGGAAAGAAAAAAAAAAAACATGGTACAGTCAGGGGACAGGGCTACTGTGGAGAAATGTCCTGCCCTCAGCTTTATGTCTCTGTAATTAAATAAACGTGATAGAAATGTTTTGCTCCGCTTGGAAATAAGCGGCCTGTCTCCAACTCTGAAGAAATAACACATCAGATAATAAGATTCAGTGGTTCTGTGTCACCTTGAGTTTCAATAATACTAATTTATTCAAGAGTCCTCAGACAGCTGTGTGCATGTAGAGTCATTATAGGAGCTTGTATGAGGACTGTGTGGTAAACAAGACTACATAGATAACTCCCTCTCATCTGCTCCCTCTCTTTTCTTCATTCTCCAATCTCATTTGCCCCTCTTTTTTCATTTTTTTCTTCCTCTGCAGCTAACTGTGCCTCCACCCCCCACCCCGTCACCCACCCACTCCCCCTTCCTGCTGCAGGGAACCATGCATCCCATCTCCAGTTCACTGGTCAAACACACACAGTGTGCCGCCCTCATTCCCTTCCATAATCAGGACAGTCGCTAGTGCTACAGGGATGTTACATTTCTGATGCATCACTTGAGATGCCTGGCCTGGAATGCTCGTTCAGAGGGATATGTGGTGTCCTGTAGGCACGCACGGCTAATTCATAAAAAAGAAAAAAGGAAAAAAAACAACCTTTTTTCTCTTTTGTGGCCCACAAGCCAGGGTCTTGCACTGCCTTGGGACGGTGTGCGGTGCAGAGGGTTGCAGCAAAGGGTAAATGTCATTGCTGATTGTATCGTTTTAGCTGTTTTCCATTTTTCCACATTCTCACTTTCTCTCTTTGGCTTCGTTCTTTCTTCTCTCAGCCAGTTGTCCTCCATTTCCTGCCTGTGTCTGGATCTCCTTCTGCCTCTGGTCCCCCCACTCGCACCCCCCACTGTCGCCTGCCTACATCAGGACCAGTCAGTCCTGCTCTGAAAAAGGGATGCTGTCACAGGGAGATAGCTTGTAAGTGCCCTGGGGAATTGCATCGAGTCTTGTCATATAGAGATGTGAAGTGCCTCAAACCGTTAACACAAATGGTAGAGCCGGATTCAAGAACTACTCAACTGCAGTGGTGCTGCGAAACGTTAAAAGGAAGCTGTTACTAGTCCTGCTGAATCAACGTCTCCAATCTATTTAGACTTCACATGATCTGCTGGGCTAAATGACACCAGTGCACACACTGAAAAAAAGAAAGTATGCGGTATAAACACTCACACGCTTCAATACAGCTGTAGTGGGTATTCGAACAGGGCTATATTTTTTACATTACTGATATGTGACTCGTAATGATGTCAAACAATCATGCTGCTGTTTAACAAGGCTCTGTACTGTGTGGTCGAGAGCTGAGTCCTGTGAAAACACAAGCTAAAGAAAATGGCAATACGACTACAGGAAAACAGTAAAAAAACAACAACATGATAATAACACAGAAAACACCAGAGAATACAGAATCAATCAGTATACCTCAGTGATACCGTGCCTTTATAACTTCGGTAAAAGTACCGAAGGAGTTTCTGGCTGCTGAGAAGTGATTCTATGCATAAAGGTATGATCCTTTTGCACAAAACTGTGGTAGTAATTTGCATATTTTTTAAATGTATATGCAATTTGCAGGGGAGGGGGAAAAAAGGACTTCGAGGCATTATAAAAGATAGCATGCTGACATTAAGTCAGCATGCTTGCTAATTCTCAAGGATACGCTGAATGTAAAGAGGAACGCTGGGAATCCCCTTTGCTAAATATACCTCCTCTGCCGTGTAGGAAGCAGCTATACATGTGTCCTGAAGCATGTATGTGAGTGTTAGTCTGGTGGAGTGCATGATGGATGATACAGGGATGAAGATCCCAGCCTACGGATACTTTTTCACCCTTACCCTTGAGCCCACCCACCTAGAGATCTGTCTTGAAGACAAGCAAACACACACACATATACATGAAAATCAGTATGGAAAGTATTTTCCTTCACCTTGGTAAAAGACATAATAAATAATGTAAATATACATATTTTTAGTATAATAAATATATATAACAAACTTGAACAAATAACTCCAAAACCACCAATGAACAGTTTCTCTCATGTGGTGCAACAGAGGGCTTTTGAAAAGCACACTAGCTGTTTCATATTGTAAGCATGTGTTACATCATGGTGCTCTTTATTATGTCTGAATAAATGAGTATAAGGTCCCAGTACTGGCCTCTCTGGGTGCAATTCTAGTTTGTATGTTTTGTTCTTTTTTCGTGACATTTGGTTTATTGCTAGTAATGATTTTTGGTGTCTACCACCTGTGAACATGCTAGTCGGTATAACTGGGAAAAATACCTTTCGCTAAAAGAACTTCAGAGATTGTCAATAGAAAATTGTACTTAGTAGTCAGTATAATCTTTTAATAATATAAGTTTGCATATGGTAGTGATAGGATGTGCGATCCTTAATAGTCTGCAAAGGCTTTGTGTGCATTCCAGAGTGCTCTGGCATTCACACCCACATCCTGGGAGCATGGGAGAGGTCGTACCTTGTCTTATTGTTTTATGGTAGGATAAACGTAGCTATGTCAAGTTTTAGTCTAAGTGCTTAGATGAACTGTTGGACTTCCAGACCAGCAGGTTTAGGGAAGTCGGTTATGGGGTCACACACTGACTCCATACCTACACCCACACACACACACACACATATACACATCCACATTCCAATGTAAGGAACAAACACCCACTGATGTATAAAATAAAGACCAGGGTAGTCTCAGAGCTGCGAGTCCCTGAGCCCTCACTCTTGTACGAGAGCTCTGGTGGCTGCCCTTGCTAGCAAGTGAACCTGTGTGTTTCTCCTCTCTGATTCTCAGCTGAAGAAGTGTTTTAGAATACATCTCTTGACAGAGATGTATATCGTACAGCTCTCAGTTAACAAAATGGTCTCAACGTAACTGATCTCACAGTTTTCAGTTTCAGTTTTCAGTTTTATTTGTCATATGCAAGTTAGCACAGGGTCAACATTGCAATGAAATGTGTTTGACGAGCAGCAGTCACTCAGCAGCATGATACAGTAGAAGAAAATATAATAAAATATAATAAAATAATAAAAAAAATAGAAAAATAGTAAGGAGCAAAATATTAAAGAGACATGGTAAAAGAGAAAAGATGACTAAATATATATGTATCTATAAATATAAATATATGTACACTAGTGATTAAATAAGAAAATATGACGGGAGGGCAGATGGGATATTGCACAGGAATGAGCAGCAGAAAATTACAGTATTGCACTTTTAAATATAAATATCAATAACAATAAAGTGGAGTGACCAGTGCAGATTAAACAGAGTACTTGTGAAGCTGCAGGTAGCTTCTGAGTGCGTCCTGTGGACTGTGTTGTGTGTGTTTAAGTGTTGTGGTTGAGGTGTCGTATGGCTTGGTGGTAAAAACTGTTTTTAAGTCTTGTAGTCCGAGCAGACAGACTCCTATAACGTCTGCCAGAGTCACAGTGCCATTTATGCTACAGGCTGCCATTATTGTTTTGAAAACTGTTTTGAACACTGTCATCACCATATCCCACGGCTTCATCTGAACAAATATTGTTCGGCCAAAGATGCATTATGATAAATTAATTTGAGAGTGATAGGGAGTACTACTGACAATAACTTGTCTCCTGTCTCCCTGTGCTTTCTTTCTTCTTTTCTTGCCACACGACGGCAGACGGCAGCTCCTCTCTGAGCCTGGTTCCACTAGAGGTTCCTTCATGTTAAAAGTGGGTTTTTCCTTCCCACCATGACAAAGTGCTTGTGCTTTGTAAATTGAATTGAAATGAACTGAGATTGAGCTCACATTACAATAAAATGCTGTTCTCAAGCAATCATATTAAACTGTCCAACTGATGCTCCCTGTCGCATTCTTGTGTTGTGTCTCCTGTATAATTATACACAGCGTTTAAGCAACTGTCACAAACTGACTGTCAAACCTAATCGGAATCTGTGTGTTCATGCACTGTTCTGTAAACGGCATTTAAAGATTCATATATCACACTTTCGTCACGTTAAGCTGCACCGAAGTGCGTCGTAAGGCAAATTCCTGACAGAAAATGGCTGTGTGCGTTTTATTGTATCTATAAAGTGTACACCACTGCAAACTGTAAAAACCCTGTGGATTTCCTATTTGTATGACACCTTAATAACAGCCACACACAAAAAGGCAACTGTCCAGTAACCTTAATGTTCAAATAAGCATTTATATCTATCAAAGTGATGTCTGACTGGCTGCCTGCAATCTTGGTTGTGCAACTTCTTAGCAAAGAACGTTTGTATTGTATTACAGCGTTCTCACAGAAGGATGATATCTGACCTAAAAAACAGTAGGTCCGAACAAGACACAGCCAGCTGTTCGGTGTTGTTATCTCAGACACAGGATTAAAATATCAGGAAATGTATCTCAGTTCATTTACATGACTGTTTCAAATATTGGCTAATTTATCTAATTAAATAAAAGTAGTTAAATACGAAAGTGATGGCTTTGATTTCAAGCATTTTTAAATAGGAAAACTAATACTAAAAAATAATAATGTACTAGTACTAATATTAAAAAATAGGACTCTGTGACAACTATATGAAACTGATTATGTTAATATGGTGTTACTGCAACAACCATGCTAAAAAAAAAAATCACTCATACATTTAAAATATGAATGATTAATTCTTATTTACTCAAAGTGGTGCTTATCATTTGGGCACAGATAAAGCAGGTATCGGGTTTTCTCCCTGTCAAATAATGTTTTAAAAAGAACTGAGCCAACGTCATTTCTAAGTCGAGCTCAGGTCCCGTTTATGGTCTGCATCCGAAGCCTTTGTGCCTTCGTTAATAACGCCTGACACATTAAAGCTTCAACTGCTGCGACTCAGAATGAAACAGTGAGCTGTGAAACTGACCAGGGGACCGGAGTCACTCAGGTTAAATCCGGAGTCCACGCACGTAGCATCACTAAGGTTCATTAACTATTGCTATATTTCCTCGTTTTTCTCTGCAGCCTTTCACCCATCAGCTCCCTCTCCTCTCCACCTGCCATCTTGGTGATATAGTCCTGTACTTGTGAGCATGGCCGGTGAACAAACCTCAAGGGACTCAATGACTCTCAACTCCATCTCCTTCTGACAGATATTTTCTGGTCCTACCATCATGCTTTTCTTTGAACACAGAACAACACACTGGGCTGAGAAGCACCGTGCGGGTCAAACAGACATACACTGCGTACACAGAGGACCTGGCCTGCGCATGCGGTGATGTCTTTATTATTGTGGCGATGCCATCTGCTCATTGTGATGCAGAGTATGGGAGCAGGAGGTTGCACGAGAGTGCTGTTCTTATGTTTAATGCGCTGGACATTTCTAAAGTTCAGATAACATTGTAGTGGCGGAGCTGGACGATTGGACAAGTTGCCGAGCATCTCTGGGAA
This sequence comes from Aulonocara stuartgranti, assembly GCF_965226115.1. Taxonomy (NCBI): domain Eukaryota; kingdom Metazoa; phylum Chordata; class Actinopteri; order Cichliformes; family Cichlidae; genus Aulonocara; species Aulonocara stuartgranti. Next base: position 27,266,305 of record NC_138940.1, read on the forward strand.
AATCAGTTTGATAGCACTCAAGCGATACATGCAGAAATCTCACTTTGCCTGGCCCTGTCCACTGCATGTCATTTCCTTGACACATGCAATTAAGGACTATCTGTGGAAGCAGATAACAGAACTAAACCCTTGGCCCTCGCTTCACCTTGACAGCCATGCTCTGAGATACTGGCCCATTACATTGAACAAATAACAATCCCCTCTCTCTCAGGCTTGTGTAGTCTACCATTTGCTGCAATGCAGAGGCAAGAGGAGTGCTACAGGACTTGTCTTATCCTTTCAAAGATGATCGTTCCTTTCACCTTCAGAAGGATGTCACCGCTGTACAGAGCGAGGACAGCTGCTAAACGCTGACCCTTTTGAGGCTGCCGGTGTGCATTTTTAAGGAGGATTCAGCCAAGTGTGAAACATGTAAGGCTTATGATATTCTGTAATTGGATTTCCCAGAAAGCTGGTGACAAAGTCCCTCACATACCACTAATCCTCCCAATCAGCACTGCGGGACTAAAGCATGCCCTTCCTCGCAAATGAATATGGAGGAAGAGAATGGTGGATGATCGTAGAAGAAGACTGGTGTGGACTGCACTACAGGGATGGCGAGCCGCCAAAGGTGTGCCAGCACTTGACTTTCAACAAGAACGCTGGGGTTTGATTTACATGTGGGACCCTTTTAGAAACTTAAGTAGCTACACGGTGAAATAAACCCGTCCACAACAGTAAACATGCTGGAAAATGTATATCTCCAGACTAGCGGCTGCTAGAATTTGCTTAATTTTGACACTACTGGTTGTAATAAGCTTCTCACACAATCGACCTATAGGGTCATTCTTTGTGGGAGAGCAGTCTCTGATAAAATGGGCAGATTGGCTCTGCTGAATTGCAGGAAACAGCTCACCTAAGGACTGCCTTTAAGAAAAGAAGACATAAGAAAAAACCTCTTAGCTCCATCAAAGAGATTAAAGGAATGGGATAAGAAGATGCCTCTAAATTATTCGACTTGACTACAGGAGAGCTGGGCTTGCCTGAGTAAAGATTTGTGGTGATATTTCAGGTATAGAGTGCTGCACCCAACTGACTTGTTTTGAATTCTATTCACCACAGCGGGAAAAATACCTGGCAGCCGCAAACCTCTCCTGTTCCTGCTATCATTTGGATGGATTGTTAAAAAAACAAAAGAAAAATAAGAGTAAACTTCGTGGATATCTGGCAGGCACACATAGTTTTCCATCAGTGTCAAAATGCTCCCTTTCCCCCCTCTGACCTCACGTATACCCCAGTTCCGTCTGTGCCTCACAAACCAGTGTGTGTTTGTCATTTTCTCTTTTCCTCATCTGCAAGACTGAACAGCAAGAAGTCTTGAAAGTCTCATGCTGCTGTTAGAGTGAACACCGTCTGATTTTAATGTTTCTGACTGGTTGTTTCCATCCTTTAGGGGGATTTCGGATGCCTGTTTTTTGTGTACAGTCAGAGTTATATGCACCTGCAAAGCCAAGAGTGTGCTGCCTAGGGAAACTGAGACGGGATGACTATCTGCCAATCTCACGAGGTCTGCTTACCGTGCATGTAAACTAAGCCTTTGCCCCTGGTGACACTAATCAAATTTCATATTGCAATCCATATCCTATGACGGTGGAACAATCCAAGTCGAGCCATGAAGGATTTCCATTGTGAAGCTTGATTACAGAGTACAGAGAATTTTAAAACAGCACCTCTCTGAGCCCATTCTCCCCGAGCCTTTTGTCTTTCAGTGAAGAATAATAGAATAAGTCAATGAGGACAGGAGATGGGACCAGTTGTTTAACCTTGAAGGCATCACTTAAAGACTTCCCTCTCCTTTTCAGCCTTGGTGCCGGCATAGTTAAGTATGTAGAGTCCAACACCACTTTTCATCTTATTAGTGCCCTTCCTGAGATGGTGCTCCGTCCCTGAATGATAAAGCTAGGGGGAAGTAGGGGAGAGGCTGAAATGGAAAACGGAGAGCTATGTAAGGGAATAAGTTGTAATCCCCTTATATTCTGGGGCCTCGGCATGCACACTTTTCTAAAAACCAATTTCCCCACAAATACAAATAAAGATTTTTGGTAAGTGGCTTCACTTGAGATCCACTTCGTATAGCGGGCAAGAAGGTTCTCTTTTCTCATTTGATGAAAAGACCTCCTATTTTTTATTCTCAGTGGACTCGTCATTGTCTGGATGTGCTGGGCACACATACCAATTAAAAGACTTAATAGCAGTCTGATATATTGCCTGATATAGTCGCCATGCTACAATGTAATCAAGTCATAATAAGCCACAGGTATTAAAATATCTCTTTTTATCCCGACAAAGACACTCTGTAATAGATTCATTTTATGAGACTAAGAGACTGGAGAAAGCAAAATACTATCCGCTATATTTTTTGAGACATAGATAAATGGATAAGGCTTATATAGGGCTGTGTACAAACCCCGCAAACAGGCCAACTTCCAGAAAATAAATAAACACTCAATGGTTTGCTAATCTCTTAAATCTTATATTTAACTGAAAATACCACAAATTAGTTATTTTGAGTTCTTCTCAAATTGGATGACAACAGGTGTCCATGCCTGTCACCCAGTGAAAACATCTGGGACATCATTAAAACAAATATTACAACAAACGCAGCCTCGAGCAGCCGAGCATTTGAAATCGTATATCAAGCAAGAATGTAAAAAGACTGTTGTTATTACTGTTACTATTAGCTTATTTTGTCCCTTCTTTTATTTGATCACTGGCTGAATATAGTTATACAGCAGTTCTTTCCACATTATACACACTACACGTCTTCTTATATCTCTACTATCCCCTTATTCCAATGATTGTTGGAACATGGTGGATAGTAGATTGTTTTCCAGTTTGTGTTGTTCTTATATGTATCTTGTCCATGTCCTGGATATGTCAATATCAATAGCTTATTTGTTAATAAAATTATAATAATTATTATAATAATAGAGGGATGTTGCAGAAATGGTAAATATAAAAACATCCAGTGGTTTGCTAATCACCTAAACCCTGTATTTAATTGAAAATACCACAAAGTGAGAATTTCTTCTTTCTAGCTGTCCAGACATGTCACCCAATGACAAGATCTGAGGCTTCATGAAACAAATAGCATAACAAATCAGATCTTGTGCAGTTAAGTGGTTGAAATCATATATCAAGCAAGATAAAACTACAGCAGTCGATCGATGGTGTTGTGATGCAACGCAATTATAAACACGTGCCTGCATAAAGGTTTTATTGTTTCGGTGCTCAAACCGGTGGACCAATAAACCATCTGCTGTGAGAGCGCTCAGGATGCCACGAGCCACAGCTTGTGCTGGCTTTTACTCACACGGAGATCTTAGGATGGTTCAGTAATACTCCGAATGAACAGTCTGAAGCTGGTGAATGAACTCCCTGCATAGATTTTAAAAAAAGGAAAAACCTGCAGTGCCAAACAACACTGTGCGTCAGACCTAAAGCTCTAACTCGGCCTAACAGTGATGTTCCTCAGCATTAAGTTTGGGTCAGTTTGAAGCAGAAATGACGCTTGCTCTCAATGCATGTTTGGATTCCATCATGAAATCAAATGGAAGCAGTTCAAGAAAGATAATCAGAGGACAGTGTGAAACTAGCAGGAATGCTGAAAGCGCTGCAGTGCTGCCTGAGGAGATTACCTTGAAGGGATACAAGTCAAATTCAAGTCAGGCTTTTTTCTCAGATCACTTTTCGGTCATACCTCCAAAAAGCTGGTTGCACCTTTTTACTGAGATGCTGAGAACCCATTTACTTTTTTGCAATAGCAGCTTTGCAAACAAAGGACAGCCTTGATAGCTGTTTTTGCATGTTGCTCATTTCTGCTTTCTCTCGGTTTTGTTGGCACTTGACTGACTGGCCCAGTGGACCAACTTTTAGCAATGCAGCTGAGCTCCAAGATATCAGCATTCACAAAATTATTCTAGGTATAGCTAATGTCACAGGTGGCTTGAAACTACAACTAAAAACTCTTTATCATTCTTTTAAATACACAATGATTGATACCACAATTTTCTGACCTAAATTTCATAATAACATTTTATTAAATTCAGAATTTGAGTCCCCATTGCAGGATTTGGTTAACCCCTCGTGCAACAAGAGGCTTCATTAATCCTAAATATTTCATTCACTTACATGGTGTCCTAGGGCTAAAAAGCTTTACTCAGAGACAAACCGCAGAAATTGGGAGTGAAATGTTCACTGACTTTTCACAAACTTTGGCCACATGAGAGCAATTTCCAAACTTAAGCTTCTTTACGCATAAAAGACCCAAAGTCTATCCCCTTACAGCTTAGTGATGGTGCATGTACAGTAGCAGCACTAGCAGCACTACAATGGGCAGAAGGAAAATAGAATGAACAAAGTCCTGAGAAGAAAGCAAAGGCACATAAAGCGAGCCTGATGAGAAATGCGCGCCCTTGACACACTGGAGAAATACATGTTATTCAGTCTTACTCTCCATTTCCAGCAGAAATAGAAAGGTGCTATTCGGCATCCACCCTTTAAACATATTGTACATTCCTTTACACAAAGTTAATTTCAAAAGTCCTACTTTTGGCTCCTCCTCAAATCGCCGCCATCGCAGTTCTGCTAGAAAGCGGGTGCGGCTCATCCGCAGAGATGTATAAAATCTCACATATCAGCTGACAGCATATTCCAAACACTCAACTTCAGCGTACAAGTGGGAGCTTCTGTGTCAGCGATTGAGAATCCAGTTCACACCACTTGCATGTGCACAACCCAGCGTGCGCTAACACCGTTGCTGGTCACTTCATCTTTCCATCTACTGTGCCTCTCTCGTCCACTGTTCCCTTCTTTCACAAACATGGCTAATCCACTGAACTCGTTCATGTCCTTTTTCATCACATTCTAACACTGTCAGGGCTGCAAAGGGCACCGGCTTCTGTGAGAAGCTTTCCATTCAGGCCTCTGGAATAGATTCACTCCAAACGGCCTTTTCATTCTGCAGCTGCGATGGATTAGCTCTGTCATGGGTCCAGATGAAGTTTGCTTCCCTGATCTGCAGGCCACACTGCGCCACATAAAGCCACACAACCAGGATTTTTTTTTTATGGAGGGAGGGGGTGGGGTTGAAAAATAACAATTAAGGAATGGCACTGACGGCTACCGAATAGTTGATGGTAGAATGATAGAACACTTCAATATTTCACAGCACAGTTATGCATGGACACACTAACATGGACAGCGGCCTGGGAGCTACCGCCCACAGGTTTTACGTATCCATGTGTGAAATGGCAAGAGCCACACAACAGCACTCTCCGAATTAACTGTTGGAGAGAGAAAGAGAGGAGGGTCATGGTTGAAAGAGCACATCATGTTCACTTAATTCTCACTCATGGGTATAGTGAGCTCTAAGGATGGGAGAATACCAGTAGGAAATATGTAAAGCACAACCACACCGCCGTGCTGCTTTTAAACATTTTTGCCTGATGCGCGTTTTCCCAACACAAGATGGAGAAAATGATGGACAGCCACCTTCATCAGCACCAATCTCTGCTTTATAGTTACCCAGGACAGATTCAAAGAATCGTACCCACGCTTGTTTTGTTATTCATTCTTCTCCTCACAGCGCTTGTGTAGATTTAAACACTCTGAAATAAATCGGTGCTTTTTTTGTAATGGTGGCAGCATTCGATCCAACTAAAGCGATCACAGCCATGCAGATTTTGCTCCTCATCTCCTGCCAGAAGATCTTCTTGTTTGATTGTCATTAGCACTTCCATCACACCAGCTGACCCCCCCCCCCCTCTCTCTCTGACACTGCTAGCGGTTTTGTTCTGCAACTGTTGCCGTAATTGGCTGTAAATCTGCAAAGGTGTTGGTCTGCATTATGTTGTTGACTGTGTAAGATGTGTTTAATATTAACCACATTCACGGCACAGTGAGTGTTACTCGCATTTTTTTCTCTTTTTTCTACCACTGCAAGGAATATGCTAATAATTTTATTTCCTTCTCCTCCTCCTCCTCCTCTCCTTCAGCATGTATGAGTGCTCATCCACTAGTTTCACAAGGTTATGATGCTTCAGTGGCCCAGCGACTGTGAACTGTCACAAGCAATCAGTTATGATGGAGCCCTTGTTTCTGCACAGACATGCCGCTTTGGCAGGGCTCTGCTAGCGACTGCCTCTTTTGAAACAGGCCAGAAACGTGCGGATCAATCTGCTCAGTCGGCAGACGGAGAGCTGGAAGCCCCATCGCACTGTGATCCAATATTTACTCATTGGGAGAGTACATCGTGACACTCCCTGTTGGTGTTTTGAATTCAACACAACAGTGACGTCCTCCTCATTTTAGATTGTCTTTAGCACACACATACACAAATAAAACTGAGTGCAACACACATGCAGAGGAACGTCAAAACAAGCTGATGGTTTAAACCAAGTGTTTTGGTATGTTTAGACAGCACCAACGGTGTCAATGAACGAGGTTCTTGAGGTTCTTGAAAGATCATAAAAGCATTTTAGTCAAACGCTGTCTGACCTTGGTTAGGACAATGCAGTCCGCAGCTCCTTCTGAAGAAGACCAGAGAGTTCTCTTTCTTTCCCTTAAGACTCGGTGAAGCCAAACCAATGCAGAAACTTCCAATGAAGCACGATGCGGATGTGCTATTCCAGCTCAAGCAGGGGGATTACTGATCCAGTGATTACGGGTATTGTCAGGGAGTCTAGTGAATAGCCAATAGCTAGCTGAGTGTGACTGCAATAGCTGCAAGAACATAACTGTAATGGGCTTTGTGGAAGAGATTAAATATATGTTAAGACATGGAGATAGAAATGAGAAAGACAGAGAGGGAGAATAAAAGTTTCAAAAAAAAGAAAAATGCTGACTACAGTGTTACAGATCTTTACAAGTGACAAGGTTTGAAAATGCGCCTCCTTTTCTTTTCTTTAATCTACTCCTCCCTTGGCTTTTCACATCTGCTCCATGCAGGTAAATGACATTTTGAAATGAAATATAATCTCTGCCACAAACAACATTGCCCACTCTCCTCGAGAAGTTTTGCTCACTGAGCTAACAAAATGGAAAACAGCCGTCACACGGAGCTAGACTGCTGGCACACACATCCCCGATGCACCTGATATAAGCCGTTTGTAAAAAAAAAAAAAGAAAAAAAAAGAAAAGAAAGAGAAAAAACAACAGCAACAACAAAAAAACTGTAGCTTTCTCCCTGTTGGTTTTGACTTAAAATGCACAGCATTTAGACGCCATTCCTCGTCGGGAACAGTGTTTCCTTCACAGCAGCGAATTTGTTTAATGGACCACTAAGATTTTGCGTGTCTCCTCCTGTGTGGTTCCTGCAGTGTTTATTGCCGTCTTTTATGTGGTCAGCCAGCTTCTCTTGTTCATCAGAGGGCAGCGTTGATATCATCTTCAATAAAGGAACGCAGACTTGGCCTGTCGTTGTCGACTTATAGTTCAGAAACTACACCATTATTTGAGTTGTGGTGAACTGATGTGTGAAGCAGAGATGGGCCTGTCTTGCTGGTTTTTTCAAAGCCCACAATCACTGACTCACTCACAATATAAAAGCATCAGTTATCACATTAAAACAATGGAAATTCTAATCATTCTGTTTGGCTATCTTAGCAAATGCCATCTGCTGACAATGATATCTTCAGTGTGCCATGACATTTCATCTATAACCATTTCCCCCTTATCACTTACAATTTATGATATTTGCCCAAGAAAACTGAGCAGATACATAAAGGAAATCAATAGACAATTCAAAGACACCAACACTCGCCAGATGGTCTGAGTACTTTGGAAAAAAAAAACCCATAAAGACTGATGACTGTCAGAAGCTGGAGAAATCTTTAAAAGCAGCAACACAAATGTTTGATGCAATCATAGGATATGCTGATTTCAAAAATCAAAAAACTCTTTCCTTACACTGACTTCACAGCTGCTGAAAGTGGCCAAATGCCCGGCGTTTGTGAAAGATAAATGGAGATTTGAAGCCACCGCGGTGGCAAGGGAGGAAATCTGTTGTTTTAACAAACAACATCTGCCAGCTACATTGATTCCAAGACAAATAACACCCCGACAGCAGCACTTCTTCTCAGGTTGGGTTTAAGAAGATCTTTTGAAATTCTGATTAAAAATTCATTGTGTTGAAACTGCCTTGGAGTGTGTTCTGTGTTTTTGTATTTTGAATCTCATTACTGTTTCAGCTATGCGCCCGACTTAATAAAATACAGCGAAGGGCATCTAATGACCAGCAAATTAGGTCAAAATAATGTTCCCTTCGGAGATTTGGCCTTTGGAATTTTTCCAGCTCTTTTTTTTGTGTTGGCTTTACCAGGAAGCCTCATATGACTGTGGCAAACAGTAGCAGTGGCTGAAATCATGCCAGGAGTATTTCAAGAAAACGGCAAGAAATTCAGGATAACTCATTAGAATTGTATCAGCAGTAACATTAAGCATGAGATGCAGTGTGCTGCTAAACTAGCAGTTATTTCTGTAGCACTTGTGTTAACAATTACTTATGATTCCAAAGTAGCTCTTAAAAGATAATAATGATAATAACACATTAAAAAATGTTACAAATTGTGACCTAATTGGACACAGTCGCCATCAACAAGGATTGGTCAGCCAGCTCCTCTTGTTCATCAGAGGGCAGTGTTGATATCATCTTCAATAAAGCAGCGCAGGATTGGTAAATAATTTAAGCCCCATATGGGATTCAAAGTGGCATCAAGACAACAAATTTCAGGTTTCTCTATCACTTCATCTTAGTTACCGAATGTATTTTGCTAATCGAGTTGACGAGAGCTTGTTATGTTAATGGCGATATGAGTGGTGTTTTTCTGTTTTCATCCACTCACTTGACCCCTGTTCACAATCGAAACGAGATCACGAGCTCGTAGCTAAATTATGCGAGTGCACTGCTGACGCAAGATGCAGCACAGAACTGAACTGAACACTGCAGCCATCAATGTTCCAGTTGTCCAGTTGTTTGAGTCAGTCTCACACAAATAGCTGACATAACTATCGGATCAGAGCATCCCTAACTCGATAACTTGTCATCTATCTTTAAACTCAGGTTTGTTTTTTTTTGTTTAAATTTACATTTTAAGTGTGTTATTTGAAAACAGGGCTGTCAGTCACCCTCTTCTGCTGACATCCTGCTCCCCTCCCAGAGGCTTTGCAGCTCTCCAAGCATGTAACCTCATCCGTGGCCATTTCTGTAGCACTCATTTGACTTAGGCCCATATCAAGCCATCCAAACAGGCCTCTGAGACAGCCCCGGCCTGCTGGCCTCAAATTCACATCACTGTAGCGTGGCTTATGTTAGCCTCAGAGGATTTTGCACAGTCACTGTGCTTATGAAATACATGTTTTAGCTAAATTTGGGGGATTATTTTTATTTTTGCAAAACGTCGTAGTCTGCATATATAATAAAACTATGTCTTTTCTCAAATTCTCTTCTTTTGCACCAAAATCATGGAGCAAGCCCACCATATTTTGACCCTGACCTTTATTTTTGATGAATGATGAAGTGTGTCAAGAGGCATTCGGCACAAAACACTAAAATTTACCCAGAAACAAATATTAAGGTCCAGACCAGACTTGTAGTGTTTAAGGGTGTTTGCACGTCTCTACATACATGCATACACAAACGTGTATAAGCACATGGCTCGTACATCCACAAACAAACCCCCATCTGTGCTTTCAACACAGCTGGACTATGATGGCATGTCCTGGTACAACCTCCCCCCTCCATAGCCTAAAGAGCTCTCCCTCTCTCTGCCTTGGTTATACACTCACACACACACAAACACACTTAGCAACCTTAAAAAACATCCTTACTTATATTCTTTTTTCCTCTTGCTTTTTCTCACTGCAGTCTTTTGTCTCTATCCCTCCTCCCCCCCTCAGCTTCCCTCTCCCTCTTTCAGCTGCCATGTTTCCCTCGTCACACCTTTCAAACTGAGTTACAGCCTGCGAGAACAAGAACCGTGGCACCTCTACAATCACCTGAGGAGCTTCTCTCGGCCATACCCTGTCTCTCTCAGACCAAGCACTGCAAAAAAACATGTCTCCCTGTCGCTTTGTTTACCGTCCATTCACACCACCAACACCACCTCCACAACAAACCCCCAAAAGCTAAAGTATATGAAAATATTTAGTAAGGGCTCTTTCAGTGTGTGCTCCGCAACATATGTCATTTGTCACATGTGCTCGGTCACAGAGCAGGCCGCTGGTGTAAAGAGACCGTTGGTGTTTCTCAGCAACATGTGCAGATGTAAAGGTTAAAGGTAAAGGTTAGTAAAGATGATTTTTCGAATGAAGTGTCTAGACAAATATTAGGCATTGCTTTCTGGAGTACTCATGATGGTGCTCATCAGTGATGCTGACATTCCCACCTCGGTGTAAATACAAGCATCTGCTGGAGTTTTTCCTCGCGGCCATTAAATTAAATGTGCCTTAATAGGCTTCTCGCACGTTCCGATGCTTACAGTATTCCCACGTACGATCGCCAGAGATCGTCTTGCATTACATCCAATCTAACACCAAGTCAGAGTGCAACACATACACAATGTGCAACATGCAGAGCTGTGTTGAAGATATTTGTTAGATATTTATAGCAAACGTGCTTTTCCTGAAATCTCAAACTATCCCTTTCCTCTCGCCTTCTTTCTCTTTACAGTGACACTGTGCACCTTGCAGGTACTCTCTTGTCCTTCTTCCTATTCTTGTAACTAGAAAAAAAGACAAATGCAGTCAAAATGTCCAGTTTTACCAGTGTTCTTTTCCACACTCTCGGAGTGAAACGGTTTTATCTGTGGCTGACAATGGCGGGAGAAGGTGGGTGAACGGTGGCGTCAGAAAAGCATCTGCTACAAGGTTTAAGGAGCTGCAGGATTCAATAAAAGAAGGGTAGGACCATGTAAAAAAAGGCTGGCAGAGGGGACACACACCATTAGCTTAATGACAGAATGAGGAATGAGGAATAGCGAGATGAGATTCAAAAGCCAACCAGTGCAAAATTTGCCTTTAACAGGAATCAAGGCGAGTAATCTAATAAGTAGCGTGGCAAGGAGAGGCAGAGAGGGCTTGATGTTTTTCCCCCCTCTGCCTCAGGTAAAGGAAGAAGAAGAAGGGTAAACAGCAGAGAAAAGGATAGTGGTGCCATTAAGTTGGCTAGCCGTGACCATCAGGAGCATTAATGCTGTCTGCTGTGCTTTCTTCAAACTGGTACCCTTTGCTTTGAACTACTCCTGCCTTCTTTGTGGGTATTCCTGACTCCTAGCTTCCATGGCTATTATGGATCCCTCCACTGGTAATTACACATTTCGCAATTTCTGATGTCACTTCAAAGCAACAACAGTCTTGCCACGAAAGCACACACCGAGTCGCTGAAGTACAAAGCAAAGCCTCGAGGATTATTGAAGCCACGCATTGTTTTTTTCTTTTCTTTTCTGATGGCCACTAATTCAATTAACAGCACATGCTAACAGCTTCAAACCAGCTTGAAAGAAATGGTTCCGAAACAAGAGCAGGCTTTCTTGGATTTCTGTGCTTGGTTTCTGAAAGGCTCAGCAGCTAAACTGAAGTTTAATTTGAATTTGTGCACGCCTTCTAGTTGCTCTCCCAGTATTGCATTATGTGTTAAAGGATGCGCAGCAAATGAGGGGGCGTGATCTTTATGATGAGTCAGAGTGGAGAGCTTTGGCACTGGCTGTCCCAGACCAAAGAGGGAACGCTCACTAAAGCAATATCAAATGTGAAACTGCAGAGAAAAACAAAAAGAAGCCAGATCTCATCTTAATCAAAGCACTGGAGCTTGTTTCAAAACACTCCCTGAACCCTACTTTTGTAAAACCGCATCTGTTCATAGAGTAGATGTGTGCTGCTGCTGACAAAGGTCTGAGTCATTCACATGGGGCTATTGATGACAAAGGAGAATCTGAATGTCCACTAAATAATTGTGACAGCTTGCAGAACAAACAGCAGTGCTGACAAAAGTAAAACCCAGAGCACAAGAGCTCCACAATCACTAGAGGCAAAATCTCTTAGGCCTAGAAGTCAGCAGATAAGTGATATTTAATAACCGTCATCTCTACTTTGTTCAGTACATCGGTAGAGACAATCGGAGGTGCTTGTGGACTGTTGTGAGCTCAGCATGAGCTGTCTGCGGTTTGCGAGCTCAGCTTGACAAGAGACTCAGGGCACTCGCTCGACAAAGGCATCAGATCGTGCATTGATTTTGCAATTAAGAAGACTTTTTGTGTGTTAAGCACGCAACTTTTTTTTTTTTAATATGATGTAGCAGGTAAGCACTCTGCCAGAGAACGAGTTATCAAACATGCATTTTAAAGCACCACACTGTGACATTGATGATTGCCCATCTTTTTGTTTGCATCATGAAAGGTTTAGAGTTTTCTCATCTGAAGTTTAAGGCAGGGTTGAGACAGTGCTCTTGATGGAGACGCAGAGACACGGCAGCAGGAAATGGGGTCACGTCTCCCACAGGATCCCCTTCCTTTTGCTAAAACTCTGTCTGCCCCCAAATTTAATTAGATTCTGATATCAAGCCTTCCTCTCCTATGCTTCCCTTCCTCTTCAACACGCGTGAAATTGCATGGCACTATCTATTATTTATTCACTCTCATTTGCTTATTGTTTCTTATGGATGCCTTTGTTAAGGCACTTGCAGCTCTGCTGCCTGTGATAGGATGCTCTGCTTCATCTCCCTCACTGCTCAGACCCACCTCCTCTGCAGGTCTGAGCCCAACTCATTTGCTGGCGTTGGTTGGGGAGCTATGGATTTTTTTCCCCTTTCACCCAATGACAGCACGGTGAGGTGCTATGAGGGCTGAGTGCTAATGAGCTGACTCTGCAATGCTGGGGGAGATGCACTGTAACACAGGGGGGAGTCAGAGGACGGAGCAGGCGGAGGCGCTCTGGCACAGGGAGAGTCAGAGGGGCCGTTATGAGCGTGCCACAGAGGGGTTACAGGGACACAACCTCACCATCCAGACAGAGCTGCGTGCCCACAAAGTCAGCCATTCAGCCTAAACTGAACTCCTCCTCTGAAATGACATAACAAAATGGCTCTCCGGAGCCTGTTTCTTCCAGTTTTGTTCGTGTTGAATCTGTGTTTCTGCTTATTTCAAGAAACTGCAGCTAAAAGGATTACAAAAACAGGTTATTTACTACATCAGCAACTAAGCAAAGTTACACCAGTTGCACAAGAGAAGTCTGATAACCAAATAATAAGACAAAACATCATTTGTGTGATGAAATTAAAGGCATTCACACTACTTGCTATAACAAAGACGCTGAAAATCTATAAACTCCATGAAATTGGACTACAGATGTGAACTCCTCCAGGGCTGAGCCCCTGGTTTGTGCAACTGGCAGCATGTTTACTGCATGTTGCCAAGGGAACTTCTTTTACAATGTGGGATTCATACCAGCTCACGTAAAACTCATGCAGGAGTGCCATAAATGTACTAACACTGCGTGCTCCCTAACTGTAGCCGATGTCGTTAAAAATGTGAAAGACACATTTAAATGTTGGAGAAATTTCTAGAAAATTCAGGATATATTGAAAGAAAAAAAACATGATTTTATTAGAACAAAGATTTGTGCGAGAAAACGTCCTAATTTTATTCCCCGCTGTGACTTTAAGAATCACAGTGAAGTGAGAAGAACTTGTCTTGTTTCCTCCTGCAGATGCTGTAACATCTATAAGCTCGTGAATAATCGCGGTCACTTTTCGAGCACAGAAACACATTAAAAAAAGAAAAAGAAAAAAAGCAGACTTACAGGCATGGGTGACCGAGAAGCTGTTGGACGACTCGAGGTTGTCGACATTGTAGTTGAGGTGGAAAGGCTTTTCCGTGGTGTTCTGGTTGGTGTTGTAGAGTTGGACAGCGAACCTGAACGCGCTGTGCTCCTGCACCGTGGAACGCATGAACAGTCCCCCTGGAAGAGATGAAAACCCGAGATCAGACAAAGCGCTCACACACGACCGCCAGCTCTGACCGGCATTTTAAGGAGTGAGGGAGAACTCCGTGTAGTGATTTAAAACACGCAGCTGTTATTTAAAAGAATACGAATTTTTATGTTTATTTTTTTTTAACCCGCGCGCTTCTCTGTAACTCTTCGGACAACGCAGATGAACCGCCAGTGTCACGTATATCTTATGTTTAATAAAAACCCTAAAGATGACAGTGACACAGTCAGTAGTGGCTTTAATGTATTTTTTTTTTAAATTCAGTGGATTTCAGCCTGCAACATATGAGAAATCAAGTTGGTCTCTTATCATTGCGCAGAGCTCCGCGCGCCGTATCCTCTTTAAAACGCAATCTTGCAGTTCAAATGTCCGTTAAAAACAAAAATCACAAATCTGCAGCCGTGTAACAACAAAACACTTACCGATATTTATCTGATTGGGAAATCCAGCGAATGAGCGGTCAAAGAGCCACAGTAGAAAGAAAACCACGCGCTGTGCCATTTTCTCCGACCTGTCTGTTCAACTCCTTAAAAGGCTCTGCCTAAGAAAATTCATATGTTCTGGATTGAAAGCCGGGCGCAAAAGAAAATCCAGCGGATAGATGATGGTCGCTCACAGTGCACCAATTCATTCATTGAGGTGCTGCCCAGCTGCAGAGCATTTTTTTGCAACTAAAGAAAGAGAGGGGGAACCGAGTGAGCAAGAAGGATAGAGAGGGAGAGAGGGAGGAGGGGTGGGGGTGGTGGGGGAAAGAAGGAGCTGATCTGGACTCCGATTGGATCCGCCAATGTTGGTCAAACTTGATCTGATGTTAAATTTAAAAAAAAAAAAAAAAAACCTCAGCCCGCAAGCGACGACAAGTTATAAGAGCAGCACTTGCGATATTAGCCTGCTGTGGGATGAATCAATTAAAGGAGAAAAAATAAAATAATAATAAAAAGAAAAACACTGCAATCTCAGGTGGCCGATGATTCCGTACAGCCCGGCCGCTTCCAGCTGTGGTAGTTGCTGCATTTCAAGGCTCGATGAAGACGCTGGATTTGCACCATATGATTCAACCGGCGGGTTTTTTCTGTTTCCACGTTTGTGGCATATCTAAAAAGTTTGTGTGCAAGAAATTCCGCTATCACTGTATCGATCCACTGTCGAGAAAACAACACTTTGAAGGCTACGTGTGATAAATACTTGTAGGACACCCAGAGCGCCCTGGGTACGCAGAGCCAACAGAACTGTCCGTGGTCCTGAAAACGTCTAAAAAACAAGTCTAAAAGAAAGCAAAAAACATGCATACTGCAGTGTTTCTATTGACCTCACCTGAAAATATAAACATGCAAAATACATATTCGGCTTTCTTTGACAACTTGGGGATAATCCAATATCAGACAGCCATCAACAAACTCGTGTTATTTACTTTAAGTTGTACTCCTCTATTGAAACATCTATCACCCCTGTGATTCTGTGAGAGAACAATTAAGGGATTACTGGCCCATTTATCACCCTCACCAAAGCGCCTTGAAAATTGAGTTTTTAATTGCATTCCAAATGACTGGGGCTTCCGCTATTGATATTGCAATGTACTGAGTTCCTTTTAACACAGGGCAGACTGTGCATTCTGTGTTTAACTTTCTACCATTATTTTTATTTTGCATTAAAAGGCAGCATCACGATGCAACCTGATTTCTTGCAGTCATATTTCTTATTGGCATTTATAAGAGCCAGCAGTGAGATCAAGTATGGGGCAGCTGGTCAAGCATCATTAGCAAATAAATAATATGGAACTAGGATCATGCACGTGAAGGTGTGTGTTAGTCACCCGCGTCAACCCAGCAATGATGCTGCATGACCTCGTCATCAGAGAGTGACACTTCCTTTTCACCAGGGGTCAGATGACATCTGTCCCCCCCCCCCCACTGGGCAGCTCTCTGGGGAAAAACTGCGATGACATCACATCGATTCTCTGGTCCCTTTATTGCTTCTGTGTCCAAAGTTCAGGATGTTGGTTACTTGACCCTAAAGGCTGAAGTCATGATGATCAATGTTAAACC
Source organism: Aulonocara stuartgranti (assembly GCF_965226115.1). Taxonomy (NCBI): domain Eukaryota; kingdom Metazoa; phylum Chordata; class Actinopteri; order Cichliformes; family Cichlidae; genus Aulonocara; species Aulonocara stuartgranti. Next base: position 27,282,373 of record NC_138940.1, read on the forward strand.
ATGACCTGAAGATTTTTCTTGCCTGCTATTTCCACAAATTCACATCACACCATAGCCTGGTTTAAAATCTCATCGGTGGTTTGCAACATGTTGTCACTCCCAAAGCGTAGAACGGGCTGTGGTTTGAGGGGGAATAAGAGACCACCTGCTGATTTGGTTACAAGCGATGCAAAACAGTTATTTGGAGGAATACCAAAGGAGCTGTTTAATAGATCATTTACAGTAGATGCTGATTCTCTGTGTAAACCAACCTAATCATGCATCATTTCAAACAAAACCTACAAAGAAAAAGCATTATTCGCTACAAGGGGAGCCCAAGTAATTGAGATAAGACCTCAGTATAATTGATATTAAATGACGATGACTGTGCTGCATTATTTGCAATTAGGACATTTTGGCCATGGCGCATTATCCTCTGCAGGAATTACAGAGTGTAGAAATGTGAAGATACAATCTACGTGAAAACAAATAATTATATGATCCGGCCTTTTGGGGGGATTTGAGAGGAGTGTTACTCGAGCAGGCGTAATGAAGAGACTAAAAAGCAGATGAAAAGATGTTTCTTTTTATCTCACGATGATGACGATGATTCACAGGCAATAGCTCAGAGCAAGGCAAGGCTTACCAGCAAGAGTTATTCATTTGTTCCCTGCATCCTCCTCCTAACACAACAGGATGGAACCTTCGTCTTTGCCCATTAGAGGATATGTGAGCAAATAAGTTAGAAACTCTAATATTTATTAAAAATGACAGCGTGCCTCTGTGGGAGGCCTGGAGGCAATAAGTGCAGCTATTTTTAGAGTTGATTTGCTCGTGATTGCTGGGTAATTATTTTGTCATCCCGACATAACAAGCTTATGTTTTCTCCAGGATCAGAAAATAATCTCGACATGCGAACATGTGTAATGTGGTAATCATTTATAATCAGCAGGTGGAAGGAGTTTCTATTATTTATTGCCACAGATTGCCTCATGTCGGTAGTTCTCAAACTTTTTTGAGCTCGTGGCTCCTGGCCAGCTGGAAAGTTTCTGCTGTTGCTGCATAAACGTTGAACATATTGAATGCAGTTAGGCTCATATTTTTGTAGGACAAAGACATGATTTTTGTAGTTTTGTACGCCAGCGCAGTGGAATTTAAATCAAACAATCAAGATGTGATAGAGGTGCAGAGTTTTAGCTTTTATTTAAGGGCTTTAACAAAACGTTTTCTAGGAATAGCTTTAAAATTAGTGGCATTTTTATACAGAGTCGCCCATTTTCAGAGGCTCATGAACTGGACAAACTAATGTAGTATTAAAAATAAGGATTTATTTTAATGGTTATAAAGGTTTTCACTCCTTTATTGAAATACACACCTATACCATAACAATACCTCCACCATGCTTGACAGATGATGTGGTATGCTTCAGCTAATGAGCTTTTTCTCTCCTCCATACTTTTTCTCTTCCCATCATTCTGATATAAGTTCACCTTGGCTTCACATCTGTCCAAGGGTTTCTTTTCTTTGAGATGTTTTTAGGCGAAGTTCAATCTGGTCTTCCAGTTCCTGAGTGTAACCAGTGGTTTCCATATTGTTGTAGATTACCTGTATTTCCATTAATGATGGCATGTCTCAGTTGTTGAGTGAAGGTTTTTTTTTTTTGTTTTTTTTTTTAACTATGGAAATAAATCTGCCATCATGCACTCCAGTTGTCTTCTGTGGGTTTTCAGGCCTTTTGTTGTTTCTGAGCTTTCATAGACATTCATCATTTTTAAGATTCAGTATCTGGGCCCACATCCTCATTTTAGGTTTGACAGCATTTTTAGTAGATAAAGGCAGATGGCTTAAACATGAATTGAGATGCGTTTTGGGGAAGGCCTGGCAAATCCCATGAGAAGTGAAAGAATTGAAAAAAGGCGAGGGAGGGACAAGAAAGCGAGAATAAACAGCTTGTAAAGCTGGGGGTGTCATATATAGATAAGAACTGGAAGTGGCATGTTTGGAGGTGTGGTAACGCTCCTGAAATCCAGATGGTTTATCTCCAATTGTACTAAATGGTTAATTTAACCACTCCTAAAGTTTCGGCTTCGCTCTCTCTTCATTTATTTTGTTTGTTTGTTTGTTTTTCCAGCCTACTGATGGACTCCTTTACCTGCAGTGACATCTCTTTGTGTTTAGAATTACAATAAAAAGTGCTTTGAATAAATTTGAGGCATTAAATGTGCTTCATTTGTCATAAAATAATGGAACATACCTTACCTGGCCACAAGGCTGTTTGTCAGCAAAAGCCAAAAGCCTCCCTGACCCCCAATTTCAAATGAAAATCGTCTAATTTGCATCTGAGTTCATAGAATTCAGCTTTTAGCTATTTTCTTTATAGCTTGTAAAAGACAAACTGAAAGCATCATAACCTCCAACTTAGCTCCTGCCTTGGCAGAGGATCTTGCCACCTTGCAGCTGTGTCTCTGCCAAGCAGCCAAGCTTGAGTTCACATATTTGTTTCCGCGTTGCCCATTACTGAGAGCTGTTCCTCATCCATCTTGACGGTCTAAGGATAGAGGGTGTCGTTTGCTCTACAGAACGTGAAGCCCCTTGAGGCAAATTCTTGATATGTGATGAAGGGATATGCAAATCCATTGCATTCGACTTGCCTTTCAGCTTTGCTGTTTGTGTGTCTACTGTATTAGTGTGAGAGGAATAAAAACAGTCGAATTTCTTTGCGCTGACAATAAATCTTAATCTGATAAAGGACAACATTGAAACCATGACAGAAGACGATGCTTCAAATACAGATGCTGCTGCAAAGAAGCTACAAATAGCAAACTTTTTATTAACCTGGCAGCACAGAAGATGTACAATATGCACAGTTTAAAGGTGGGTACCCAGGATGCAAGATCACCATAAGCAACAAAATGTGAAACAATTTTAGTCTTTCTCCATCTGTTCCTGAGTATATCATTACTTGGATACTTTATAAATCATTATTTTTATTTGAATGCACCTCAAAACATTTGCGTAATTCCTTTTTTAAATTCAAAGGTCCAAACACTGCAGTGCTTTATGGCTTTTTTTCTGTATGGCTTAACACGCAGCTCTGCAGCTCCGAGTTTAGGCTTTCCTCTCACTCTAATTAAGCAAAAAACTACAGTGTTGCAAGCATTTGGGAATCAAATGGCCCATCTTTTTATATTCATATTCGTAAGCCTAAAATGTATCATTGGATGACATCTGGGTTGTGTAAAAGGTTCATATGGAGATGTAATCCATGGCCACAGTGTCTCTCCAACTCTACAAAACTCATTTGGCTGAGTTCACCTGAGCCGGTGACTCCTACTGGTTGATAAGAGCATCTGTGCCAAGATGTGTGGGTCTGCAGGAGGTTCTCTGAATCTCTGCGTTTCCTGTGAAGCTCCTCGCTGCCAGGTCAAAAAAAACAGCTGGTAACTCCATTTGTGTCGGAGACAGCGCCTCGCTGCCTACAGCCTCCTCTGGTGAACAGTGGGAGTCAGCTCCGCAGGTCTGGGTATACGCAGGGATTTGGTCTTTAAAAACAAGGGGGCCGGGGGGTGGAGATGGGGAGAAAAAGGCGAAAAGAAAGCCACCAAATAAAAACAAAACACCGCAGGTGGGTTCCAAAGAAAATGCTCTTTGTCACAAAAAGAACACCACTTTGATGATTACATTTTAATTATTTCAAGATCACATGAAAACAAATCTCGTTGTGCACGGAGATAACTCTTCAGCAAACAGAAGAGAAGAAATCTCAACTTAATTAATTGGTCCATCCTGCTCATGTCAGACTGTTGTGACAAGAACAAATCTGGCTCTGTGTGACACATCTGCTTTGCTACACCCTCCTTTGCTGCGATCAGAGGCTTGGCACCTGTGACTCGCAGCTACTGAACCAGGTGGTTGGATAAATTCTTAAATCTGGTGCAGATTACCTTGGAGCTTTAATCTAACGGATAACGAGGCACTGAGACCATTTGTTTTAAAACATCAATGATGGCTTCAATTTGGCAATTTTCTGCAATCAAAAAAAGGTGCACCGCTTTTCTTCTCAACAGTTTGCAAGTTCTACATTTTTAGGACTTGTAATGTATGAAAGGGGCTTTTCAAACCCAATTTCATTGACTTTTATCACTTATGGCTTTACTCACCTTTCAGTCTTTCATTTTTCCACCCTTTGCTGTGCTTCTTCACATCACTCCTGCCCTGCTGAGGAACTCATTTAAGTAATCATAAAAGCAAGTTCCTCTGGTGAAAGACACATAATGAGAGGGGGCTGAGTTAGTATTGTAGGAGGGATGCAGTTAAACAAGCATTATGCAGCTTGAACTCAAAGATATTTGGAGAGCCTTTCCAAGAGCCTATCAGTCTTGGCCAGATGTTGGGAGCTGATAAGAGAGTCTGCTCTCAAGGAGCGCTTCTTTATTCTGTCAGTACCTCTTTCCATGAAAGAAATTGTGGGAAGGCAATGGCCTAAGGAGACAGAGAAGCTCTTGCCATTGTGGTAGAGTGTCACACAGATGTAAAGAAGCAACAAATCTAGTTGAACAAAAAACATTTTGTGAAAAACACGGTACGATGTGGAAATCGCATTTGGTTAACAAAGTGTAAAAATATCTCCACTGGGATAAAACTCACTGTATGTCAAGCGGCAGAACCTTTTGATGGAAAAGATGTTCAGACATAATCGTTGTGAACTCCCCATGAGGAAAATGAAAACACATCTAGTGGTGCAAAATAAATGACGTGACACAGTTCAGCGCATGAAGAAAGAGTGCCCACCCCAATTCCACTATGTTTGAATGGCACTGTATGCTGCGTCACAAACCCATCACGAGCTTTGGCTTCCCGGCAAACACTCTTTGGCCTGACTGTGACAGAGGCGGTGTTATCAGCTGCACAGGCTGACACACTTCAGTCTCTCGCCTCGGGCTTTGCACAGTCAGAACTATGCGACCACAGCAGTCACTTCACTGTGGCAGGAAGACATCTTCACCACATGAGGCTTGAGCTACATGGACTAGGCTGTCAGCACACAGAACGGTATCTACTCCCCCCACCTAACTGACACACAAATATGTACAGGACCTACATGGTTATGTACACACGCGTGAGTGCACTGGGCAAATCGCTGTGCGTTTACGATTAATGATGGCACCGTTTGACATGTGTGTCTGGTGAAAAAAACAAAATAAAATTACAGTATATATATATTTTCAAAATTTAATGATACTGGATTTGTGGAACAGAACCCATTTAGGGACTCCTGTATACTGGCAAATATGCTTTATGCACAGCTATATGCAGATATATGAAAAGACAAAAAAGGACGTCACATGTCTCTGACTCTGATTTCTCGGGTCAGACGTCTGTGACGCAATCATTTCAAGACCTCAAAAAGGGAGTGACAGAGGGTTGAGAGCCAAGCAAGTTATGTTGGAGAGAATAAAGAAACAAAAATGCAGCCAAGAAATACTCAAAACAATCCCTCAGTGGCAGCAGCAGCATCAGTAACAACAGCAGCCTGTTATTTTCCCTTCCCCCATGGCCTCAGTTGCCATATCCCAGTAATAGGAGATGGGTGTTGTTCAGTGCCTGCGTGTCTAATTGAGAGGAAAACAAACTGGTTGCTACAGATAATGGGAAAGGTGAGGCGAAATACCATTAATAGTCAGTGATCCTTTTAAATGATTAACAGTGCCTGTTTTGTTACATTGCCACATCCGGTGATTTATGTTTCAGCTGTTACTCCTGTTAATATAAACTTGTTAATGTAAAGGAAAAGGGGGGTGTTGGCAGTCTTGCACATTATCGTGTGAATGACATTTTCTCCATGAGTAAATACTAGAGTTTAAGGTGAGTTGACAAACACTGTTACATAAGGTGTTTGTGTAGGCTGAGCAGTAAATATGATGAGCAGCACTAAATTCACTTGTTCATAAAATGTGCGTGAATAACGACAACCACGGGCATGTTAGAAAAGCGGGGTGTGCGTGTGTGTGTTTATCTTTATATCACAGGCGTGCGTACACATTCCCAGATGCGTTCACCGCATGATATTAAACCAGTGGTACTCCCTCATGCCCGTTCCCAGCATACGAGTAAAGGGGAAAAATTAAAGGTTGAGGGTTTTACGGGAAAACACGCTAAAGACCCGAGACCGTGATGAGTGATAAACATTCTGGAGGCTCTGCCATACTTGTTAAAATGCACTCAGCGTCTCTGTAGTTAGAATGAAACATTCAGTAGCTGGGAAATTGATATTGCATGTCATTACTGGATCAAAGAACGAAGCGGTCAGGAGCCAATGCCAATGTTTTAACAAGTATGGGGCGTACTGGATGTCAGTTTCAGAAGATCTGGGGCAATTATAATATCTTTCTTTCTCATCTTTGGCATTCTTCCAGTTGGTGGCGCCCCAGGCAACTGTCTAGTCAGCCTATAATAATAAAAAACAGGCCTGGAAGCAAACATATACTCTATTGAGTGTTCGTGTGTCACTGTATGTCCATGCTAGCATGTTTGTGCGTCTGCTGTTTGTCAGGAGGGAGACTCCTGCTGTTTGTTAGTCCCACACAGACTGTAATGCTTCAGTTATCCCATTGTTAGCTGCTTCTACTGTACCTGCAATTAAATTTCCAAAGTCAGGGGAGCTTAACTAATTACTCCCAGCAAATGCCCCTTCTTTCCAATGCAAATAACATCACAATATGCTCTAATAGTGCAGAAAGCCATTGCATGGGCTTGGTGAATCGCACACTGTCAATCAATATGAAATTGGATTTGGAACATAATGTTATGTCAGCTATTTCTGTGCATTCATTTGACAGATAAAACTGTAATCAGCCTAATGCAATGCTCTCGCAGAACGGCGTGGCAGTGCAAGCATAAAATGACACCACTTTTTCTCCTTTTTGTCGGAGCGAAGACGGCCAAACTCACTTGCAATATTTCCCAATCACGATATTGACAAGTGTTTGATGAGGCCAGAGCCGGGCAGCTTGTCTGCACGTGAGAATGAAGTCGTTTTCTTTTCTTCTCTTTTTTTTTTGAACTCACAAATTATCCCAGAAAGAGCACACTGGAATATGAACTGCAATGTAAATTCCCCATTTTTTTCTGAGGCATATTATATTCTAATATAGCGTGCTGTCAGGGGCAGCAGCGGGTGGTATTGGAGCACGGTGAGGCTCCAGAGTACAGTTTGGCAAACAACTACTGCTATAATTATATTAGAAGATCTGCAAGGCCACAGTCAGGCTATATATTTCAACTGCAGGGATGCAAGGACTCCAAAACAATCTCTGCACTATAATGTGACTCCGTGAAATACTATAGCCAGAGCCTGAGCTGGATCCAGCTCAGAAAGGTTACTGCGAGTGGTGATTCATACAAGATGAAATAACGTGGGGAAAACAGAAAAAAACAAATAAAAGAAACTAGACAGAAACAAGCCAAACAACAGCAGAAAATAAAAAATTAATGTGGTTCACTATTAAATTTTATATAAAGACACATCAAGATAGATCAAGATCAGGTATTACAGGTGCTGGGCAAGGCTGACTGTAATAAGTGACAAAGCACAAAACAAGTTTGCTATGAAGTATTTTAAAGATCAAATAAAAACTCAGTAGCAAACTGTGGTGATGGTTTTATGTAGCGTCAAATCTCTTGTGTGACTGACACAGCATACACTGTGTGAATAATTCATTAAGGAAGGCAACAGATGGACAGAAGTACACCAGCTACACCAGCATAGGAAATGTCTTGAATATCCAAAGTAAGAATACTTGGTATTGCAGTATTCATGAGACTAGTGTCTGTTTTTGAACTGACAGATGTCCAAAAAAAGGTATGAGTATACACTGCATTGTTATAATCAACAAAATAACACAATCAATATAAAAACACTGAACATGCAAAAATGCTTTTTAATTTTTTTACCCGTAACTTTTATTTTTAACCTCCTTTGTATGTGCGTGTGTATGGGGGCATGCTGCAGTTTATCACATAACATTTCCTGAACATCATATTCCTCTTAGAGTCATTAAATTTTCACATATTTTCTTTCTTTCTTCTAAAGGTAAAGTGCACCAGTCGTGTCATCCGAGTGATCCAATTCGCTCTGACGGGAGCCTTTATAGCTCGGCCACGTTTACTCTGCATGTTCGTATGTCCTTGCGAAATAACCCTTATTCATTTCCATTTATTTTGAACGGTGGTGGAGCCTCGGCAACACCGGCAATAAGACAGCCCATTTATTTGACATGAAAGCTGATGATTACTAAAGACAGTTAGAGTGGTGACAACAAAGGCAGAGGAAACCCGAAGAAGATAGAGTTGGATTGATCTGCCTCGGATCAAACAAATGGTCCTGTCAGCGAGCGGAATGGCTATACTTTATCGTCTATTGCCTATCTAGTAAACCCAGATTTTTGGTTAATGCTATGTTGAAACAAAAGCACCTACCTGAGCACAAAGCTAATATGACAAATTCCCCGAGTTCATCAAAAGTCTGGACCGGCGGTTGTTATGCAAGTCCCCAGTTGGGTCAGTGCACCTGAGTGGGAGTTCTGCTTTAAAAGGGATTTCCAGGAACTTATCTAAAACTATAACAAATTGCCCTGGGCTGTAAGATTCATCACTGTCAGACCTTCTTTCTTGCCATGTTTCTATAGGTCATCACGAGCGCACTAAAACAGAAATTTTCTGAGAATATGGCACACTTATTTTAAAACCTCTTCACCTGACATTTTAAAGGTTAAGCTCCCTGGAAAGGCCAAGCTAATTAAACAATTTCTTCTCAAAGAGAAAAATATCAGCTAATCACTGTGGAGATGTATCTCAGAAATATTAGATCATCATTTAGAAGCACTTTAGAGGAAGCACACAAGCGTGTCACATTGAGCACACTTTTTTGGGACTACCATATTAAGCAATTCAATTCCATCAGACTCTAAGCTAATCAGTTTGCACCATTCAACAATGACTAGAATTCAAAGCTACACAATTTGCCAAAGCCCTTCTCCCAAACTGCAATTGTCTAATTATGAGTTAACTAAGCACAGGAGGCCTGTTGGGCTTCAGATTTTGACAAACATTGAAGAAACATAAATGAAGCTGCAAAAGCAGCTGTGTGCATAGTTAAGCGTTTTTCTGGTTTTTTTAATCACTCTTATTTTTGTTTTTCTAGAAAACTGCACAGTTATTAAACGTGCAAATTTCAAAGCAAAAATGTACCAGCGTTTCAGCCTTGTGGCCTTCTTCAGATTGTGGAAGAACATGTGGTTTATGCACAGCAGTTTGGCCCATTTACTTAAAAAGTTTACTAAAGGGTAATTCACTTTCTGAGCCCATATACATCATAATATTTATGGAAATACAGTAGTACGATTCTGACTCCATTTTAAATGGAGCCTAGTATGGTTAGAACTATTTGGCTGAAAAGCATGTACGAGGTTATATCTGAGTCTCTTTGAAATGGAAGAAGACGAGCGCTGTCAGTGATTTTACTTACCGATGGATCTTCTTGTGAAATACCAACACACTCCTTACATTTTCAAAGCAGGTTTGTTACGTTAAGTTTAACACTTTTTTGTGGGAAGGTATTATTTCCCGTCATTACACGGCTTCAAACATCAAACCAATTTTAATCTAAATCAAGGGACCAGTAACAATTGAGAGACACTCCTATTCCGGTATACATAACAAACATTATTTATGCATCATTTATAGCGCTCCGGGGTTGAAGAGGTCCATAACAATCTGAAACATTTTTTTTTTTTTTTTTTTTGTGCAGGTGTCTGTCAGTTGTGGTCGGGGTGCTTCAGCATCTATCTATAGTGAAACAAAAGAGGAGCTAGCATAAAGGGGGTAGTGTTTTTTAACCCATTAAGATCTACCATAGAACCAAGTCCGCCAGAGCTTATCTTTATATGTTTACATGCTGTAGTGCTATTTTGGGGAGCATTTCAAGTTTCTATACATCAATACATCTGTTATATTCCGAATTTTAATCATATGTATGCATTAAGTCAATAGTAACTACATAAATTGCAAAAAAGTGCAATAAACTAGAAAAATATATATTTTTTACACATATTTATAGTTAGAGAAATTTCAAATGTATTTCCCTCAAAACTGTAAAAGCCAAAAAATTGCACAAAATAGTTTCCAACCACAGGAATTTTATTTTGGGTGTCTTCATAGTTTTATTTTTGAGATACACCAATTTTTATATACTGAAGGAAAAATGAAAATAAATATTATAATGCAAATTTGAAATAAATAAATAAATAAAATACATCAAAATAAACTGCAATTTGAATAACACCAGTATATGTTTAAAAAGGCCCTGGAGGGGAAAAAAACACGTTTCCCACAAAATGTGACGGCACTTCCGGTTTGGGCAGGTAATGGGGGACATGCGTTAGTTCATGCTGACGTCTATTCCAAGGTAGGAAGTGCTATGAACAGCTGATCAGATCGGTAAAGCTTTTTCTGGAATATTATATTTTTGTTGCTGCAAATGCTTTTTATGCAAGTTTTGCAAAACAATATGTGGAAGGAAACCATAACCTAGGACAAGCTGAATGCATAACATGTAAGTACAACTCCTCAGGGTTGCTATGCAAAAATATTTATTGCGCTAGCTTATATGGTTGCAGTTCTGCCGGGATTTAAAAATGGTTACTAACGCGCTGCTCCAATAAGTCTTAAAGGGTACATTTTAAATGCAACATTTCTAACAGCTCAACAAATATTGTGCAGTTAAGCTAAAGGTCCAGTTGCTGTATCTCCCAGGGAGAGAAACGGGCGGAAGACAGATTATTTGTAAATCTAAGGACTGCTTGGTGACATGTGGTAAACTGGAAACTTACATGTAATGTCCTCAGACAGTTCAAGTTTTTAATGGGATACTGGAGCTGTACATCATGTTGTTTTTTCGTTTTGTGAAAAATTGTGCAAAACAAATTGAAGTGAACTTACTAGGGTTGCATGATAGTGATGGGTCGTTCGCGAACGAAATGGCTCTTAGAGCCGGCTCTTTGACGTGAACGACGCGAGCCGGCTCCTTATCGCGAGCCGTCACGTGGTTTTTTTTCTTTTTCTTTCTCTCAGCCTCTCTCTCGCACTTTTTTTTCCGCTTCACTCTGCACGCGAGCCTTGTGCTTTACGCTGGGCAGAGGGGGGAAGGGGCGGTAGTTACACTCAGTAGCACAGGAACAGAGCCAGAGAGAGAGAAAGAGAGGCAGGGACAACAACATTAGAAAGGTATAGTAATCATCCACAACTATTTTCGGTTGCAGATGATAAAGGATTGAGAAAGTTTATTCATGCAGGTCCATATGACAGAGAATATGCATGTTCTTTTAGTTTTCATATTATAATTTATATTTAATTGTGTTGTGGTTTGCAGTGTTTTGTGTTCTTTTCACTTTAAATTTGTGAAAGGAAAAAGCTGAAAATTTAAATAGTTAAAACTTGAAATGTGAATAGTTGATTTTTGTATTATATGATTTATTTATTACATTTTATGTGGAGTGAATAAATAAAAGTATATTTACGGTGGCCCCTAGAGACAAAGCACATACAAACTTCAAATCACGTACGAACTCTGAAGCATGTACAAACTCCAAAACACGTAAAAACACGTACAAACTCCAAAACACGTAAAAACTCCAAAACACGTAAAAACACATACAAACTCCGAAGCACGTAAAAACTCAGAAGCATATAAAAACTCAGAAGCACATAAAAACTCAAAACACGTACAAAAGACAACAGAAGTGCTCCAGGATGCTGGGCGCAGTGTTGAGCCTTTGTTATCTTTTGGCTACACAAGCCAGCAAGTACCAACGACCGGATTTGGTGTGTGGTAATAACAGGTAAATGAACTTTTTTTTTTAAATTATTTGAATATATATATGAGTGCCTGTGTATAAATACACAAACAATACACACATGCTTTCAATTGTGTAATTTAAGTGATCTAGTAGCTCTGCTTTGGAAGTTCAGTTCATGCTAGAAATGTGTTTTGGAGTTTGTACGTGTTTTGTCTCTAGGGGCCACCGCATATATTTATATATAAACATATATAAATAAAACCACTTGTTTTTACGTTAGTAATTCCTTTTGTGCATAATTTTATATTATTGTTAATAATAAATTAATTAAAGCAACAGAACAACCTGAAGAGCCGGTTCGGAGCCGAAAGAGCCGGCTCTTTTTAGTGAGCCGAACCGAAAGAGCCGGGTCTCTAAAAAGAGCCGGAAATCCCATCACTATTGCATGAAAATAACAGAGAGCTTGGTGGATGCTACGCTGGTTAGTTTGCGTTGCAGTCGTAAAATGTTTAACTGGTGCAGAGCAGCTGTTTCGTTACATCAAGGTTGGCAGAGATCACATTGAATTTAAGCTGATGATGCTGATGAGATTCACTCATTGAATTCTTCCTTCATACTAGCTTCATGCCGTCTAATGGTGGGAAATCAGCCATGAGAACTTGTGCAACATCTGCTTTTATCTTGATGAATTGCATTGCATAACTCCACAGCAAGGAGTAATGCTCAGACCAGCAGCAGCAACATGTCAGCTGACCGCAGCCTGCGCACAAAGAAAACCTACAGGAGCTGTCAATAGAAATTATTATTAGTCTTCTGCACACTGCATCACTACGGCTGGTCTTAGTGTTCCCACATCTGTTGAAGCCCACATAACATTAACCCCTGTCTATACTCATTTCCTGTTTAGGTGTGGAGGAAAAGCCATGATCTACAATGAAGGCAACAACATATGGAGCTTTTTTTTTTTTTTTACCCCATTTTTAAAACCCCCCCACATTTTTTAGTGTTTCCACTAGAAGTAGAATTTAGATTGAAGTATGGCTTTCCTTGCATTAATATTATTTCATTATTATATTAATATGACATCAGATTCGGTTTCCTTTGCCCAGAAATAGCTGGCAGAAATACTCTTTAAATAGTTTTTATTTTTTTATTTTTATACTTTGAGTATATTTCAGCTCTTTTTCACTTTCACCTGAGAAAATTATTTAAATCGACAGCTTTTACCAGACTACTCGTTAACACAAATATCTGTACTTGTCTGTACGTTTGCCACCTCTGCTTTTAATTATTATGACAGTGATTTAATAAGTCATTCTCTCTTGTTTTTCAGACAGGGTTTTAGGCATAAGTAGTTCAGCTCTTGAAGATGTTAAAGCACAGCTGAGAACAATTTGGGTGAAGACCCTTCAGGTGATGATAGTTTGTAATGACTCAGTCACACTAAAGCAGGACTGCAATCTCCTTGCGACGAGGAAAAACTGATGGTTTGCCAGTGACTGCAGTGAATTTTTTAATTTATGTATTTATTTTCCATTTGAGACCAATTGCAAGTAATTGTCCAGAAGTTGAGTGTGCAATACCTTCAATTTTGATCAAGCCACAGTCTCCAACCACTGTTTTCCCTAGTGTGACTGTAGCATTAGTTTGATTAAATTCAGCAGAACCATGAGAGATTCTTGTGAGTTGTGGGCAGGATAATGGACAAATGCCCCAGCACAGAAAGACATCATTAGTCCTTTGTCTGGATGAGCTACAAGTTTATAGTGTTGTCCCTTGTACATTTTTCAAAAAGAGCTGCTTAAATTTATATATATATTTATATATTTGAAACATTTGCAATTTCAGACTCAAATATTATTTCAAAATGTTACATTTGGTCTGGATTTACACTTGAAAATTATTATTGTAAATAATCTCTTTTTTCCTGTGTGCCACAACCAGGGATACGAAGTTGGTGCTTCTGCTGTATCCATGAGAATTTAGTTAGTTTCCTCTACAGAGATTAAATCTAGAATTTATCAGGACATTTTTAAGATGCACATAACTTCCAATGAATTTCATACTGCAGTATTTTTTTGGAAGGGGCTCCTGCATGCAGGTTTATCAGAGCATTATATTGCAAAGTTAATAGTTGTGAATCTCGATCAGATTCAGCAAATTTTTCACTGAAGCAGCAACTCCGGCCAAAGCTCTTATCCAAGATAATATTGGTAAGATAAATCGGTTATTTGTCATCCTATTGCCCTCTTCCTTTGTAACAGTACAAGTGAATACAAGCTACAGAAACACAGGCAGTAAAATACAATCCTAACCCCTGTTCTATTTATTTAAGCCAATGCATGCATTTTTTTTTTTATCAGCATAAACACACACCAAAAGCTTATGGATTATCTTGTTCTGCTATGCATTGTAAGAAACATACTCTTTCTTTATCTTCCAACTGGATTCTGAATTGATATAAAAATGCAGCGCCTCGATATTACATATGCTATCAAGCGCGCATATATGTATATATATGTGTATATATTAGGGGTGCAACGATATTCGTATCGATATTGAACCGTTCGATACAGTGCTTTCGGTTCGGTACGCATATGTATCGAACAATACAACATTTGTAATTTATTTTATCAACTTTCCTTCTGATGATGCTGTCTGTGTTGAGCGCTCAGTGAATCTGCGTTCGACTACTCCGCCTAGGCTGCACTGTCGAGCGCAGATCCACTGAGCCCTCAACACAGACAGCATAGTCAGAAGGAAGAGCGCAGGGCAAGCTAGCGAGACAGAAGTTAAGCTCTCCTTGCAACATGGACCTCCCCCACCCTCATTCAGATCTGGCGTTTGGAATTATTTTGGTTTTCATGTGACGTATGACCCTGAAGGTAAGCGAGTCATGGACTAAAGTAAAACAGTATGTTGGATGTGCCATGCAATGCTCAATTACATGGGTGGGAACTAGTGTGTTAGCGCAGTTAGCTCGTTAACGTGTTGGCCGTCTAGCCCCATGCACGGGGCGATCGGCGGTAGCTCGTTAACGGAGATTTGCCGTGTTGTGGCGTTAAGGTCATTTCAACGAGATTAACCTGAAAGCACTAGTGGGAACACAACGAATATGACTGCACATTTACGCCGACATCATCCTAGTGCAAAGACAAAAACAACAAGCATGCTACTAACTTTAGCCGAGTCATTTAGACAGCTGTTAGCACATGATTCTCCTTATGCTGCTGAGAATATAGCCCAGAAGAAGCGTATAGTATAGCTTTTATTTTGGAAAGAGCCATTTCTCTGTAATAAACTCTCTTTTCCAAAGATGAGTGATTCCTCAATCAGATACAGGGCTCGCAATATCGCTAGCCCGACGTCCTGGGGCTAGCGATTTTTTTCAGTCGGGCTACCAAAATCTATCTCTTCCCTGCCCATCGGGCTATTGTAGGAAAAATATATGTCAATGCTTTTGCATTCTTTCAGAAATGTAGCTGGGTAATTATGTCATTGGCATCGGTGAGCCACTGTCAATATGTGACATATTGAAGTCGCGTTTGAATTTGCCCTTGTTTTTTGCTTTCACTTTGCAATCGTGCGAACTGTGTGTATAGAGAGCGACAGCACTGATCTGTGAGTGATGATAATTTGTGCACCAATTCCTCTGACATCGTCTTATTAATCGTTAGCTTACTATGCAAACATGACAAGTGAAATCTCCCGCAGCTTAAACATGTGAGAGGTTGATCGCGCAGAGAATCGCTGAGCTTATGTGAGTGCGTGTGTGTGTAAAAGCAGCAGGATATATATTTTAGTTCTGCTGAGCCAAATAAGAGAGGTCAGGGTGAAGAAGTGACAGCCAAAGAAAAGCTTACCACAAAACGGAGAAGTTATGACAAATCAGACTATAAGGCAAAAAGAAAGTGCAGCTTTATGGTTTCATGGACAAAATAATTTCTGTGGCTGCAATATGACGAGCTAAATAACCAGGGCTGCACATAAGTGGTCTGCAGGTGCGCATTCGCTGTCAAAATAAAAAACACGCACAAGGGTTAGGGTTAAATTTAAAAACTGTACTTTTGAGTTAAAATATATATTTATAATTTTAATAAATGACAAATTAAAAAGGCATGAACATTTTTTCGTATCGAAAAAATATCGAACCGTGACGTGATGTGATTCCCTGCCGTTGTAGTGTGGTCTTGTATGTCTTCCATTTTCTGATGATTGCTCCCACAGTTGATTTTTTCACACCAAGCTGCTTGCCTATTGTAGATTCACTCTTCCCAGTCTGGTGCAGGTCTACAATACTTTTCCTGGTGTCCTTCGAAAGCTCTTTGGTCTTGGCCATGGCAGAGTTTGGAGTCTGACTGTTTGAGGCTGTGGACAGGTGTCTTTTATACAGATGATGAGTTCCAACAGGTGCCATTCATACAGGTAACGAGTGGGGGACAGAAAAGTTTCTTACAGAAGACGTTACAGGTCTGTGAGAGCCAGAGATTTTCCTTGTTTGAGGTGACCAAATACTTATTTTCCACCCTAATTTACGAATAAATTCTTTACAAATCCTACCATGTGAATTCATGGATTTTTTTTCACATTCTGTCTCTCACAGTTGAAGTGTACCTCTGGTGCAAATTACTGACCTCTGTCATCATTTTAAGTCGGGGAACTTGCACAATCGGTGGCTGACTAAATACTTTTTTGCCCCACTGTGTGTGTGTGTGTGTGTGTGTGTGTGTGTGTGTGTATATATATATATACATATATATATATGTATGTATATATATGTATATATATATATATATATATATATATATATATATATATATATATATATATATACATATATATACATACATATATCTCCCGAGGTCAAAATGGGAGATGCCCCCAAGGGTGGTGGAGAATGACCGAGCTAAGGAACACGAGAAGCTGGAGAAATACCAAGGGCTCAGAGAAGAGCTAGATAGGATGTGGAGGGTGAAGGTAACGGTGGTCCCCGTGGTAATCGGAGCACTAGTTGCGGTGACTCCCAAGCTAGGCGAGTGGCTCCAGCAGATCCCGGGAATAACATCGGAGATCTCTGTCCAGAAGAGCACAGTCCTCGGAACAGCTAAGATACTGCGCAGGACCCTCAAGCTCCCAGGCCTCTGGTAGAGGACCCGAGCTTGAAGGATAAACCGCCCGCAGGGGCGTGCTGGGTGTTTTTTTTTATATATATGTATATGTGTGTGTATTCTTTTGCCAACTAAATCAGTAGTAAGCGTGTTTTGTTTGTTAAGGTTTTTATTTTTTAATAAACTCGTAAATCCCTGTGTAACTATTATAAATTAGTTATGTGTTATTATGATTGACAATGGGCAGGATGTATCATCCATGCAGATCATCCAAGAACCTCTCGAGAAACTGTGAGACCTTAAATAATGCTCATAACTGGTAAAATTGAAAGAAGTCACATCGCATGAAATAAATACGTCCTTCTGCACTCTGCACATACACACATTAAAGTCCCTGATTAGTTTAAACGTCACCTTCTGCACTCACACATGCAGAATAATTAAGTGCTTTTCATTTTTAATATGTTGATGTTTTATCACCACTTCTTTTCTTTTTTTTTTAAACGCTTTTTTCGGAAGTAGGCCACAGCAGCCAGCTGCAGTAGTACGGATTACCAGAATCCTCCTGTATGAAGATCATCTCAGCAATTTCACCCAGACATTATCAAAGTCTTTGCATAAAATAGTACTCAGGTTTGATACAGAGGGTGATGTTTAATGACTGTATTCTATCAGACAGGATGGAATGAATGGACAAGACTGCTGGACTAACGCAAAGTGACACTCACTCTCTCAGCGACTCCCCTAATGGCCCACGGATGGATGTGCAAAAGTGGGTGGCGTGAAGGTCACAGGGTTACGGGTTTTTTCAGCCACTTCTCTGTCTAGTCAAATTTGCTCTATTATTGAAGTGTGCACTTTACCAGAGATACAAGAGTCCATTCAAAATAAAACTACTCTTTTGTGTAGTTAGGGACAAGCTCTGATGTTTATCCTGATTTTTTGGGGTACGTGCGAGTGCTTTAATTTTTGAAGAAAAACATCGCTCTGCTATTGGAGCACTGCACACATGAAAAAAATTACAACAAAACAAAAGACTTTACTAGAGAACACGACTGTAATAAAAGTGCAAGTGGGTGTTTAGCTGAGTGACAGTATTCATTTATCATCTTGCAGACTTCTGCTGGTTAACTGTTTGGAGCACAGGGGTGGATGTATGCTTGCTTGTGTGTGTTTCCAGGTAGTTTTTAAAGCAATGGACACAGAAGCTTGTTGTAAATGTTAAAGGTTTTACATACAAAACTTATAATGTTCTCTTAGAAAATTCTCCCACTCGCGGCATACGTCCATACGATAGCCAGCTTTTGCATGCATGTCTGGAGTTAATGCAGCCAATACTGTTGTTCTGCGATTTGATGGACCCCCACAACAAAGAATCACAAACAGCGAGATATTGGTGGCCAGTGACCAAAAGTTGGGCCCCAGAAGTCTTTCTGCTGCACGATCGCCATCTTGACTGAAAGTAATGGGCTGGGAGCTTGCCACGTGAAACTCATAAATCCCCTCGCTTTAGCAGTACCTGTTTTATTTGTTACCAGTGAACCGCTGCAGACCTAAAGCTCTTTGAAATCAGATGATTCTTTTTCATACACACTGGATATAAAATGCAAAGGTCATGAATTCAAAAGACAAAAAATACCTACAATTTAGGATTTATACCACACTCAGAATGGCTCTATGGGCAATCATTCTGTCTGGCAGTAAGCATGAGCTCTGTGTAGAATAAATGCAATGACTCTATTACTTCATTTAACAGAAATCACACAAATCTATGCATTTTAATGTAATTTTTGACTGTGTGCTAAACAAAACGTTCCATCTTGCATGAGCAAATTAAACCCCAGTTAACAAATTTGATTTAAAAATAATTTTACTGTAACACTGGAAGGGAGGGGAGGATGTCCCTCTGGGGCTCACAAAAAGCCTCTTTGGGCGTTGAGTGCTAAAAATTCCTCCATGCGTGAAAACACCCTGCGTTTAATCTAATATTGCTCCATGCACTGCAGGCATCTTGCTTCTCTGGAAATCTTAGTTGTCTTGTTTGTCTAGCTTTATTAGGTATAATCCTGTATCTACATCAGGGGGTAAACACACACTATCACTGAGAGACTTCATCTCTTTTGCAGTACAATATTAAGATGTTATATAATCTGCCCCTGCAGTGGCCCAGAGCACCATCCAGGCTGCTGTTACAACTACACAGTGGGGACCTGCCTGCAGAAAATACCCAGAAACTGAAAGAGGAGAGCTTTCGCTCAGCTCAGTCTTTTGATGTTGTCGAGACACTTGTAGGCATTAGAATATGTATCCAGTAAAGATCTCATTCTGTATTTTGCGATACTAATGTTTACATGTTTTAAGATCGTAAATGATTCGGTAAGCCTTTTAACATACATAGGGCCAGATTTACTAACGTGTTGCACCAGTGCAAACTGGGTTTTAGCATAAAAAAAGCATTATTCACAAAGAAAGCACAGTGACACGATTGCATTGAAGGTGGCAGTGTAGGTAAAGAGATTTTTGCTGATGACCCTGTTCCATATGTGTTTTAGGCAGTTCCTTTCTCAAGGGGCATAACATAGGGTGGATCATCACACATGCAATTCCACTGATATTTAACAACAAAAGACCTCATCATCTAGAAAACAGCGAAACTTTTATAAATCATGAGTAAAGCTACCCACACATAGAGGCCAGATTTACTAAATGGGGCAAAGCAGTGTTTGAGTGCAAACCCCAGGTAGCGCTCGTAGCTGTGGTTAGTTTTACAGGTTTTACAGGTGATTTACAAAACCTAATCTCATACAATCTTTTCACTGTGCTCTCTTTTTAAATACTGATAGTGCTAGCACCAGCTTGCGCTAGTGCAATGCATGAGCTCTATGAGCACTATTTAGAGATTGTACTTATCTTGTATGCCAGCGGTCCCCAACCTTTTTTGTGCCACGGACCGGTTTATGGCCGACAATATTTTCACGGACCGGCCTTTAAGGTGTCGCGGATAAATACAACAAAATAAAACTAGTACCAGTACCGAAAAAAAGAAGATTTATTCATAACACACGTGAAAAGACCCAGGAAAACCGAGTTAACGATCAAAACGATAACAAAATAACGCTGAAAACCATACACACCATTTCACACCTGAGCCTCAACTCTCGCGGCCTGGTACCAAACGACTCACGGACCGGTACCGGTCCGAGGCCCGGGGGTTGGGGACCGCTGCTTTATGCCATTTTCCCCATTCAGTCAATGTGGCCCATTTAATGTTAGAAGAAATGAGTGTTGAAGAATTTTATTAAATTTATCTTTGCGTTTCAAGATTATCTCACGATTGTTGCAAGAATATTTCAGATGGGTCTTTTGTAGACTCCGATCAGCACACTACAGGTCACTGATTCAATAAGAATATAAATGCTGTTAGGACATGATGGCATATTTCAACCAATGAACTCACATTTTTATATGAATTTACACTGACAGTTCTGCAAATTTGAATGTTACATTCAAAAGTCCATGAAAATGCACAATGTTTATAAAGTGTCACAGTGATTTACATCACATTGTTATTTCCTGTCACACAAGTCTTTAGATCCATTTCAAATCAAATACTTGTAGCACACTGAATCTAGAAACCTTATTTTAAGTACCAAAATGACCTTCAG
Organism: Aulonocara stuartgranti; assembly: GCF_965226115.1. Lineage (NCBI taxonomy): Eukaryota > Metazoa > Chordata > Actinopteri > Cichliformes > Cichlidae > Aulonocara > Aulonocara stuartgranti. The sequence goes on from NC_138940.1 coordinate 27,302,980, forward strand.
GGCTTTGGATAAAATAGCTGCTATTTAAATAGCCCCTTTCTCTCACACAGAGCTTTTACACAACAAGCCGCTTTCACTAATTAACACTGTGCCTCACTCTGTGCACTTTAAGTGCTTTTACCTATCACGCACACACTGACACACTGATGATGCATCAGGGGGCAATTTGGTTCAGGTCAGTGTCTTGCCCAGGGACACTTTGGCATACAGACTTGAGGAGCCAGAGATAGAACCGCCGACCTTCCAATTAGCAAACGGTGAGGCAGAGCAGGTCCACAGCCTCCAACATATTTGACGTTGGCCTGTAAAATAATCTGCCACTTGTGATTTGTTTTGAAGTCAAATTTTTTTTTACTTTTTTATGGTACTAAATTATAAAGAGCTATACAGATGAATATGAGGAAGAGTCACATGACAGCTATCAGCAGTAGAGGGGAGACAGGAAACATGTTTTCGATTTCTTCAGTTTTAGAGGACGACTCCCAGAAAATCCAGGAGACAAAAATACTCACAAATATATTTAAGTTGGCTGTTTGAATAATAATAATAATAATAATGGATTGGATTTATATAGCGCTTTTCAAGGCACCCAAAGCGCTTTACAATACCACTATTCATTCACTCTCACATTCATACACTGGTGGAGGCAGCTACAGTTGTAGCCACAGCTGCCCTGGGGCAGACTGACAGAAGCGAGGCTGCCATATCGCGCCATCGGCCCCTCTGGCCAACACCAGGCAAGTAGGGTAAAGTGTCTTGCCCAAGGACACAACGACCAGGACAGAGAGGCCAGGGATTGAACCGGCGACCTTCCGGTTACAGATGCGATTCCCAACCTCCTGAGCCACGATCGCCCCTAGAATGTAGCTGTCATTTACATGGTTCTTGCTTTTGCAGAGCAAGTAATGAAGAAAAATGATTTGTGCAAACAGTCGCTTTTACCTCTGGTTGTTGCCACTGAATGTTTTGTCTTAAAAAAAAGAAAAGAGAACCTGCATTATAATAACAGCTTTACCCTCATGTGGTAACAGGCAGCTGCGATAATTGGTAATGGGATTTTCACTCAGCTCTAAAGACAGAGTCAAAACACTGATGTACTGCTCTATGAAATGATTTATTTCTACAATGGCCCCAATTTTAACACCTTTGTTATTCCACAGAATAATATATGAAACAAGCCACCCACAGCGCTGAACCGAAAGAGTAAATTATTCTAAATGACCAGATTTAAAGGCAATTAAATTAGTAGGTGCCAAGTTATCTTTTTTTTTTTTTTTTTGTTAAAAAAAAGGAGTAGGATAGAATGTTGTCTTATAAATAACCCCTCTCCGTAGAGCTTTGTCTTTATTTAAAAGAAAGAAATGTTCATTTGAAGCTTAGAGATACACTGTTTGTTGTTAACAGGAAAGTGCAACAAATTAAACTAAAACCTCTTTATTCCTAAAAGTAAACCATCTCTATTCAGAAGAGTGTTTTTAATCTCTGTACATGCTGAAGCCCTAGAAACATATATCAAAAGACTCTTCACTTACACAAAGCATATAAGGAGTAGTAGTATAGTTCAATTAAAAATAGTTTAACTAGCATTAAACTAACTATGCAGTGGCAACACTGTTGTTTCTTTTCTATTTTATTGTGAAGGGATAAGAATTTGTTAAGAAATAGCCAATATAAGCTTGGACCCAATACTAACTGTATTTATTGGCCCTCGCTGTTAACTAATCATCAATTTGGCAAACAGGTGGATAAAAGTTTGTGGTGTTTTCTTTTCTCTCTCCACGCATGCATCATCCTGAAAAAAGATTCAGGTACATGAATTTCACATGAGCCTTCAAATGGAGAATGGCTGCGTAGCACACTCATCATCAGGCCTGGCATGCCCCTGAGGCTTCACACAGTTGAAACTGTGTCCAGTGGGGTTGTAGTGTCTTTAGGAGATCACAGTTCATTGACATAAGCGTGTCGAACGCGAACAGCTTTCATTCTCTGGGCACCAATACCTCTCCCTGCAACACTCCTCAGCGTGTTATGCTCCGTTTGGGTTTGTCACCCAAAGCTGCTGTGAACAAGGTGAATGAGTAAAGGCGAGGCAATATCACAGACCTACTCCGGCCGTGAATGCAGAGTACACTGGGCAGTGTGTCAAGGAAATGTTAACAATCATATTTTAATATTTTGCGATACAGAATGCAGTCATTATTCCAATTAGGTTTCTATTATAAAAGGCTTCACTTTGTAAATACAGTGTTTCCAGCAGATCTTATGTAGGTGTGAGGGTAAACCTTCATATTACCATCAGCTGAGAAATGTGTGTTTAAATGTCTTTCTCTTTTAGGGAGATTCTTCATTCTGTGTCTGGGTTTTTGCTATTTATTTGTTCTGTTCCCATTATAAGTCCTAAAAGTTCCTGATTAAGCATAAACAGTCATTTTGCACACTGAGGAAACCACTGCCAGTTATTGCTGAACTTCTCTATTGTTCCTGTTTATCTTACAGAAACAAATGTTTCTGAAAAGGGTTTTTTTTAATTTATTTATTTTTATGCAAATTTCTGGTCATGTTGTAAGAAACATTGCACTCAGTTGAATCAAGGCATTCTTAACATACGGGTGTTGCACCAGTCTGCAGAATTAAAGACCTTGCAGACTTAAGCCTGCATGCAGAGCGATAAGATAAACTTCTGAATGACCAAAGTCTCCACTGGTTTCACATAAATGATTCAGACTTTGTCAGATGCATTTTGTGGTTTGTTATTGCTGTTTTGTTTGATTTGTTGCTTAGGGTATTTTTTGAAAAGTTTATGCTTCAAATATAACCTGAAAGTCAACACAACCAAACTTTCTTGATCGCTACAACCTGGTATTATGTATCTACATAACCAAAAAAGACACTAAGGGGTAAGAAAGACATTAATCATGAAGTTTATTTAGAATGGCACCACAATAGTAGTCTTGATTAAAGCAGAACCTTTTTTTTCTCCATCATGCAACCAAATCAGTATTAGGTTACATATGGGAGATCATGGGAATGTGATGACTCCTGTTTTATATTCCATTAATTAAAAAAATATGTGGGTATAATTAAAGAAAAAAATAAACAAACAAGAAAATGAATCTTGCAATCATCCATCCATTCTCTTTTGCTTATTCTCACTGGGGGGTGGGGGGGTGTTGAGCCTAGCCCAACCACCATAGCGCGAGAGGCAGGGTACACCATTGACAGGTTGCCAGCCTGACGCAGAGAGACAGAGGACCATTTGCACTCCAATTCACACCATTTGGGAAATTTAGAATAACTAATTAACCTAGCCCCACCAACTACATGTCTTTGGACTGTGAGAGGAAGCAGGAATACCTGGAGAGCGCTAACTAGTGCACCACCGTGTTGATTTTGCAATCACCCATTGAAATAACTGAAATAAAATATATTAGACATACATTCCCCAGGCTTTTCAGTACAGCTTGCTAGTACTGGGTTAGATCCTTTTCTGCTTTCAGAACTGCCTTACTACTTTTTGACATAGATTCATTGAGGTGCTGGAAAGTTGCCTCTGAGATTTTTGTTCCATATAGATGTAATAGCATCACACGGGCACTGCAGATTTGTTGGCTGCACATCCATATCAATCTCCCATTCAACCACATCCCAAAGGTGCTCTATTAGATTGAGACCATGGAGATCATTTAAGTACACCAAACTCGTTTTCACGGTGAAGAAGCCATCATGAGATGGACCTTAATCCTGCATCCATCAGAAGATACAGCAGTTACAGTGTGATCATAAAGGAATGGACATGATCAGCAACAATAATGACATTTAAAGTGTGCCAAGAAAATATCCCCCGCACCCTTACACCACCAGCAGCATCAGCCTGAACTGTTTATACGAGGCAGGATGGATCCATGCCTTCATGTTGTTTGCGCCAAATTTGGACTCTAACCTCTGAATGTTCCAGTCGAAAACAAGACTCATCAGACCGGGTGCTGTTTTCCAATCTTCTGTTGTCTAATTTTGAGGAGCAAGTGCAAATTGTAGCTTCAGTTTCCTGTTCTTAGCTGACAGGAGTGAAACCCAGGGTTGTTTTGTACTGCTGTTGCTCATCTCCCTGAACGTTTGATGTGTTGCATGTTCACATATCTTGGCTGTAATGAGTGATTATTTGAGTTACTGTTTCTTTCCTATTACCTTAATGTAGATAGGCCATTCTTCTCTGAACTCTGCCATTCTCCCCCAGAGAACTGCTGCTAAATGGGTAATTTCTCTTCTTCAAACTATTCTCTGTAAAGTGATGGTTGCGTGGGAAAATCTCAGTAGATCAGCAGTTTCTGAAATACTCAGACCAGCACATGTAGAACCACCAATCATGTCACATTTAAAGTCACTTAAATCTACTTTCTTCCTCATCCTCATGTTCAGTGTGAGCTCCAGGAGGTCTTGAGGTTGTGTTCATTCCTAACGACACATAAATTCTGCCATGTGGTTATCTGATTGGATGCCTGTATTAACAAATTGGCTGCTGGGTGTATGATACAAAGTCACAGAACTACAAGAAAAAAATGTGTGTATCCCTCCTAAGTTTATATTAGTACACATTAATACTCTAATTATTACCACTCAGCGAGCCAAAACATTATGAACACTCAAAAATCAATGAAATAATACTGATGCTCTTATAACAATTCTGCCTTTGAAAAAGGCCAAAGTAAATAATTGTGTTCCTTAAAACTTAAGGGCGGTTTGAGGCCCTTTACTTTGTACTAATTCTTGTATTGTTGGTTTAAGCTGTATTCAAAATTGAAGGGTGCGAGCCAGGCAGCTAGGGGTTGTTTTTCTAAATGAAATTAAATAAAAATGGTTAGAGGCATGTGTGTACCTTCACTGTTAATAACTGTGTAACTCAACACGTAGGCTTAAATTTGCTAAAATACACAGCCAACTGCACAGTGAGAAATGAAATTACCAAAAAGCATTTGGGTTAGTTAGGGAAACAGCAGAGTAAAATGATGGCGCTGCCTTTGACAAAGCTCTCTTGAGTACTTCTGTTTACAACAGAAGAAACAGCAGATTAGGGTATTTCTATGTCAAAATCCACCCATTAAACAGACAGTCGTGTTTTTTTTATCCTTGTCCACAGCTTTTAAACCACTTACTGTACTGTAGGAATTTTGATGCCTCTGGTAAAAGGATTTTCTTTCCAATTCCCGTTTGATATGGAAAATAGTGAGTCTGTCAACATAGGAACCAAAATGTGTTGAGAAAATTTACATTTCCTGGATGTGAAACATGAAAAAAAAAACAATCAAAGTACTCAGCAGTGTCTATCTTCCTACTTGTTACTGCAAGTGCTTCAGTATGAATTTTCTGATAAGTTTTGTCCTTTACTGCATTTAAAATTTCATGTTTGGAGCTACTGAAAAAGGCTTAGAGAGCAAATATGTTGAACGGTGATTAAGACAAAGAGAGGCCATCTCTCATTCTGACACTACTTGTTGTAGAACTAGTGTGACTAACAGCAGGGCTGAATGTCTTTTGTCAGTAAATGAGAATTTAATATGTTGCACCATGGAGATGGGACGTAGAGTGTGTGGCCCCTGCTGTTTCCTTCATCAATGCCTTGTCTTGTCACAGGCTGCACCACATGAAACCACTCTCATCTTCAGCAACCGAAGCCTGAAAGAGCACAAACCTGAGACCTTTATAGTGGCGTCCTGAATTTCCTTCTGATGAACAGTCATCAAGACTGCTGCACTCAAATTTACCTAAAGGTATAAATCTCCATTAATCTCCATTCGCATAGACAAAGAAGGTCATTTGTCTTTTTTTTTTCTAATAAAAGAAACTGCCCTAAAAAAAGACTAACAATTATTCCAAGCTATTTTGGTGTAATAAAAGGCCTGATGCATAGTGCTACTTTATTTGTAAAGGTTTTGGTGGGAATACAGTTTGGATTTTTGCCTTCAGAGTTGCGTGAGACAGTTGTGATGTAGCCCTAATTCAGTCCCTTTTAAACATGGTGTGTATGTTGCAATTGCAAATATTTAAAGCATTATTTTCTGTAACTACACGTGAAAAATGTAATATTTAGAGTACTGTGCAAAAGTCTTAATCTGCCCTTTATTTTTTAAGTAGCCAGACTTTCTTTTCATTTTTTAAAGCGGTCTTGAGCAATAATTCTGCAGGTTTTCTGAAGCTCTTTCTATGTTTTTGTTTGGACACTTAATGCTTTTTCACTCGTTTTTGTTGTCCAGTTTTTCTACGTTTTCTTTTCATATAAATCATTAACATTAACACCTCTGACTTATTCAGGCATAAAAAAAACCTGGCTCAAGGGATGACCAAGTGTTGTAGCCATACATAACAAAAACGAACCCAGTTTTACATATTATCGCTTGACACATTGTTACTGCAACCTTTTGCAAAAACACGTGATTTTTCACAAAGAGCTAGTTGAAGATTTGGCAGATCTCAGCATGGTGTGCTGTGTGTCCTTGAAAATGTTTGAGGAAACTGGACAAGTGAAGGACAAAAAAGTAGTGACAGGCCTATAAATGAAAAAGAAATGCTCACAGTGGAGGGCTGGTTGTCAAGAAGTCTTAAGGCAGGGAAAAGGAGAGAAAAGACTTCTTGACAAATTGTACAAGAACTGCACTAAAAACAGTGTCAACAGCTCTTATGGAGTGATGAGTCCAAACTTCAGAAAGTCTGGAGACCTATTGTTCAAGATCACTTTACAAATGACAAGAAGGTTTTTGGTCCTTGGAGATAAACTATAAAGAAATGAGGGGGTGACTCAAGACTTTTGCATCGCACTCTATAAAAACCTCACAGTAGCACACAATGACAGTTCACAGACAGCCTTCTACCAACAATTGCCCTCAAATGCCCCATTCCACTGCCAAGGAAAATGCCCCTCAGACATTTAATGCTTACATGCTACTCCCTATGCATTTATATGCCGCTATTACATGTCATTAACTTTGTGTCTTCTCTTTCTTGCCCTGTCCTGTCTGTCATCTGTCCTCTCTGTCCTTGTTTCTTCCTGTGTGTCTCAGCTGCATGGTCCTGATCTGCATTGCTAGCCTCACAACCTTCTGGGTTTTAGTTTTTTAGTTCACTTTTTTTCTTTGCCTTCAGTTTTCTCCTCACCCCCACTAGTCGGGGCAGACAGCTGGCCTTCCTGAGCCTTGGTTTGCTGGAGGTTTCTTTCTGTTAACACAGAGCTATCCCATGATGTCAACTGCAAACCCCCCAAAAAGGAACTGTTGGTATCCTCTCTATAATGCTGTCAAGACCTTAACTACATCAAGTGCCCTGAGATGACTCATGTTGTGAAGCGGTACTAAATAAACGAAATTGAATTCAATTTAAATGAAAAATATCATATTTTCAGTGCTATTCAATAGTCATAACTGTGTTTTTGATTTATGGAAAATATGTTTGACACATTCCCCGTCTGAAGCCAAGCTCAAGATCAGGTTTGCCCTGAGGATTATTTGTATAGCTGGGAACTGCCGTTCTACATCTATTATGTGCAGAGTTGGTAGGAGTGAAAGGAGGGATTGTGGTCAACACTGCACCTTTGCTTCAGGAAGTAAGCGTCAGCTCCATAAGCCAAGGTTCAATGTAACAGTGCTACATGACTCACAGGCTATGTATTTCTCCCACAGACCAACATGATCCCCCCCCCCCCCAAGTTAAATGATCAGTATGAATCCCACATGCTTGTTATTGTTAAAATAAATGCCTGTATTGATATGTCTCGGCGCAGGACTGAGCTTGGTGAGGTAGATTTTATTAGTTTGTAACAGAACAATAGTTTGAGCACTGAATAGAGAGGAAAAAAGTCTAGAAAGTGAGAGGCGGTGTCATTATCATTCAAGCTTTACATAGCTTTAAAGCCTCTTACAAACGGAGCCATCAGATAAAATGTTGAGGTTGATTATGAACATCCATAGTTTATAATCGCAGATTAAACATTTTGAATTATAATGTCCACAGATTCCAGGGGGCATATACGCTTTATATCAGTGTCACTCTTTGATCTTTTTCTAAATTGATGCAAGAAAAATGAAGAAAAAAAGTCCTACCATAAAGATCAAACTAAATTCACATAACATGCAAATCAGTAGTTAGAGCCTCGTATATGAAGCTTGAACTGAACTAAGATATATACAGAGCAACTAGGATGTAAATGCGTGTATGCACGCTGCCGTGTCCTGTAACTCAGAGTGTCTTATTTTCTAAATGGAGTCACACCTTGCAAGTTTTTATTTCGTAATTATTTTTAAATATGGGCTTAAGAGCTCTTCCTCATGTTTTTATTAGACCAAAAGCATCACGTATCAGTGAAGCAAAGCTCACCTAAAATAAAATCCTTCACCATGCCCAAAGAGTGACATCATATTTGAATGGAAACCAAGTTTGAGCTGGTCCAACTTTCCAAATGTATTCTTGCCATTTCCTTAGGGATGTGGAACACAAAAGGCCCCCATGAAGTAAATTAACATTTTTCACAGTTCATTGAGCTCATTTAAATGAATCAAAAGATGCAACTGACTCATTTTCATATAATGTGGCAAAGCTGTGCAGCATTAGGCCCTACTGTATTTATGTTGTTAAGAAAATTGTGGTTTCCCTGGGAGTTGGCTTGGCATACTACACTCTATGTTCAAGTCTCCTGTTTTTAAAGTCTGCTCTTAGGCGAAATACATGTGTCTTATTAAATCCTATCTGGAACGCATTCCTCTTAAATTAGCAGTAACACTAGCTAGATTTTGCCTCGAAATCCAAAAACAACATGCATGCCAAGATTTCCTGGACTGAAGGAGTGTAAAAATAAAATAAATAAATAAAAATAATAATAATGATGAAAGTACACTTGGTATTAACAAGCGTGCACAAAGGACTTCTGCAATTTTCGTATTTTTTATAACAATCTCCTGCAATCTAAAGTTTCCAAAGAGGCTCGTTTGATCCTTCTCGGGGTTGATGTCAGTGTTTGATTTACAACATATTTTGGGCATTTTGCATAGTCTTGGAGCCAATCCCGTGGAAAGTTATTTCCCTTGGAGGATCATTTATTTAGTCAAGGCCAGAGTAGTTTAGCGGGTTGGCTTTCATTTCACGGTTCATACGCTCAATGTGATTAATAAGTAAAATGCTGTTGAAGAGAGAGAAAAGCCGTCATTCAATCCTATCATCCTGGAATGGTAGGACAGAATATCCTAGGGCAGTCGGAGCTGTTGTCAATCACTGCACGGAAAATCAAGTACATTTGGATCTTCTCTGACAAGTCCTCATCAGGTCCAACTACAGGCACAGCTATAATAACATACTAGATAGAAGGCTGGTAGTTACTCAATGAGTACATCAGTGTACACCAGTGCAATTAAAGATAATGTGTGGAATCATTTGCAGGATTTTTCTTCCTTTTTTATGCATTTGAGGATGAAATAATTTGATAGGCATGTGTGAGTTTTGTGGGTGTGTGCCATTGGTTAATTGACTTGATAACAAACGACTGGTTCCTCTGAGAGATCATTTAGTTAGCAATTTTGTTCAGATTCTCTTTAACCTCTAGAGTCATGAGGCTCAACGGAGCCGCCAAAGATTGAGCTTTACAATTGGTCAGAAATGATCATTACTTGTGGCTCAGTCTGGCTTTCCAGAATTACTGTGCATTGGACTCATTTTTTATTGAACTGTTCTGCAATATTACATTTTTTCCCTTTGATTTCTGTTACACAAAGCATCCTTAGTTTTTACTGCTACCTACTTTAAACTTTAGGCTGGTCTGACCCACAAGGATAAACAAATAATTAGAGAAAGGAAGGCAGATTCTGTCTTATATTGGTTGGAGGATTTTAAATCAGCCTTTTCTTTACAGCTACCCTTTGCCTGCTGCTAAATCTCTGGAGGCTGTCACTGTGTAAATCTTAATATGAAGAAAAATCTGTATAGACTTTACTGAAACTCAGACAGTTCATCTTTAGAAATGTTGATCACTATGAGATCCTTGATATTGTCTTTCAGTGTCATGAAACAAATGTACTAAACACTAGCATAAATATTTAAATTATCTAATGAATGGAAATCTCACTAAATCTTAATGTACATCAAGAACACACTGGCTGCGTATTTAAACACCAATATGCTACACATTCATGAAAAGCAGCACTGAGCATAGCCAACACAAACGCACATTGTCAGCACTCGCTGATTTGAACCCGGTCTGTGATTATTATGTCTAATCAAAAGAGAAACATGTATTTGTTCCTGGAGGCTCACTGAACAATATCAATACAAGGTTTTACTGCCGTTACCTTCAGACCTGCCTTAATCCGATGTGACATAGATTCAACAAGGTGCTGGAAACGTTCCTCAGAGATTTTAGTCCATATTAGCATGATAGCATCACAAAGTTGCGGCAACTTTATAGGCTGCACATCCATGATGTGAATCTGCCATTCCACCCAACACGGTGCTTTATTGAATTGAGATCTGGTAACTGTGGAGGCCACTGGGGTGCAGTGGACTTTTAGTGGCATGCTCAAGAAAAACGTTTGACATGATTTGAGCTAGATGACATGGCGGCATTATTCTCCTGGAAACATCAGAAATGGGTAGACTCCAGTCATTAAGTGATGGAGGTCGTCAGCAACAATACCAACAATGCTCAGTTGGTGCCAAGTGGGCCCAGAAAAGTGTGCCACACCCTTCAACCTCTGTAATCTGAACTGTTTATACAAGGCTGGATGAATGCATGCTTTTATGCTGTTTACACCATATCTGACCCAGCCACCCACCCAAATCTAGCTTTAGAAACTGTGACTCATCAGACCTGGAAATATATTTCCCATACTCTTTTGCTGCTTCAGTGTTCAACGTGTTGTGTTTCCAGACATGTTGCATCCCTTGATTATAACAAGTAGTTATTTAAGTTATTGTTGCCTTCCAACAAGGCATTTATTCCAGAGCTCTGCTGCGCACTGGATATTTTCACTTTCTCAGACTATTCTCCTCCCAGAGCTGGCTGTGTGGGAAAATCACAGTAGAGCTGTAGTGTCTGAAATTCTCAAACCCAGCAACCCAGCTACAGTCAAAGTGTAAATCACTTTTCTTCCATATTCTAATACTCAGATTCATTTAAAGTGGACCACCTTGACCATTTCTGCATAACCAAATGCACTAAGTTGCTGCCTTGTGATTGGCTGATTGGATTTTTGCATCAGTGAGTAGTTGAACAGGTGTACCTAAAAAATGGTCAATCAGTGTATAACATAAACTCACAGAAATACTCATTATATTTACATTATATTTACAGTGATTCTTAGGTGTTGTTCATCATCAGTGCAATGCAACACTACAACACATTGCAGGTATTTAAAAGCATTCTTGATACTAACTGCACTGCTTACACAATTATTCAGAGTTCCCTACATGTTGCACTTCTGGCCAAGAAAAGTGTTTATCAGCAGGGAGATGTGGAGTTGGAGCTGAAAAATCCTTACACTCCCTACGGGAATGTATGCATGATTAATACGACTGCTGTGTATACAGCACACTCACCATGTAACTAGTGTCTACCATGACTCATACAGCCTTTGGCAGGTGGGACAGTATCCATCTAATTTCTGAGGAGTGTTAGTGCTATCCTCTGCTTTGTCATTTTTAACGCTTTACGATCACCTGTCATTTTGATTAAGTAAGCTCTTGAATCTTCTCTGCTGTTAATAACTTCAATTTCCCATTCATACTTACATATAGTCACTAGAAAGAAGTGAAAAAAATCTGTGACCTGTGCTGAAGTCTAGTCACTAATGACGTGTTCCTTTCAGGGGGGAGTCACCAATGTTTTAAATATTCAACGCCAACAAAAGTTTTATGGTTTAATAATAATAAATGACTGGTGGAAGTAAATATTTATGGAAATTGGTAACAGTGGAGTATGGTTAAGGAAGCATACACACACACACACGCACGCACACACGCACGCACACACACGCACACACACACACACACACACACACAAATACCAGCATTATGAATTCCTATTGCCTGATTACTCATCAGTCAGTAATTAACTGAATGCATTTACGTAGCACTTTCCTAGTCTTATTGATCACTCAAACCACTCCATCTCATAATTATGAAAAGTTAAGCCTCTAATTATCAATTGTTGTTACCTATAGATAAATGGACTGCATTTACTGTATATAGTGCTTTTCTACTCAGTTTGAGCATCAGTGTCCTTACTTACTACAAGCCTAATTCAGCCATTCAACCAACAAATTTGTATTCAGATACAAGAAACCATGGTAGGGAAAACAACTTAGGAGTGAAAAACCTAAGTTTCCCCCTTAGGACAAAGTAAATTCAGTAAACTGAGGGACGACTGGAGAAAAACAGGCAATCAAACATTGAGCGGTTTATTTGCATTTTACCAACTGTTAACTGGTGGTGGGGTGTTTTTTAATCACTGTATTGTTCTTTTGTAAATGCTGAAAGATGAGAAGCGTACATACTCAACCACAGGAAGACACAGACAAGGAAACATAGGAGACACGGGAAAAGGGGTAATTTTGGCAATAAAGGAAATAAATAAAATCGAGAGCTTAAACTGAAATAGTTCAACACTACGACAAAGACTGTAGGTAATCATGGGATTATCTCATTCAATCTCCATACCCATGTATGAGGCACTGAGAAACAGTGATGTAACGTAATGTGGGTGTCATTAATAGTAGTATGTTCACATCCATCCATGAATTTTCTTCCAGTTGTTTAACTCAGGGCCATGAGGGGTGAGTGGGCGAGAGGCAGGATACACCCTGAACAGGTCGTGAGTCTATCACAGAACCATCTCGAGTCATTATGCTCTAGTCTGACCAGCTGGACGTCACTCTCTTCCCGCGTAAACTGCTTAACTAATGCTTCGTTGATATAAAGTCCTGCATTTGAAATGCACCCAGCTGACTTGGTGGTGTTTCAGATACTGCTGTCAATGCTTGTCTCGTCATTTTGTTATTATGGTGTTTTTCAAGTATGCAGTTAATGTTACATTTAAAGTAACAGCGAAAATAGATCTCACTGAAAGTGTCTTTTAAATGCAGTCCAACATGTAACAGCAATACTTCTACATATATTACTTCTACTATTGACATCAATGACAACTGACCAAAAGGTTTCCTGTTTCATAGTCAGCCCATTTAAACCTATAACACAGAGTACATCCAGGAGTGAAGGATGATGTGGGCTTCTGTAAACACTTTCCTGCAGTGTTTATCATCTCAGTTAATCTTTTTGGGTCTTACTAAATAATACCTAAAAAAAAAAAAGGTCATTCTAAGTGTCAGAAAGGAGGAATATACGGGGTGGCTGTTTACTTGTGATTGACAAGCCAGTCAAATCTTCCTTAACATTACAGGTTTCAAAACTTGGAGATGTCATTGGTTTGCGAATTGGGTGCCATCATTGTAGCTACGTCCTCGTTTCACACTGTCTGTGGTGGGTTTTCACTTCCATTAAAAAAGGAAAGATGTAGTCCGTTTTAATTAACCAGATCATTACAAGTTACAATACCATAACTTTTCCTATAATTGTGAGATCTGAACTTGTAATCATGAGGTCTTTTATTATAATTATATTTTTTAATTACTAGATAAAATGTAAGCTTGTTTTCTTTAATGCTTTTGTGACAGAGCGAGTGTGTGTGTGTGTGTGTGTGTGTGTGTGTGTGTGTGTGTGTGTGTGTGTGAGAGAGAGAGAGACTGTAGCCTGTAATATTGGATTCAGGGACTTTGTGTAAATGTCAGCAGGCCTCCAAGCACCTCCCAAGCAGTCTAACTGGAAATGGCACTGAGACGCTGCTGACCATATGGCTCTTGTAATTAATCGCACCGATTAATTTTTGGCTCGCCCTCAATGTCTCCACAGTCACTTATGTAATACCAGAACCCTATGAGCAAGTACTTCCCCACGCCTTTCATTATGGAAGCTAGAATATGAACAGAAGGTCATGTGGTGCTAAGGTTAACTCCACAGCAGAGACCTTGGTTTCATTTAGAGAAAAAGTAATTTTGTTCAATTTCATGGTTTTGTTCTACTTATATTGGAATATACTATATACTGTCAGAAACATTATTAAATTAGCATGACAAAAAAAAAAAGATTACAACGCTGACTAAATCAGTAAATCAGAATTTAACTGTTCAATATGTAGATAGCGTACTTGTACCCTTTGTCTTAAAAAGAAATGGTGAAAAAAAATCTCTAAAATTGTCTGTTCCCAATTTTATTGAAAAAGAATATTTGCTTTTGACTCTAGATATACCATACTTATTTAAATTGATATTAATATAAGAGTTAAAAGAATTGGCATGAGCTAAAATATTTGGACTCAACCTAGTAATAAAGAGCAACATTCTTTGAGACAATCGCAGCAATCAAGCTCTTTTTAATGAGACTGCTACTCGCCTCATTTGGTCGTTAAGGGCCATAATCTTATAATTCCTTGCGCACCCTGCCTGCTCTTCCTTGAATAGCCTTGGGTTTTCTTAGATGAAATTGCTAACATGCCCATCCAAGCAGCATTTAATGTGTGATTGAGGAAAGAAAAGATTTTGAGGAATCTCCACCAGAGCTCCCTTGTGCTTCACTCACGAGTGCTCGCATATGCCATTTCATCTTTATTTTGGAAAAATATGCACCCTGATATACATTACAAACTACTTTAAAAAAAAAAAATCATTACAGCTTCATCAACAATTATTTGCTTGCCTACAGCAATGTGAAAAAACCTCGAGTTGCCTTAATTTTTAAAATATTTTTATATGCTGGAATAATCAGAAATATTTGCAGTGACTGATTGATAACAGTCCATGACTGTGTTTTCTATCTAGATACGCTTTTACCGCACTGGCAGTGCATTTGGCGTCATGACCATGCTGAAAAAGAAAGTTGTCGACAATCAGGTGCTTTCCAGATGAAATTGCATGGTGGATAAAATTCTAACTGTATTTTTCTGCATCAATTCCGACAAGCTCTCCAACACTGCCGGCTAAAATCCAGCTCAAAACCATGACCAAGCTGCCACCATGTTTTACAGATGGCTGTAGACAATTACTGTTGTAACCATCCTTCAAGGCATCCACCATCATTCCTGCCACCAAGAAACAAGTGGTCTCGTGTGGTCTCATGTCTAAATGATGTCACCCTAACATCTGTCATCATAAAGTGCCTTGAGTGGTGGGCCAAAAGACACATGTGCTCCTTGCTGACGTGCAGGACGTGCAGGACCCTCTTCAATTTGCTTACAGAAGGAACAGAACCATGGACAACATCATCACCTTAGCAAGAAACACTGTCCTCACCCATATAGAAACACAACCTTCAACACCATCATCTCTTTGATGATTTGGTCACCAAACTCAATGACCTTGGGCTTGGAATGATTTAGACTTCCTCACAAACAGGACCCAAGTAGTGAGAGTTGGTAATCACACTTCCTCCTCACTCATCACAAATGCATGAACACTGTAGGGCTGTGTGCTTAGTCCCCTTTTGTACTCCTTGTTCACTCACAATTCTGCTGCTAAGCTCCAACATTTTCAGGCGACCATCATGGGCCTAATCACACGCAATGATAAAAAGGAGGAAGTGAAGGCACTAAATAACTGTTGCCAGGAAAACAAACTCTATCTCAACATCAGCACTATAAAAGAAATGCTAGTGGAGTAAAGGAAACAACAAAGAGGAGAACACTGGGCTATCAGTGGTGTTAAGGTTAAAAAAGTTAGCTGCTTCAAGTTTCTAGGTGTGAACATTACTAAAGAGCTATCTTGGACCCTTCTCACATTGTGCCTATACTTCCTAAGGAAACTTAGGTTGAATGCCAACATCTCCTGAAACTTCTACAGAAGCAAAGACTAGAGCTTGCAGATGGGCTGTATGACATTTTAATATGGATATTCCTCTGCCAACAGCCAGAGATCGCTACAGACAGTGGTGGAGAAAGCAGAGAACATCACTGGCAAGAGCCTTCATTAAGTAAATCTAAGGGCAGCAGCATTATTGAAGACAATAGCTATCCAGCACACCAGCTATCCTCCTTGTTGCCATCAGGCTAACGATAAAGGATTATGGCTGCATGGACTACTAGATTGAAGAACAGCTTTTATTATCAAGCCATTAGACTCCTCAACTAGACTCTCCAGTCTAGAAATATTGTCTCAGACCTACACTGCCGCTTTACTGTAACACTATTATTTAATTGGTCACTGGTACTGTTGCTTACAACTGTCAGTATTTCTCATATGCAATAATGCTGGACACCCCACACCCCCATGCACGCATGTAAATTGTAGAATGTTTATGATGTTTTTTTTAATTATGGTACTTTATACATTTATATTGCTTTATTTGTATCTTGTTCTGAGGCCATTTCTGATGAGGCTACAGTAAACAGTTAACGGATCGTCTGAAGTCCATTTGAATTATTAAAAGTAATAAATGAATTAAAATCTGGCTCTTTGGGAGCAAAATGTGAAGAAATGAAAGATGGCTCGAGATTTTTGCACATTACCGTAGGTTCCTGTCATCCTACATAGTTTATGACAAGCAACAACTGCTACTGCACATGGCCTTGATACAGACCAAAACACTTCAGAGTACAAGAGTTATCTATAATGTATTGTTTATATCTCAGCCCACATCCACAAGAAAGGTGAAGAACAGCTAGCGGGCATTTACCAGATGTTCATTTATAAAACAAAATATATTCACTTCAAATGCTCTACTCCTTTCAGCACAGTCCTGCTGAACTTTTTAATTATTCACTGTGCTTATGAAAGATTCTTTCTTGTATTTTAGGTGCAAGATAACTGAGGAGGTGAAAATTATCTTTGCGATAACCAAACAAACAATCTCATATCCCATATCTCAAGCCTGAACCATGAAGTAATTGCAAAAAAACTATATATATATATATATGTATATATATATATATATATATATATATATATATATATATATATATATATTTTTTTTTTTTTTTTTAATTTAGTGTCTATTTAACCTTCAGATGGAATGTTACAAAACCAATCAAATAGCAATTTGCATATATTGATATCATCATATTTGTTACATTCAGATTTGTTGTAATTTATTACTTAACAATGTACTGTACAACTTATTTATTTTTGAAGAAGGAAAAAGATCACATTGATCAAGTAGAAGTCTCATGTATCAAATATAATACATTTGGCTTAGAAGGGATATACTGAAACGGTACATGTCTGTTTCACCATCTACAAATCTGTTTCTGAAATTGTGCTCTCTTGTGCTGGGCATGTTTTTCTATTTTTATTATTTTATCTTATGCCTAGAAGTGACTTAATATTTGAGGTGAACGGTTTGCCTGCTAAGTGTTAGACAAACTGCGTACCACAGTAGCTGATTTTTTTTTTTTTTTTTTTGCAGCCCTAATTGTTATGCACTGAGCCATCAGCTGTCTGAGTCACCTGCTGTGGCGTAGGGCACTATGCTAATTGTCCTTGAGTGACTAAAGAGCTCAGATTAGACCGCTGATTCGTTCCTTTCTTTTTATAGGCAAGCAAAGGTCAGCCTTTCAAAATATTAGTTGGACTTTCTTCATGTATGAAGTAAAAATGTGTTGTTGGGGGTAGCCTGAAAGGCTGATTCTAGTCAGGTTTCAAGACTCATCCTCCTGCTGCTCTCTCACCTTAGCTCGGGGATTGATAAGACTTCTGTTCCTGCAGCTGTGCTGCTTTGGAGCATTGCACAGTGATAACAGACCAGCGAGACATCAAGCTGTTATCTCCTTGATGCTGACACTCACCTCATATACTTGGTAACATGTGCCCAAAAGGTACAGAGCTCTCACTGAGAAAGCTGCAGGAAACCAAGGAGGCAGAAGACAGCAAAACAAGACTGCTCACATTGACAATTGAAGACAAATTGAGGAATCGCATCCAACTGAAACAGACATTTCCAGATATTTATGTTTTTAATTTAGCCATTTTATAATACCCTTGCTGCCACTATATTTATTAGCTTTGGCTTGGGTGTAAGAAAGCAGAAAAACTGGCTTAACAAGACCATGGTCAATATGAGCAAAGCTGGCCTCAACTCAGGTGCTTTAGGGCACCCAAGGTACTCTAGAGTTTTAAGGCAATTTAGACAGAATGAGATTAAAAAGAATCATATTTACCCAATACATAAATCATGTTGACAGATATACAGTTATTTGAATTCAATGCAGCTGGACCTAGAGCTACCAAAAGAACTGCACAAAAGCTGTAAACATAACACAGAAACTATCTCCAGTCATAAAATGAGAAAAAGACACAGTGCATGCTTTGAAGCTATCACTCCTTTTTGTTTTAAACATGACAGAAGTTGGACAGAACCTGTTGAGAGACCATGAGTTTTGAGACACTTTGTTCTTTAGAATTAAATTAAGTTTTACATTAAAAGGAGGTTTGTACTTCATAAGCGCTGGCATTGAAAGGGAAGGATGTACCTTATCTCTGCCTGTACTCTTGCTCGCTTTTATTACTGAGGTAATTTGCATTTTAATTTGGAGCTTGAACCTGCGCTTAATAGAATTAAACTGAGAGACACATTGACATGGTTTTCTGACCCCTTCAAGCCCTGAAAGTACAGAAGGAGTAGAATCACTCAAATTGTAGCAAGGCACAGGCTTGACCCTAGCTGGGATTAGCTTTAAAGGTAAACACTGGCTCCTTCAGTGCCAATTATTAACATCATTTAAAACAAACTCCCTGTAGATGCAGCACATTAACCTGTAAAATTGTGTGCTATTGACAACAATCAACTATATTTCAATTTAGCTTTCCCTGCACAATCTTGACACTTTTGTGTTCAAAATTAGAAGACCTTGCACAGAAAACTATATTGTCTTTTTCTCTTTAACGCACAGCGAGCCTGTGGTTTATTTTTGCCATAATAACTCGAAGGCCTGTATCTGTGAAATTGGAAGTAGGCTTGTCAGACACTTGAATGTTTACAGCAGCTTTGGATTTCTTATTCCAGTCAATATTAGGTTAGGGTATGGGGGAAATAGCCTGAGAGAGAGAAGTGCTATGAAGCATGAACAGCCTAGCTGTCGACCTGTGAGAAACAGAATAAAGTTTGGCATTTTGTAATTAGAAATGAGGGGCCAGATCAGCAAACAAAGCATCTCAACTGGCACACATCAGTGTCTTGCACTATAATTACAACTGCAGAAAGTAGACATAGCATAAGATGCCTGCCTCATAGAAGCACAACTTAACCAAGGCAGGTAACTTTATTTTGCTTCACTTTTTGTTTCTCAATTTATTGATCAGTTTCAGTACTTCAGAATTCAGACTTTACTGCCTCAAATGTCCATCTAGTCAGAGTCTAACATTATGTTCCTACAGTGTAATAGTCTTCAGCCTTGACCTGTAAGTTTGTTTTAATAAAGGTGAAATTGACACTGACTCAGAATCTCGTCTATGCTTTTCGCAGATGATGTGGTTCTGATGACATCATCAGGTGACGACCTCCAGCTCGCACTGGAGCGGTTTACAGCTAAGTGTGAAGCTGTGGGAATGAGCATCAGCACCTCCAAGTCTGAGGCCATGGTTCTCAGTAGGAAAAGGGCGGAGTGCCCACTCTGGGTCAGGGACGAGTTACTGCCCCAAGTGGAGGAGTTTAGGTATCTCTGGGTCTTTTTCACGAGTGAGGGGACCGGGAGATCAGCTGACGGATTGGTGCTGTGGCTGCAGGGATGGGGATGCTGTACCAATTCGTCTTGGTGAAGAGGAAACTGAGTGTAAAAGCGAAGCACTCGATTTCACCTATGGTCACAAGATTTGGGTAGTGACCGAAAGAACGAGATCGCGGACACAAGTGGCGGAAATGAGCTTTCGCCGAAGAGTGCCCGGCCTCTCCTTTAGAAATAGGGTGAGGAATCCGGCCATCTGGGAAGGGATCGGAGTAGAGCCGCTACTCCTCCTGGGTGAGGAGTTCCGGGCATGTCCCTCTGGGAGGAGTAGTGGCAGACCCAGGACATGCTGGAGAGATTACATCTCTTGGTTGGCCTGGTAATGCCTTGGTGTCCCCCCAGACAAGCTGGAGGAGGTGGCAGGGGAGAGGGCAGTCTGGGCTTCTCTGTTTAGCCTGCTGCCCTGTGACCCAGTCATGGATAAACAGTATAAAATAGATGGGTGGATGGACTGCCAACTGACACCTACAGACAGCAGCAATGGAAAAAAAGACTAAATGAAGCATAATCCTGAGTCACACTGAGCACAATCAATACACTTTATAGAGCACATAATACAGCTTTTCAGCAAGGTATGTGGTTAAGTCTACAAATGTGTATCATATCTTTAAAATATAACTAAACCATATGAAGGATAACTAGATGCCCAAACCCTACAATATAAAGAAATTAATTTCATTCAGTGCTGCGGAAGTAATGTTAAAAGAGTTTTGCTTTTTTACACACAGAAATTTGGATCATATGTAAGAAGAACACTTAATATGTAGATCCTGATTCTCTTCATAACTGCAGTGGACTTCTCTGAGTTTATCGTCTACTACAAATTTAACAGGATAAATCCTTAAATCTATGTCATTTAAAAATGTCCCATGATGCCATGAAATAACAGAAGGTAGCCCAGTCTCCCGAAAACAAACAGAAAATTAAAAAAATTCTGGCTTGTAGTTATGATAATACGAAAGTTCTGTTAGGAATCTAATCTCAACACTGAAGTAAATAAATAACAGAATCATAAAACACTTTTGACTGACATATTGGGGAATATACAAGAGTGTTATCTACTCAACCAGGAATGCCTACTATTGACCAATTGGCCCTTTCGTCAGTACATTTTCTTCCACAAGTCACCACAATGTGATTTTCCAAGTTTACTCCTTCTGATTGGGTTATTTGTTTGTAGGATACGACCTGTGTGGATTGGGCTTGCATATCTAATGAATCATTGACCGGACTGAGATATGGGGATGTTTGAGGCTAGGCCAATGGGTTTGGCCTTTTTGAGAGTTCCTGAAGCTGTTTCTGAGAAATCTGTTTGGTTTGCCAGAGGGAGGTCCGTTTCCTACCAGCAGCTAAATTTTCCATGAGCGCTGCATCGTAACAAGATGTTCACGCTGACGGTTTTACTGTTGCTGATTGGAACAGTGGCATCAGAATGTGCCAGAGAGGACCAAATCTTTGGCAACTGCTACTCCAGTGTACTGAGACATTAACATCCATCCATCTATCCACTTAGCTGCTTTTCCAATGAAGTTTTGCGAGAGGGCTGGAGCCTATCCCTGCTGTTATGGTCCAAGAGATGTGGTACACTCACCACCAATAGGTTGCCAGTTTATTGTGGGCTCGCACACAGGGACAGGCAACTATCGCGTGGCCAATTTAGAATCAGTTATCTAACAAGCGTTGTCTTTGGACTGTGGGAGGAAACCTAGAGGAACACATATACAGAGCCCTGATACTGTGCTCTATTCTCATGTCATTGCAGAGTACTTAAAATGTATGCAGTTTAACAGTAATACACACTGCTATACAGATAAGCAAATTTTCACTTCTCAAATATTGCTCTTCATTAATGCAAATTTAAATGAATAAACCTAATATCAAAGTTATGAGATTATGCCTCAAGCACATGTAGCCCAGTGGCAAACAGATGCAATTAGAGACTGTTTATTGTAATTATTATTAAAGGTGTTTTATTCTGTTCAGTTAAAAACACTCATGATTGGAGAGAGACTAAAGAAAAAATCCAAATTATTTTGTATGGAATGGCATTATTTGTGTTATTTATTTATTTTTGTTTCTCAAAGGTTATTTTTTGACCTGGATACAAATGCAGTCCAACCAATGGGATTGTTTGTCCCGCCTTGTGTTTTCATGTGTGGTTGCGCTGCTAAGGCTGCTTAGACCACACGCGCCATAGCTGTACCTGTGGGGAAAATGTGGTAGCTGTTGAAACAGCGAAGCTGTTGGTGTCTGCTTGATTAGCCGCCAGATTTGGATAGCTGAAGCTAGTTTTATGAGTACGAATTGCTTTGCAACCAAACTGTTATAGCCACTGATCGGCATCCTGAAATGTTAACGTTGTTCGCTTCTAAAACAAACGCTAATGGTGACGGTACTATGCAAGTAGCTAGCGGGTATTAGCTAAACGCACACTCCCGTTGTTAAGTGTTAGTTGAGAACTTATTAGCTGTTGTTAGGTTAAGGAAAAAACAGTATGTCTATCTGTTGTATTGAAACGTTTTATTGTGTTACTTTTATTCATCACTGTTGTTACTTGACAGTGAGCAGAGTATATTGAGTTTGCTGCTTTTAATGAGCAGTGTGAATTGCTTATATGATTGGTGATAACTACATTGCCATGTAATGAAAATGTTTAGAATTTTATTAGTTGTACAACATTAGAAATTGAAACACATTTTGTTCATGCTTTATACTTTAATAGACACTCGCTCTGCGGTAGAGTATCACTTCCTGTTCTTGCTCAAACACAGTGGTGTTTCTGAGTAGCTTATTTGCTTAGCAATTTAATTAACAACTTTCAAATACATTCGTTTTTTATAGTATAATCTTCACGTGCTTCATCCGAAGCACACTTTCTGTGTACTCACTACCTAATTAATAGCCAAAGTATTCACTCACTGTCTCTGTACTGTTTCGCTAGCTTAGCTTAGCTCGTAGCCGACTCGTTAGCACCATGGCTACTTCACCTATCCCTCCTGCACTTTCTTGCTCATTGTGTCAGATGTTTAGTTACTCCTCGGCCTCCTTTAGCAGTAATGATATCTGTAACAAATGTAGCATATTTGCAGCTCTGGAGGCCAGGATTACTGAATAGAGATTGACAGACCACGTGACTTTCGCGCATTGCATGCCGATAACTCGTGGCAAAACAATCCAAGTACTGCATCAGTGAAAGTGTTAGACCCTTACGAGTACACAGAGGGACAAAATACGTCAGCGTGCTGCCCAACTTTCACCACACTCATATTTATAATTATACGGTTCTTGGAGTGAGTGCATACACTCGTGAAGTTTAGTAACTTCAGGTCACTGCAACAAGCCCAGGTACAGTTTACCGACGGATGGGTACAGGACCTTGAAATGCACCGAACGAAAGACCATCGTACAAACAAAGGTAAGTTTACCAGTCTCACAAATCGTCTTCATAAATACACATTCGTTAACCATTTATTAATAGGACCTTTGAGCTCAATGGTAATTAATTAGCAGTAGAAATAATTTCTGGTACCCATCACAGAAATGTAGCAGTGACAATAATATTGTATGCTGTAATTGTACTGGGCAATTAGTGATACAAAACAACTGTTTTATCCTGTGAATAAAAGTATATGTTTTTGTCAATGTACCATGGTAATAACAGAAGCGAAACGCAATATTGTGTCAGGACAATTCACTATTTATGCACAATAAACAAAGGAGCATAGCGCGACAATTTCTGTTCAGCGCCAGACTTGCTTGTAACCTATATCACCAATTATGTTAAGAAAAATGACGCATTAACTACAACAGCAGACTGACCTTTGTGGAAATGCTTGGAGCAGACTAACCTGTGAGCTGGAGTGTTCTGGGACGTTATATTTGGTCTTTGAATGGCTGCAATCCAGTCGCCTCTTTGTTACTTCGGAAACATGGCTGAACAATTTCTCTTCAACGACGTAATCCGATAACAACCGATCTCTTTTCCCGTCGGCTTTCCGTGGCTGTCATGCGACCGGCTATTGCAGTTAATAATACAACAGCTTCTTGCCATTTTTTGTGTTTCTTTTTATCGCTGTATAACTGATTTCAATTGAAAGCCTGCGTGTGCTAGTACCTCTTGCCACGAGTTCCCAGAATTCTTTGCGGTTTTACCCCTGAGTGACGTCACATTTTCAATCTCTATTGGAGACTCGGCTTCGCACCCTTCATTCACCCGTAGCTAGCCAGGCCCCTGTAGCTGGTGCAGCCGAAGATAGCGTAGGCCCCGCTAGCTGTTCCCCGGCAGACCCCAAGCAGCTGGGGAAAGAGGGCGGCTGGGTGACGGTGAGGAGGAAGCATAGTCCTAAACAGAAGCCCCAGGTACACCACCTGGGGTGGTGTACCTGGGTTCATGTGTCTAACCGTTTTTCCCCACTCGGCGACACACCCGCCGGGGGTCAAACTCTGGTAATTGGTGATTCTGTTCTCAGATATGTGAAGCTAGAGACACCCACAACCATAGTCAATTGTCTTCCAGGGGACAGAGCAGGCGACACTGAAGGAAATTTAAAACTGCTGGCTAAGGGTAAACGTAAATTCAGTAAAATCATAATTCACATCGGCAGTAATGACACCCGGTTATGCCAATCGGAGGTCACTAAAATCAATATTGAATCGGTGTGCAACTTTGCCAAAACAATGTTGGACTCTGTAGTTTTCTCTGGTCCCCTCCCCAATCAGACCAGGAGTGACATGTTTAGCCGCATGTTCTCCTTAAATTGCTGGCTGTCTGAGTGGTGTCCCAGAAACGATGTGGGCTTCATAGATAATTGGCAAACCTTCTGGAGGAAACCTGGTCTTGTTAGGAGAGACGGCATCCATCCCACTTTGGATGGAGCAGCTCTCATTTCTAGAAATATGGACAAATTTATTAAACCCCCCAAAATATGACTATCCAGAGTTGGGACGCAGAGTTGCAGTCTTACACGCCTCTCTGCAGCTTCTCTCCTCCTGCTACCCCCCAAAAAACCCATCACCATAGAGACTGTGTCAGCTTCCAAAAAGACAAAAAACAAACTAAAAACCAGCAACAAACAACTTAAACATAAACAATTACAAAGAAAGAACAATAAAGTATTCACATCTGAACCAAAGAGTAAAACAGTGAAATGTGGATTATTAAATATTAGGTCTCTCTCCTCCAAGTCTCTGTTAGTACATGACTTAATAATTGATCAACAAATTGATTTACTCTGCCTCACAGAAACCTGGTTGCAGCAGGATGATTATGTTAGTTTAAATGAATCAACACCCCCGAGTCATTCTAACTACCAGAAATCTCGAAGCACAGGCCGAGGGGGCGGTGTGGCAGCAATTTTTCACACCAGCCTATTAATTAATGAAAGACCAAGACAGACTTTTAATTCATTTGAAAGCCTGATGCTTAACATTGTCCACCCCAGCTGTGAAACTCAGAAACCAGTCTTACTTGTTATCATCTATCGTCCACCTGGGCCTTATACAGAGTTTCTGTCTGATTTCTCAGACTTTATATCTAATTTAGTTCTGAGCTCAGATAAAATAATTATTGTGGGTGATTTTAACATCCATGTAGATGCTAAAAATGACAGCCTCAACATGGCATTTAATCTGTTATTAGACTCAATTGGTTTCTCTCAAAATGTAAAAGAACCCACCCACCACTTTAATCACACTCTAGATCTTGTTTTAACATATGGCATAGAAACTGAACAATTAACAGTGTTTCCTGAAAACCCTCTCCTGTCTGATCATTTCCTGATAACATTTACATTTACAACAATTGATTACACAGCGGTGGAGAGTAGACTTTATCAAAGTAGATGTCTTTCTGAAAGCACTGTAACTATGTTTACGAATATAATCCACCCACTGGCGTGCCCCCCAGGGTGCCCCCCAGGGTGCCGCCGGTGCGTCGAGCCACCTGGGGGGCTCTTCAACTGGTGGGGGAGATTGTCACATCTTGCAGGAGCTTTCCTCTCCTCAGTAACTCTCTGCAGGAGGGGGAGATACAGGAGAGGTGGAGGAAGATCTCAGCCTGGGCGTCTATTGTCTCATGTAGTCTGGAAGATGAGTGGATGGTGGGGTGGGTGCAGTTTTCTCTGTGGTGAGGTTGGGTGGAATGTCCCTGGGCTCTGTGGGGCCGGGGGGCGCTGCTGCGCTGGGCCCCGGTCTGGATGGGCCTGGGCCCCCTTTCCCTGGCGGGTCGCGGAGTATGGGAGTGCCTACTGGGGTCAGCGGGGGAGCTGGCCCCAGGGAGGGGTCACCTGCCCCTCCCTTCCTTCCCTCCCCATCTCCAGCTGCCTCCCTCTTCCCGCTCCACCACAACCACCTTGCAGGGCCTTGGAGTAGGGGTATGTCACCAGGGTGCAGAGGAGGCTATCCCCCCCTCTGTCCCCTTCTGGCTGCCTCTGCCTCAATTTTATCCCACAACTTAGACATTCACATTACTCACACTCTCATTACACATACATATAGGATCTTGGGGGTGGGCACGATACACAGAGTCCAAATTACCATCAGGGTGTACACCTCACCCCTGGCGTCGTTGCCCACCTCTCAATTTTGAATACACGTAGACATTGAGGGCTAGCAGGAGGGACTATGCGCTTACCTGCTGCTCTCTGGCAGGTAGCTCCATGCCCTCCTGGGTTTTAATTGCACCTTAGAACACACATGCATCAACACTACAATGAGCGGGTGGAGGGAGGTTTGGAGTCTTCTCTCACCCCCGTTCTTTGCGGCCTGCTGGAGCGGGGGGGCTAGGAGGAGTTGGCCGTCCGACTGCGGTCTGGAGTGTGGGGCCTCCCTGCTGCTGCGGAGTCGGGGCGGTCTGAGATTAGGAATCTGGAGAACTGGTGCCAGAGGAACAACCTCCTTCTAAACGTCAGTAAGACAAAGGAGCTGATAGTGGACTTCAGCACTAAGCAGGAGAGGAACTACCAGACCCCCGTCATCAACGAGTGCCCAGTGGAGAGAGTGGACAGCTTCAAATACCTCGGAGTTCACATCACGCAGGACCTGTCATGGTCCTGTCACATCAACACCGTGGTGAAAAAGGCCCGACAGCGTCTCTACCACCTCAGACGCTTGAGAGACTTCCAACTGCCCTCCAAGGTGCTCAGGAACTTTTACTCGTGCACCATAGAGAGCATCCTGGCGGGAAACATCTTAACCTGGTTCGGGAACAGCACCATGCAGGACAGACGAGCTCTACAGAGGGTTGTGCGGTCAGCTGAGCGCACCATCCGCTCCGAGCTCCCTGACCTGCACTCAATCTACAGCAGGCGGTGCCGGACCAAGGCCAGGAAGATCGTGAAGGACCTCAGCGATCCCAACAACAGACTGTTCTCTCTGCTGAGGTCAGGAAAGCGATTCCGCTCCCTGAAGACCAACACAGAGAGACTGAGGAGGAGCTTCTTCCCGCAGGCGATACGGTCTCTCAATCACACCACCACACAGTACTGACCCACACATATGGTTCTTACACACACACTGGACTTTCTGGACATTGTTTTTGCACACATTGTTTTTTTGCACAACACTGGTCACTATATTCTTCATTTCCGGTTAATACTTGTACAGCTGCTGTTATTGTGTATATATTTATTTATATTTAGATTTCTTCATACATTCTTATATAGTTCTATATTGTGTATTTTGTTGTACAGTTATTTTATTTTCAACTTTAATTTATATATTTTATCTTATTCCTTCCCAGTTAAATTTACCCTTCATTCTAATTTGTGTTGTACAGTTATTTCATTTTTAACCTTAATTTATATTTTATTCCTTCTTAGTTAAATTTACCCTTTTTAATATTTATTTCCTATCTTATTCATAGCCTTTTCCTTTTTTTGTTTTCTTTAGGTCACGAGCAGTTGTCCAAGCATTTCACTACATATCGTACTGTGTATGACTGTGTACGTGACAAATAAAATTTGAATTTGAATTTGAATTTGGTCTGCCTCTCCCCACCGCAGGGAAAAGGGTAACACCACCTGGGTCTGGGTGCAGTTCCCCCCTCCAGGGGCAAGGGTACCTAGACCCGGTTCGTAGAGTACGCTTGGGGAGTGTGATCGTGTGTACAGCGTCTCTTTATGTCTGTCTCCACGTTGGTTGAGTGTGGAGTAAGTGCATATGAGAGCATGAGGGTGGGAATGGATGTTTGTGTCTGTGTGTGCCTGTATGTCTGTGTCTATATGTCAGGTTGGGTATCAGACGCCACCTCTCTGGGGACATCTCAAGCCCTCCAAGGTTTGGAGGCCTATCTCCACCCACCACGGTGTCGGTGCATTGGTGGTTCTTTGTGTCTGGGGGTGGGCGTCCGGGTACACACCGGCTCACTCCTTGGCGGCCGCTTATCGGGGCCTGGGGCTCGCTCGGGCCACTTCGGAGGTGGGGTGCCCCCGGCCTCTTGACCTGGGGCTCGGTCACTCAGGCACAGCTGGCTGCCGGCGGAGCTCACGGGCGCGTCACTGCAACTCCCCCTGGCTTCTGCTCCGCGGCTGCTGAGTGAGCCCTCATCCGGGACTCTCCTCAGCTCTTACTGGGACAGTGGCGCGGCTGCCCCTCTGTTGGTCTTCCTTGGTCTCTTGTGTTCTGGGGGCCTCTGGATGTCTGGAGTTTTGATCTCCTCCATACCTGCTTCATACCCTGAAGGACAGGGCTGTGGCTCCCCACACTCCCTAGCAGATCGTTACATGGAGAAACCTTTGGAATGCAAGCATGCTGATCCACACAGGTATGCACACAGGTGTACACACGGGTATTCACAGACGTGGACTACAGCTTTCTTGGCTGCTGCCTCAAAGCACATTGTGCGCTGTCTATCTTGCGTGCTGCACAATATCATTTATTATTTAGTATCTACTGATATCTACTGCTAGCTAGTTTATTGTGATGGTGCCTTTTTTTTATTATGTTGCTCTTTGTTGTTTGCTTTCTCTTCTGTTTTTTTTCTCCATACAGGTGACCCAGGTGTTGTTTTTTTTTTGTTTGTTTGTTTTTTTTCTTTCTTCCCCCCCTTCTCACCGTCTCTTCTCCCCTTTGGTTTTCTTTCTCTCCCTCTCTTTCTTTCATTCTTTCTCCCTGTCCTATCCCCCAGTCATGTCTGTCCCGTTTGTAGCAACTGAAAATAAAATAAATTCATAATTATAATAAAGGTCAATCAAATGGACCAATATGGCAAGGCCATGATGATCCACTTGGTAAAATAAATCCGCTTGGCATCCCACAGATGTAATATTATCTACAGCTACTCTTAGTACCATTGATGTTAAGTTAGACTCTTTTTCTCCAGTTGATCTTTCTGAGTTAACTTCAATAATTACTTCCTCCAAACCATCAACGTGTCTTTTAGACCCCATTCCTACAAAACTGCTCAAAGAAGTCCTGCCATTAATTAATTGTTCGATCTTAAATATGATCAACCTATCTCTAATGATTGGCTATGTACCACAGGCCTTCAAGCTGGCTATAGTTAAACCTTTACTCAAAAAGCCATCTCTAGACCCAGCAGTCTTAGCTAATTATAGGCCAATCTCCAACCTTCCTTTCATATCAAAAATCCTTGAAAGAGTAGTTGTCAAACAGCTAACAGATCATCTGCAGAGGAATGGTTTATTTGAAGAGTTTCAGTCAGGTTTCAGAGTTCATCACAGCACAGAAACAGCTTTAGTGATGGTTACAAATGATCTTCTTATGGCCTATGACAGTGGATGCATCTCGGTGCTTGTCCTGCTAGACCTTAGTGCAGCGTTCGATACTGTTGACCATAATATCCTATTAGAGCGATTAGAGCATGCTGTAGGTATTACAGGTACTGCACTGCAGTGGTTTGTATCATATCTATCTAATAGACTCCAATTTGTACATGTAAATGGAGAGTCCTCTTCACACACTGAGGTTAATTATGGAGTTCCACAGGGTTCAGTGCTAGGACCAATTCTGTTTACATTATACATGCTTCCCTTAGGCAGCATCATTAGAAGACATAGCATACATTTTCACTGCTATGCAGATGACACCCAGCTCTAACTGTCCATGAAGCCAGATAACACACACCAATTAGTTAAACTGCAGGAATGTCTTAAAGACATAAAGACCTGGATGGCCGCTAACTTTCTGCTTCTTAATTCAGATAAAACTGAGGTTATTGTACTCGGCCCTGAAAAGCTTAGAAATATGGTATCTAACCAGATTCTTACCCTGGATGGCATTACCTTGGCCTCCAGTAACGCCGTGAGGAACCTTGGAGTCATTTTTGACCAGGATATGTCCTTCAACGCACATATTAAACAAATATGTAAGACTGCATTCTTCCATTTGCGCAACATCTCTAAAATTAGAAATATCCTGTCTCAGAGTGACGCTGAAAAACTAGTTCATGTTTTTATTACTTCAAGGCTGGACTATTGTAATTCATTATTATCAGGATGTCCAAAAAACTCACTGAAAAGCCTTCAGCTAATCCAAAATGCTGCAGCAAGAGTACTGACAGGGACTAGAAAGAGAGAGCATATTTCTCCTGTTTTGGCTTCCCTTCATTGGCTTCCTGTTAAATCCAGAATTGAATTCAAAATCCTGCTCCTCACATACAAGGTCTTAAATAATCAGGTCCCATCTTATCTTAATGACCTTGTAGTACCATATCACCCTATTAGAGCACTTCACTCTCGCTCTGCAGGCCTACTTGTTGTTCCTAGAATATTCAAAAGTAGAATGGGAGGGAGAGCCTTCAGTTTTCAGGCCCCTCTTCTGTGGAACCAGCTTCCAGTTTGGATTCGGGAGACAGACACTATCTCTACTTTTAAGATTAGGCTTAAAACTTTCCTTTTTGCTAAAGCATATAGTTAGGGCTGGACCAGGTGACCCTGAATCCTCCCTTAGTTATGCTGCAATAGATGTAGGCTGCCGGGGATTCCCATGATGCATTGAGTTTTTCCTTTCCAGTCACCTTTCTCACTCACTATGTATTAATAGACCTCTCTGCATTGAAACATATCTGTTATTAACCTCTGTCTCTCTTCCACAGCATGTCTTTATCCTGTCTTCCTTCTCTCACCCCAACCGGTCGCAGCAGATGGCCGCCCCTCCCTGAGCCTGGTTCTGCCGGAGGTTTCTTCCTGTTAAAAGGGAGTTTTTCCGTCCCACTGTCGCCAAAGTGCTTGCTCATAGGGGGTCATATGATTGTTGGGTTTTTCTCTGTATCTATGAAGCGCCTTGAGGCGACTTTTGTTGTGATTTGGCACTATGTAAATAAAATTGAATTGAATTGAATTAAACAGAAGTGTTGTTAGTTAAGTGTGAACAATGTTCATTTGAAGTAATTCTGACTCCCCGGAGAACTTTGGATTACAGACTTTGTGGAAATCCGCAGAAGAGGAATAATTTTCCATTGCAATGGATGGCGAGCCACAGCCCATTTGGAATTGAATCTTGAAGTCTGGTTGCCTGAACTGTGGTAGGACAAAACAGTGCAAACCATACATCGATCGTGGACTGAACTCACACCAATAACTCACTAGATCACCAAACAGGCCTGATCTGGATCCTATTGACACTTTAAAAGACCCGGGTCTAACATTCTATTTTTTTTTTTTTGGGTATCTGTGTGCGCACGCACAGTTTTGGTTATTATTGTAAATGCAATACAGTGCACAAATTTCAAATACAGTTGAACCATTGCTTCATCATTTGCAGTTGTGTTTTCATTGTGGTTACCCATCCTCTGGGCTCCTGTCGTTCCTGAAGTCTTCTGATTTGCCCATTGTTTATATAGTTTGTTACATACTGGTTACACACACAAGTCATCTCACTGGCTCATTGATTAAATTAGGTCTATATTTTTTGTTGTACATAAGACATCATTTTTTGCAGTTTTTCCTCTGTATACCATCACAGCAAAATAGTCAATGAGGGATTTAAGTGCAGACTTTTTTTTTATACCCATATTTTCAGTGGTTCAAAAAATAACTGAACCAGCTCTTATAATCTTAAGTCACGAACCCATGGACATCCCCAAATGCTGTACTGCTTCCCCTGAGATGCTCTGCTGGGCATTTACTGCAGCTGCTTTAAGTTGCTGTTTGCTTGTGAGTGTTTCTGCATCCAGCTTTGTCTTCAGTACGTGAAAAGCATACTCTCTTGGGCTGAGATCAGGTGACTGACTCGGCCATTGAAGAATATCCCATTTGTCTGCCTTAAGAAATTCTTCGGTTGCTATAGCAGTATGCTTTTTAGGTCATTTAGTTCATGATGCCTCCGCACTGGCTGATCAGTTTTGCAACATTTGGCTGAATCTCAGCAAAGAGCATAGATCTGTACACTTGAGAACTCATCGTGCTGCTCATCAATAAACACCAGTGAATTAAAGCTGAAAGTCTGTGCTTCAATAACTCAAACAACTTGTTTTTTGCCTGTGGTGTTGTACAGGGACAAAACTACAAAAAAATATGGCCCAAAGTATAAATACCAAAATAACACAATTAAGCACATCAAATAAAGCTTATTGTGTAAGTTCAATAAGAAAGATCTGTGATTACTCATCTGTCTGCTTTCCTGGGTGTTTGGTTGATATACTATTCTTTACATCACTTCCATTTTCTCATGCTGTCAAACTCAATGCTGACATCATTGCTCTACTCCAATCACCTTCTTGCTTGACTTGTCCGAGCCAATCAGCCAACATTTTACTTTCAATATTAGTGCTGTTTTGTCATTCTGACTTCCAGACTTTCATTCAGGAAACACTACCTCCTCCCATATCCACGTTACCCTAGTCAAGTGGACCTCCTGCCAAGCCTACACCTTCACCTACAACATCACCAGCGTCTAGACTGCGGGTTGTCCTGTCCTAATTCCACTCTGCTATAATGGGCCATCATGGTCTAATTGCCAGCTGTTTAACTGAATTCTGTATCTCCACAAATCATGTTAAGTTTTTCGAAATGGTCTCTCCTTTATGAACTGGCAGCTTGAGCCATAACACCCACAAACTGCCCATCACTTGCAATTCCTTCTCAAACTGCTAACTGTTTGACTACTGGAGGATACCAGCAGATCATTGTAGCATCGGCACATAGGTGGAGCATAGTGCATGAACCACTTTTGTATCTCTGTCTCTCCCCGCAAAATAAGGGGGACCAGAGTAAACCGTATTATCTTTAAAAAATTATCACACAATACATTTTTGACACATCTCGTCCTAGCTTAGAAAAGACGGAAAAAAATGGTTACAGTGGTTAGCGGGTTCCTTCAGCCTACTGTGTGTAGCAGTGTTAGCTAGCATTAGAGCATAACATCTGAGATTTTTCTATAAAAGTTGTCTTCTCACCATCCTTTTCAGAAATATTCCAGAAGTCGACTGATTCTTCAACTGCTTTTTTGGTCAAGAGGCTAATTCGGTTGCTTGCTCTCAGCACCAAATGTACATATGATTTGATTATTGGCATGTGCATGGGTTTACAACAGCACCTCCCTGTGGTGATACCTAGTGTCACAGTGTCCCATGTGGGATGGTAAATATGAGTGAATATTACCTGAACTTCTTCTCAATTTGTATTTTAAGAAAGCTTTGTTTTTTCTTCATTCATTGAATAGGCTAAATAAGGTTGTGCTACTAACACATCACTCAAACTTACACTACATTTATGCACTTTTGCTCTTTTCTGTAGTGTTGCCATGAATTACCAATATGTGTTTGAAACCTTCAGGCTGTTGACAATGGAAAAGAAAGATTAGTCATAGCAGAGGTATTGCAGTGATATTGAGCTTCTGGCATCACTGGGGAGATCAACAATGTAATGCCTATTAATTCAGAGATGAACTATGCAGTTCTTTTCATCTTCTCTTTACCCCATGAACTAATGTGATAATACTTTATGCTCGAAACCAAAGTATCAGGTTCAGCAGCTTTACTTTGCAGTTCTTTCTCGTTTCCAGGCACATTTGTTAACATACTGTAAACCATTTAATCTGGATCACTATTTAAACTTCATGGGCTTTCCCTACATTCCCAAAGAAACAGCTTGAATACAATCTAACCAAACAAAATATAACACAACAAAAAATTTCCACAATAAATGATTGAACTTGGAGATTTAATTCAAGCAGCGCTGTGAGTTCTTAATAGCATTCTTCATAATGCACACAGAGATTGCCCCTCAGACTGGTGCTTTCCAAAGCCATCAGCATACATTTAATTATCCCCGGGGCTGTGACAACAATTAGCAAACAAACTCTACAGACATTTGAACAGAACTTTTCTTTGAAAACAGTGTAGGTAAACTGCTTTTAAAGTGTTTTTACTCAGGCTAGCTGCTTCTGTTTTAACGATATATTTATAGACCAACAATGCAGAAACTGTGCACCACATTAAGCTCAGAATCATCCTCCCGACAAAACACTAACATATTTATTTCTTTTTATTTATTATTTTTATCACTGTCCCTTTATGAGGACATCCCATCAAGAATTGAAAGAGCCGTTATAATTTATGCTATATATTCATTGCTTACAGAGAGCTAACAAAAGTACTGCATCCATACCCACAAATGGAATTACAAAAAATTCATCTAGGTACTAAAGCTTGTTAAATGAACATTTTAGATACTTATAAATAATGATAATTTAATTTATATTCTCATTCCCCATCCATCCTCTTCTCTAATTCAGGATACAGAACAAGCCTTACGATGGATTAAAAAATGTCAAAAATATTCAGGCTACAATGAAACAAGCAAACAAAAACACCTCACTTAGTGATTTAGTTGCAAGGCTGATAATGCCTTAGTGCCTCCTCCCCACTCTTTCACTCCATTTGCAGCTAGCATGTTTGTTTAAAGGTGTTTTCACAGTACACATCATGAAGTCTTTCACATTTCTAGGAAAACTTCAAGTAAGCTTCTGTTGTTTGTATTTGTGAAAATCAATTAATAAGATATAAAATGCGATACTTTGCATGGTGATGGATACAGACGACAGCGTAGTCATCCAAATGGTGTTTGATTTGAATGTGTATTCAAGCTCCGTCAGCTTCACTCAGTTGCTTAGTGATGCAGTTGTTATCCTTACTAGACTGCAGCATTAGCTCATTTGAAAACAGTGCACTCTTTATAGGACATAAGTCCATTACCAGAGTTGTCAAAAGTTGAAACTGAAATAAATGTTAAGAAATGATCTGTTAAGTGAAAAATATGTTTGTCCTTGCTCAGAATAGACCTTTGTGGGACGACAACATATCTCAGGATATCTGGCACTTTACAGTAAATGCCAAACAAAAAAATCAATAAATACTGGTAATAATTGTTTCTTAGATCTCTGCTTGGCACATGCATTAATTCACAAAGTTGATAAAGGTTATACAGAGGTTACATAGATCTCGTATGTTTACGAAGTGACTGTTAAATTTGAAAAAATAACGACGGAGGGTGTTTCAGCTAGAACAAAGCCCACTTGTTCATTGCACCCGAGAGATCTTGACAGCCTACAATATATTTCAAATTAAATAAGCTCCCAGTAGACAAAGAACGGCCAATGGATTTTGCACAGGAAATATGTAGGGATAGAAATGAAGCAAATAATAATAGCAATCAAAGTCCTATCCTATATTTCTGTGCAAACAAGCACAGTCTAAGAATAGAAGATTCAGGCAGCATAACTATATTTATTCTATTTATTCAGATTTTTAAAGCATTACAAACATGTTATTAACATCAAAGCTCTGGACATCCTGCTCTTAAAATAGGCTTTTTTTAAGAGCAGAATTCACATGTCTGAGCAAACAGATGGTAGTTTCACGCAGTTATTCACTTTGAAGCTGCATCCTCACACAGGACCCCTCCCTTCTATGCTGCAGAGCTATGGGTAAAAACTATCTCCCAGCTAGAACATACTGACATGATTTCAAATGCTCCTACTCTGTTGCTCTCTCTCTCTTTTTCTCTTTCTGGCTGCTGGTGTACTCACCGCAAGCAGTTGAGAATGTGAATGTGTTCTGTATTTGTTTTGCTGAGGGAGAAAATGCACACACTCTAGAGTATGATCTGAAGGAAAGTAGATCGAGACGGGCACAGCCTAGATCTATAATTGGAATCTGTTCTTGTACGTGAAGAGTTCAAATGCCCATTCTCCAAAACCCTTTCTCTTCCTAATGGAAAAGGAACACATGGACACATCTTTGTAGATTTCAGCTTCTGTTTGGCAGTCTCAATGGAAGACTGAGCTAAATATTAATGCTGCATTGCAGAATTTCTCGTGGTAATACCACAACAAGCTCTTATTTCTTTGGGTGCAGATATGCTTTTCTAAATGGCATTATAGTCACGCACTATGCTATATGCTCAAGCATCAGTTACATATTTACAGTGGGAGAATACACATAAAGCTCACTTATTCTGCCAGAGTCTTGGATGGACATCATTACTGCTTACAATTCCTTGTTTTTGTGCTCTCGGGGTCTGAGTCCTGTGTTCTCATTGATTGGCCCATTATAGAAGACACCAACATAGAGCAGCCTGTGGTGCTAATGGCATGCTCTCTCATTCATACAGACACTGAGAGATGGTAAGCCATTACTACATGCAGCTCCACAGCATAGCCTGTCACTGCTGTGGCTCATTCCGCATCCATCCTCACCAGAAGACCCGTGATTGTTGTTAAGGGAAAATGATAGGGCATGTTCATTTTTTCTCTCTTAAAGAAAACCAAAATAACATGAAAAGTTGAAAAGCAGCCAAAGTTATGATACATTTCTCAATCATTGGACCAAAAGATCTGATTGGAAGGGCTCTCTGTAATGTACAATATATCATTGTCATGGGAACCTATAGTTGACTTTTACTGGCAGAGCTTTGGGAGCATCAAAATCCCTGTTGGTCTGTTTGACCGTTGTTCAAAGCACTCGTTAACACTTCTGATACTAGCTTTAGCTGGCAAGACCTGGTTTTCACTTATTTTATGTAGGCGTTCCACATCTCCTGTTTGTACAGAAGCATCTAATCTCACAGTGCAACACAAGGTTTACTGTCTAGTTGGTCTTCGAGTTTAACTCTTTACTCCTTGGCAGCCTACTTGAAGCTTTGTTCTGTTTCTGTTTCTGTTTGTATCAGAAGTTAGTGAGGGTGGTCTCTACCTATGCAGCTACATTTGGAAAGACCCAAAAACTATTCTAATGGTCATCAAACCACATCTTTATTGAAATTAAGGGTAGCACTCCAATGCTGTCTTTATGGAGGAAGGAGTTCACTGTGGTTGACAAACAGCCAGCATTTGGCAGTAGTAGACCATTTCTGCTACCTGGTAGAATCATATTTCATATATGTTACATTATTTTAAGACTAGAACACTTACATATACTATTAAGTTTACTAATTACTAGTGAAAAAGAACCAAAAACCACGAGCCTCATAAACTGCTGAAAACAAACAAGCAATTGTGAAGTGTGCAGCCTGGGCATCCAACAGCTGATGAATTTCAACCAACGTTTGAAGATCCTATTAAAAAAAACACATTTTGTGTAGAGCATAATGCATAGTTACTTTATTGCTGCAGTGAAAATGTGTTAGTTAGCTATAGGAAGTCTATAGAGCTAATCTGGTTCTCTGCTGCAACAAAGAACCAACAAGTTTTACTATTCTTGCTTCATGACTACACTAAACAAGTTATCATTCATGGAGCAGGCGCTACGACATTACACTTACACTATAATCAATAAAAGTGCTGCACTGAAGCTATACTGAAAACTTTTGCTATTTTTCCTTCAGATGCAGGTTCATTGCTGTAATACACTTTGGGGAAAATGTGTATAAGATGAGTTTGGAGACATTTAAGTTTTGTTTATCACAGTCTGTGAATAGCACAGCAATTTTTCACTACCTGTAATCTGCACAGATCAACCTGCTTCACAGAAAAAGAGTGAGTGAAGCACTTCCTCTTTCACATGCACATGTACTATTGGACTGTATAAAGCCAGACTGGCCAGTGACAGGGACCTAAAGGCTGTCAGAGGACAGAGCCACTAACCCTCTCTTGGAGAACTATTTATAGCTGAGCCGTGCAGATGTCAATAATTTATGCTGTCACATGAAAACGCTGCTGTTACATTTATAATTATGTCGCTAAATTAGTCACAGAAACATCACGCAGAGCGAAATGTAGGCGGCTGGGGAACATGGAATGCTTTTCATGAGTGTAAATCATCTAATGTTATTATGATCATAAGAACTGCACTCATGAAAAGCAGCCTTGCAAATGATGTTGGAAATCAGACCGAAACACATGAAACTGGTGACTTCGGTGACATATTTTATTTCAGTGTCATACAGCTTGAGCTAATGACAAATTCCCAGAAAGGAATTTAAATGCCGTTGCAGATACCTAATCCATCTGTCCTATAGCAGTTTGGTGCACAACGTGTCCCGTTTTACAATGAGCACATGAAGAAAGGCATAGCAATCAATATTTCTTGCACTAATTGAAGTGCTTTTTATCTTGTTGGACTTGCAGTGTAGTGTGCGTGTGTGTGTGTTTGTTTGTAGGCACTTGTATATTCAACCACACTGCTGTCCACTTCTCTTTGTCTGGCCTGTCCTACCTTTAAACTCTGTCAGCCTGTGAGAGCCCCTTGCCTTTTATCAATATTTATGCCAGACAGAAATCTGGACTCTGGTCACGAGGTTCTGCGCTACCTACAGCCTTCTGAAGCAACTC
Organism: Aulonocara stuartgranti; assembly: GCF_965226115.1. Lineage (NCBI taxonomy): Eukaryota > Metazoa > Chordata > Actinopteri > Cichliformes > Cichlidae > Aulonocara > Aulonocara stuartgranti. The sequence continues at coordinate 27,341,501 of NC_138940.1, forward strand.
ATGGATCTCATCAAAGCTGTATGATTCTTCAAATACAACAGAGTTAATCATTCTTTCTCTTTTTTGCCCAAGAATACTATGTGTATTGTGCAGCAGCGTCATGCGTTGTGATAATCAATTTTGAATCAGTCAGAAGTTGGTAAATTTATCCCAGTTTTGTTTTCACAGTTGGAGACTCAATCTGGCACAGTGTCTCAGTACAAAATCCAAAAATCAATACAGGGAGACACTGCAAATGGATGTTGCTGTTTGACAGTCTAATTCCTTTATCATGGCAAAGCCAAGGCCCAAGTCTTGACAATTAATTTAACAAACAAGGCCTCAAGAGATTTACGAAATCTCAAGGGCTTGACGAGTTGTCTATGGCGAAGGTAAGGATGAAGAAAGATAGGAGCAGTGTAATTTTATTCCACTGTCATAATCTGATGATTTATTCGCTCCTAAATGTCATTTCAAGAAAGGACATTAAGACTGATTATTTTTTTCATTTTATCTTTTTTTTTATCCTGGTCTCTCTTTAAATATGTCTTTGTGAGGCAGAAACCATGCCTGTGAATGTCCACTATAAATTCAAATAAGTCTACAGTATTTGAGGTGAGTTTACACAAATGTCTCTGTACATGTTCTGTCCAACAATCATAAGTTTCTCAGCTAAATCTTTGAGACCTTCAAGGCAATTGCATAGCAAATATCAAGTTTGCCAACCGGGAAATTTTGTCTGAGGCTATGCTTATGTGTGGTAATCTTCCAGACTTTCAAGTGCAATCACTCTACACTGGAAAGTCCTGCTCTTCATTTGACACGGGGTGTTACTCTGGACCAGCAGCTAATTATGTTGGCCCACTGATTAACATTTGGAGGAAACTCCATCTACTACAGTCCGGGCAACAGTTGCATATTAGAGCTTAAGGGGTTGCCAAGATTCTTTTCTCCTTTACTTTTCTTCTTTTGTTGATGTGTCTGTGTTTGTGTGTGTACGCGCATCAATGAAACGATCTTGTCTTTTTTTAAAAAGCGTAATCTAGTTTCAAAACATGCCATTTGTTAGATGTTGCTGGCGTTGCAGTATATATGACCAAGGAGTCCTTCAATATCAGTGCCTTGAAGCACCATCAATATCAGAACATGAGGGATAGCGGTCCTCTTTTAAGGACTGATAATGTCAGTATTTGGAGGCTGGAGGAGTGGAAAGTGGATTAAGCATCAAGTTTGTTTGATGCTAGGGGAAGCTAGGGGACCGTTTAGAGTTCTGTTTTTCCAGTTTGTTTGTTCTCAATCATTTTTTTACTCTTTGGTTAGGTCTAGGCACCAAAAATACACTCACTGACCACCACATCAAGAACACCTTCCTAGTATCAGCCTAATTCTTTCTGGAATATGTTCAACGAGGTGCTGGCAGCATTCGTCAAAGATTTCAGTTTATACTGGCATGATAGCATCACACAGTTGCTGCAGATTTGTTGGCTGCACATCCATGAAACTCCTGTAACCAAAAGTGCTCTACCGGATTGAGACTGGGTGACTACGGAGGCCATTTAAGTCCAGTGAACTCGTTGTGATCTTCAAGAAATGAGTCTGAGATGATTTGGGCTTTATAAAACAGAGTGTTATCCTGCTGCCAGTAGCCATCATGGGAATATGGGTGCATTGTGGTCATAAAGGAAATTCTGACCCTAGCATCTGTATGTCGCAGCAGAAATTGGGACTCATCCGATCAGGCAACATTTTTCCAATTTTCTATTGTCCAATTTTGGTGAGACCATAAGTGGTTATTTGAGTTACTATTGCTCTCAGTCTCATCAAAGCAGTCTTTTCATCCTCTGACTTGTAGCATAAACAAGGCATTTTTACTCAGAACTGCTGCTCACTGGATATTTTCTCTTTTTTGGACTAATGCACGTAAATCCTATAGATGGTTATGTGAGAAAATCTGAATCGATCAGGAGTTTCTGAAATACTAAGACCAATTCATCTGGCACCAACATCCATGCCATATTCATAGTCACTTAAATCACCTTTCTTCCACTTTCTGATGCTCAGCTTCAATGCTAGCAAATCATCCTGACCATTTCTCAATGTCTAAAGTCACCGAGTTGCCATGTGATTGAGTGACTAGATATTTATGTTTTAGTATATTTTGTCTCATCATTTAATCACAGACTGACTCAGTACTGTAGAGATCAAGACTCTGTCTGGAGCCATACCATCTGTTGAAGGACCCTTTGTCCTTGTCAGTCAAGATAGTTCTTTATGACTCAGGCTATGTGTTTGGGCTCTATCACAGCCCTCCCTGATGTTATTGCATACTGGGTAAGAATCTAAACAGTTCCTGAAACTACATATACTGAACTTGAATCTTAATGGAATGTGTCAAGTAAATATTTGACTTTGCTAATATGTATGCACAAATGTAATGACTTTTTAAATCTTAGCTGGTGATCTCAGACTGGGATTTCCATTCTATTTTTGCCAGTTACAATGACAAATGCACACAAGCACAACACACTGAATGTCTGCATGTATCAAGATGGAACTAATGAGCATTGTCAAGATAAAGAACATACTAACAATAACATAATGGCCACAGTTTACAGAATAAATAACTGTATAAGTTTCAACACACCAGTAATTATTCTTTACAAAAAAAAATATCCTTGTTCTTAGGCAGAAGCAAAAAAGCCTTATATGGTGTAATCTAGACTGGACATGACAGCATACAATTACAAGCACAAATTACAGGTCTCAGCATAGTTTTGTTTGTAGCTGCCGTGCTGAAACAATCGCTCTTTGAGGGCCATTGTTTTCCAGACTTATAATGGAATTCAAAGATTTAAGAAAGGATTTGTAAGACGCCTGCTCGCAACAATAGCAAGCAGAGACCTCGGGCTCCATTGCAGATCTGTTGCCTCATAAGTACAGCGCAAATTACCATTATACGTTTCTGAAGTTGTAGAAGTGTTTTAATTTGACAACAGGTTAATGCAGGGATAAGATACACTGAGGTTATAAGAAACTGAGCGACAACCAAGATATCCTATGAAAACTCAGCTCTGCAGAAGAAAAATCAAGAACTGGGAAGGCAGCTCAGTGATGCAGGAAATAATGAACTGTGGCATGCTGCTAAGACCTATCCCCAATGGAAACACGCACACACTGCAGTAACCAAGCTACAGTTTTCAGCCCCCTGTCAGCTGTAAGACTGGGCGAGTCAGTCAGGACTCGCTCTCCTTGCTTCTTCATCTCATGTTGTGTGTCTTTCATGCAACCCTTGCATGGTAAAGTAACACATCTTAACAGGAGCTCATCTCTATATAACACCCAGCCCTGTTTCCTTTGCTAAATATATATCTTTGGCTACCTTAAACCCTCATGCTGCATGTATCTTAATTGCTATTGTTTGAGAAGTTTGCAAGGATACTCTTGTGGGTGATAAAATAGAGCAGACTGTCGGTGAAGTGACAGGTTTAATTTGACGCAGGCACAAACTTTCCTTTTATATATGGTCTATAAATGCCTACTCTCAATTGTTATATTCTACCCTTTGATGTAGTGCTGCTGGAAGTGGTCTGCAGTATAATATATGCCATTAATATGAAATCTAAGCCCACCAATGTCTTATCAAGTATAACAAAAAGCTTAAATTCTCCCTGTTCAGAGAAAGAGAAAGAGCGGCTTATACATTGCTGTGTGAACGTCACATTTTAGTCAGTAGCATACGCTTAGGTTCTTAACCTTGACATGGTTTATATAAGGGATGTACCAATATATTAGCCAAACACCATTATGGGTGTATCGTTGTTCTGTCCTCACTAAGTGTTGTCCTCATGAACGTAGACTCAGCAATACAGACAGCTAAACACTCTCCTAATCAAAATCCAAAGAACAGGCCGATGTGTTGAGTTGGATGATTTAATAAGGATAAAGTGTGAAACTGCTGACAAAACCAGAAATAAAACCAATAAAAATGTTGCGTCAATGTACAATATAACAAAAACAGCAGTAAGTCACACATTCAAAAATATGAGCACAATATTTACCTGCTTAGTGAGTCCCCAAATAAACCATCAAATGAAATCAAGCTTATGATCAAAATGTCAAAGAAACCACATGGCATATAAGCTAACTTAACCGAACTAGCGTAGGTTATACACCCATTCAAATTAGATTCAAACTACAAACTATATCACGCTTTCACAACAAATAATAATCCACACAAGTTGTTTCAATGATAACAACCAACAACTATTTACAGATGATGCTATTTATCAATTTGTGAAGGCATGGATGGCAATAGGTTAACAAAGGTGAAACTGCCACTGGCGAGATTTTGCGGAGTAAAATACACAAAAAACCACTAGAGGGCAAACTGCAGAACAGAAAATACCTAATTCCATCATAAACGATAGTCTGAGAATCTGTTATGGTGTTGTATACCACATGGACTTGTTAAACAGAACTGTGAAAAGTTGAACATAATCTCTAATATAATCCCCAAAAGACAAATCTAGGAATTACTACTCTGCTTTTGTTGTTCCACCTAAAATAATCAAGCAATTCAAGATCAGATTAGAGCAGATTCTGGCTGCTTCTGTAAAGCCACCAAAAACAACCTACCAGTAAGTCTCCACTGTCTCTGTGGGTCTTATATGAGCTGATGCCATAATCTTTGATAAGAGTTTGACAGGTTAGATTCTAAATTAAAAGAAAACATTCAGACTTTGCTCTCAGATGCTTAGATGGAGAGTTTCCAGTAAAAAAAAAAAAAAGGTTGCAAAAGCAACTGCATTTTCTATGGTTTCTATGGAAACAATAATTGGAGAAGAAACCTGTCCACTGAGATCCCTTTTGATATCTCTTAGCTAGACAAGATGAGCCCTAGGCAGCAATTAGCTTAGCCTGGGAGGAACACGGCTGAGCATACAGTTTGAACTTCACCCCCAACAATTGACACGTGAGAAATAAGTATGTTTAAACAATTTAAAACACAGCTGACAGCATTTCAAAACACTTCTGTCCATCCGTTGTTCCATCTCCTTAGGCATGTGTATGTTAGCTATTGGATGGGGGTTAGGTAATGTTTGAATTCATCTTCTTAAGCTATTGAGATGGTGAAGCACACCAATGAGGGGGTTTGCCTGCTGAAAGAGAAAAGGGCTCCTATACATATTAAACACAGCCCTGAAGAACACTGTGTTAATGTCAGGTGTTCCCTACGGTGCAGCAGTGTCAAGAGCATCTGGCTCATTTCAGGGAAGGGCGAAACATTTTTTTCTCAACATGCTGTGTGGCACAATGGCACAGAATAACAGGGGAACATCTGCATTTTTACCTCAGGTATGAAAGGGAGAGAGAATGACACTAGTTTGATGGCACCAGTGTGCAATATGGTGCCTAATGACTAGCACAGATTGGGGGGAAAACGTGCTGTGAAACAATAAAATTGTTATTGTCATGGACATAAAAGTTTGATCAGTTTTTTTTACCTTAATTTTAAGTCACTGTGCACATTTAGGCTGAAGCCCTGAACTGTAGAGGAGACTAAAGTATTACTTAGATTGCACAGTGGAAAGATATAATGTTCTTGAGTGTGCTGAATGTCTTTGATGGACTCATGGCTGTATGAATTTTCCATTATTTTCTTAAAATGTGTCAATAATGAACCTGTATATTGAGCTTTTGTAGTCTTGCTGACTACTCTGAATAGTTTCGAATATAAGCCACAATTATATGTACATTCATAAAGTGATTTGTACCTTATCTACCTCACGTCCATTGCTAGTTTAGATTCACCAATTAAGCTAACATTCTTTGGACTGTGGAAGAAACCACAGTTGAGGATGAGGAGACAGTGTATACTTGTCACTGAAGCCTGAGGTCAAGAGTCTTCTTGCTAACAAATAAAATATAATTCCAGATTCTAAAATAGCAGGTTCTTTGGCCATATCTACACAACATATTTTTATTATAGATTTTTATTATATTTATTATTTTTCTCATGTAAGTAAATCTTTCTCCACGTGTAAACATTAAAAACTAAATACATTTTTAAAAAATCAAGATCTCAAGCACTATCAAGGGCATTCTGGTGCAACAGGTGGAGCTATACCCTAACAATATAAAAATGTTGGCCAATTAAAAGCCTACAAAAAAACTGCACAACTTTGATGCTGCAGGACACAATTTTGGTCATTTACATGTAAATAGAGAAACTGAGTTTCTGAGAATCTTCAAAATCAAAATGCCGTCCACACGTAGACGAAATTTATGTTCGCCAAAAATAGTTTTTTTTCCTAACAGACCAACAGCCCCAAAACCAAAAATATATGGTGGAAAAGCAGTTCCATTATTATCATTACAGCTTCTAACTTTTATGTAGCCTCTGTTGACTGTTCCTGCAGCAAAACAGATTCAAGTTATTAGCACATAATGTAGGTTTCCATAGGACACTTTTAAAGACGTCAGAATAACAAAATGACAGTGGTTAAAATGGTTTTGAAAAGTCAATGCAAATTGTACAGAAAATCTTTAGAAACCTGGAATGGCTGTCTTCATCTGAGGCTCCACCGATTAATCAACTGATAAGGATGTGACAAAACAACAGAGACATGATGAAACTGTGCAAGGTTTTATCAAAAAGATTTTTTAAGAATCTTTTTTTTTATCATCATTATTATTATTACAGCCACAGTCAGCAATACCCAGCTTGGAGTTAAAACAAAGCAATTCCTAATTTTGAGCAGTTACAAATGCCAGAACCCAAGGCACATGGAGGAGGAAGATAAAGTTGTTATTGGCAAATGTCCTTGGTGCAAGCAGAATGAGCGCTCAGTAATCCTACTGTGTTATTAGTCTCCCAAGACCCTGGGACTCTGCGTTACTATCACAGGCTGGTCCCATGTAGATAACACCAGCTCTATTCACCCTCAAATCTACTCATAGCTAAATTGTCTGCAATTATCAGGACTGGTGAGCTTATTATTGCTCCCTTTTATTTCCACGCAGACTCCCATGCAAGCCCTAAACTTTTTTCTCTTTGTGTATGGTGGTAGCCACTGGACATTTCAGAATATGTTTTTAATTCTCTATTATAGCCTCTGGAAAAAACAGCATTGATCTCATCTGCTTTCCCTTAAGCCTTAATTGACCACGGGGCCATCAGGTATTGTATGGTTTTCATTTTGTTGTTGACCATTTAAGAAAGTTACTTGGGAAAACTTGAGGTTAATTCATAGGTTTCCAGTTGTTAAATGTGTACCTATCTGCTACACTAGGTATTAAAAACTACAGTCGTGCTCAGGGGTATTTTGATGATGACTTTTTTTCTGATTTTGCCCGTACACAACACAACAGTGAATTTGAGATCAGTGTGTTTTAGCTTTACTTGTTGTATTGATTTTTTTATTTTTTTTTTTTACACGATTTCTCCATTTCCACGGGCTCAAAAATAATTGGACACTCACCTGATAAGCAAGTTAATAGCCCATTTTGATCTGTTTATCTGTTACTTCAATACAAATAAAGGTGATACTAGATTAGGAGTTACTTTCAAGTGTTTAATTTACATTTACTGATGTTCATGAAAAATCTCAACTTTATTAAAAAAGATTCTATCGTAGAGTTTGCAGAAACTTTGAGAGTTACCAGACCAACAGTTTAGTCCATTTTCAGGAAGAGGGAAAGTAACACTGAAAGCCTTTTTGTTTGTCTGCAAAGGTGAATATCATTCAAAGGAATCATCAAATGGAGCAATCAACGAATGTGAGAGTTTAAGTACAAGGTTCAGTTCAAGATGCAAGCTGCTGGTCATATTCAAAAACAGAACAGAGAGGTCTGCCTAAATCTGGATAAAGCAAGATAATTTTTGGTGGGCTCATGATGCATGATCACATGATTGAGCCACATCATGGTGATGATGTTACTGTTGATAGAAAAAAGAAGAAGATAGAAACAACCAGATCAATTCTGAGGTCTATGGCACTAAATGGACTTAAAGCTTCAGGTCAAGATAAACACTTGCAAAACAGATAGAACAGGGCTTGATAGTACAAATGGATGATTTCTGTATTTACGAAGATAAAATACTACTGATAAAGAATTCTTTTCATCATCACAGAAATATGAACATGCGCCGTAAACACATTGCAATAGACTGCCCAAAACAAGATGAGTAACAAAACTTATTTTTACAAGTTTCACATTTGCCTCCATTAACAGCCGCTATATGGATATTTGACCTAGTAAAGCCTGGGAAAATTATTTTTGGACAGAAAGTGTTTTGGGGGATGTTTATGAGCAACAGACGTCAGTCAGTGAGGCTGCAAAGGATTTCCATAGAAGCATTAAAAATAATCCTTGTATTTACAATCATCAGTTTGACTAGTTATTTGCCTGTAAAAATAGAAGAACAATAATCCACGGCTGTAATTCCTAAATGGTTAATACCGGAAATTAAAAACTCAATCAATATGTTGATTGCTTCATTTTAAATCCACTGTAGTGGTGGTCAGAAGCAAAATTTTGCTAAACTGTGTCATTCTCAAATTACTTAGACTACTCTTTCTGTTTACATTTTATTTTATGACTACAAGTCCTGTAATATTTCCGTATTTGTTTCAGTGTTGAGTTCATTTAATGCTAGGAAATGCTTTGAAAACAAGTAAGGCAGGGCCAGCGGCCTCAGTGCAAGCCGTCATTCATTTAAAACAGAAAAAACAAGTAAAGAAAAACAAAAACAAAACAGCATGCTCCTGAAAAATGCAAATTACCAAGCGGAGGAGAAGCACGGCGAGACCATGACCCTCTCTATCAAAAGACTGTCACCTGTGGTCATCTGCTCTTGGTAGAGCCGTGACTTTGCTCTGGTTCAAAATCTGGAAATATGAAGTGGCCAGTCAGTAACGTGACGTCTGGGAGGACACAAGTAAACTGGAAGGGAAAAATATTAAAACTTATCATTTCTGACACGGCATGTGTCGAAGCATTTTCAGTCTCATTTGTATTCTGAGTTCCCAGAGGCTTTTCTTTTCATTCATCCAAGCATGCCAGCTGACAGGCAAAATAAAAATGAGGCTTATCCATATGGGTAAACTGACATATACCGCTGGACCTAAAGCAAAGTAAACGACAAAATATTTTCTCGAAGAAATAGTAAACAACAATATATTTAGGGCCATACGACATAGTTGTACTGTAAAACCTACGTAATATATTCATAATGTTATATTTTTTTAAAAAGATTCAAAAGATTAACATCATAGTCACGCTTACTTGGAGTAACTGCAGGATTAGACAGTCATCCATTGCATCAAAGAAAAAGGGGCATGCATTATGTATGAGCTTTATCATGAATAAGTGACTGCTGCAACCTTATATGTAAGTGCATCAAACAGCCCAGAGTAATCGTTGATAATGCTGAAACAGTTCCTCAGTCTTGTCTTGCTTTTATGGACGCGAGCCGGCAGTGGGTGCAATGTGGGTCAAAGTTGTGCAGTTAAAAAACGGAGGCACGGAATCAAATAACTCTGAATTCAAGCCCAAAAAATGGCAAATTTTATATGAATAAAGTTTCTGTCAGCAGTGGGGTTATTCATCAAAGACACTGCTGAATAGGGATATATTTGGATAAAACTATATGCATTCAGACATTATTGAAAGACCCATGTGCATCAAGTTTTCTGTGGGCTGTGTTATTCCAGCTGACCTTTTTGAAAATTTAATCTCAGATTATGCTGTATGGAAAAATACTGAAACTGCACAGGTGTTATTGAGAGCTCACATTTCATGTCATTGTTGTACATTTGTGTATGGAAATATGAAATACCTGTGTTTCTCATTTTCCAGGTAGAAAATAGGCAATTTAAAAACAAGTCTAATAGACTGGTCTTCTATTGTACTGACCTTTGAGAGAAGTGATATCTGAGTGGTGCATTCTATGTATCATATACATGAGTATATATAAACATATTCTTGTTTTTGAGTCCTGCTTCACATTTTAAATAGAGAGACATAAAGGTTTGTTCCCTTTTGAATGGAAATTCTGAGCAGTGAATTAGTAATACTAAAAAACCGCAATTAAAACTATTGATCTCTCATAATGTCATGATCCTGGGTCCTTTTGACCCAGCGTTTTGTGTTTTCTCTTCGCGATTTTGGTTCTGTTCTTCCTCTGGTTAGTGTTTACTCTGTTCTGCCCGTGTGTTCCTGTATCTAGTCCGCGTTTCTTAGTTTGTGTCCTTTCATGTGTAAGTTCCTGTTTTATTGTGAAGGTCTGTGTCTTATGTGAGTGTTTTCAGTTTGCCTCCCTAGTCTCGTCATGTTAATTACTCCCAGCTGTGTCCCCACCTGTATGTAATCCCCCTGTGTTCTCTGAGTGTATTTAAGTTGTGTCTTCTGTCATAGTAGTTGCTGGTTCGTCTGTGTTGTTTCCCCTCGGTCTCCCTGTATGTATTTCCCCGGACCTCCCTGCACCGTCATTCTTGGTTTGTGTTGTTAGTTTACCCAGTTTAGGTTTCAGTTTCATGTTCCTAGCGCCTTTGTTGTTTGCATTTTTGTTGTTAATAAACACTCACCTGCACCAGAGCTGCCGCCTTTTGGTCCTATATATATTCCACACGGCTTGCCCCCGCAAACCGTGACAGAACGAACCAGCCACCATGGACCCAGCGGCAGTAAATCCATCCGAGGAGCTCCAGGACGACATCACATACAATGTGGAGATCCTTCTCAGCCTATGGCTGGAACATCCCCCGGAAGAGCTTCGCCGCGCAGCAGAAGACCGGCTGCAACGGCTCTTTTCCGGCCTGCCATGGCTATTGGACTCGCTTCCTCCGACCATGCAGGCTTTTCTCCGGCTCACACCGCACCTTCTCTCAGCCACTCCTGCCTCGCTGCCCGACTCGCCGGATGTGATCTTGCCCGGCCCGTCGGAGCCGTCTGCGGGGAGGAGACGCCGATCGCGCCGCAAGCGCGCCACCCCACAGCTGGACGTTCGGACTTCTAATTCGCCGGCTGTGGTGAGTGAGGACTGTTTTCCATTTGCGGACTGTATGACTGTTCATTCAGGGGCGGTGTTCTGTGCGGCAGATGACTTTGTGAACAGCATATCACCTCCCCCGCAGCCACTCTCAGCCCAGTTAGCTCCCCCGCAGCCAGTGCCACCCTCAGCTCAGTCTCCAGTGCCACCCTCAGCTCAGTCTCCAGTGCCACCCTCAGCTCAGTCTCCAGTGCCACCCTCAGCGCAGGCCCCAGTAGCTCCAGTGCCGCCTGTAGCGCAGGCCCCAGTAGCTCCAGTGCCGCCTGTAGCGCAGGCCCCAGTAGCTCCAGTGCCCCCGCTACCCGTAACTCTGGCTCCAGTAATAGTGGTCTCACATACTCACTCCATGCAGGGAGAAAGTATAATTTTACCTCAAGGTGCTTTTTGTAGTTCAGCCGCCTTTGGCACAGTTTGCCGCTCCAGGGCTTCCCCAGAGGCTAGGTCCCAGTCCTCAGCTGATTCTGGACCCCTGGAGTTTAAGCAGCCACCCGAGGGACCGCTCCGGCCTTCGTCTCTTGTCTCCGCTGGAGGGTCCGACGGACCGCTCCGGCCTTTGTTTCCTGTTTCAGCTGGGGGGCCCGAGGAGCCCGTCCAGCAGCCTTCCTCGTCAGCTGGTGGTTCCGGAGAACCACACCAGCCTCATGCCTCGTCGGCTGGAGGGTCCGAGGGGCCCGTTCAGCCTCCTGTCTCCGCTGGAGGGTCCGAGGGGCCCGTTCAGCCTCCTGTCTCCGCTGGAGGGTCCGAGGGGCCCGTTCAGCAACCTTCCTCGTCAGCTGGGGGTTCAGGAGAACCGCACCAGCACCATGCCACATCAGCTGGAGGGCCCGAGGAGCCCATCCAGCCACCATCTGCTACGCCAGCTCCAGCCTGTGCTCCGTCTGCTGCAGCCTCCAGCCTGTGCTCCGTCTGCTGCAGCCTCCAGCCTGTGCTCCGTCTGCTGCAGCCTCCAGCCTGTGCTCCGTCTGCTGCAGCCTCCAGCCTGTGCTCCGTCTGCTGCAGCCTCCAGCCTGTGCTCCGCCAGCTGCAGCCTCATCAGAGCCTTCGCCAGCTGCAGCCTCATCAGAGCCTTCGCCAGCTGCAGCCTCATCAGAGCCTTCGCCAGCTGCAGCCTCATCAGAGCCTTCGCCAGCTGCAGCCTCATCAGAGCCTTCGCCAGCTGCAGCCTCATCAGAGCCTTCGCCAGCTGCAGCCTCTGCCTCTGCTTCTGTTACGCCTGGTCCTGCCTCTGCTTCTGTTACGCCTGGTCCTGCCTCTGCTTCTGTTACGCCTGGTCCTGCCTCTGCTTCAGCGTCGCCTGGTCCTGTGCCCTCCAAGCCTCGGCCGGTGCGCCTGACACTTGGGCGCCGCCGCTGCCTTCCGCGCGTCCGGCCCCCTGATCGCCATCGCCTGAGTGGCCGCCGTTGCCGTCCGCACGGCCGGCCTCCCGAACTGTATCCACGTCGCCGCCGTTGCCGTCCGCACGGTCGGCCCCCCGAACTGTTTTGGACTCCTGTGCTGTCGGCCCCCTGAACTCTTCTGTTTTGGACTCTGTTTTTTTCCTGTGTTTTGGTGTGCTTCGTTTCTTTTGGTTTTGGGCTCGTTTTTTGTTTTGTCTTTTGGCCTTCTGGTGCTCCGGTTTTGTTTTGCTTCGAGCCCTCCTTCCTGGGCCCCCGCCGCCCGCCCTGGTCGGGTTGTTTTCTGTTTTTTCTGGCTGTTTTGTTTCTTGTTGGGCTGTCTGGAGCCAGCCTTTGAGGGGGGGGTACTGTCATGATCCTGGGTCCTTTTGACCCAGCGTTTTGTGTTTTCTCTTCGCGATTTTGGTTCTGTTCTTCCTCTGGTTAGTGTTTACTCTGTTCTGCCCGTGTGTTCCTGTATCTAGTCCGCGTTTCTTAGTTTGTGTCCTTTCATGTGTAAGTTCCTGTTTTATTGTGAAGGTCTGTGTCTTATGTGAGTGTTTTCAGTTTGCCTCCCTAGTCTCGTCATGTTAATTACTCCCAGCTGTGTCCCCACCTGTATGTAATCCCCCTGTGTTCTCTGAGTGTATTTAAGTTGTGTCTTCTGTCATAGTAGTTGCTGGTTCGTCTGTGTTGTTTCCCCTCGGTCTCCCTGTATGTATTTCCCCGGACCTCCCTGCACCGTCATTCTTGGTTTGTGTTGTTAGTTTACCCAGTTTAGGTTTCAGTTTCATGTTCCTAGCGCCTTTGTTGTTTGCATTTTTGTTGTTAATAAACACTCACCTGCACCAGAGCTGCCGCCTTTTGGTCCTATATATATTCCACACGGCTTGCCCCCGCAAACCGTGACACAAGTGTTTTCCAAAATTCAAGCTTAACGAGAAACAGACATTTAGAAGAACGGCACAAAAATTGCATGTTGAAATGAATTATTCAATTGGGTGTCTAAATACTTACCATCTTGCTGATACATCTAAATAGACTTAGTAGCTTTTGAAACATTCATGCAATTACACACTACATACACTGTGCAGAGCTGGGAGGAGGTTAAGTCTCATAGGCATTAGTCACACTTAAAAACTCTCCTATAGAATGTGCAGCACGCCAGGTGAACACAGCCACTACATTCTTTGTCATTCTGACTTCCAAGACATTTTTTAACTTTGGTGTAATTATATATTGACCTTATGGTCAGTTGTCGGTAATCATTGCATCACATTTTTTCTTTGTTTCAAAATTTAAAATGATACTCCAAACAACAGAGACTGAGGTGTAACTTACTGAAATATTGAGAACTGGATACAAAGAAATTTTACAGATATTATCTTATCTAGTTGTTGCACAGTTTAAGCAATGAAGACAGGGATTGATTGGTCCAAGAATGACCTTATCACATGGCTTAACTCAGCTGTCTTTTCTTACAAGGATCTGTGATTATAACTGATAGTCATGGTTTAAACAGGGAGTTTAAAAATATCAGAAATTAAGTCCCAGTAGCAACATCAAGATAAAGTCTGACCCATGATTGTTGGAACATCATTTTTGTAAAAAAAAAAAAAAATGTTAAGGCAATATGATTTCAATATTTAAATGCTTTTGGTGACTTTAATAAGATTTCGTTTTGGTAGCTTGAATGTCCCTGTTCGTGTAATTACGACAGATGTGTGCAGTTAACAATTAAAATTCTAGCATTTAAAAAACAAAGATTCTTGTACACAAAGATTCTAGCATCAGAACAAGCTAAAAATTAAACTTGTTAGCTTGTTAAGCACATGTGCTAACTCCTACATTATAGAAACATGTCATGTTGTAGCTATCTTTCAGTCCATTTTATTTAATAATTAGCAATAATAATTGGTTTGATAATAATTGGTTACAATTATTATTAATTGTAACCAATTAATAATTGTAACCAATTATTAATTGTATATAACATAAAACTCCTCGAACAATTAATGCATTTCAATAGTGTAAGTGTTAGCAGGTTTGCATTATATAAATGCTCAATTTGCAACCAAGAGGAAAGCTAGCATAGCTTGTTGTGAGGGGGTCCCAATCTAGTATTATCCAGCTGATAATCCCAAACCCAGATTAACGTCTGTACTAAATATTTACACAGTTCAGTATATAACTGGTGGTCAGCAAGTGGTCTACATCATGTAAATATTACCTGAATGCAAGTTTATTTACTTGTTCTTATACTACCCCCCCACCCCCCCACCCCCAAAAAAAGCTTCTAAAATATATATTAATTGAACAAGTCGATATTGCTTATCAGATTTTTGATTACTGGAATTACTGAAGAAAACCTTTTCTCAGTTGTCCAGTAGTAACTCCTCTTGTCATGGTTCAAAGGTCATCCATAATGATCACATTAGGCTGATTTTTCCTTTAAGTCGCATTTTTAGGAGAGGAACCCCAGTCTTCTCTTTCTGAATTGTTTCATTTTATGTAATAATCTGTGTTTGTAGAGTTTAATCAAAGCTTTTTAATGAGCTATTTCACATATTTAAAAATTATTCACCTTCCCTTCACAGATAATTCAATATCCGTGACAAGAAAAATAATAAAGGAGGTAAATGTCCAGTTTAACCTCCATGGTAAATTTAGTAATCCTTGCAGGAAAATGAGATATTAGGCTGTAATTGCTTGAGAGTGATTATAGCTTTTATTTTGAAGCCTTTGAAAGAGAAGGAAAATGAATCACCATTACAATGCCATGATTGGTCTGTTCTTGTCATCAACTGGATAATTGTTCACAAGTTCATGATCTCTCTACTGTGTACTAACTGAATTGATTTTGGAAATTAAAATTGCTGCTCTTTCCACACAATATCCTACTGAACCACCTCGGCATTAATTCCGAGTTTGAGCGCAAAATTCCAGGAACATTATTTCATCATTATGTCCACTTAATTCATATGGCTGCATATTATGGTGTAATTTACATTAAACAAACTCATATTTTGCTCACACTTCAGTGTAATGATACATGCAAGATATAGGAATTTTAAATTAAGTAAAATGTAACTTGTACATATTAGGATATAGTTAGAAGATGTATGGTTCCCCCCTATGTACTGCTTATATAATTTTACTGTAATTTTTTATTCTTCATAAAACATTCTCGAAAAAATTACATTGCTTTTTTATATTTAAATGCATCTCTAATTTTAAGGAAAATAAAGACTTTTCTTAACCCATTGGTGAGATGATTGCAAAAGACTGGGAGAAAGAGGACTCGGTCTGCGGCCAGTGAATTGAATGGAGGTCCTCTCCAGCATCCTTGCCTGATAGCAGAACTGATGAGGACAGCAGACTTAGTACTGCAGCAATCTGGCCTCATCCAGACAGGCTCCATGGACATCAGCAATGAGATCTCCATTACTCTGTTAAACTGTATCTGAGAACGGAACCTCACTATTATGTCAATGTCAGGGGCTTAATGCTGATTCATACAGCCGCCCAAATCCCAGATTAACCTCCAAGCTGGAAGACTTTTTCCTGCAGAAAACTGCATGGGCAATTTTGTGTCTAGAAGGAGATTTTATTTTGATAGCAGAGGCAGACGGGCAGACAAAGGTGCATAAACTCAGATATCTGTATTGAAATAAACAATTACGCAACCACACAGACAGATAATTACCAAAGCATTCAACAGCATTTATCTTGTTTTAGTTATATTCATATTTTAAGGATATACTGTACTTTAATAGTACAACTTTTAAAATAAAAAAAGGTAAGATATAATTTTTTTAAAAAGTGATTTGAATCGTCATGTGATTTGAATACAGCATTAAAAAACTATTATGTTCTTGGCTACATTTTAAAATGCTGCCAAATGTCAAAAAGAAAAAAAAAAAGACCTGAAACAACATTGTCCTTGCTCAAAGATAATATAGGGAAATCCGAGTCACTAATCCGAGTCACTATTGTTAAAGTGAGCCTTCTACTGTATGCTGCAGTGCACCCCCACCCTGGCCTGGCTTCTTGGGCACTAAGAGCTGCAGTGTTCCTGTAAGAATGAGTATTAAGCCATTGGGGGTGTGGAGCACTGGCAGTGGGGTAGTATTCAGCTGCAAGCCCTTGTGTGCCGCCCAGTGGTATCAGTATTCTTATATAACTTAGCATTGCTGTGATGTGTGCTATATAGCTATATATATCTATTGTGTATGTACATTGTTTGGCTTTGTGGTTTTTTACAGCATACTAGTGCAGGCATGCATACAGTGGTGCTGTAGATTGAGGCACTCCTCGTGAAGTTGCAGAATTGTTTGGGCAGGTTTTGTAGCTGTAACACGTTGAGGCATGGCATGAGAAATTGCGATGTATCTTGTGCGAATCAGTGAACTGCAATCTTGCTGAATGAATAGGTGTTTGTGGAAATGGGTATGTGGTGAAAGAAGTGCAATACAACAATCAAAAACATGAAGACACGAGATGAAAGTTTCTTCCCTGGACAATGGCTTGAAGGGTTTATTTGAAGAAATTAGGGTTTGGTGACTGACAGGCTCTTCTTGAAAGATGTGGCACATCACGATAGCACGTAGCCTTAAGAACGTTCAGACTGTGAGATGTGATTTAGATTTCGAAATTCATTAGAGATCATTGATATAGAGTCTGGGTGGCCAAGTTGCTGAACAGTTCATGTCGCTGCCCACGCCCGCACCACTCTGCCCTCAGGGATATATTTTTACCTTCTTGTTTGATTGAGCTTACATCCATTTCCCATTTTCATGATCTGAATCATCTGTGTTTTGAAGAATCCAAGTTTTAATCCATTTCATCACTGTCTGGAGCAGATTGAGGAGTCCCATCAAGACAATATAAACAAATATATCCAATAAACATGGTAGACTTGGATGATTGAACTGGATTTCTCTTCAAAGTGTATTTGTTTTAGTTTATTTATTTATTGATTTTAGCTCATCTAATCCTTTTCAGAATGGAAATCAAGGCAGACCTGCAAATAACCTGACCAACCAAATCAGCACCATTGCTTTAGTTTAAATGCCGAGCCTGGCCTTGAAGAATGATTCCAGTTATCATCAAGAACTAATTTCCGTGCATTTTTTTTCCATTTCAGTGACAATGTTCTGAATTGCTTCAGTTTTAGGCAGCTCTAGTTTACCAGGTGCATTGCTTTCAAACACCCAATGACAGCTGAGGCGGTCTTCAGTAACTGACTCATAAGGTAATTACAACTTGTTCTTTGCACAAAACGAGAGATCAGCATCTTTTGAAAGGCTGTGATTGAACTCATAGATGCTATATAGCATTCTTTACTTCCACCTCCTGTTTTCTGATATGTTCACATCACAGAAAACTTTAGTTGTTCTTCTAAAGCATGTTTTAAATTAGAAAGACATCCTCAAATATGTGTGTGTGTGTGTGTGTGTGTGTGTGTGTGTGTAATTCATTCTTTTAAAAGTCAAAAGACATTTTTAAACAATTGTTAATAACCTCAATTGATGAAATTCAACATGAAACATGTGGCCTGTATACTGCATACTGTACCAATTATTATCTTTTGTAGTGGCTGTATATGGAGTCCATATTTCATAAAAAATATCATTATTGGTAACTGAGGTAATGTGCTCTTGGAAATACCTTATATGGACAAAAGCAGAGCGCCACCTGCACATTGCAACTGCAGGCACTGCTTGGCTAATGGAAACCATGAAGCTCCTGGTGTACAGTTTTTGTGTTGATGTAATAACAGAGTTACTGAGTATTTATTGACTTTACCCACAAGTTGCTGTGGTTCCTAAGTGCTTCCACTTTGCAAGAATAACACGTATCATTGACTGTGGAATATAGGAGGAAAGAAATTTCACGGCCTGATTTGTTGCAGTGATGACACCCTGTTAGTCAATCAGCTGTTTAGACTGAACCATTCCTTCACAAATGCTTGTAAAGGCAGAGTGCATTTCAAAGATTAAAAGGTGTGGCCCAGTGCTTTTGCCTACATAATGTACAGGGAGTGCAGAATTATTAGGCAAATGAGTATTTTGTCCACATCATCCTCTTCATGCATGTTGTCTTACTCCAAGCTGTATAGGCTCGAAAGCCTACCAATTAAGCATATTAGGTGATCTCTGTAATGAGAAGGGGTGTGGTCTAATGACATCAACACCCTATATCAGGTGTGCATAATTATTAGGCAACGTCCTTTCCTTTGGCAAAATGGGTCAAAAGAAGGACTTGACAGGCTCAGAAAAGTCAAAAATAGTGAGATATCTTGCAGAGGGATGCAGCAGTCTCAAAATTGCAAAGCTTCTGAAGCGTGATCATCGAACAATCAAGCGTTTCATTCAAAATAGTCAACAGGGTCGCAAGAAGCGTGTGGAAAAACCAAGGCGCAAAATAACTGCCCATGAACTGAGAAAAGTCAAGCGTGCAGCTGCCAAGGTGCCACTTGCCACCAGTTTGGCCATATTTCAGAGCTGCAACATCACTGGAGTGCCCAAAAGCACAAGGTGTGCAATACTCAGAGACATGGCCAAGGTAAGAAAGGCTGAAAGACGACCACCACTGAACAAGACACACAAGCTGAAACGTCAAGACTGGGCCAAGAAATATCTCAAGACTGGTTTTTCTAAGGTTTTATGGACTGATGAAATGAGAGTGAGTCTTGATGGGCCAGATGGATGGGCCCGTGGCTGGATTGGTAAAGGGCAGAGAGCTCCAGTCCGACTCAGACGCCAGCAAGGTGGAGGTGGAGTACTGGTTTGGGCTGGTATCATCAAAGATGAGCTTGTGGGGCCTTTTCGGGTTGAGGATGGAGTCAAGCTCAACTCCCAGTCCTACTGCCAGTTTCTGGAAGACACCTTCTTCAAGCAGTGGTACAGGAAGAAGTCTGCATCCTTCAAGAAAAACATGATTTTCATGCAGGACAATGCTCCATCACACGCGTCCAAGTACTCCACAGCGTGGCTGGCAAGAAAGGGTATAAAAGAAGAAAAACTAATGACATGGCCTCCTTGTTCACCTGATCTGAACCCCATTGAGAACCTGAGGTCAATCATCAAATGTGAGATTTACAAGGAGGGAAAACAGTACACCTCTCTGAACAGTGTCTGGGAGGCTGTGGTTGATGCTGCACGCAATGTTGATGGTGAACAGATCAAAACACTGACAGAATCCATGGATGGCAGGCTTTTGAGTGTCCTTGCAAAGAAAGGTGGCTATATTGGTCGCTGATTTGTTTTTGTTTTGTTTTTGAATGTCAGAAATGTATATTTGTGAATGTGGAGATGCTATATTGGTTTCACTGGTAAAAATAAATAATTGAAATGGGTATATATTTGTTTTTTGTTAAGTTGCCTAATAATTCTGCACAGTAATAGTCACCTGCACACACAGATATCCCCCTAAAATAGCTAAAACTAAAAACAAACTAAAAACTACTTCCAAAAACATTCAGCTTTGATATTAATGAGTTTTTTGGGTTCATTGAGAACATGGTTGTTGTTCAATAATAACATTATTCCTCAAAAATACAACTTGCCTAATAATTCTGCACTCCCTGTATATTGTATAGCTTTGACTCTTTAGGAGAGATCAGACCTCTGGATTGTTGTTTCCATTACTTTACAGGCAAAAGAGGGAGCACTTCACTATTGGAGATATTGTAATGTAAGCTTCCAGCCTTGATTATCCTAATTCCTTACAATCACGCCCCACCCCCAGTCTCTGGACATACATTCAGCATGCATTTACTATTAATATGAATTCCTATAAATGTGGCAAACAGTTAAAACCAAGATTGGATACTCTCTGGGAAGACCAGCACCTTATCAAGATTTCATTTTAGATGATAATGACAAATGTAATTTCTTTGAAATGAACTTCAGTTTCATTATGACACGTCTTCCTGATATGAGTTCAAGAACATGGTGTTAAATTCCTGCCTGTTGGTCTGTTATTGATTCATATCTCCGAAGCTCAGTTCTAAAATCAAAGACAATGAGAGATAGCTTCCCTTGATGCAGTGGGATGCTAGATGAACTAATTTGCTTTGACAAAAAAGATTGCTAATATTTTCTGACATGTATGTTGGCATGCACTTTTTTATCTACTTTGCATTTCCAAGTCAGATTAATGAGAGCTAAGGCGTTGTCATTGGATTTATCAGGTTGACTTTGAGCTTCAACTTCAAGAGACAGCCATGTAGCTTTTATGAAAAAAAGAAAAATTGTCTCTGTATTGCATAAGGGAACTAAGAGCAGGAGCTAGTTTCTGGATAAAGTGGGAAATGAATCCATAAGAAGCGGCTCAGCAAGCACAATTGGAACTAAGGCATGGTATATTATAGGGCATGTGCTGCAAGGTCATGGAGATCTTGGTCTTGGCATAAGCAACACAGACACAATGACATCCACAAAAAAGAAGACAATGAATTTAAAAAGGCAAAGATGATATGTAAGTGAGAAGGACTGCAAAGAAAAATTAGTATTTGTGCCTATAGATGTGATGTTTGAAAATGGAAGCATACTGTTCAAAAATTAGTATGCTGAAAACCCTAGATGCACTAGATCCATTAGTGCATCAAAACATTGTCCCAATACCAAAGTAGCTTTCGTTAGTGCAGTGGTCCAATGAAATATTGTACACCCTTCCTGATTCCAGAGTTTATTCTCTATATATTGACTTTCCAGTGCCGCTGAGCAGGTCACATTATGCAAAATATTCCAAGAGCCTCATTTAATTCTGTTTTTGAACTACTGAATTGGCTATTTCATTTCAAAATGAGCCAGCTGTTCCATTACTGTGTGATTGGCAGTAAAATCTTGTCTCTAAAGTTCTGAGTTGAAGCTATGAGGGTCGGCCGACCCATTAAACTCTGATTGCTGGTTCAGTTCAATGTAGGGATGGGTTTTTATAATCGATTTATCAATTAAAATCGATTCTGGCTTGGATAACATAAAATCGATTCATTAAATATATCAATTTATTTTGCCCGAAATGCCAGAATCTCAGGTGAAACGTCACAAAATTTCAACAACCACCAAACAGCTAAGACAGTAAATGAGAGCAGGAACACGGCTTCTGCACCAAGACTTAAACACACAGCGCGGACCTGCGGATCAGAATCAGTTAGCTGTCGCCTTTCTCACGGTCGGGGATGAAAGCCGACAGCTCGCTGATTCTGATCTGTCGGCGGGTCCGCGCTGTGTGTTTACGCCCTTTATGCGCTGATTCTAAAGCTGTTAGTTTGATGTCTCTCCAAACAATATTGACCGAACCAGCAGCAAAAGAAGATCCAAACTATGCTTCACGTAAACATCGTCATGAATTCACTCTTACTCTTACTGTTTTGCTTCCACCACGATGCACAGCTCTCTCTCTCTCTCTCCCTCCCTCTATTCCCTTGCTTGTTACCCACAAGTCTACCGTTGTTTACAGCGCTGTCGGCCGCTGTTTTTTTTTCCCTTTTACATTCTTCTGAAAAGAAAACCTCATTTCTGCCGTTCAATACTGAACAAATTTAAACTTTTAAAAACTATGCAAAACGCTTAGACGTGTCTCTAATAAAACCACTGTAAGTCAGAGGTAATGTTCATATGTTGATTAATTGTTTTCTTTCGTTTTTGATGTACTGCAGAATATTTTTATAAAATCCCAGGCCTGGAAAATCACCTTCATGTTTTTCTGTGTTTTATCTTCAGCTACTTTGACACAAAGGCATCTGCTGTGATGCTCACACCTTTGATAAAGTCTTGCGTGTGTCAGCTTCCTTTTTATTGATACAAAAATATGTAAATGTACTGATCCGAATTGTAATATTTCTGACTGTCAAAATTTCCCAGATTTAAATCGAATCGAATTAAATCGAATCGTGGATCGAATCGATTCGGGACCTTGTGAATCGGAATTGAATCGATTCTAGAAATCAGTGACGATACCCAGCCCTAGTTCAATGCTGTTCCTCAACTGCTGAATGGCAAGTTGAAAAGCAGCAGCGTCTGCTATTTTATTGAATGTTGTAGCGGAGAATGACTTTTTTTTTTTTGACATTTAAATCACAATTATGTAGACTGCGAACAACTGTAGCTATAGGTGAAGTAACTGCGGAATGCTGGATGAGGTATTGTTTGATCAGTGCTACAAGCATGTATAAAGTTTGCATTGGTTTGATGAGACTTTAGACACTTCATGCTAAATCTCTAGAACATTTTTTTTGTTGAATGCCTGTTTCATGTCTGAATGAGCACCCTGGTCAGTTTTCCATAAAAGTCAAACTAGTTCAAATGCTAAATGGTGAGATTTACATATCATTTTAAAAACTTTCTAAACAGCATACATTTGGACAACATGCAGTCGCAGAATAAGTGTTCACAAGACAATGACGCCTGGTGTTTGCCTTGCATGGATCATCATATGCTGCTCAACTCATTAAAAAGATGGAAGCTGTGGAGAATGCAGAAACGCTAGAAAAATAATCTTTGTTGTGGTAAAACATTAACAGAAGCAGCATGTCGTTGAAACCTTGTGTCTCAATTTATTTCATTCCTACAGCAATATACAACAGGAGGATTTACTGAAGAGCATCTCCAAAGTCAAAACGGTGTACACATTTACACAAGCGGGGACGTCAACAGTCACTTTGTTAATTAACCTGCTTTAAATAAAATGTCACCAACATTGAGACAGGCTCAATCTATGATGTTCACTTCAGACAGGTGAGTTGTTACATAGATCCACACTTTTTAAACTACACTTTAATACTTTTCTGGTCCATTTAGTGTAAAACACTCCGTCGGTTCATAGGTATACCTGTTCAACTGCTTATAAGCAAGAGTGAGAAAGAAAAGTGATTTAAGTTAATTTAAACGTGGTTTTTAGTGCCAGATAGGCTGGCTGGTTGGGATTTTTCCCACATAACCATCTCTATGGCTTACGGAGAATGGTCCAGAAGACAAAAAAAAAAACCTGACTTGCTGATGTCAGAGTATAATGGCCAGACATCTTTGAGCTGATCGGAGGGCAACAGTAACTCAAACAACCACCCATTAAAACCAATGTATGTAAAAGAGCATCTCTGAATGCACAATCCTTTGAAGCTTCAAGCAGAAGACCACACCAGGTGCTACTAATTTCAGCTAAGGAAACTGAGCATGGGCGCACCAAACACAGGCTTTTTATTCACAGCCTATTATTCATCAGTGATGCTAGTTTTAGTCATGGTGGAAGGTACTGTTTGCATGGTTGGGGAAATCTACAGTCATCTAATACTGAAGAAATCACTTGGATGAGTGATAAAACATTTCTCCCACTGAAAAGGCTACGTCCAGATGCATAGAATCAACTTACCTGGATGATTGAGCATGCATCAAGAAATGTGGGTCCCTTCAATACCAGTTTAGCATTCTTCAGTCATAGGCTATGTTGTGGAAATTTTAACAATAACCTGCAATACACCCAGTGAGCATTTTGAAGTGGTTTAATAACATATTGCAATATGGAGAGAAACATCTCAGCCAAACACTAGGATCATCTCTGAAATGTGGCCGCCGCCCTCACATCTTATATACATCCACAGAGAGTCTCTCAAACAAAGAACATTCCACAGCAAATTACATATCCCTATAGCTTCAATCCATCTCATCCTTGACCCCATCCCACTCTAAGAAAAGTTACGACCACCGGTCACCTCCCTTGAGCAGGGTGTCTGGAGATCTTTAAGTCTACAATGGGTCCACTGTGAAGTGCAATAAAACTTGGGGCCCACTTGTGATAACATTCTACATGCATGCATACAACTGGTTACAGGAGTGATGCTGCTATGCTAAAGTGAGAAAGTGATGTTACTATTACTAATGTGATATAATTAAAATATATGATTAATACATCAGAAAAGAAATCTGCGAGTACACCTACTGTTGCTGACGATGTCCATCTCTTTATGGCCAAAGCTCAGATTATCTCATACTGGTTTCTTGAACATTACAGTGAGTTTACTATACTCAAATGGCCTCCACAGTAACCAGATCTCAATCCAATAGAGCATCTTTGTGATGTAGTGGAATGGGAGATTCACATCATGGATGTGCAGCCAACAAATCTGCAGCAACTTTGTGACGCTATCAAGTCAATATGGAGGAATATTTCCAGGATTTTGTTGATGTCATAGAAAATTAAGGCTTTTCAGAAGGCCAAAGGGGATCAAGTCTACCTAATGAAGTGGAATGTGTGTAGGAGTGAGCTGTCATGATTATATATAGCAGCTGCATCTGAAGAAATGTCACCTCTTTACCTTTCTAAATCCAAGGTAACATTTCCAATCTCATCCATGATGGCAGGACTTTCTCTAACATTGTAATGGGAAAAATGTATGTTAAAATGACCTATGAATGTTAAATTGCCATCACTTCAACAGACTGATGAAGGCAGCAATGTTGTGTACGCCATGTCTGAAAAGGGCTATGTGTGGGGTTACTGACTATAAGCTTTTTCTGTCAGCATCAGCAGATAATAGAATAAATTTCTTCTATTAAATATATAGCAATTTGCAGTGATTTTTTTGTTACTATACCGTAAAAATCCTCCACTGTGCAGAAAATAAAATGTGTGATATGTTGAAATACAGTTAGGATTACAGCTCAGAGGATTAGGCTAAACCAGCTGAGCTCGTCTAAGAATTACATGTTAAACATTACGGGTAAGCGTGTTCAGGTGAGATTGTTTATTATTATCCATTTCAAAACACCCCTGACAAAAATAAAATGGAGAAAACCTACAGTCCCTCTGGTTCAGCAGATTCGAGCCATTCATCACTTGCCTCTGCACCGTTGGGTTGTGTCACCAGCTAGATAGCTGTAAGAGTTTGGAGTGAACCTGCAAATTTTGGTTGTTTATTTTTAAAAAGGCAAAGGGTTTAAAATAAGTACTGAAAATCCGCACTTATTCTCTTCTCCCTGGCCGGTTTTGGATTGTGTGTTTGTTGTGGTGGACAGAATGATAATGAAGAAGAATGGCATGCAGGGCTCAAGGCTATTTGATTGGATGGGTGACTGTAAATCCCGGGTTAAAATGTCCCAAAAAGCAGACTTGGCTGAATTATTTGACTCCGCTGTTCTCGCTGTGCATGATATTCAGAACTCCCAGTTTTGCCAAAGCATAATTGGTAAAATGAGTAATAGTCATCAATGTCACATGAAACTTAAAAAATATTGAGTCAATCTCACTTGTCATGCTTAAGTTTTTTTCTCATTTGAATGAAATATAATGTAAATATAATGCAGTATTTTTACAATATTATATTAATATTACAATATTAATTTAATAGATTCCAGAAGATAAAGTTAAAACAAAGTTACATAGTCGTTTAAAAAAGATCCGAGTTTTGGAGGCTGCGGTGCCCCATATCCACTTTGGTGATGGAAGGGTGCATAATGCCCTGTGACAGCTATGAAATAAAGTAAACCCAGCCCTGCTGTGAGCAAGTATTTATCTATAAAGCCTAACATTTTGATGGCACAAACATTCAAAAATGATGACAAGCTCTCTATTTTTTTTTCATCTTGAACAAAATATAATTTCATGCTGGATTAACTACATATTGACCAGAAGTAAGAAAGAATAATATATGGGCACAACCGAAGCCTCTGGGCTTGGAGATCTTCATCAATTCATTGCATTTCAGCACATGGCGGAAAAAAGAAAAGAGAGACAGGGAGTGAGTGACGAGAGATGCACAGATGTGAAGTAAAGTGAGTCTGATTTTGACTTGTGACCTGAGGCCTGCCGCGTCCTTAATCTAGAGACATTACTTCTGACGCTGCAGTCTACACTGCCCCACACATCTATGATTAAATCCCACTATTTTACATTTTAATTGCTTTATTACCATGATAGTTCAGCATGTAGGAATGACTTATAGGTCTACGATAGTAAGATATCCCCTGCATAAGCTCCATTACAAAGGCACAGATAGCTGCATTATGAGAAACCTGCAATCATTCAAGCAGAATTATGTTACAAAATCTGATACTGCTGTGTCGTTGTCTTTGAATCTACTTACAAACAGCAAGTTCAGATTTTGAAGTAGATAAGTGCACTTAGATTCTACCTTCTATCTTTTTGTCCTGTAACACACTGTCCAAGCCAGTGCTGAAATATTCCAGCAATCGGTATTTTCACGCCATGCAACAGTGTTCTTTCTGTTCTTTCTTTTGATATATTCATGGAAAAAAAATATTCTGGGAGGTCTTGAGTGATTACTGATCCATGAGTCACAGGTAAGTTCAAAACAAAACTCTGGGGAAAGTGTTCATGGACATGTTACTTGATTGCGTTACACCTGACCTAACATAAAAGTTTATCATATTCCATCATTCAAAAAAAGCAACGATTAAAAAGTGCACTGTGTGTAATTTTTCTTTCATTTTTAATAATTGGTTATCAAAACCCTGAAATGAGCAGTTCTTGTCAAAAAAATTTCACAACTCAAAAAACAGTTTGTACTTTTGCGTGTCAGAACTACGTTTCTCTCTCTTACCTTAATACTGTGCATTTATGTCTGAAAGGACAAGGCCAGTCACACACTGTCAGCGGAAGTAGTGAAACTGGCATTCAGTTGAAAGCAAATATAAAAATACTTGTATCAAAGGTACTTGACACTCTTAGGCTAAAAAATACACAAAAGCGTGTACTATACCTATATGTAGTGTCTTCACTGTCTGTGCTCTGTTCTAAGTTTATATATTTTTTCGTTGTCTGTTTTTGATGCATATAGTGTCAGGAGTGATTTGCAGTGAGAGCTGCTGTGATGTACAGCAGGTTTGGAGACGGTGGCATTGACAAAAAAGACAGGAGGTGGACCTGGAAGTGACAGACCTGAAGATGCTTTGATTTTCATTGGGAGTGACCAGGATGGACAAGATGAGAAATGAGCACATCAGAGGGAGTGCTCAGGTTGAGTGGTTTGGAGACAAAGTTAGAGAGGCAAGGCTGAGATGATTTGGACATGTGTAGAAAAAGGATAGTGAATATATGGTGGAAAAGGATGCTACAGATTCAGCTGCCAGGCAGGAGGAAAAGAGGAAGACCACGGAGAAGATTCATGGAATAAGTGATGGTTGGTGTGAAAGGAGCTCTAGGCTGTTTGTTGGAGCCAGTCGAGCACAGAGGAGGATGCTAGGGATCGGGTGAGATGGAGACAGATGATCTGCTGTGGCGACCCGTAAAGGGAGCAGCTGGAAGAAGAAAAAGGAGATGATGTATCATCTTGGCTTTTTTAAACCTTTACGTTTCATTTTTGTGTCTGAACACTTTTTGCACTACATTAGGCCTTCATTCTTTTGCACTGCTATTATGTTTTGAGTATTACATTAAGAGCAAGTAATATTTTTCTCCCCTTTTTTTCAAAAGTATGTAACTGCTAATGCTATATTAAAGTGTATTATTTGGGTTTTAATTTTTAAAATCAGGCTGCAGTAATGAAAATGACGTGGCTTGGGTGGTGTGTGGGGGCGGGGGGCAGATGGATGTGCAGAATATTAGATGAAGCAGATATGTCTTACGGGTGTAGAAGAGAAACTGAATCACAACACACTGTTGTGGTTCAAACACAGAAAAACATCATGGGGCTTTTTGGATCATTAAACATCTTCAAACATTCGCTGTGTTGTGAGAAAATAATTTCACAAATATTAGAATACATTCATTCATCACCAGTAAAATGATGTTATCAAACACTGCTGTTAACTTGAAAATAGATCAAATAGAATTTGGTTTTGTAGATTGTATTAAATTGATAAAACATTTGAAAAATCAACCAAATGCTTCCTTTTTTTTCTACTTTTTCTACTGAATATGAACTTGCTGTGCCACATGGCTTCAAACTGCTGAAACCGAAACATTTTGTTATTTTCAGTTTCAATAATATCCTTTAGGTGAAGCCAACAAAATCTAATGAGCTTTGACTTTACTATACTGGGATTTGAGCAAGTGTTTTGCATGCAGAGTGGCATTGTTTAGAGCTTTCTGTCTTTGTGAAAAAGCTCGGGCTACTTCAGAGGCTTAGGGGGGTGGGACTGATTCATTTCAGATTGTATTTATTCACAACAGCCCAACATGTACAACAACCAGACCTCCATCTCTATGTCTAGCAGACAGTAAATGCTTTTTTTTTGCAATGCAACAACTGTGCTGTTAGCTCTGCTTAAGAAGTTTATAATTTCTCATTATTAAATTTGAGGTAATGCAGGTTGAGCTTTGCTAGCTGACCTCAAAATGCTCCCTTTGTATTTTAGACTTTGTCTCCCACTGTTTTTTTAATCTGCATTTTATTTCACTTAAAAGAAGGTTGATTTAATGGAAATATGCAATTTCTATACTACAGCTAGGAACGACTGAGGGAATTCTGAAAGTGTATTGGTGCTACATATAACTTGTCCCGAAATGACCGCAAACGGCAGATGACAGCATTTCAAAGTGAAAAATAATATACCAGCAAAGCACGTTTTGTTAAAGATCCTTAGTTAATGTAAAAGAAAGCACTGCTAAATAATTGAATCAGACTGATTGCAGCGCTACAGTCTACACGAAACCGTTTTTTAAGGCAATCTCAAGTTCATAACTGCTTCACAGTGAAATCTGAATTCATCATGTCATTGTCAACATGTTCTGTCATGCGTCTTTTTATTCCTCTGCATCTGTGTTCACACAAAACAATGCTGATGGCTTGAAGGCGACAGACATCATGCACAGTAACACATTAAGACTCGCCGTGGCCCCACAAGAAGAGGAAAAATATGGGCAATTATCATATCTCTACCAACGGAGTGAACAATTTCCATGATCACCAGCTGCCGCCTGCTAGCGTGTACACCTGTCTAACTAAAAGTCACATGCATAGTGTAAGCCTCAGTGGCAGTCCATGGCTCTGTGCCCTCTGATTGCTCCTAGTTATCCCCAGGTTTCTGCTTAGCTGACAGGCAAGACACACAGGCCAGATGGTCAGAACCCACAACCTGAGCTTTGAGTTCACAAGCCCACTTCCAGAGCTGCCACATAATAATAATAACAATAAAATGGATGATTTAGCAGAAGCTGTAAGTATTGATTTAAATTCATTTTCAATCAGTCCCAAACTCTTGAACAGAATTGAATGTCTTTAACATCATTAAAATTATATTTTTATATGTACACTATCATTTGCACTATATTAATAGCATTAAACTACTAATGGCTCACTGTAGCAGTTCAGTCTAGCTAGCTGTTAGGAGCCAGTATTCTGTTTTCTTGTCACTTTGGAATTGTAATCTTTAGGTAGGAGGTTCAGTGAAATTTATGATAGTATTATGGGAGTCATGTCAGAGTTCAACTTATAATCAGGTCATTAAAAAGCAGTTAAAACTTTGTAACACTTGCTAATCTAATACTAATTTCTTCTTTCAACAAAATCATGTATATTTCTCATCCCATGTCCGTGTTTAATTATTATGATTTCTTTTTAAATATTTTACATATAGTTAAGGGCTTATATCTTTTTTTTTGGTAAAAACTGGACACTAGTGGGGATATTGATGGTGTCATAAGTAATTCATTGAATTTCAAGTAGGCATAATTCTTCAAACTTCACATCACTATACAAGCCTGAAAACAGAATTTTCCTTTTAGAAGTATTAATAATGGAGGAACTATACAGCAACTTTCTTTCCTTACTTGAGAGACTCAAGACTGCTTTTTTTGAGAAATGAGGAAAATCATTGGCATCCACCAGCCCCAGGTCAAACTCATCAACACGTCCTACGCTGATGAAGAGAGGGGTGAATGCTAATGAAGGTGTCCTTGACTCACATTGAGTTAGGTTATGTATCCTAAGATCATTTTTATGAAACAGTTGCCTATTTGGTGTTACTTTGTAAACAGTGTTGGGAAGGTTACTTTTAAAATACTTTTAAAATAGTATTCCACTACAGATTACAGAATACATGCATCCTGTTTATACAAATACTCGGGCACTTTTGGCAAATTGTTTTTTTCACATCTAAATGTATGTACAATACATTGTATGAAGTTATCTTTTCACACTTGCCTTGAACTGCTGACACACTCCACTTGTTCCCTTTGAAGATTGTATGATGTCCTTCATCTGAACTGTGTTTCTTCTGTGTCTGCAAGGAAAGCCCATCTCCAAAGAACCACTTAGAGGTTTCTCTGTGCAGGAAGTCATCAAAGCGTGTGATATCTTCCCAAGGTTCTTTGTCAGGGAGCTATTAATAGGTTCAAGGGACATCCTCCAGCCCCCAACAGTCCCACCCACCTACACCCCTTTTGCAACTGTCCACAGATGGGTGCGCCTCTGTTGGCGTGCCAAGTGAAAAGGGATGCGCAGCCAGCCATGATGCTGTGTTTAGATGAGAAAACTCCAACATGGTGAGAGACACTATGCTTGTTCTTTACAGGCAACAAGGCATTTATTTCATCTTTGGAATTTCAAGACACTGTTACAAAAAATATGGTGAGGAGCTAACACTGAATATCATAGGTGAATGTTAGTGAGACTGATCAGTTCTATAACCACGTCAGTGTAATTTACTGGACTTCTTTTTGAATATCAGGTGTATCTCACACAAATAGCACTTGTGGATCTACTACCATCAACCAGGCAGAGAGGAAAATACGCAGTACCTGCTGAAATACAGTACACCATAAAAAAAGAAGTTGCAAAAACTGATGATGTATCAAAGCTTTTATATCAGTTATGTAATAGTATGCCAAAAACCAGTAAGAGCATCAAAGTTTTGACTATCTATGCATAGCTGCAGCCAGCATGCATGTAGCTATGCATAGTCATACTGTGCAAATGTTATAATGCAGAGTTTATTTTTAGCATTTTGTGTTTCTTTACTTACACGAATGAACTTCCAAGACTTATAGTTGAATGACATATGTGATGCATGTGTTATTTACATCTGTCATATGTTACAGATATGTCTACATATTTAACACATGTTGTGTGTGTGTGTGTGTGTGTGTGTGTGTGTGTGTGTGTGTGTGTGTTTGTTTCATGCCACACGTACATAAAGGCTAAGCTAAAAGGACTTTTAATACTATAGATTTTGATAACTCTGGAAAAAAAAGGGTGGGGATATTTTCTTTTCTTTTCTTTTAATAGTCTCCTCGCCTTCCATGGAAAATAAACCTTGAAGAATTTTAGAAACATGGAAAATCAACTCCCCAAAAACAGGTAAAGATCTCTATTCATATTCAAGATATGATTGGACCACTTTGTTGGCATTTAGTCTATGCAACATCACCAACCTAAAGAACATCTAGATCAGTCTATATATGGAATCTCTCCTACTTTTTTAACACCTAAGGAAAGCAAAACTTACCTTCAACAGAAGCTACACCAATCAGCCACAACATTTAAATGGGCAACGAGGTGAATGACATTGATAAGCTCATTTAAATGTAATATTCTACTGAGAAAGCTTGAGCTGTTACATCCACCTGGGTTCCACTTTAACACATAGCATCCTGTTAAATATTGCTGCAAGGCAACCCCTACCATCCCTCTCCTATAAAACCACCCGACAGCAGCAGCCTCACTCAGTAGGTTGATGCGTCCCATCACATTACAAAACCTGCTCAGGAATGCCTCTATGAACACAGCAAGGAGCCCAAGGCTTTGGAGGCCAAACCTCTCACATCCCAGTCCAGCTTATTATTGTTTGTGTTCATCAGAACAAGCCGGATCCAGTGAGGCCCACCCCATCTCCCAATAACTCACAGGAGCCAAATGATTTGTTGCCAACATCCCTGTGCCAGATGCCACAGGACACTCTGAGAAGTCCTGTGTCCAACTGGTAACATAAGGGAAACCGACACAATATTAGGGAAAGTTTGTGGAGGCTAAGTGGGTGAGGTAGGTGTTTTGTTAGTAACACAGTGAATGTTACTCTGTGTCATCTTCTTACAGAGTTCATTTATTTCAACATTTCTATTCTGTAAATGCCTGTTGTGTCTTGTAAGAAAATTCTTTCATCAAGCAAGAATTGGTTGGATGTTGCCCCTTTTACCACCTGACCTCTCTTATTAGTGGTCATTAGATTAATAATGTGTGAAGTAGTATTCTGCCACTGACTGACACTTCTCCAGGCTTGCAATTGTAAGCTCAACAATATATCTAATTCTTCAGAAAGTGAGTGCCAGTGCAAATCATCTATAGTATAACATCAACATAACAAGATTTAGAGCACATGTGTCGAACTCCAGGCCTCGAGGGCCAGTGTCCTGCAGGTTTTAGATGTGTCCTTGATCCAACACCACTACTTTTAATGGCTAAATTACCTCCTCAACATGTCTTGAAGTTCTCCAGAGGCCTGGTAATGAACTAATCATTTGATTCAGGTGTGTTGACCCAGAGTGAGATCTAAAACCTGCAGGACACCGGCCCTCGAGGCCTGGAGTCCGACACCCCTGATTTAGAGAATCTGGAGAAATCTCTGTGCACAAGGAACAAGGCTGAAAATCAATATTGGAAGCTGTAATCTTCATGCCCTCAGCTGCCACTGCATTAAAATCAGCCATGTTTCTGTCATGGACATCACTGCATGGACTCAAGAACACGTCCAGAAATCGTGGTCTGTGAACACAGTTCACTATGGCAACCACAACGGCAAGTTAAAGCTCTATCATGATAAGATAAGAACTTATGTGAACATAATCCATAATGATGGGCCAAAGGTAATTTAAAATGGGTAAAAATCTTTTGGAAAACATGGAAACAAGGAACAGCATCCTCAAATACCCCCAAAGCACACCCAAATAATGCATTTTTTCATGTAAACATTTGATAGTTATTTTTTGATGTTTTCTATTATGAATAAAATGTGGACCGGGAGATTCGCATATCATTGCATTTTGTCGTGAGCATTGTACTACAGTATAAGGTATAGTAGGCTGCAATTATGAGGTGGTCCATTAAACTGCACATAAAGACTGCAGGAAGGTTTCGTTAACATTCACTTCATTGCAGAAGGGCTGTATATGAGTGGAAATGCATGAACATATGTTGAGTAACTGATTTTGTCTTGCCCACAGGCTCTTGTAATTCTGTGCCAACTTAAGTCCTTGAACTGCCTTTGCCCGAATCCAAATTTAATTGGGCAAATTCTGGCCCTGTTTCACATGAAATCATGTAGCCTCCTATGGTACACACATTTTTTAAATCTGTGCCAAGCCAGTTAGTGTATCTTAAAAAAAGGGGGAAACATTATTGTCATAAGGAAATCACTAAATCAGTTGTGATGCTGAGCCAAGTAAGAAATTAGTATAGTAAGTAATATGTCTCTCCATGAACAATTTCCATAAGTGGACATTATCAGAATACTAATGATACACTGTGGTATGCTCAGAGAGCAAAATGGAAAATATCTCCTTGGCAAGGTCACTCTATACGATGATAAAAACCTGTAACTCAATAATTAAGTATATTAAAACACAATCAATTAAGAAATATAATTAAAATAGTCCACTGGAATATAACCATCAGTTGACCATTGCATAGGCTAGGGTTAGCCTAATTTGTTAGCAAGAATCTGTCAGTAATGACAGTCATAACCTTGATGCGCTCTTCTTAAACTTCAATTAAGTCTGTGTGATTGCACATATTGTTTCTGCATGTAGATAAGTCTCTGCTGTCCCTGCTTTCATTTTTCATACTTTGCTTGGCAGGTAAAGGACATTGTAATCACAATCACACTATACGGCATCACTCAGGGGTTTCATTGCGAAAATGAATACCTGAATCATTTTTAACGCACTACAGACTTTTCCTCAGTGTTTGTCCAGATAGTTACACAGCACAGCAAAGGTCAAACACTTTTAGAAATTATCATTATCCTTTGTTAAGCAGCTCAACAGTCCTCACCTTTGCCACTGCAGTCTGTTGTTTCGTGGATTATTTTTACTGGGCTTGACTGCTTTCCTGAATGATACTGCTAATTGAAAAAATAGAAAAAACAGCCTTTTGGTCTACATCCATGCCTTATCCAGCTGCTGTGTGTAGCGAAGACTTAGAAAGAATTTAACTGACCCAGCAAACAGTGCCACAATTAATGCCACCAATTCAGTATTCAACAGAACCTGAAATACGGTCAGAATCTCAAATTTGCTTCCATCCACTGTCACGATTTGACCTTGTCACCTCAACCCTGACAAATGATATTTGTTTTAGACCTGGTTCTCTAAAAGCCCACAATAATCTCCTCAAGCCCGTCTGTATTCACATCAGTTCCAAAACACAAACTCTTCTTTCTGCCATTTGGCAGCTTGTTCCAAAACTGCAGAGTCGTCTAAAAACATCTGCAAATGGTAAGACTTGCACAGAAAGTCCAAAAGCAAAGACAATTTCTCCCTGCTGTGCTTTGGTGCTGAGATGCTACTAGTAAATGACAGCGAATCATGTGAAGAAGCATTAAACTGGCACAGCATTTGAGAAGTAAATATTAGAGTCGATCTGCAGGAGAAAAAAAAACACCAAAAAATTCAAAGGAAATTGTTTAGAATTGAGCTGCATCAAAAAATGTCATACTCCCCCCTGTTGCAGCTTAATAGCCTCTCTTTATACCCAAGTAAATGCCTGAATTCATAAATCTCTGCACACCTGAGTTTACAGTACAAAACATTTGTTTATATTTGAGTCTCCAAGTGGAATGACATCATTATGATACGATCTGGGTTATTTTCTCAGTGTGACAAAGCTCACAGAGCCACAGAAGAAATTATACAGCAGTTTCCTCTGGCTTCTGTTCTGACAGCTAAACTAATTATTATGTGCAAAACAAAAATCATATTGCTACAGAAAATAACTTGTCTTGGGAAATACTTGGAGATGTAAGCGGTTTTCAGTTAAAGGACACAGGATATGTTTGGCTTTGATATCGACCATGTATGCACTCTATCATAATCGCTATTGTCACCTCACAGTAACGCAATAATCTTTGCATCAGCATTTGTGCGTCTGTACCTGTGATTGTGTGTGTAGTGTAGCTGACAAGCACATAGTAGATTGAAGAACGCCAACAATCTCAATTGACTTTTTTTGTAATCCAATGAAAAGGAGGCACTCTATCAAGGAGAAATTGAAAGATGAATACGAGTCAAAATGCTGAAATTGTGAAAAGGGCCTGACAAATAATGGGGGAGGGGGCATCAGTTTCAGAATAGGCCCTGTTATTTTCATTAATGTCTAAAGAGGATGGATTTGTCAGGGTGAAATGGAGAGAGCACAGGCCAGCTCCGTGCATGTTTCCATTCCCATTATTCTGTCATGCTTGTTTCATGGCAGACAGCAGCTCAAAACGTTCACTGCAGTGCTTTTCAAATATAGCTGCTGTCTAAATCAAGGCTATAGGTGTTACTATAAGAATGAATTGCCAGCTTACATCAGTGAAACACAGATATCTTTCACCACTGCCCCGCTTCCTTCCCCATTTTTCACAAAAGTGTCATGAGAGTTCACTTTTATTACAGCAACTCTGGCACTGAAAAAGAAAATAAATTGTTAAGCCGCATGTAAAGCAGTATATTGTTTCAGCATTCATATGGATACAGATCTGGTAATGCTAAACCTACATATCGTCAGTTTGCTGAAGAGATAAGAGTTTGATGTAAAAATGTTTATACTGGGCAAGCTGGTCTTCCAGCTCTGTGGGTGGGAAAACACTCTTCTCTGTTTTCAAGCAGTTCCACTCTGAGAGAAGGCACCCCTGTGATAGTCGACATGTAAATGTAAATTGTAGGTAGGTGGTTATGCTTTTCTGCTCTCCAGCTGTACAGTCTAGTCTAGAAGACCAGTGCCACCTAGTGGTGTCATTCAAATCTGAACTCCAAGTTTGTCAGCATGACATCAGCTGATTAAAACTCAGTTGATGTGTCATTACTACACTCTATTAAGCAGTATATTTAAAATTGGCGTGGCATTATTACAATATTTTACTCTGATATAACAGTAAAGTAGGTACAGGATGAATATTATACTTGTTTTGTGAGGCCCGTATGCCTCAAAGATATACAGGACGGCAGTGGCCCATCTAAAACAATGACTATAATTAATACAACACAGAGCAGGTTATAGTGCTACATCAACAATAACGTTTTAAGGTCAGTGCTTCAGGTGTTTCACCCTTTCTTCCTTTATCTCTGCGTCAAAGTGAAATAAATGACTTGGTCTGGGTCCACGATCCTGCAGATTTGTGATCCCGGGGAACCACTCAGCCATACCATGTTCATCAGAGTAATTATGTTTTGTTGTGCCCACAGAAGTGACTCACAAAAGGACAGCTGCATGTGTTGTTGCAAAATACAGGCGCACGCACGCAGACACAGGCATGCACATCTGCTCTCCATCCAAATTATGCTAGGTCAAACAAAGGGTAAAACCATTAGCAAGCTGAAAGCACTAATGAAAATTAAAAGTAAGGGAGCGCTGGGTGAATGTGTGAAAAACTTGAATCAGCTTCGTGAAAATCTGATTAAAGAAATGTTAGAACAAAGCTGTAATCACAGGTGGAAGAGAAATAATGTCATGGGAATGAGGAATTCACTGCAAGCAGTGTATTGAGAAGCTCTATAGACTCTGGAAACACCACTAAAAAGCCAACATATTCACGCACACACACAAGTAAACACAAAAGTACTTTCACCCTTTGAAGCGGGCTCTCAAAGAAATCGAAAGAGGCAAATCATAAATTATACATGACAGGTTATTTCCTTTTATACTTTAAATACTTTGTTTGGCACCTCGCAAGGTACTGTAGCAATGAGCTGGTTCAGTGGTTGATAACAGAAAAATGCTTAAATTCTTGACTACAAATTGTCTTGGAGTGCAAATGTGTTTGATGATTGCATTTCAAACCTTCGAACAATATTCAGCAAAGTGCATCGGCTCAGTGGGACAAAACTATCTGTCAGCAAAACCTTAATAAACAGAAGCAGCGAATTAGAAACTAAAACTGGTGCACATTTGATCTCTTATGGGGAAATTAAAGGTGCAAATTCACCACTCAGCGGAAGAACTTCAGCTACGAGCAAGAGTGAGGCTTTTTCCCGGCTGCTGAAATGAATATTCAGAATGAGGAATTGATTGGCCATTATGAGAAACTAGCACTCTTAATTTGCTTGTAGAAATGTGTCAGAAAATAAATTTGCATATATATTGCAAAGGCTTCAAGATATAAGTAGCTTGTGTAGAATTCAGACCAGTTTAGCTGCAACATTGAATTACACCCTAATTTAATCCATCATTTACTGTTGTGAAGGATTAAATTTGGTATCTGAGAGGCCAAAAAGTTTATCAAAGAAAGCTTCTTTTGCAGCAGCTGTCGGGGCCAATTGCAACAGCTCGGCTTCTTATAAAATCACTGTTGTTCTCAATATACTAGTTCACCATATATATATATTTTTATGATTATTGATGTTCCTGTAGAAGTTGAAAACTGCGATTTTGTAGGTTTGGCTGAAACTATGCAGTATCTCCCCTGGTCTCTGACTCCATCTCGTTCTCGCTCTCTCTGTGTTTCTTATCATACTCTCCACCACACACTGTATTGTTCAGCTGATGATGAATGACCATGTAGCTGGAAGCCAAAATGAGCTCTCGCTGAGACCACACGAATGCCGCACTTTCAATGCCCCTCCAGAAAGATTCATTACAGTAATTAAAGTTTCTGTTTTCTCACATTCTTCCACAGAAGTCACTCCTTGCAATCATTCCAGACTTAAACAGAAGCAGAGCGCGCTGCTGTTCTGCTGGCATTTGGAGTGGGTGGCTAGACGGCTTTTCTATTTTTATCGAGGTGGACATCAGCAGCTTGGATAATCAACTCCAACAGATTGCACTCTGAGAAACAAATTGCTTCATTTAAGCATGAAAATGATTGAGCAAAAGGATGACAAACAGCGGAGTGCATTTATCAAAGCTGTTTACATGAGACACAAATCACTGCTGCTAGATCCACTTGAAAAATTGCTTTGTTATAGTTACAATTTATCATTGACATGTTGTATTTACTGAAAAACAAATCTGTCAGATGGTAGTCAAAATAGATCCAGTGTGTCAATTATTAATACTGGAAAAAAGAAATTACACACACTCTAACGTCTGTGCTGTACAGTTATGCAGGTCAATGCATATTCATGCTTTTTACACACAACTTCAAAAATTTGGCAAAAAAAAAAAGGTTCCAATAGAAAACTGCATTGCATCCATGCCCTTGATATCGCTTTAGTTTGACATATTCTGTATTTGCATATAGATGGCTCATAAATTAAAGGAAGCCAAATAAACGAGTGTAGAAACAGACGAATACAAATCAGTCAGCGCGGGGCATGACAGCTCACTGAATAGCTTGTTGTATAAAACATATTTCCTATGTCCCAAAATTGCAACTTAGATTTTGGAACAAATTGTTAGACAGCACTCTGAAACGCCATCCTCAAAATAATGAATAACGATTAACTCAGACACCTATATGTACCAGTGTTTCTTGCAGAGAAACATATTGACGTGTTTTTTTCCTCGCACGTTACATACCTGCTGAATGCACACTGTTTATCATGACAAGCACCATTTGCTTGCAGTATAGATAAAGAAAGCTTGCACAAAGAAATAGAAATTAGTTAAATAAAGGACAAGTGAAAATGCATCAGAAACATATTTTAAATGAGATGCCCTTCCAAAGTTCTCTTGACGCTGCTAAAAGAGAATTAAGATCACCAAAAACTCTTTTTTTCATCAAGTGAAACAACTAAACAACTAAATTTACATTTCAGTTTACCATTTCAGCGATGCTAGAAGCCTGGTGTCAGAAAAAAACCTGCTTAACCTGATGAATACAAATAATTCAGATTATTTACCATCCATCCATCGTTTTTTTCTGCTTATCCCATTCAGATTTGCAGGCAACGCTGGAACCAGCTGTCACAGGGTAAAAGGATACATCAGGACGTCATGCTATTGCAGGCTGAGCGTCCGAGTTGGTGTAAATGTTCAGACAGAAAAATGTCCAGCAGCACTTACACGCTACCTTTAAGATTTACTTTTAATATGGAAACCTTCAAACACCTGTACTGCTGGGTTCACTCTTCTTGCCATTCATTTCATCATATTTCTCGCTGGGACAGCCTGGTAATGAGGTACTTTTTTTCTTCACAGCAAGAAGGTTCTGGGTTCCCTACTTCCTACTTGGCGGGACCTTTTTCTGGTTTGACGGGAAATGTCTTGCGTGGGTTTTCTCAAGGTGTCCAGGTTTCCCTCGTGGGTTGGCTGTGTTACTCCTGTAATTTGCAGACTGCCTCACCACTGGCCACCTACCCGTAAACCTGTGAACTACATAAAATGTTAACAAATTATGTTTCCAGCCTTCACGGTTTCCTGGAGTACATAACTGTGGTAAAAAGTTAAAACAACATAAGTCTACAAAAGTACGAGGTGTTCCCAATATTTGAAAAGTTTATCTCAAGTCAAAATTGGTCCTTTATACATATGCCTGAAGCTGCTTATTCACAGTATATTTATGGTCAGGATGTTAGTTGCCAAAAAGTTAGACAGAAATATTATAGCTCCAATATTATAATTTCAACCCATAATTACTGCTGATGATGCAAAGCATGACTGTTGCCAAGATGCCATTTAGACACCGGTTCTGAGTGTTCTGCCTGTTTCTACTCTGTTATCTGTGGCGGTTTCTGATTGCACAAGACCACACACACTTACACAGCAATCAGGTCATCAAAGAGACAATAAAACTGACCTGAGATTCTGCAATCACTGCTAAATAACCACGTGAACCATGCTTCCAAGTAAGGGTGACAGCAGTAATTAGTAATCACTCCTCACATTACACAGCTAGCCTGACTGTACTAAGCCTCTTTAGTTTGGGTTATAGATGTTTGTATTTAAAGGTTTTCCCTGTTTTTAGGAAAAATTGGGAATTGAGGAAAAATAGAAACATACAATTTCCTCTTTAGATTTTTACCTGAACAGTCATTGTATTGTTAATTGTCAGTTAGAATATTAGCCCTGAAATTCCCTGCCAGTGCATCCCCACCTAAACACATATGTTTGCATTTTCCTGTGTGTGTAATTACTGCCCTCTCCAACAAACCAGCAACTGTGAATTGTTGTGATGTGTTTACGTTCACAACTAAAGCAGAAGTGCCATGACAGTGGTCTACCACCACAAAACTCATGGGAAGGATGGTCAGGTTTGATGCTTTTGTCAACAGTGCATGTGAATATGATTAGACTGTGCTTTCCATCTCATTTCCTCCAAAACAGTCAACAATTGGTATTTCTAAGCATGCAGATATTTCCCTAACTTTAACCTCAAGGCTTTATGAATCACCAAAATATTTGTCCAAACATCATCTAAACAAAGTCATCAAGTTAGCAAATCCACAACCACTGTTTCCAGTGAGCCAAGTTTGAAATATATGTCTACTCTGGGTCTTTATTTTTTTTGGATACCAATTATCAGCCTACTTTAAATTTAAAAGACAAAAAATTGAAAACATTCAGTCGCACAGCCACCGGAGCAGGAAAGAAAAGCAGATCTAATCCCTGGCTTAAAAAAAAAAGACTTAACTCCACGACAGGCCCAATGTGACTGTTTTCCTATTACGGCCACATTATATGCCATTAACCACACAACACTCTGCTCTCACAGCAGACAGTAACCATAACAATTGCTTGGGGCCATCTCCAATCAGAGATGATGGTTTCATCAGAGAGACTTTAGCATGCTACTCCCCTCCCTTTCTTCTTCGGCCTGATCTTCACACCACACAAATTCTCCGGCCACACTTGGCACAGTTGAGAGAGATGATTATTAAAATGTGTGAGATGTCTTTGGTTTATTCTACCTGCCTTTGTCCTTGAGGTTTTTTCACAGACTTTAACACCAGCCCACACAGAGAGACACTCCGGAGCCCGAATCCATAAGAATTTACATGGCAGGCTCAGGCAGTGGTAGAGACACTGATGAAAAAGGACTGAAGGTCGAATGAGAATTGTGCTGCAGAGAATCTGATTTAAGGGCTGAGTTCCCAGATAGTTCCAAGCACACAGGGCAGTGATAAGACTTACACTTTGCAACAGTGCATGTTACTACAGTTAGTTGAGTAAGACTGTTCTAATATAATAAACAAATAATATTGATGATCATAATATATAATTGAAGAGAAAGGACTTCGGTGTCACTGAGACTATCATAACACCAGGTCCACTCACTTAAAATTAGCATGTGATTGAAGCAGTTAACCTTGTTGTTTATCAAAGCCTTCTTGAGAGTTTACCACCATCTTCTGCATGAGCGTGATTCCCTACAACATTGTCTTTTTTTCTTTCTTTTCAAAACAAAAGCTTAGGAAATTGGCAGAGAGATCAAAGAATGAAGTCTGTGATTTGGAGAGTGGTGTGTATGCTTGAGAGATTTCCGCACAAGTCTCTTCATTTCCCTGGAAGCAACATTAAATCCTATTCAGCTAGGCCAGCCATATTTTTTGGATTTTCGTCCAAACAAGAACTTGGAAAGAGACCAGTTGTTACCCTCATCGGGATTTATTGGCTCACTACTAGACAGTTTTAAGGTGCAAGATGATAATCTTCTCATCAAAATTAGATTCAGCTTTCCAACCACCACAGATGGCACCAAATACATACAGTGCTAGTTTTTTACACTATAATCGCAAAGTATTTTTCCTACTGCCTGGGTTGCCTTTTGGGTTTGTTTTCTTTTGGGCTCTGTTAGGGTAAGGATTAGTTCATGAGATATTCGTGCTTAATTGGCACTCTGCTCATATCAACTTTATTGTTAAGTTTCTGCAACTACAGAGCAGGAATGCTGTGTGATAGCAACCGCTCTAATTAATTAACTTGTGGAGTTTAAAATGATGTTTGCAGAGAAAAGGGATCCTGTGGGTACGTTGAGTGATAGAAGAATTTTGTATTCTTAAGAATGTGTTCAGCATGCCTGCTTTACAGCTTCTAGCGACTTGAACATCTTCTGAAAGCGGCATGTATTCATCAGAGTTTTATGGGCCTCAGGTAGAAATCTACAGGCCTGACACAGCACAATTTGTTTCAGAAAATATTTGACACATGGATAAATTTTGTATCTCTCAGACCTCAGTTGGCTTAGCTATAAATTGCTTTTTGTGAGACAAGCCCCAAGCTCCATTACCCTCGGTGGAAAACCATCTCATGGAAGGAGTTGTCACCTTGGGGGCGTTTTTTTTTTTTCCCTTTCTCGTGACTGACTGACAGCACTCCCTCTCTCTATCTCCCTGCCTTTCTCTGTTTGTCTCTGTTCCTCTATCTCTTTCTGTACCTCCAACCCCTCATTCTGCAGTCTGCTTAGATCAAACCGCTCCTGCAAGCATCTCTGATTTTCAATCAATTTCAGCAACGGCACTTCTGTTGTCTGCTTGTCTGTCAGTCTTCTGAGCATCCACTGGTGGAGGGAGTAGAAGCTGAATCCCTCAGGGTGACAACGTGATAGCGTTCACCATTTACTTATAAGTTTGAATAACACTTTGTGACCACTGCGATGCTTCTCTACCCTTCAGTTCTATTTTGAGCGTGCTAAATATCAATCTTGGTTAAAAGCTGGAAAATCCAACTCAAGGCTAATGCAAGTAATTACTTGTGATGCCAAGTGAATAGCAGCGTGACAGGCCTATTCATTATGACCAATTACACAAGAACCTGAAGTATTCACAAAACCTTCTAAAAATATATACATATAATCGTTTATGAGGCGTAACATCAATTGAAAAATTGAAATAAGAAGTAATGAGCAGGTTAATAAATTTTGTGTCAGTGAAATAAACCGGTAGCCTTATTAAACAAAAGCCATGAAGGGAGTAGTACGCACATTACTGTAAGTAATCGTATTTATTTATTGGCTTCACATGACAGTTTTTATTTCTTACAACATTAAAAAATAATATCATGCCCCACGCACTCTAAACATACTGCTTCTTTAATCAACAGAGCAGTTAGCATTGCTAGCATAATGAAACCGAATTGAATCAAGATAAATTTGCATTAGGTAACAATATATACCACTGGGACACTGTGATATTTGCAGAAAACACACATCCTCGTGGCTTCAAAGATGTTTGGAAAAAATTCTAATGGATACTTTTTGATTAATGATTACATTATTTGTTGTCTTTTGAAGCATTTCTTATCAATTTCATGCTACATTAGACCAAAGCAGATGTGCTTTCTTTCAATAACAAAGACATTTCTACATGCTACAATCACACAATGGAAAAGAGTGCTTGGAGACCGCAGTACGAACAAAATGACTGCAAATGTGTGCAATGAAATTGTGATTTTGCTGGCTTTGACATGGTTGCTTCAAAGACAGTCGGTTGCCGTCTTCAAAGCAACTTTGGTGGGAAAAGACAAAGGTAAGCTGGAAACATGATGCTATCATTTTGCCTTTAAATGAGATCAAG
The DNA here is from genome assembly GCF_965226115.1 of Aulonocara stuartgranti. Classification (NCBI taxonomy): domain Eukaryota; kingdom Metazoa; phylum Chordata; class Actinopteri; order Cichliformes; family Cichlidae; genus Aulonocara; species Aulonocara stuartgranti. The sequence continues at coordinate 27,385,454 of NC_138940.1, forward strand.
TTGGCAATTACGTGCAATTTGTTCGTGATAATATGGTTATTAACTGTAATAAATCAGTCAAACATCGCAAATTCACATGCATGACAGCCATTTGTGTGCAGAATGATATAAATGCCCGGCAACTTTACTTTTAAATGTTAATATAATCAACCAGTTGAGTTGTGTCCCTATTGCAAAGAGACATTTTGCAGATGAGTTGCATTTATCAGTGCAGACTGACATAGATTGATTGCAACATGTTGGCAGGAATCTTGCATTTATATATCAGACAGTGATGATTTGCAAACATTTACTAGTCTGTGCAATAGGGATTGCAGTCTGACCAAGTTAGACTGTGATTGTTTGGATATAAGTTGGCTCCCACCAGGAGAAAGTAGTACGCCAAATTTGGAAAAAAAAAAAAAATCAACACAACCATAAGTTTTTCCTAGTTGCAAGAACGTTCTTGTCCGATTTTATGCTACAGTGTGACTGTGCCTCAAACTTTTGAGATGTGGTGTGTTTTAAGCTTCTATACATAAAAATCTTTACATCATAATAAATATGAATGCTATAACAACACAGACAGGCAGTTATATATCAGGTATTATATGTTTATGTTAACGTGCTCCTGTTAGCATGCTAACACTTTTAAGTAGTAGTAAATACAAAGCGCCTGAGGGAGATTCAGTTCACCATGTGATTGATCCTAAACCAGACTACAGGGGGAAAGCAGCATAGCAACATAAGTCATTAAATTCAACACTGTATCAAACATTTACTAAATATCACTGTGTTTATGTAAAGGGGCCAGTTTTATGTGTTTTTGGGGTAATGTCAGAATGGTTAGCTACTTAGTCAGCCAGATTTTGTGTCACATTAATAAAGCCCCAGAGAAGTAAACAAATGCGTTTTCCAGTCTCATTAGTAATGTTTCTGCACTGGTAGACCGCAAGGAAGCTGCTGGGTAATGACGTGTAGATCACAAGATAATAAATTAGACACAACCTAGATTTAACAAACCCTGACAGTTCATGGACAGAATATTATAGCTACATGAGCAAAACCTCCTTATATGGTGTCAGGAATGAATAAGAATATTGGTAATAGGGGCTGAAGGTAATACCTGAGTGATCACTAGTAAAAGCTTTCCAAGGTTAGGGAAAACAAAGTAGAAAACGGGGCAAATAAAAGATGTTTTGTGGTCCGTAAGCATCTGATAAAAGCAGAGGGAAGCACTGTAAAATCACTGGGAAAATGATTGTATATCATGTCCCATCCATTTTTCAAGTTGGTGCACAGCAGCTAAAGTTCCAGTTTTCCTGGAGGATTATAACTTGAGGAAAGGGATTATGAACTGAATCCCATATAATTAGGTCCACTGGGTGAATGTCTTAGAAACAATACATTTCAGAGGAAGCAAAAGTCAAGGTGATTGGGTGCAGAAGTAAGGCAAAGGAAGAAAACATGTTTACATGATTAGGACATGAGTCTGCATTTCACGTGTGGCATTATCTATATTTCTGTCCTTATTAAAAATCCCCCAGGGTATTGCAAGCATATTTATATTATCGTCTGATGGGAGGAAAATTAGCCTTTCACATCTGCTTTTGCTCACACAATCATCTCCTTTTACCTGCCATGAATGAAACGTCTTCTTCACTGTGTGCCATCTCTGTCTACCTAAACCTTTGTGCTTCCTCTAAGGTTCTGCTTCTGGTACCTGCCTTTGGCTTGAATATCTTTATTTTGGTCTCCATTGTGTCCTGTCTGCTCAGCCGGCGAGGCAAGATAAGGAGCAACGTGGTGATGTTCATCCTCGGAAGCACCTGTTGCAACCTTGTCAACCTGAGTCTGTGGCCCATGATCATTCACTGGAGGCAGCACGGCCGGTGGATGCTGGGCTCTCACTTGTGTGAAGTCATGGTGAGCGCCAAACACCTGACGAACTCCGCATCCTTTCATTATGTGTCCTTCATTACCTTCTCTATTTACCTGACAGTGGTATGTGGCTGCAGGCACCTGGTTGACAGCAGGGTTTTCCTAGCCCTAGAGCTTCTCTTTCCTCTGCTTCCAGTGGGCCTGAAGGAGATTGCTGTGAAACTCTTAGGTACCAGCGTGGATCACCTGGATCCCATCAACCTCACCTGTTTCTCTTTTATTAACGATCAAGTTATGAGGATCCTCTTACTGGTGAAGACTGTTGTGTTTTTGCCATTAATCCTGTATTTCTATGCTCACATTCTACACACGGTCGTCAAAAGTGCTAAACTGATGAACAGGAGTCAGACAGTTAACGTTCAGCTGGCAAAGGTGTTCAGCCTCATATCTCTCATTACCTTCACAGCACATATACCTGGTAAGTGAAGTCAACTTTTGGATTGTTTAGCATGTTCGGACTTTCTTTTGGATAAATGTCCACATTTCTTATGTCTATATGTTGAAAAAATACGTTTCAGTCACCGTAACAGTTATTTGTCCATTTCCCATCCTGATTAATCAATTTCAAAGTGACTGAAGATAAATCAGCAGTTCTTTTAGAGTCTCCCACAACTTTCCCCAGGTAATTTGAAGCTTTAGCAGTCTAGAAAGTAAAAGGACAGATCCCCCCCCCAACAGAGCCCTGCAAAGGCATGTCAGGCTGAAAATTTATAACACTGGAATATTCTTTAAACTTCAATAACTTTTCAAATGTACTTTGCACCAATTCTGTTCAGTCTTCCCTCATTGTGGAAGCTGTAAAATAAATAACATATATAAATAATATGTAAATAACACACATATTCTTTATATTTACTTAGTGTTTCCTTAATGTACTTAATTTATTTAATGTACATGTGGTTTCTGCTGTCTCTCTGTTGCAAAACAATTACAAAAGAAAAGCGTAATTATTCATTTCATTTAAGTCGGACCAGTAGGAAGTGTTTTTGAGTATGAGCTCAGTTCCAAAGTATAACAGATACACTCTCACAGCTACATGTATAGACTCTAAACTTAAAAAAGATGACCCTATTTCATTTATGAAAGCTGTATAAATGGATAAAATAAAAATGGCGCCCGTCGCACTTGTTTTCTCTTTAATATTCATAAACACAGTTTCAAACAGAATAATCATCAGGACAGCATATATTAATTAATTTAAATAAATAAATTAAACATTTTGCCTAATTTTACCAGCTGGAAAAATCTTTTTGTGTTTGTTTTTTCTTTCTTACCATCTGTTATAGGATTAAAAATGAAAGCAATTTTAAAGGTTGTATTTGCCATTGTCTGCGTATTTCTTTTGTGCTATAGGTGCTGTGTTTGCACTAATGGATCACCCCTCTGTGTGTCATGAGATGGTTAGAGACTTGTTGCTCGACCTGCCTCTTCTCCTCAGCCCCATAATACTGCTCTGCATGAACAAAGAGCTGAGGAACCAGAGCCTGTTACTGCTGCAGCGCAACCCCACCGACCTCTACATGAAAGAGAGCTCCATCAGTAAGACAGATGAGCATCACAAGAGCTTTAACACTGAAGAAGCAGACACAATTCATCTCTAATTTCTAAGAGTCTGATTTATAGATCGATAAAAGTTAAACATTTCGTGTTGTGCTTAGACTGCATGTGTCAACTTGAAGAACATATAGTGCAGCAGATTAAAAATATTTGGGAGAATTTGTTGTTTTTCAGTGAATCTAAGTAGAAAATACAAACAGGAATTAAACATATTAATGAACAAGAAAGCACAAACGCTTTGTTTTTACTTATTTTAATTATATTAACTGCTTGTGTGTTTGTGGCATGTGAGCCGCAAACACACAAGGTCTGACTGTAAATTAACGTGCTTCAAAGTTTCAGTGACAATAACATTACTTCCCACAGCTTGTATGAGATCGGTATCTGAGAATTACTGTATTATGCAACCTTTTTTTTTATTTGCATTCACTGCACTAGTCAGCTTTTGCTTCACTACTGGTCATGCAGTGCCATCTAGTGATAATTTACTAGACTGCATCTGCATCAGTGCAACAAACCTTTGATTATGAAGTTAAATATTAGTTAAATATTTGACTAAATCCACATTTTTACCTATCCTTTAGCTCATTTGCATCGAATGTGATTGCATTTGTGCATACCTTTACTGGCATCAACTTTGCAAAACTCCTTTCAGATGAGACTTTATAGTTTTTTTATTGACTTATTTCATTTATTTATTTGTTTTCTACATTTTACTGCATCATTGTTTTACATTTTACTTCTTTTAGTGGCATTTTACATTGTTAAGCACTTTTTCCGGCATGAACTGTTTGGAAATGTGCTATATAAATAAACTTGACCTTGACCCTTGAACTTATAGCATTTGTAGTATTAATAAAAAATTAAAACAGCAGCTAAAGTAAATGTAAAGCAACAATACAGGTGGTTAAAAAAATTAAGAAAACATCCCTAAAGCTAATTGTGAGACTGTTACAATGAAGCAGTGTCTCACTTAAAGTCAGTTGGTGGTGCTGTCTGCCCACATTTGAAACGCTAACTTACAGTAAATCATGAATGACTGAATAATATCCATCAATCTTCATGATAGATTCTGTGAGAAGGATGCAGCACTGGATGATGAATATGCATATTTATGAGCTTCTTCACTCATGACTTAGATAATCCAGGCACATATAACGCTTCATATTTCCCTGCAGCCAGTTTGCCTTCATTTACTGGAAGCTTCTTTGGGTCACCCACAGCATGGAGCTCTCACCGCTGGACCTTTAACCCTGGTAATTTCCCATGGGTCTCTGTAGCACCGAGAAGCATATAGAAAATGGTAATTACCGGTGTCTGAGACTACCCACATATTATATCAACTCGATGGACCACAATTAACATATTACTGAAACAGTCTAGTGTTTTGCAGCTAGTGGATAGCTGGTGCAGTGCAGTATTAGAGCATTTGTTAACACTGGCAAACAAATATGACCAGAAGTGATGGTGCGTGCACCAAATAAATGTAGCAGGATGTAAATGAATGGAAATAAAGGGCTAATTAAAAATACCACAATTAATTGCAGCACTTGGGTCATGCGCTCTAATTGCTTAGATTTATAAATTACCCTATACAAAAACACAATTAACACATATGAACTGAACACAATGTATATATTTTTTGTTTTTTGTATTAACATGTCAATCAGTGATGATCCATACATTAATGGCTATACTAGCCAGCTAGCACAGCATTCAGTCAGCTATTATCATGAAGTGAATGTGTGTATTTTACTCTCCACATTCATGAGAGCAAAGCTACTTTATGCAAAGTAAGTAGCTTAAAGGGAAATATATTTCAGTGATTTCGCCGTTTCATGTTGAGTGAGCTTGCGCTCTTATTCGCCGTGTTGTGTCAACTGACATAACATTACACTCTTTCTAATTACAAAGACAATTTTTATGCAATTATATAAAATTTCTCCCCTGTAAGGCATTATATAAGATCTTTCCTTGAATCAAAGAATCATTTCAGTCTGCAGCAAGTGTCTTCAGTTGCCTAGCAACTCCAGCCCTAGTGCGGACTAATGCTGTCTGGTGTGTGGAGGTAAATCGGGGGGCAATCTGATTTCAAAATAGGTTGAATGTAGGCGGGGGTCAAACTTTGCTGTTGCTCTAGGATAGTTCTCCCAATCAGTGCTGTGCATTGAATTGTGCTGTCTGTCTTTAAAAAATAAATAAGTGGAGAATGGAAAACTGTGCTGCAATTAGAATAAGATTAAGAGACTATCGTCCAAGGACAACAAATAAGATCTATCTATTGTCTAGTGATGGGAAAGTGGCGTTTTGCTGCTGACCATGTAGGCTAAAGCTTACAACTTCTCATACAGTGAAATTAACCATGCTTGCCACCTGAGCTGCCAAGTCCCCAGGCAAGCTGTGGCTCTGTTCAGAGCATGGAAATTTGCTTTGTGGATTGCAGCCATGTCCTTACTTAGTGGTATGTATAATTGCAGTCTTATGCTCACATGTGAAATGCAAATGCCTATAGCAGTTGTTCTTTTCCCAGGTTTCCTCCTTCGTGTCCGTTACGCTTCACTAAAACAGTTCCACATTGCCTTAAGCAAATCAGCTTCTCTTTTGCACTGCTCCCTCTATTTCTACGTTCATTAAAGTTTCATGGCAGATTTTTTTCTTTGATAACATATGCATATTGTATGTCATGCTGCTGGATGCAGGTTGGGATCACAGGGGCTGAAAGAAGTCTGCGTCCTTTTTAGGGAGGCTCTCCAGCTAACCGTGTGCCTGTGCTTTTTTACTTCTCTTTACATCTTTGCAGCTGTGTCACTACGACTTAAGACCACTTTGACGGCAAGATGAGCCATTTTATTGTGTTTAAAATCATCCGTCCATTTCACCATTATGAAAGAGGCTGTATTATTGGATATGCTATTTGAATTTCCATAGGTTGTCATGCTTCCTATCCTATGCGCTGGTGACAGGCTGCATTTCCAACGCACATGCAATCTGTGATGTGCCATCTCAGTTTTGATGAAGAGAATAAAGTATGAGGAATTCTTCATTCAGACAGATGCGAAATGAAATTTCCACACTCGGCAACCATATGGTCAGCATTTTCCGTATTGATTTCTAATCAAAGACTGAATTTCACAAGTAAAAGGCTATATCTTGTAGATGCGGTTGCACTTATATATATAAAGAGTAACAATTTTCAGGGTTGTATTTCATGTTGTGGCCACCTATCACAACAATTCACATTTATCTCTTGGAAAACCAAAGTTATAGGAGATTTATATAAATGACACAAAACAGATCAAGGGAAAAATAGGAAAAGTGTGGACATGTGCACAATCTGAGGGCTCTATCGAGGTGTTCGAATGAATTTCAGCTCTAGTTTAGTAGAGCAGTATTTAAATAATTTATATCACCCCAAACTTTTGACAGTTACATCAGATGTGTTGGTGCTTCTGTTTAACCCTGACAAACAATTTGATGCTGTCTGACTCGGAGGATGCCCCACCCCTCTATCATTCCTTTTTCCTTCCCTCAATCTCGCTTTTCTTTTTCTTTTAAAGCTTTCTGATGCATTTGCGCTACTCTCTTCTTGGCCCGAAAAATCACTTTGTCACATAGCGACGCATCATTTCACATGCTAAATTTTTAAAAAGTGGAACTGGAAATCCTTTCTCAGCATGCAATATCCATTAGGGAGAAAATTATTCATATGATTCCCCTGCATTATTTATCTCCTAATGAAGAGAAATATATATATATATATATATATATTGTCACCCGCCAATACTTCTCAGGAGTTCAGGTTTGTCTTTACAGGATCGCACTGTGGCTGGAGGATCTATAGTGGAAAATGACTTTTGATCACATAGTAACAGGATTTAAAGTGGCCTCATTCCTCTATCACTGTTGGAAGATTCACTTCATGGAGGTCCCATAAATCTCCACTCCAGAGGCTGTTCATATCTACTATATGTTGCTACGTTTTTACTTCACTTTTTGGGGGGTAGTTGGGCATTTTTTTTTTTTGCTCTTTAGAGCAGATACACATGAATAACTAATGCTGGACCAAAAACCTACACTCACTATCTTTCCTCTTTAGGTCTGTGGGCCGCACCATCTCTTATACCAGCTTAAAGAGTTGAGATATAATGTGAAAACACGTTCTGAATGTAATTCGGAAAGACAGAAAATGCATTTATTCTGGAGACAACTGTAGCCGCTGCAAAGCATCATGAGGATACGCCTGTGTCAAATACAAACTGTCAGCGAGTATTACAATCAAGGTTGGTTTGATTGTGTGTTGGGTTATGGAGCTTTTGTGTCTTTTGTGCTGTGCAGGGAGAGCAGATGGAGACTTTGCAGGTGGGAGAATCAGGCTTCTGTTCTCCATAGAAGCAGGGAGAGGAGGAGCGGTATGTCTGCCTCTTATATCCCAGCCTCTCTGGGGTTTCTAATATCACAGCATTGAGGGTGATAAATGGACCTGCAAAAGCGACACTAACCAAGTTCATGGTTCAATGATTTGGTCACTCAGCTCCTCTTGTACACATTTAAACAGAATAGATAGTAATTCTTCAAGGGATCCTTATCACACTGGGGCTTACAAATTTCAGTGCATGTGTTCATATATATATATATATATATATATATATATATATATACACATACACACATGACCTTAGTGCCTGTGGCAGCATGCGGCATATCTAGATTAAATTTTACGGATGCAAACACAGAGCTGCATAATGTTTTGAATATTTCTGCATTTACATACAGTACAGTAAATGCAATCAAGTTTGACTGCTTGTGTGCACATGCTTACATGTTTGCAAATTGAGGTAAATACCAAAGACACTGGAAATGTGCGCACACTGACCTTTACCACAAATAAACACTGGCGACGGAGGCTTCTGGTTCTCTGTGCCCTGCAGCTCTTATGGGTCACAAAGAACACTTAAATCTGTACGCATGTAGAGACACTAATGCTTTTGGCAGCAGTGTGTAAACGAAAGGCCAATGATTAATTTTAACTTGGATACAAAAATGCTCAAAGTTTGATTTCATGTCAGAATCTTTATGATATTCGAGGTATTTCGGAGCATTTTGTGGCATTTGTCCGTCTCCTTCTCTGTCCAGCACCATCCTGATGACCCCTTACCTTTATTCACACATTTGCCCTTGTGGTTTTTGCTCACTTTGATAAATAATTGACATGCTCTTCTCCTTTGATATGTACTTTAATGCTTTTTTCACCAACCTTGTAAAAATCTGCTCTCATAGCACTCTATTCCTGCTGTGTTCAGAGTGCACCTCAGCACAGCCACTGATTTCATGGTGACAGTCTCTTTAATTTAATATTTATATACAGTTTGATTCTTCTTTATATTACCAGAAAGAAAAGCAGGCATGAAAACACAAATTTTGCACCTCGTGCGACGTGACTGTCGCTAATTTCCAAAAACAACAGCCGATGAGTGTCTTTGTCTTCAATTCCTTTTGTACCAGGTACGATCCATTAGGCTTTTAATGCGGTTGTTCTGTAGGATGTAGTTAAACTCCATGCTGCACATCTATAGTTCACAACATTTAGTGCATTGTTGACAAAAGTTACTGCCTGCTCACCGGAGCCTCGTTTATTGTATGCTCCAGGCAAGAAGCCTTTCAAAGTGAGAAACTGTCTCTGAGAAACATTTTTTTTTCTGGCAAGTGCTGTATTTTTAACAGAACTGCTTGACGTACAGCCTGCATATGCTCAAAACTATTTCAAAATGACATTAGTGCAGCCTTAGAAATGTTTAAATATTTCTCATTTTAAAATCAGGCTAAGGTCTCAAAGAATATCTTGCTGCAAAATTATTCACTATGGATCCATCTGTTATCGATGGAGACATTAGTATGTTTGTACTACTGTAGAGAGCAGGTCATTATATTTTCCGTTATAAAAAATAGATTTTCTTTTGCCTTCTTCTCCCTGTTGCTTAAGCTCATAGCAGCCCTGACAGGAGAAAACCTGCTACTTAGTTCCTTCTGTGACAGGGCAGTGCGCCAGCAGTCCCCAGCTGTCATTACTACCAATAATAAAGGCAGGAAATGTTGTGTGGCGCTCAGGAGACGGGGCTGAGATATGCAGTAATTTTTTTTGTGTGTCATCATGCATGTTTCAATCCGGGCATCAGTGGATGCCACTTATTAGTCGTTGTTATCTTGTGTTTAATCAGGAATATTAATGCTTTTTTATTAAAAAAAAAAAAAAAAAAAGCCAACTTCACACACTTGAGGAAATCCCCACAAGAAAGATGAACGCCGATTCTCAGCAAAATTCTAGGAAGGAAGGAAGAAAAAAAGAAAAGAAAACTGTTCTCCACTGGCATCTTTTTCTGCTTATTACAACTCAATGAAGACAATTTGACACAAAAGTGATTATGCATCCAGGCTAGGAAATGGGAAATAGAAGCGCCGACGGGACGCAGATTCATAAACAGCCAGTGAAAAGTGATATTCTGTTGAAATGCAAATTCTTTGAGGGCTTTGTTCCAGAGGCATGCAGGGTGAAATTGGCCTTTAAACACATTGGCATACTAATGTCTTGAGGTGCCTCCACCCTCGGTCCTTTCAGAATAACCGCGGCATTATAATTGACTTGTAGTTTATAATGACACTGCATACATTTGCATTAGATAGACACTTCTGTACCCTAAGGTGTGTCTGAGAGTATGTTGCCGAGCGAGAATGCATATGTCTGTGCCTGCAGGTATGGAGACAAAAGAGTGACTTGATTCATCCTATGAGGTGCTCTGGGTGGAACTAAGTTTGCGTTGAGATCTGAGTGTGATGGCACTGCTAACCTTGGAAGGCTCAGCAGGTCTGTTGGTTGGCTTTGTAGTGCAGCTGTTTGATTTGCTAAGCATGCAGGTCTATTCTTCTTTTTGGTCTGTTCCTTTGAATTTCGAGATAAAGAGCTGCACAGTAAATGAAATCAAATACAGAAAAAGAAGCAGGTCATATGTATGTATACACCCACACACACAGACACACACATGCACAATTGACACAGAACAAAACCATTAAAAAGCAGCAACAGTGAGAGGGAATAAAAAGAGGCTTCAGCTTCACTTGGTGAAGGGCATTGAGTATAATGTTTTAAACTGACCATCCTGGTTTTACTTAAAACATTTATTTATATCTATTTTAATGAAATCTATTAATTGTATAAAGCATATTGCTTTTAATCTGCTGCCCTCTTTTAATCTTTTTAGCACTGTTTTTCAAAAGTGCTCTGCAAATTGTAATTTTTATAATATATTCATTACTCTTGTTGTATTGTTGTTAGAATACTGAAAACAACAACAATCCATCAGCCGTTTAACAGTTTCCCTTGTTATACAGTGAGCTGCTTAAGCTACAATATTTAGCTTGAAGAGGTAGATTTACATCAATCAGGTGTCATACAGTATAAGGTGTGTTGAATGGCGCAGGCTGCAGATGCATGTTTGTCTCAGTGAGTCAGCGCTACGATTGGCATTCAGTTGAACTCCCTGCAGGATTTCAAGCAATAAATATGGAAATCTGTGCATGAGAGCCAAGCTCTTGTCTAGCTGCTTTTTGCCTATTGCACAGTTTAGTCAAGTATCACTTCAGCATAAACAGACTAATAGCAAACAGTGAGATTGGCGTTTTCACAACTGGCAACTATTTACTTCAACATGATCGCCCTTTTAAAACATTTTAGACAGCGAAACTGAAACATGTCTGCTTACCCCACTTTGTCCGTAATTATACATGGCAGGTATGATAATTGTTATAGTGAAATCATGTGTGCACATTAGATTTTGCATGTTACATTTAGCTTTCTAAAGACTTGGGTAAGAAAAAGCTCAGCTGAGCCCTGGGCACTTGGCACAAAAATATCCCTAAATCCCCTCTCCAACCCTGGCCAGTGACACATGCTGTGACTAACCCTTTTGCGTGATAATGCTGTTAAGATTATTGTACAGAAAATAAAAGCTTGCCCTAATAAAAATAGTATGGCGGTACCTATTAAACCCAACGAAAAAGTACGTCTGCTAAAAACATCAGTATTAAGAGCATGCTTCAACGGCTTGATTAAAACTCTTTATTCCCTCGACTATTGGAATCCCAGGGAGATCTTCTGATTTTTGAGACTACCTGGGAAAGTGCTTGATGTGGAAGCCATAATCAGCCACTGCCTGAGACCCCATCAGCACAAGAGGAAAGTGTCTTGAAATACTATAAATGTGTCCTGAAACCACAAAAAGCAGTTCAGCCAAGCTGAAAATGGATGTTTATAATGAGAAACGGTGAAAGGGTCTGTACAATTTACAGAGGGATTAACGTGAGTTGACTGTAGGCATAAACTGTGAGTAAACCGTGAAAGTCTTACAACGCTATCAAGATTCCCTGAAAGTCTGAACACTGAAAAGCAGAATTATCTGGCTTCAAAAAAAATTGGAAAAGGTAAAAAGCATCTCTGCATGAGTTTATTCAATCAGCCAATGTTCGTTCCGTTCTCCTTATTTGACTTTGCTGTTTTTAAGATAACCTGTGATTTCGTCATCTTGTGAGCACAGTATTTTGAATAACGGACTCGTCCTGATGGATCCTGACAAAATGTGGGGTTCTGTGTGTCTGAGTGCCTGCACTTTGGGCTGGTTGGTGTCTGTTGAGATAAATAAACGGGCAAACAACACACTAAATAGAGGCGCGGTAAAGCGCTGGGTTATCATCCCTTTCATGTTTTCAGGCTTAAGCATATAATAGTGGAAGTCTTACATTTTTATCGTTATGTTTATATGCAGCGAGCATCATTTCACTGCGAGATCAAGATGCCGTATGACCTCAGTTTTTCTGGGTTCAAATTTGTGCCACGGCTGCATTCTGTTTTTTTGTTTCATTCTTCCATCTGCAACCCAAAGGTAAAGAGTGTGAAAGGTCCTGAAGACGGTCCTGCTTTTGCAGAATTTGCCAAAGTCTCTGGGGTGATGCTACAATAAGAGAAATAAGCAGGCTTTAAATTACTCAAAATACAGCAGGAATTATTTTATGGTGTCCATATGAGAAGCATGTAGTGCTCTGCCGTGGACATCTGTTACAGATAGAACTGACAGAAGCACTCAATTTATCCATCCGTAAACAACAGAGGAGAACAGAAGATCCTGATTAATCTGTAAAAGGTTCAACTGAAATACATGATGTCAGCTTTAAACTGTCAACATGATTCAGATCTCTCTGGAGAGAGAATTTGTGCAATGTTTTCCATCCTTTAACCCTTTTGGCATTGTCCTGCAGCAGTTAAATAACTGTAGACACTCTGGTATCACTGCATGCAGGTGCTAACGAATGAAAATAAGCCTGCATTGTATTTACACTGCAGTTATTGTTCGTAAAAAGACATCTGACTGTGTGGCTGGCAAAGAGCAGGATATAGAGATGATATACTAATTGGCCTAGATGCCAGGAGCACATGCTTGGAAGATATTTACATAGTCAGAAAAATGGGTACGTTGAAGGTATAAATACAGGTGACATATTATAGGAAAAATCTACATAAAGTGTGCTGTGTTACAGTCACTCTGGGGAAAACAGTGACCAAAATTATTGTATCTCTGTGCAGTGAACTTTGTTCCCTGTGAAATGGTTGCTTCAAACATGGGAACTAGATCTGCGAGCACTTCAAAGCGGCTTTGAAGTGCATCAGTACAACAATAAAATGGCATTAAGAGGGGATGTGACCCCATTTGTTGTCAAGTTGGCATTACCATAATATTTATTTGTGATAGATGCCGTGGACAGTTCACTGTGATCAATCTGCTGTTATCTGTTGCAAATCTGTAGCCAGCTACGTAACCAGGAATTAAAATTAACACCTGATATTCAGAGTCCGGACAAAACTTCATACATCTAAAAAAATAAATTCCGTGATTCCTTCACAAATAGTGAATGTAGGATGAGACGCATCAAGAGACTCTGTGTTTATAAATTAGACAGTGATGATTTTCAAACCTTTACCTTTACCAGAGTTGGACCACTATTGTCTGGAGACTGCAACCTGTGAAACTGCCTGGTGATGAAAAGTGACAGAGACACAAGTGCTTGGAAATGTCAAAGAATGTAAAAAGATTCAATGTCATCATGAGGGAAAATAATAAATCTATGGTATTTTTTTAATAATATATGCAAAGACTATCAACAGATTTCCATCCAGTTAAAAGACCTGACTATGGATCACTGTGTATGATTGCACTTTCCACCGTTATCATCAAAACTACAGGCAGACTGGCTTATCAGCAGGCCAATATTATCTGCTGACATTAGCTATTTGTGAGTCAATCAGTATTAGCATTTATAATGGACACAAAACCAATGATCTTTTTCTTAGTCGCAAGAAGGTTATCCTATTTATCCTTTTGTGTGACTAAGCCTTTACCAAGCTGTTGGCCACTCATGTCTTGGAAATCTCCTGGACAGACACAATACCATTCAAAATCATTTAAAATAATCACTCATTTAGCATTTTGATTAGTGTCTGACCAGTACAGAATTATTAAGGCATATATCTGGTGATATAACAATGTGATATTCCAATATATTACCCATTTTTTTTAAACAAATTGATTTACTTGCTCTCCCCAACTGTGTTCAGATGAGCTTCTTCTTGTTGTTGTAGCATTCTAAACACATGTGATGCAAAAAGGAGCATAGCAAAGTGCCATCCTAGTGGACAAACTATGCAATGTCAACATTCATAACATTCCTGAAGGGTGTTTTTCTTTTCTTTTTTATGTTACACTGCAGAAAATGATGGGCCAACTCATCTCCCATGCAACATGTTTAGTTTTACACAAACTGCAAAAACAGAGAAAGGGTGTATGCTGCCTCATCATGTACTGATTACACTTCTTCTAGCCAGGTGTCAGCGACTGATGCATAAGACACCAAGCGCCCTCTGCTGGCGAAACTTATATTAACTTATATTATAGCTCAATAGACAACTAATTTTTCTTTCATCAGCCATTATAAATGCAGATACTGATAGATTGGTACTGACAAATATTTTTGTCATGGCTGTGTGCAGGCAGGCAAGGAGAAAGGAGCCAAAATGCAGGACTCACGGAGGCAAAGGTGAACTCTAAATAAATCACTTTCTTGCAGGTTGCAGACTGAACAGAAGACTAACTATACTGGGGGACCATAAACTAACACGCATGTAACCAGAACACACAGAGTAGTAGTAGGGTACGACATGACAGAGAACAAAGGAAAACACAGGGCTTATATGCACAGGGGAGTAATCAGGGAATGGGAAATAGGAGGGAGAGACAGCTGGGAGAAATTAGGCTAAGGAGACAGGGGAAGTAAAACTGAATACACTGACATAAGACATGAACCTTCAAAGTAAAACAGGGCACAAGAAACAAAACACAAAGACGTAAACTTGACACTGAACTAAACCCAGAATAATAAATAGCCAAACAGCACAACTAAAGAATCAGAACATAAATCCTAATACAGAAAAATAACCCACCAAAATATAAGAAACAGAAAATGCTGGGTCGAAATGACCCAGAACCGTGACAATTTTAAGGTAAACAGATTGCCATGGTCCTGGGTCATGCAAGCCAGTGTTTCTGAGTTTCATGATATTTTGTTATTCATCTGTATTCTAGTTTCTTTTCAGCTTGTCTGGTTACATTCTGTCAGACCTAGCTTGCAGTTATATGTCATAGTTTATCGGGTTCCCCTTGTGTCTCATCCCTGTGTTAATTCGCCCTTAGAGGTTAGTGAGTCTTATCTGTTATGTCTCCTGTCTCCATAGTTTACATTGGCTAGCTCATGTCACGTATGGGTCCTATTTAGGGTTCCTGTTTTACTTTGAAGGGATCTTGTGTTCAATGTTCTTTGCTTTACTTTCACTTCCCCTGTGGTGTCATTATAATTCATTTGTATCAGGTGTTCCCCGGGTGTCTCCACTTCCCCTGATAACCTCATGTGTGTATTTAAGTCCTCTGTCTCCCTTTGTTCATTGTTGCATTGTCTGTGTTCCACCCCTCATGTCAGGATTTAGGACTCTGTGGACGTCATAGTCATATGGCTTGTTCATGTATGAGTTCATAGTTCCTTTATGTTCCTGCACAAAGCCCTGTTCATAGTCGTCACAGTCCCCTTGTCACTGTCTTCCTAATCTTTATATTTAAGTCTCAGTTTTCTTAGTTTTCATTTTTCCCCAGTTTAGGTTTCAGTTTAGTTTTGCCTCTGTGCTTACTGCCTTGTTTTGTTGAACTGATTATCAGCTGTAATAAAACTCACTTTTTGTTCAAGTTAATTGTGGTCTCCTCGCTTGTGTCTGCTCCTGTGAGGACCCAGGAGCAGACACAGGTGTATTTGCACATATTCCACATCATTTATAGAAATATATTATTCCCATGGTAATAAAATACCAAAAGCCACTGGATCCCAGGAAAAATGGTTCAAAGTTTTTCTTTAATTTCTCATCTATATATATACAGGGTGGGCCATTTATATGGATACACCGTAATAAAATGGGAATGGTTGGTGATATTAAAGTCCTGTTTGTGGCACATTAGTATATGTGAGGGGGCAAACTCCTCAAGATGGGTGGTGACCATGGTGGCCATTTAGAAGTCGGCCATCTTGGATACAACTTTTGTTTTTTCAATAGGAAGAGGGCCATGTGACACATCAAACTTATTGGTAATGTCACAAGAAAAACAATGGTGTGCTTGGTTTCAATGTAACTTTATTCTTTCATGAGTTATTTACAAGTTTCTCACCACTTATAAAATGTGTTCAATGTGCTGCCCATTGTGTTGGATTGTCAATGCAACCCTCTTCTCCCACTCTTCACACACTGATAGCAACACCGCAGGAGAAATGCCAGCACAGGCATCCAGTATCCGTAGTTTCAGGTGCTGCACATCTCGTATCTTCACACCATAGACAATTGGCTTCAGATGACCCCAAAGATAAAAGTCTAAGGGGGTCAGATTGGGAGACCTCGGGGGCCATTCAACTGGCCCACGACGACTAATCCACTTTCCAGGAAACTGTTCATCTAGGAATGCTTGGACCTGGCACCCATCTTGAGGAGTTTGCCCCCTCACATATACTAATGTGCCACAAACAGGACTTTAATATCACCAACCATTCCCATTTTATTACGGTGTATCCATATAAATGGCCCACCCTGTATTCTGCAGGTTTCTGTCACGTACAAAAGTCCCAGTCACAAGACATATTTTCTCAAGTGCTCCTTTTCTTTGGCACAAGATTAAATTGTTCTTGTATGTGAAAGCACGGGCCTAAGAGTTCTGTCTCTGACAATGTGCCCCACAGAGTCCAAACAGACTGTCTGAACCAGACTTGACTTTCTTCAGGTTTTAACAGTGATCAGACTATTTGTGGTTCTGCCATCAAGGAGCTGATATTTGTGGATAAGATGATTCAGTGTGACCTTCTAAAGAAGTACTGGAGTGGGACCAATTTTACCTGCAGACTGCACACTACAAATGACAATCTGTCAACATAACACAGTCACAAAGCACTGTCATTAGGTTGTAATCACTTATTTTATCATTTGAACTGTGTATGAAGCTCTAAATGTGTTTTCATCTCAATGCTTTGATTCACACATAAACGCTCCCTATTTCTGGAGATCCCAAATATAAAACTGTAATTGAGAGAAGTCATTAGTCCCAATCCTTGGAAAAAGCACCTGACCACACAATTGCCTGAGCCACTGCCTTTATCTGTGATCACTTGCAAGTGTAAGCTGCATTATCTTACTCATTATGTAGCCACTTATCAAACATACTAATCATTTCACACAAGACTCTGATTTTAATGATTTGTATTACTAGCTTAAGTACATTACAAGCTTCTGGGGAAAATGAATTGAATCCCCAGAAACGCTGAGCCCTACCCTCAATTTTAAACTGATTTATCAAATAGCTTTTTTTCTACTATGTTATTATGCATGAAAATTTTGCCATTTACTAGTCAAACCCAGTATGTCATTATTAACAATTCAGATAAAAGTCAGCAATGTGGAGTGAGGATGGCAATGTACAGGCCACAGGCATCACAAGACCCAGCCACGAGGCAGTTTCAAACAATAAACTCTATTGCTAGGTTAGTAGGTTAAACATAGACTCAATTCTCTTAAGGTCAACACAGTGTGGTTGTTAAGCGATGATATAACAACCCTGCTTCTAGGTCCAAGTGTTGGATGAGGGTACAGTTTTATAGTGCTGTGTCACTAGTTTTTTGTATAGACACAGCCCGAAAAACTACTCAGTTATCATCCAAGGCCTGTTCTCATTGTTCCTGTGTAGCATGTCTGCGCTGGCCACACCCCTAAATTTGCTGGCCCCTATATAAACGTGTGCACGAGAGAGGAAAACACCCTACATTTGAAACAGCACAATAAAACTGGAAATTCTGTTTTTGGTGTGCCATGCCAATATTTTTAGTGGGCCCCTTAAAGCCACCCCTATGAAAAAATTCTGGAGGTGCCCCTGTATCACACGCAGCAAGACGCAAAAAAGGGATCCAGAACTGCATTGTTGGTGCAGATGTCCACAAGGTGTGGTCAGCGTCTTTCTAGCTGCTACAGAAGAGCTGCAAGGTGTCTGCTATCCAAAGGTGCAGCTGCAGTATTTTCCAGGCAGAGAAAAAAAGAATGTGAGATAACTTCACTCAGAGATGGAGAAAGATCTGAAAAAATAAAATAATAAATGAATTAAAAGGTTAGGGGAGGAAGAAGAGATATTATTTTTTAAAGGTAAGGACTGCTCAGTGACATTTGATAAACTGGAAATCTAAAGCTTTTATGTATACTGAAGCATACTCACTTTGTGTTATTCAAAGGTTGCATGATCGCTACAGGGGCTACAGAGCTAGTTTGGGGGTTTTTTGTTTTCTTATTCTCTTTGCTTCTCTGTTCGTGTTCTACATAACAGATGTTCAAGCTGCATACACTGATTAGAATTAGAATTTAACTTGAAATAAATGTTTTATTCCCATGCATTAACATTATTTTATTATTATAAATAATATGACACAGGGTTCAATTTCCCTTGCATAAAAATAGCTGGTAGGAATATTCTCCAACAAGCTGCAGTTCTGTTTACATTTGACACTTTGGTACTTTTTAGGGCCTTGACTTTTTCACTTTTAATTGAGTAAAAAAGTTTAAGCAGTATTTCCTATTCAACAGTAATTTTTTTTTAAACCCAGGAATCTAACTTTTGCCTAAGTGAGCAATGTATCTCTGAAGACTACGCTCTGATTGCGGATGCGATGGTATCAAATGTCCTGTTGGCTGAGGTTTTATCCATTCCCATTCATTCATTTCATTTCATTTCATTTATTTATTCATTTTCAGGCACAACAAATACCTATATTGAACATAAAATACACAAAACAAAAAACAAAACTTGCCTGAAAAAGGAGTGGGACGAAGAAAACTTATTAAATCCCACCCCTATACTCACTCATCAACAAAAAAAAACAAACTTCCCGCAGCTACGCCCATCATTGCATACAGACCCATCAACAGCCCCGGGCAGATACAAGCATCTAAGCGGCAGCTCGCAACCAACAATTAGAGCCTTCATAACTGAATACAGAATATATAAATTATAAATTGCATTACCACAGGTAACAGGCAGTAATAACTACAAGTAACAAACACACATACATATACATACATATATATCTACACACACAAGTACATATATGTACATACATACGCACACTTTATTTTTTTTTATTTTATTTTGGAATCCATACCAGCAATGGTAAGAGAACAGACATTACAGAGCACTGTGGCCAGACCAACTGTTTGTAGAGAAATTTAAATCTATGAATATTTTTGCATTGTTTCAATTGTAAACTCAGACTGTTCCAGATTTTCACACCACATACAGACACACAAAAGCCTTTATGGGTTGTTCGAGTTCTGGGTAATTTGAATTCTCCAAAGCCTCTCACATTATAAACCTTTTCTCGAATTTCAAATCTAGTTTGTAAATTTGCCGGTAAAAGTTTAGTAAAAGCTTTATACAAAATTATGGATGTATTGTAATTAACCAGATCCTGGAATTTAAGTAACTTTGCCTGAAGAAAGAATTTGTGAGTATGATCTAGATAACCAGCCTTGTGAATAATACGCAGTGCTCGTTTCTGTACTGTGACTAATGGATTAGTTGTATTTTTATATGTATTTCCCCACACTTCCACACAATATGTAAGATATGGAAGAACCCATCTCTTGTTCCTTCTTTGTCCTCATTATTTTCTTTTATTGGAAACAATTTGACCCTTATTGTGCATCTTCACCACATTTATGTGTTTATATTAGCCTATCCACAGCTCTGTAGTTAGCTACAGAGTAGCAGCAACCAAACCGATCGTTAACTGGAGTTGAAAGAATTCGGAACATGTTTTAACTCTCAGTTGTGCTTTGGAATTGAAGGAATGCTTAGATCTGGAAATGGCTAATTGCATCAGACTTAATAAGTAACAAGTTCAGCCTTACCCTAATACTGTCTTTGTTGCACAATTAACAATAAAAGGAAGAAAGTTTTAAAAACAGGTAGAGAACTAGAGAAAATCTTTGTATTTTATCATACCAGCAACACCAGCATCAGACATCATATGAGGAATTACAAAACACTGCAAAAAAAAAAAAAAAGGGATGTAGACAGAAACCTAAAGTAGAGAGCTGGCAGTCCTTTGGCTCCCAGTCTAGAGTGTTCAGTATTCATAAGTCAGCAGACCACAATCATTTTCATGCCTGACCTTGTGTAATGCCAGCTAACCTATACACACCTGTCAAAATACTCAAAACTGCCTTGATGGTAGCTCTAACTAGCATTTTAACACAACACATACGACACACACACAAACATAAGGGATCTTGAAGGAAAGTTCTCAGTGGTACCCTGTGTTGTCTTCCTAATGTCACAGATCATCAAAACAGCACTGCCTGCAACCGTTCAGTCAAAACGATAGAAATTCTGCAGGAAGTGCATTCCAGTATAAAATCAGCACTGAGATCGCTTTGCTTTCGATGATAATCCATCAGGGATGTCATAAATGTCAGCTGAACAGCCCTGCTCTTTCTGTAAACATGCTTATAGCAGATCACTGACCAAAGCCGGATGAAGTTATTCTTTAATTTCCTTACTATTGATTGTTTCTCTGTTTCTATTGTCCCCATTTTCCATTACTGTGCAATATGAAGTTTTTTGTTGTTTGTTTTCATGTGATGGTGATTTTGTAAAGCCCACTGGTTTGAATTTTGAACGAAGAGCGGCAATAATAATCTGCTGACAGAAAATTGAAAACACTGTGGTTTTGTCATGTGGATGAACAAAATAAGTGGCTTAGAAGTATAAAAAATATGTTGAACATGTTTTCATGTTTTGCACATCTGTTTTTTCCCCTCCCTTAGTAGATGTCTTCTGCAAAGTTTTTCTATTTCTAGTTCATATCAGTCAGGTTTTCTTGAACTTATCTTGCTTCATTAAGCCCAGCAGTGTAATTCTGAAGCTGTTTAATAGCTATGTATGCTAATCACTTTCAGCAACTCAGGATGGAATGAAATAAGAGAAACTATTAATCTTCTTGAGAAAATGATGTTCCCGCAGACAAAGAACTGAGATGCTAAACTTGGGTTTATAGATGAAAACATTGTCGTACAGTATTCAAACTGCAAAGTTGCTGCAGAAGCAAATAATAAAAGTCTGTAAATAAAAAGGCTTGAAATCATAGCGTTCTTTGCCATGACATTTAGATATTTCTGTGCAAATAGAGGATAACTTCCACTAATCTGACACAAGCATTTAAGACCGCTGCAGTGATTAAAACGGTCTTTAAAATATATAACAAAAGAACTAGGTCAGTGTAGGAAAACTTGTTGAGTATTGTTGGATATTGGATCCTCTGCATTTCTGTCTTTACCTTTTCTGTTTTATCTTGATTTGCGAGAAAGTGACGGAGGTGGGCCCCTTTTATGCACATTATCTGTGTGACAAAAAAAAGAAAAGAAATGAAACCGTCAGTTGTGTGAAAAAAAGAATGCAATAATTTACAAATAGTTACAGTCATCACTAGAATAAAGGGTAACATATTAGAAAATACATCAAATACTGAGAAATCTAGTGGGTTAAACGATATTGTAAATCTCTTCTCTTTAAAAGCTTTTGGCAAATGTTTGGGATAGCTCAGTAGGTAAAGTGGTCGCCCCATGATCGGAAGGTCGGCGGTTCGAATCCACTTAACAGCTACCCTGAGGTACCCCTGAGCAAGGTACCGTCCCTACACACTGCTCCCCGGGCGCCTGCTTAGTGGGCTGCCCACTGCTTCACTGAGTGAATGGGTCAAATGCAGAGAAAAACAAGTAATTTCCCCATGGGGATCAATAAAGTATCCATTATTATTATTATTATTATTATTAATATATGAAACTAGTCCCTGTAATTGGAAAAAGAACTGTTTTTGGCTGCTCAGCACATTGTGGTATTTTTCTATTTATTATGTATCAAATGTTTACCACTGCAGAGCCACATGGTTGTAATTTTCTTGCTGCAATTGACTGGATGATTTACTAATTTACGAATAAATTCTTTACAAATCCTACCATGTGAATTCATGGATTTTTTTTTCACATTCTGTCTCTCACAGTTGAAGTGTACCTCTGGTGCAAATTACTGACCTCTGTCATCATTTTAAGTGGGGGAACTTGCACAATCGGTGGCTGACTAAATACTTTTTTGCCCCACTGTAATTGTGTTTGTGCTGCCTCTACGCCGTATTTAACTTTTGTTTTTTGGCCTTTTACACTGAGTACAGAGATTTCTCTGGACTTTTTCAAATCTTAGGGTGTGCTTCTTAAATTTTTGAACCAATAATCCTTCCACAGGTAGCTCTCTGTGATGATTTTTTGATACCCAGTTGTGTTACTCTATTACTTCCAGTTAATCTAATTAGCTGTAAAATATTCTGTGAGGGGATATTCTACATTTATTCCAGACTTGGTTTATTAGAACAAAGTATCAGTTTCTACATTGACCATATTGCCTTTGCACATTTTAAACAAAATATTGTTTTTAAATAATAATAATAATGGATTGCATTTATGTAGCGCTTTTCGGGGCCCTCAAAGCACTTTACAATGCCACTATTCATTCACTCTTACATTCACACACTGGTGAAGGCAAGCTACAGTTGTAGCCACAGCTGCCCTGGGGCAGACTGACAGAGGCGAGGCTGCCATATCGTGCCATCGGCCCCTCTGACCATCACCAGTAGGCGGTAGGTGAAGTGTCTTGCCCAAGGACACAAGAGACTGTCCGAGCCGGGGCTCGAACCAGCAACCTTCCGGTTACAAAATGAACTGCCAACTCCTTGAGCCACGATCGCCCCCAATAGTAATCAATAATTTGCAAATCATTTTGTTTAGGTTTTTGTTTTTTACATTTGGGTTTCAATTCTTTGTTAATATACAGCAGTGGTCATCAGAATTTTGTTCTGCTGACTCTCGTCCTGCTCGCCTGTCTCATTTACTTGTCTTTTCCTTCTTGTATTTCCTGCTAGACATATTTTTCTAAAGAAGGGCCCAATCACATTTGACAGACATGAACTCTATTTTTATCTATTTTTATATGTATGTGGGTTTTTCTTTATTTGCTCTGCTCCGTGAACTATTTCCCTTTATGTTTTTTGACTAATGTCATCATTTTCAAAACATGTGGTCAAGACAACTGAGAAAAAAAAGAAAAGCTCTGATTTACTTTTTAGACAACCCCAGCTGTTTGCATTCCTGTTTTGTCCACAAAGAGCTGTTTTACTTCATTCAGCCGAAGACTAAATGATATTTGAACATAGTCAGTATTGCACTCCCATAAGAAGCTTTTATGTGTACATCTAAAATCCCATCCCACTCACACTCAATTCCACCTGTTTCCCTCTCATGTGGGTGCTGCGTGTATTGTTATTGATGTAGACAGTGCTCTAAAACTTAATATTTTTGAAAACAGTGTTGCAAAAAATGTCAGAAAACAGTCTCGGGACAGTGAATTGTTGATATTCCTGCATTTCTGTAATGTTCACATGACTCACTTCTAAGGCATAAATAGTTTTTCTGAGTGTGCGTTTGATGTAACCCATCCG
This sequence comes from Aulonocara stuartgranti, assembly GCF_965226115.1. NCBI lineage: Eukaryota > Metazoa > Chordata > Actinopteri > Cichliformes > Cichlidae > Aulonocara > Aulonocara stuartgranti. The sequence goes on from NC_138940.1 coordinate 27,409,142, forward strand.
GTTGCCTCAGGCAACATTCATCTGTTTGCATGGAGCTGACTTTCTCCTTTGGAAAGAAAAAAATGTCCTTGTGAATGAATGACTTTACTGTGCCCACCTTTAAAACTTGGAACTGAGCACACGCAAAGTTATCCCTCAACATTAGACGGTAAAGGGTTACAACGCTTTAGAGTACCCTTTGAATTTTTGCTCTTCTTTTTTTCAGCTGACTGGTTCATAAAAGTAACAGTGCGTCATGATTGAGCGTCTTGCTCAAAAACAATATGTCTTGTGGATGCATTGCACTCCGGTTTGTTTGTGTCAGTACCCCCCCCCCCCCCCCCCTTCCTTTTCTTTCCCTTTTTTTGTATTTTACACTGTGTGAGTGTTGAACATCAGTGGGGGGAAAAGCAGCAGCAGCAGCATCAACCCCTTGCTGTTCTATAATTAAAAGGTCTCTGCTCACAAGAGTCATGTGTATGCTGGTTTCTGTTCCAAACACCAAATTAGATTTCAGTGATTTCCAGCTTTCTCTTAAAATGTACAAGTGACTATTATACCTCTAATTAGACCTGCACTTAGTATTACCTGTTTTATGTGGTACACTTAAGTGGAATAGTGTTTCTTTTATTTGCATTTAAACTGTCCTAAAACGCAGTCAACGCTATTTTTTTTAGTGTTTCATAGATAGGTTAATTCAGATCGTTATAGAGGACTCTTTGTAATGCTGCGGCGAATTTGGAAGGACTGCTTTTTATGGTTCATCTCAGAACTAATGTTTGTATTACTTTTTTGACAACTGAAATAATTACTATTGGCCATATTACAACTTCAGTAAGCTGAGAAGAGGAAACGGGTAACAAAATAAAATGTAAACAGCAGAACACAAGGAAAAAAGAGGAACAACAGATGATACAGTATCGATCTCAGTGAGGTGGCCAATGAGAAGCGATGGGAGATTTTAAAATATCAATAGAGAGAGCAGATGTGTTGAGATAAACTGTTCCATATTATTATATAGCGACTACAGACCCAAAATGACTTAGACTTAAATCATAGAATTGTTTTTCACTGCAGTCTCGCATTAATATTTCAACGGTGCACTATGGTTTCAAGAAAATACAGTAAATGTTTGCAAATACTCGAGAGCTCGTTTCATTAAAATTATATGAAAGTTACTTAAATGTTTTACTCAAAAGCATTCATTTGACAGTTATTGCATGCCTGTCTGTTCCAGAGAAGGAACTCTTTCTTTTGCTCTTTGTCAGAGTTTTCTATCTTTCTCCTAATCAATGTAATCTTATTTTGCATATCTGAAACGCGGACCCAAATTCTCTGCTTTTCCCACACCAACACTGGCCAATTCATCTCCAGTTATATGTACTTCAATGCAGCTAACATAAAGCATATTCTACATAAACTACTCAGGCACTGTTACGGTGATATATAGAGGTGGTAATGTAATGACTTGTAATGAAAACAAAATGTTTGAAACCACAAATTATCCATTTGTCTGCTCTGTAATCCTTTTATCACAAACACTTTTTAAAATCAGCGTTGGAAAGAAAAAAAAAAGATGATTTCCTTTTAATGAGTATTTGTTTGAAAACAATTATATAATGAGTTCTGTAGCTCTGGAGGAGGTATGTCAAGCCTGAGAGAATTAACCTGATGATGTCATAATGGCGTAAAGTATGATTTATAATAGAAAGCTTGCACTGGAAACTGACAGCAGGAATAAATGGGGGCTTTTATGATGCTTAGAGACCAATCAAAAGCTGCCTTAGCTCAATACGGCATCCAGTGTTGGTGGATCTGAAGGATTCCAGGCCTAATCTTTACTCACCTGTGCTGCATTGTGTTATATTATTATCTCACTGACTCGTGTAAAGATGGGAGCTAAATAAATGTCACATAAATCTTAAGAAAAGCTATAATAGCTAGTTCATTTATAAAGTGAGAAATGCTGGAGCCATCTGAAAATATGCTGTGATAATTTAATTATTTCTAACCAGCCAGTTCAGCATTTATAGATCTCACCTCTACTTCATTTATTTTTTCTTTGACTTCATCCAAGTGCTTGGATGCCTTTAACGTTTTATCCTCTTTATAAATTGCTAATCTGCCATAGAAATACAATCTTCATTTAAAACGAAGTTCTCAGAGGCCTCAGTAACTCTACAGTCATTATTAAATAGGCTACGTGTCTGACTTGCCTTATAGATTTTGTTCTGGTGAGAAACGTTAGTCCGGGGAAAAAGGGTTGTGTTTGATGAGCTGTCAGAGAAGGTAGAGAATAGTTGGAAGGCATAAACCGTCTGCTCCTTTTCATGTATGATGCGTGTGCCCTTGGTTACCTAGTAACTCTCTTCTCCATCTCAAATCGGCGCTCCCGAATATTCATACGGGATAGCGCCGCGCGTCCCCGCGAAGCTCGTGTTGAGCTCAAGAGTCAAGGCAAAAGCAGCAAAACGCACCAGGACTAGGAGGAGACTTCCCGCAGGAAAAAAAGGAAAGAAAGAAAGAAAGAAAATTAATCACTAAAATAAAACGTGGGAGAAATCCATTAAAATGACAGCGGAGTGAGGATAATGAGAGTCGTTATCGCTTCACAGGAAGGTCATTCCCGAAAAACATATAAGCGGTGCGCAGACTATACGGATATTTGGAGTACAGAGACTCGACTGCGAGTGAAGACCCCGAAACAGTGAAACATTATCCCGGCTTTTTATTTCCAGAAAGGCATGGGGGGATTTAGATCTCGACAAGGCAGGTGAGTCATTTCATGAGACTTGATGAGCAACTAGAGAAGGGGCAGAAAATCTAAGGCTGTCTGCGTTCTGAGTGACTTGGGGAGATGTGCAGGGGGGAAAGAGGGTATATCAGGATACTTGGATTTATTTTATACGACTTAAGCTTCTATTTTATTTGTGTGCGTGTGTGGAAAAGATTAAGAGTGGGAGCTATTTTGTAACGCAACATCGACGCAGCGCTGTACCCCGGCACGGAGGCACGTATACTTCCAAAACGCATTCGAATTTTGTGAGTTGGACGGACTACCCGGAGTCTTATTAGACGCAGGGGTTTTGGATGCTGCTAACTGTCTGCATCTTTTCCTCGCACTGTCATATGTAGCGTGTTGCGATACCAGCGCACGGCAAACGTCAATGCAGAAAATAAATGCTTGCGATAGACGTCCAGAGCACTTGTTACTTGGGCATAAAGACATCTTGTGCGCGTGATGGGCGCAAGCTCTGTGTCATTGTTCATCCTGTAGCAAGGAAAAACCCCGAAAACGCCAAATGAGTTGCGTTTATTGCAAAAACAAGAAATAAAAGGGCGGAAACTGCGAGCTCTGAACTTTAAGGTACATTTAACAAAGAATTGATGGCTTAAATAGATCAGGTTAGAAGCAGATCTAAGGTCCCTTTTTTTTTCTTTTTCTTTTTTTTTTTATAAAATATGATTGGGACCAGTTTGCACCAGGCTACCGACCTCCATCAGGATGAGCAGGATAATCTGCCACGGGGATACATGGGTATCCCCCGATTCCTATTCCCTTTTTTAATAACATTTTCTCCTAATTGGTTTGTGGATGATTAGATGAGTGGCTCAGTATAGAAGCTTCAGTGTGAGCGTAACTGGTTATTAAAGGGCATTTTTCATCTTAGAGTGACAGAGTGTGTGTGTGTGTGTGTATATATATATATATATATATATATATATATATATATATATAGGTTATTCTACTTGCTGCTTGACACTTATTCATTCTTTTTAACCTTTTGGCTTAATCACATTAAAAGAGATTTTTAAAGAAGCAGGAAAAAGTTATGTTTTTTCCATCTTTAATACCTATAAAAGCTGCAGAACTGAACATATTGCTTGCAAAGCAAAGAGTTTATTGTGCATAAAACAGTGTAATGATCTTGTAGGCCACACACGTCTACTTTCCCATACAGTCTGAAATTCCTGGACACATGGCTTCAGAAATATACTATAAATAAATAGTCTGGTTGTTATCAGTGGCAGTAAGAATAATTAAGAGAGAGAGAGTTGAATTCCAAAGAGAGAGGAGGAAGTGGAAATGTCAAGCAGGAGTTGTCATGGTGATTAGTTGAATAACCAATGTGTCCCTGAAACCTAAACATTTAGGAAGTGATTCAGCCTGTTATTTGGCATGCAAACCACACTGCTGATAAAAGAAGACCCTAATAGATGATAATCACACAGACATGTAGAATTTCTAGTTTTTGTTGCGTACATATTTTTTCAAACAAAAAAGGGGGAAAAAAGGCCTTGTGAAATTCTGAGAAGGGCTCCTCGAATTCAGTTTTGATTTGCAGGAGAATGGTGTGTGTCTGTATTGTAAGTGGCGCTTCAATATCATGTGAAGAATTATGCATGCTGGTGCTGGTGCTGCTGTTTGTGAATTCTCTTTCTGACCCTTCAGTGTTTGCATTCCAGTCGAGCAAAGTGCTATTTTTTCAAGCTCCCTGCTGTTTTAATATCCATTCTTCACCCCTTTCTCAGATTTTTTTCTTTTCTTTCTGGGATGTACTTGAGCTGTGTAACAATCGTGGCAGCTTAATTTACGACAAAAACTGAGCTTTCGGGTTTCAGCCGTTGGAGAGTAATTACAGAGAACGGCGCTCTCCCAGTGTGTTCATTTGCTAGACAGATTACACTGGAAGGGGTTGGGCCATCGAGAAGCGGTCAACATGTGATCACTGATAGGCACACATGCTGACACACTCCCGTAGACACACACGTGCACACATATGCGCGTGCACACACACAAACACACAAGTGCAGCATTGAGTCCGTTGTTTACCCTGTGAGTCTCAGGGCTGCTCAAGAAAAGCTCCATGAGACTCTCTGTCTACTGCAAAGGTCAGCGAGGCTTCGTGCTGACCTAACGTGAATACACCTGAGTGTGTCTTGGCCTGACTTAACATGGATGAGCCGCTCATTGGTCTCTGGCCCGAGAGTCCTCTTGTTCCTTAGCCTTCAGTTTCTCTTTAAGCATCGCGCTCCTTATTGCTTTCTCGTCCAGACACATGGGCAGAGGTGTGCAAGCACATGTGCTCCTCTGTGTATACACGGCGGTGTGTCGTCGCACATATAAGGAAGGCTGTGGAAGGTTATTTGTGTTTTCTAATATTCTTCATTGCGTTTGACGTGTTGTCTCGAAGCAGGCAGGAGCTGAATAATTTCCCAAATGGATACCTCTGACCTGCTGAAAATATGTCCTATCACTATTTATCCCGCAGCCAAGGAAAGGCCTGTCATTGTTCTAGCGCTGTTCTCACAACGTTGCAACATCGCTCAAACAAAAGGAAGAGGGGAGGTGTGATGTTTGTGAATCTAAAACAGATTAGCTTATTACCACGTTACCAAGCAAGCGGGATAATTGCCTTGGCTTGACTGCTGCTCTTGAAAATCCACAGGTAACAAATGCCTGCCCAAACAGACATAAAGTTTACAGACTTATTTTACTTCTTGAGACTCATCTAGAGAGCAGATTTAGCTTTTAGGTTATTGCTGCTTAAAATGTAAATGATTCTGAGTCGTGTGAGGTCTTAATGGTCTCTCACAATGGCTGTTTCGCAGAGACCTCTGAGAAAGAGCCCAAATCTTCAAAAACCAAGTAAAAATGTGCCTCATGATGTGTCACCCGAGCCCTTTCCCCCTGCCTTTCGCAGACATGGATGTACAGTGACTAATGCAGGAGGATCAACTTGTCTCTTCGTGTTTGCTCAGGAGGATGCGCCTTCATCATCATTAAATCACACTCGATATGACTGAATCGCTGCAAAACACCCTGATAGTTTCTCTATTAAACATTAGTCGAAACAAGCGGCGGTGCTCCGTACACTTGTGTCACACTCGTTTCAATAATGAATAAGACGTATTTGTTAAATCAGTAAAAAGATGAAAGAGTGTTTGTTAGACTAACAAAGCGGTTTTGGCCCGAGGCACAAAGATATGCCTCAAGTCTTTTGCACATAACATATTTAACTGAGATATTACATTGTTCATGGCCCAAAAAACATCTCCCCTGACTAACAGGTTTCCCTGCCAAAGACCAATGTCTGCTTAGTAAACAAGATTCTTTTGGACATCGCCATTCTAACTACAAAGCAGATGTCACACAGTATGTCTCCACTTACTGTCTGCCAGAAGTTATCTACTTATTAATTATTTATTAATTAGTCAATTTACTCTCAATAACACACAGACCAAGGACGAAGCCGACTGAGCTATAATCAGGGACAGCCGAACGTGCAGTATAAGCAGCAGCAGCGGCAGCAGCAGCAGCAAGGAGCTGTTTTTGATTGTATCCCCCTTTTAACTGAGACTTTTTAAAAATGCATCACATGGAGGGAGAGACAGCAGGAGCGGGGTGCGGGAGACCATCATGATATGGAAAAGCAAAGTTGTACTTTAAGCTTACGTAAGCTTATGTAAAGTTCACTTCTTTTCATTCATGTGTAACATGCAAACATAAATGACCTTTTTTTTTTTTTTTTGCTATGGCATACAAGAATCAATCCACTGAAGCAGTGCGTATTTCACATTCCACTGACTTTATTTTGCAAATCCGTTGCATTTATTTGTTGACTCTGACTGCGATTTGCATGCTTGCCGCATGTGCGGTACATATAGATTTCTGGACCTTTGACTACTGAGTCATGCACGGCTTTTAAAGACTTGCCAGCTCACTTGAAATGTAAAAAATCCGTCAGCCATCGTAATATGTAAGGCCGGCCGGAAACAAACAAAGAAGTTAATCGTTCTTTCTGTGTGTCGTGAGCGACAGGGGTGAAACCCTGCCTGTTTGTTTTCGAAAAGTCACCTTAATCCTTATGATTTAAATCGCATTTTATTTTACCTAATCCGCCCTGCAAATACAGAGACAAGTGACAGGGAGTCAACACGTTTTAATCCCAGGGGATGAACGTTACTGTCCAGGTAAAGTTTAAGTGGCAGAGTGTGCCTTTCCTCTGTCAATTCCTCAGCTTCTTATCCAACTAAGCAATCACTAAGCCCCTTTCTCTCCTCATTTTCTTAACATGGAGTGAGTATTGTGTGGGTCTGGCAGTACACAGAAAGACGGGGCTGTCTAATTCATGGGGTAAATTAGTGGAGATAAGGCCTGAGTCAGTACCTCCAGCCTACCATAGATCCCCCGGGGCAGGCTCTTAAGGAGCTTAGTAAAAGCCTGTCGTATGAAGACATGACATGGAGCTGGCTAAATGGGCTACGTTGGAGTGTCTTCCATCAACCTAATATTCATATATAGGTCACTGTCGTTCAGGCTTAATCCCATTCAATTTATTCACTCTTGGTTATTAATTCAGAGTTTTTAGGAAAATATAGCAATGTGCGCAAGCTAGGTGGGGAACAAGGTGTATTAGCATTTCTTTAATGTAGTTGTGCACCAGAGTGACAGAACACTTAAGCCCACTCATAAGACCGCGTTGTGTGAGACTATGAGTTTGTGCCACCAAATCAATAATGAATGCTGGGTTGCCCGTAGTAAAAGAACAAGAAAGAGCTCCTCCAGAGTCACTGGGTCACAGACACTGGGGAAACAATTAGAGGCTTCTTTGCACTTCACAGTGCTGCAGCTTGTTTTTCTCTCTCTCTCTGTCTCTCTTTTTTTTTCATCTGCACACGTTTCCCGTAATTTTTCTCTAGGGTCCGGCAGCATGTCTGTTCCGCTGTTGAGAAATTACAGACATCGGGTGCAAAGTCTTTTCCAGCCAGAACTACAAAAGGCCATGTCAGGTCCTTGTGATATATGTGGGGGCCATGTGAGGTGGAAAGCATAGTGACGGATAGGACACCAGTCTCGCGGGCGTGCGTTAACCTCATAATGCTGACAGATTACAGATTTAAATATTTTAAATCTCAAAGAGCACATGCTCTGGTGATGAAGAGAGTGGAAATGACTGCAGTAATGCAAGAGATTAATAGAGATCCGTCCTCCCTCTCCTCCCACGCACACACTCCAACACGCACAAACTTTCCGTCGCAACTGTTCAGCCGTCATAAAATTGCAGATCTCTGCTCTACAAGTTGGTTTTCAATTACAGTTGCTGTATGTTCTTTAGGATAATCTTTCCTTTATTATCTCCCTTCCTTTTGCCTTTCACCTGGACAAAAACACATACATCTGCTACTCTGGAGAACAAATATTGAAGTTTTACTTTTTTGAAATTATATTTGAGATTTAGTGAAATGTTGACATTGAGTTCAGCACCAGTGTCATGCTAATTCATCTCCTGTTAGTCCTTCCTCTCTGAAGACAATGTGGAAATCATGTAAACACATTTATTTGTGTGTGTTTTTATCTAGACACCAGACCTTTCACCTGTATTAGGATTTATTTGTATTTGTTTTGTTTTTTTGGATATTTGTTTTTTTGTTGGTTTTTAGTATTTTGGATGGCATGTACATTAGGTTAGCCACAGCTCCGAGTTGTTTGAAGCTGCTGCTGACTGAGGCGCTATCTATTTCACTTTTATTATCCATTTCACTATGCTAGCCACTGAGGAGTCTTGAGGCCAGTAGAATATTATGTGTGGGCTTTTGTTTTGTCCCTGTGCAGTTTGTAGAAATACAGCAACTGATTTTTATCAAGGAAAACCCCTAAAAGTAAATACTGAACTACATTGTCTTCATTAATATGTTTCAGTAAACATTGAAATTCAAATTTAGCGCTTCTTTAACTTTAGTGTTTTCGCCCTAATCGTTTATTTTACAGACCAGAAGATCAGAGCAGGCTATAAAATTTCACGTGTAAAGTGTGTGTAATTGCAGAATGTAAACTCTTCCTCAGGTTATTAAAACCCCTCAAATCCCCCCAAAACAGTACTGAGCGCGGGTCCTTTGTGTCTTCGGTGGTAGCGGTGTCTCTGCCTGTGCTTGTGCTCGCATTTCCTCCCCATCAAGCTGACTGGAGACTGAATTGCCTGTAGGTGTGAATGTGAGTAAGTGAGTGGTTGTTTCTGTACTATCTTTTTGATGGAGGGAGTCCACTGTGTTTTGGCCTAGTTGTTGTGCAATGCAGTGTAACAGTTCAGCGAATAAATGAATAAATAACATTTATATGTAAATGAAATATCATATAAATGTAATATATAAGCATAGCTTTGAGTAAAGCCATAAAAATGCACTATAAATGCTATTGTAGTGTACAAGCACAAGCCATTATATAAAACAGTAAGTAGTAATAAGCAAATCTAATCAGATTCTCTTAATAATGCAGTGTTATGCAGCTTTGGATAATGTTTTGTAAATTTACCTTAACGACATTGTAAACCCTCTGCCTTAATAGGATGCTACCTACTTTGGGACTGGTTTATTTTGGTGCTTACATGTAGACCTGCTCCTCGCTGTCGTCTATTTATATCTCTTGCCAGCTTGGCAATGCTTTCCGATAGCCTTTCCCTTTCAGAGAAATTCCTCTATCAAGCTCAGGGCCCATCTGTGCCCATATTTCTCCCAAAAGGAGCCATCCTCCACAATTATAGCTTTCTTCCAATGATACCATCAACATGCCATCACTCTGTGTAAGAACAGGCTCCAGGAAATTGACTTGATATTAATCTGACAAAATTACCAAGAAAGGAAATTAGACTGGGGAATTTTCTCTGGCATCGATTGTGTTTTCAATACAGGATGCACACTTTTCATGAGTCTTAAAGTTTAAATAACACAACGTTTAGCCATAAAGTAAATGAGCATAAATAAGAAAATCGTTTCTTTGACCTAATATGCTCTCCTTTGATTTGCCGCTGCTCATTACAATGATATGGATCCAGATTTACCTGAGAATCTGGGTCATTACAGAAATAGCCTCGCGACTTACTCCCCTAAGATGGCAGCTGTGATGAATTGGTGGCTGTAGGTCACTATGACAATAGTTTGAGTGAAAAAGTGAGGCTGAGGGGAGGAGCCTCATTTTGATGAGCTTCTTGGTTTGAGGTTTTTAATCTAGAAAAAAAAGACAAGTTTTGTTTCTGGGGAGTATGGTGATGTGGGCGAGCACATAAGACCAGGGAGGAATCCTCGAGGCGCTCTTCTGAGCCTTTAAGTAGCACAGATTTGAGGGTTTTGCTAAAACGCCCCAAATTATGTGCTCCAAAAGCCCATAATCGCATATTATTTGCAGAAAGCTGTAAATATGTGGGTTGCTGTTTGAACCTTGACTATTAACATACTGTACTTTTCATAAGCTAAAAGTAAATAGAGCCTCATGGGCTTGTTGTCCAGTGCGAACCTGAAGAGTCGCACTTGCATTTTGTCTTTACGAGTCATTACAGCAGAGGAAGGTAGATTTGGGACAAGAGACTCCAGAGCTGTAGTTTCTCTCGTAGTTCCATTGCCCTGGGCTCACCGTGAATTTCAACCCGGTTTAAGTACAGGTGTTGAATGACATAATAGTGGTGGGCAGTTCAGTCCTGAAGCTGAAGAGTGAAATGATACCGTTGGATAGAAATGGTTCTCTGAGAGTAGCAGGAATGGAGAGGGGATCAGAGAGGATAAGAACGAGGACAGAAGGAAGAGGTGAGATTGAAAAGAAACAAGAGGAAAATAGCTAGGGTGGAGAAAAATAAGCCTGGATAAGCCTTTTGACAAGTGAGCTCTGGGCTGGAGAAAGCCAGTCAAACAAAAATCCACGTTTGTTTTATTCATGCTGCGGACAACTACAGCTTTACTATCTTTTTTTTTAAAAAACAAAACGAAAACCCCACACTAGTACACAAACAAGCAGAATACAAATCCTAGTCAACTGTATCCTGAAGTTTTTCTTCATTACCTCTTTTTATTTGAAGATTTTTTTTTTGATTGAGGCAGATCTCCATACCATATTATTAAATCATTCAGTGTTTTCTGACACCCCAGAATTTACTGGCATTCTCATCTCATATGCTCTTTAATCACATCCTCTTTGAATCCAAACCTGCTTCACTCAAATTTTTTGCACATTTAAAATTCTACAGAAGCCTTAACTCCAAATACGGATTTATTGTTGAAGCTTTTTGTTTTTTTGGGAGGGGGGGGGGAGCCTGGCACCCACTAATACGTTAAATATTGCGATGTCCAATAGAGTTAGGGTTAAGGTTAGCTTATGCTAAAGGATAACAATCGGGCAGGGTAACGAGTTTGCATTCTCTGAGCCTCCTCTTGATTTGTATGACCGAGCTGTCTCCTAAGTCTGCTTCTGAAATAAATTATTTAAATGAAGAAGTGTGTGTGTTTTACAGTGCAAAAAGGCATCAGAGCTCTGCAAGAGTACAGATGCATTTCAGTAGGACTGCTACACATCGCTTTACTTGATTGGATGTTGAAAAAACACCAGAAAGTCATGAGCCATCCTAAACACACACGAACACGCTGCAGCTGGAGACTCCTCGGGGTTGATTCTAATGATACCCATGTGATTTATCCAGCAGATCCAAGATCAGTTTGTATATATATTTACAAAAAAATAATAATAAACTGACCTAATAAGCCATATCTTTGCCTTTGTTTCCCCACTGTGCTTTTTGAAAGAAGAATGAATAAAGGAACCTTATCACAAAGGACGTTGGAAAAGTGACATATTTCCTCAGGGATAATTGTGCTTTGTGTCTCCGTGGCCCACTTTTCTTTTATATTGATGCTTAGCTGCACACAAATGACAAACAGCTGCATCACATGTAAAGGTCTTTCAAAATGTTCGACGCAGTGTGAGAGGAATCGTCAAATTGGGTTAAATGAGGATCCTCTGCTTCCTCTGCTTTTTAATCTGAAACTTGCACCCCGTACTCGTGCAAAAACAACAAAATGCTGCCGGAGATAAAAAAAGCAACCAAAACAGTAGCGCGCGGATATAGTAGTGAATGGCTTATAGAGGATATTTATGTAATCTGGGGGCACCAGGGCTGACTCAAACCCGACTCAGAGCTGCTGTTGCAGAGAGAGGCCCAAGGACAGTAGCACATTTTCTAAATCCCTGGTAGACACAGAAAGTTAAGACAAGCAGCGCTGCAATAAAACAAAGCCCAACCCATTTATCTGAGCATCCCACACAACCCCTGGCCCAGATTTACAGCCCTGGGCATCGAGTGCTACCAAATCTTCTGGCAGCCACCGCCTCAGATATTGATAGGAAGCGCGAGAATCCCACCAAGGAATTCTGAGCTGGAACTTCCCAAAACATGAGCAGTCCCTTAATGGTCTGGGATCACAGAGCAAAAGAGTATGATATAAAACCTTTTGCACTATAATGACATTGTAAATTGGTATACCTTGTCATTGATTTTTTTTTCTCCCTTGCTCTGAACCTGTCTAGCAACTATCTATTGCCGTGTGGCATTAAGAGTTTATGGATTGTTTGACAAAGCCAGGTGTTTGATGAGCATTCGTATCCTCCGGAGACGGAAAGCAGACGCTATTCCATTAAGAGCAAAATGCCTTTTGAAAACAAATAAAAACAGGGCCTCTCTCATCATTACATCTAAAGCGCTTAATCCTACACAGAGGAGACTCTCCCCTCTTCTGAAAACCTTTTCTTTGTATCCATCACACGTGGATTTCTTTCTTGGAGCTTGTCTGCATACCAAGTTGGCGATGCTAACCTCTGGATGTAAAAGGCAATCATGCAGCTCTTAGGTTCTGCAAGAGGTGCATCGTTTCTCTCTTTTTTTTTTAGTTCTAGAAAAGTATAGTATTGAGTTTGAAAGGTGCATTAATTGCAACAACGGGCGCTTTTGTTCCTGCAAAATTAAAGCGTTCCCTTTTTGTGCTGACAATACAAAGAAACTCTGAATAAAAGCTAGAGTAAAAGTTTCCTTATTATTTTTCACACAATTTTTGCAAAACATATATTTAAAAAAAACAACAACCCCAAAAACAAATCACCTGGCACACAAACCCACACTGAGATTTACCTACATAGAGTTTCCATTCACCAAAAGGGTAGCAGTTGTATTGGTAACAGTTGACATGCCATTTTTGGTCCTAAGGGCTCTGCTTTTAGTGTCTGTGAAAATTGCGGGAAGGCCTTGTAGTCACATGAAATTTTACAGCAGGCATGGAGGCACTCTCATTGTTGTGTTTGCTCCTCGCAGAAGCTCCAAGGCTCTTAAGCTAGAAAACAACAATGGCCCCGTTGTTCTGTCTCCTCTACATTCATCCCTGGTAAAAGGAACATAAAACTCCCTTCCCTCTGCGAGCCCCCGCTAGTTGCACTCGTATCAGCGCAGTTCAGGCACAGAGGAATAGTTTTCAAAGTGTCACCGTTTAGGGCATGGTTTGGATGTCAGCAGTGAAATGAATAAATAATGTACCCTCCAGTTTCATTTGATGTAGCGGGATCTGATCTGATATGACTTTTCATTCGAGCTAGCTAACATCCAGATGTTAGTGGATGTTAGTTTTTACCCCCCCTTAGGTTGCTAATGAAACACGGAACAGGAAAGGATGTTTAGAAAAACAGGCGAAAAATAATAATAAGAAAAAGGGTAAAAGAGAGGCAGATCAAGGCGAGTTTATTTTAGAAGAATTTGGAAATCAGTGTAGATGTGTGATCAAAGTTATGCATGGGTTCCCATACAGTATCTACAGTATGTGCTGTCATTGCTCTGGGCTTCGTTGGTGCAGAGTAGGCACAGAATAGGAAGGGAGATTCAGCATCCAGTGTGTGTTTGGTGCAGTTTTTGAGGAAGTGCAGACAACCCGAGGCCAAATTTGCCTGCAGTGTTTGGACATGGCCTACTTCTAAGCGTGCAGTCATTAATGTGGTCTTCTACTCTGCTTAAAGTGCACAAATGGGATTTTAATTCATGCCATATGCATAGTGTCTATGCTGTAGCTTCCCGTTCTGTTGAATTCAAAGATTTTATCTTAGAGTACATATGGTGAGGTCAAAATATCACTGGTTTCACTTCCTATCTTATAATACAACCTTGAGTACCCTCAGCGAGCTGCCGCATCTGAGGACGTATGTGTTCAGCCTACTCTTGTCTTATGGACTTTGTAGCGCCTGTGTGTGTGTTTGAATAATGTCCTGCAGGAGACACTCTAAGTACAATGTCTAGGACTTAGGCGTCAGCAGTAACATCAGGGCAACCTCTCCTCTCCTCTGTGTGCAATGGCATGGGGATATTACAGCATTAGAAAGCATGAATTATAGCCGTGTTGTTTAGCTCAGTGTCAGGGGACAGAGACGTGTTTCCGCTATCACCATGGCATCAGTCAAAAGTTAGAAAAAAAGGAATGGAAAGATTATGAAATGCTTTTTAGGTATATCCCTCAGCATGCTGGTTTTGGAAACTCCTGATAAATTTAGGCCAATTTCACTGAATAATGGTATATTGAATTAGGATGCCACATTTGTCAGAAACTATTTTGAGCTTAAGGCAGTTCTCCTGTTTGATCTGAAGGCTGCTGTACAACCATACAGCCAGGTACGACTGGGTATTCTGCATCACAGTGAATGGATCTGAGCATTTCCCAAAGACGGGCAGGCGGTGAGACCAACAAGTAAAATAACAAAGGATGCATTACCTAATAGAGTTGGCAGAAATGCAGAGTTCAGGGTAGTCTGATAAAGCTGGGTTACAGTACTTTTAATCAATCACTAAGAACACGAGCCAATTTAGGAAGGAGCCTGACAGTCAAGCTAGGCTTTCAGACAGGATTAGAAATAGTGAATAGAGAGTAAACATATCTGCCAGGGCTAGCTGAAAGGACTGCTGTCAGGGGACAGTGTTCCCTCCTCCACGTGTGATATTGAGGCATGTCTCCTTCATCCGCACCCACCCCCAACTCCTCCAGCCAACCCTAACCTCCCTGTTTCTAAATAATAGTAACAGTAGCAGTCTCATTTACCAGCTTTGCTCCAGAGATATTTTTTTCCAGTGAATTCAGATCAGTGTTAGCAACAAGACAAAGATGGTTGCCTCCGTTGTTTATGCTATCCCTTCAAGAAAAGGCACTGTCATTTAAAATGTCCCTCTGAGCTCATCATCACGTGGAGTCTCCAGACAGACTAATAATATCAAGAATATCAGGGTGAGCATGCAATGAACAGAGAAATACAGCTGCTTTTCTAAAAGACAACTGGGAGAGACACTGGTGGGAAAACAATAATAATCCAGAGCGCCTTTTAAATGTTTACCATACATTTTTGGATGCTGGAGGTTTCTGTTGACTTTTAAGTTTTATGAATTAAAATTTGATATAAAATGATTTTGATGTTGAGTTTTATGGAAGAGAAATTAGAACACTTACTGTACCTTAAAGTCCAGCATTGGCCTGTGGGCGTCAATGGGAGAAGCAGCCAGCGGCTGTGACGGTGCTGGATAAAGGGGATGCTTTAGCTATGGCAGCTGTCTGTCCACATCTCCTCTAAACTCACCCGGCTTTAGCTATAATTAAACCTATAATGCGAGGAATGACGATGTAAATGCCCAAACCATATTTACATGTAAAAAAGCAGATTATTACTGGATTTAAGATAATGCCATCAGGAATTTTTGTTTCTGATGTCTTGTGGGTTTTCGTCTTCATTCATCTGTATTCAGGCTGTCTCGACGCTAAGTACATCACATCTTCTTTTGATCTTTTTTAGATTGGAAAGCATTGAAGGGAATACCAGCTTCTGAAATGTCAAAGATTTTATGTTAAATAGTTCTTCTTAATATTAAAGTACTATTAATTTCTTAAACGCCTCCTATTAATGGCTGATAGAGGCCATGTAGAGCAGTATTAGTCAGTTTGGTCTTTGTTTATGCTGAAGATGAAGGTCACCCCCTCATTAGAGCAGCAGCATCTTTTTTGATGTTGTGATATACATAGTAATCAAGTGTGGCTCACCTTGCTGTTTACTGTTGACCTTTAGTTAAAAGCACATCACTGTCGGGTTGTTTCAAAACTTAATTATGCTCCCATAAAACTCCTGGCATCATGTGCAGACCTCATTTAATCTTCTGTCATTAGGCTAAAGTAACCCTGCGGTCCCTCTGTAAATAGGACCCCCCCTCCACCACCATGTTCTCAGATCCATTATTTTTTTAGTAGTGTGGGTATATGTGCTTTGGGTTTTGCCATATCAAACACACTTGTGTACATCTCTGCTTCCAGCTTTGTATTCAGAAATTCTGCTTGTCACACAACAATACACTCTGGCGCCTCTCACTTCTCTGCAACTACCAGACATTTGCATGTCAATAACATCATTCTACCACTGTGCTTTTGGCATCTGCGAAATACTCTGCAAGGAAGCCAAGTAGTCGCAGTGTTTGAAAGGAAACATCACAATAATGTGTCGTGTGTTGCCGCTTTCATTAACATGTTATTTTCTCAAAATTCACCTTGGTTTAATTGTTCATCAATCACAATTAAGGACTCTCAGGCGTATGATTTAGGGCCGCTTAAGAAGAACAGCTAACATTTAAGTACATGTCTCCAGGGAGAAGGTGAAGCTATTTCTAAGCTGCTCTATATGCTGCAGTGGAGTCCCGTTCCAGCAACAGCACGCTTGTAGAGACTCTGATGCTTTCAGATCAAAACATTTAAATTGCCGTAATTTATGTTCTCGAAGTAAGTCTTGAGTCGGACATCATATTTTACCTGAATGTGGAATATTGCTTTTTCCAAATTACCGCTGCAAATGTTAAGGTACTTAAGGCATTATTAGCTCATTAATTTAACAAGTAGCATCTGGGTCATGTCTCTGCTTCCTATATGTATAATTCTGTAAGTCGTTCGCACCGAATGATAAAGCTGATCTTTGGATTCTCAGTCAGAGCCGCGGCCTACTTACCTTAAATTACTGCTCTTATTTAGCTCATTAGGCCACGGAGAGATTCATTTTCCCAGCATACTTACAGTATATGTTCATGCAGATGCACAAAGCCACAGTGGTGCCCCAGAGGCCTTCTTCATCTTCGTCTTTTTTTGCAAAAAAAATTAATGAATTTCACATTCTTTTGGACAAGATGATCTGAATTTTTAATCTCCGTCTTGAGAAAACATAATTCAAAATGCAGTGGATGAAAGTGGTGAATTACATGCACTCAGCACAGGACTCCACTGCTTTTCTGAAATTTTTTTTTATTTTTTTTTGGGGGGGGATCAGCTCTTCAAACCACTGTGGCATTATATGGTTTGCAATGTTCCTGTGTTCTTTTGTTTTTTGCTTGTTATTATTTTTTATTGGAAGATGGTGGGTGTTTGGGGCATTTGGAAGAATTTCTTTTGTCTGCTCCTACTGGGAGATATCTACTAATGATTCCTATGTCAAATGTGTATTTTATGCAGTTTGTTACTTTGTTATTAAAACTGTTCTTCTTCTTTAGCCAGTCTTTTGGTTTTTTTTTTAAAGCACTCCTCAGTCTGAGTTCATTTTAATGCGTATTAGTATTTGATACTGGCACTGCAAATGGTTTTTTGTAGGGCAACGAAGGATTGGTTGCTTTAACCCAGAGTAGAAGAGTCAATACTGGCCATAGGAGCTGATCCATCTAAGATTTTATAATGTGGTGCCAATGAACTAGGAACCTTGATTGCGAGAGATCAACTCTCTGTTGTAATTACCAGCCAGACCTCAATTAACTCAAAGCAAACCCTCAGTTCAAGTCTATATGTTTGTTAAGTGTTAATAGCTGCTTTAAGAAAAATGTTTCCCCACTCCCATCCACTTAGGCCAGTCTGATAAATGTGCAGAGTACTGCATATTGTTAGATGCATTACTTAAAATGACATACTTTAAGTATTCAATACAGAGTTTAAATTGGAAATAAGCCATTTATCCCCACCAATATCCCCATTAATCTCTATAACTATAATCAATCAGTGCAAATTTAAGCGTTTTCTTCTCAGGCACTAACTGCCAGGGAACTCCAGGACAAGCAGCATTTAGCCAAAAGAGTGCAGCAAAAGTAATACACAGCAGTTCACATTTGAAGCAATGGTCATAAACTTACACTTGCTTTATATACGTAGTGCCATGCCGGTACTGTTCAGGTTCCTTGCTCTTGCCTGAATTTTATTAGGAAAGAATCCCAGAAGGCTAAAAATCCATCCTCTTTTCCACTGTAAGCCAGAAATTGATGTTTGTGCTGCCATGTTATACGTGCTGTCCTCACAGTGGAGGAGATGAAGGAAGCTGTTTGAAATATCTGCTGAATTCTCCTTGGTATGCTCGAGTGGTTCCTCATGCGTTAAAGCAAGCCCAATCACATGAGTTTTCCACTTCACAGATGTAAGATGATTTGACCAACTACAGAAAACAAAACATTCAGAAAAATGTTCGTTGTAGTAAATTGGACATCCCATGGTTGCATTTCTAATGCACTGATTTACTTAGTCAAGTAGCTAAATGACTACCCACCAACCACCTAAATGAGTGATTACATTGTTTTCTACACCAAAATTATAAACACTCAACAGGCATTTTGCGATGTTCCCCTTTTCAGGTGCTCAGTGAAACAAAATCAGCCAATCAGAGGCAACTCAGTGCATTTAGGCGTATAGATATGATCAAGACAAAATCCTAAAGTTCAAACTGAGCATCAGAGTCAGGAAGAAAGGTGATTAAAGTTACTTTGAATGTGACTGTTCGTGCCAGCAGTAGATCAGCAGCTGCTAATGAGAATATGTTATGTTGTGTGATCAGCAGATCTACTGGGATTTTCCCACACAACTATCTCTAGGATTTACAGAGATTAGTAAAAAAAAGAAAGAAAAGAATATCCTGTTTTCAGAGCAAAAATGTCTTCTTGATGCCAGAGGTCAGAGGAGAATGGCCAGAGTGCATCAAGCTAGGAAGCTTGGTCTCAAAGCAGTTGGACTACAGCAGCAGAAGAGCACATTAGGTACTACACCAGTAAGCTAAGAACAGGAAACCGAGGCTACCATTGCCACAGGCCTCATAAAAGTTGGGCAAAAGAAAACTGGAAAGCATCCCCCAATAAGTCACGATTTCTGCTGCAACATTTGGATGGTAGTGTGAGAATTTGGCATCCATCCTTGTATCAACAGCTTAGGCTGTGATATGATGGTATGGTGGTGGTGGTATAACGGTATTGGGATATTTTCTTGGTAACACTTTTGACCAATTAATACCAAGTGAATATCATTTAAACACCACAGCATACCTGAGTATTTTTGCTAATGATGTCCATCCCTTCATGTCCCCTGTGATCACATCTTCTAATGACTGCTTTTGGAAGCATAAAGCTCCATGTCACAAACCCCCAAACAACCGCAGACTGGCTTCCTGAAGATGACAATGAATTCGTTGTACTCAGCTGTTATCAGATCTTAAAACCTTTGCGAGGTGGTGGAATGGGAGACTGGTATCATGAATGTGCACCCAGCAAATCTGCAGCAAGTCTGTGACTCGTTCATATCAATAGGGTCTAAAAATTCTGAGAAATGTTTCCAGAACTTAGGTTAAATCTATGTTATAATGAATTAAGGTTGTTCTGAAGGCAAAAGGAGATCTGAATGAGTGAGATGTGCCTTGCTAGTAAAAGGGATAGTGACGAGTATAATATGTGTTTTTAGAATAATGATAAGCATTTAAGTGTATGTTGCATATTGCTAATGAGAATATGTTATGGTGTGTGACTTTGCCTGCAACAAAGGCATCTTCAACTTATAAGATCAACCTTAATACGTAATTACACAGTTATGCAGTGAAGAGTGAAAAGCATTATATAAACAAAATCACAGGATTTTAATTATTATTGTTACAGTCATTACTTAACTGAGGCCACCTTCATCTTCTGCTCTTTGGTAAGCAATGCTATGAAACTGTGTTGGCAGGGTGATGGAAACTGCACACAAAAGACTTTGTCAAGAGAACAGATCTCTCCCTGCAATCGGCATCTGTGGGAGCTTGGATAATGAGTATGCCATGTGTAAAGTCTTAATGTGTTTACATACAGCTAGATTAGAGACGGACCCAATACTTGCCCCTGCGGTTTCTCAACAAATCCCTGTGGGCTTCTTGAGTGATTAGCTACTTTAAGATTTTTCAGTAGGAGTGTCTTGTGGGACTCTGTAGGGGATCAATAGGAGTTGGGATGATGAACTGTTTGGGAAAGTTACGTATATATCATTTTTTTTAAATGTAAACTCCTCTGTCCTTTCCCATCTAATTGAGATGGTTAGCTCTGATTAATATTCCTGTACCCCCACATATTGTTTCCCACATCATATTACTTACTAAACTGTATCTGACACTCAGAGGCATACACACACACACACACACACACACATTCAAGTGAAAGAGAGAGAGGGAATATAGATGTAAGAATGGGCTCTCTGCCTCGACTCGCAGCTTTAAAACTTCTAGATCAAATCTGTCCCTATCATTTAAGTCTCGAAGAGCAAACAGTTGTTTCAAGCACCGTCAGCAGTTAACAGAATGGCCATTATTTATTTGCTGTGCAGCCGCAGAATTCATCTCAACACATGCTCACCTGGAATCTGTCTTTATTTGGCTTGCCAAGCCGATCTTCCTGCGTTACTTTGGCTGCTCGGCTGGTAATGATAGTCATGGACACCTTTATCCAGCACTTAGGAGAAGGGGTGGAGACGCACAGCTTAGCAGGTGGCCACAGCCGCACCATTGTCGTCTCCCATTTGCTTCTTTAAAAATATGTCAGCATCACCGCGGTGATTAGCAGTCAGTATGTGCCGCATTTTTGTCCTTGATTTAGTGCCAAATCTCCTAAGTAATAATGACTGCACAACTCTGTGTCTGACGAAAAAAGGAAGAGAAGGGAAGAGTGGCCCCTTATTGGGGCGGTCGTGGCTCAAGAGTTGGGAGGTCGCCTTGTAATCGGAAGGTTGCCGGTTCGAGCCCCGGCTTGGACAGTCTCGGTCGTTGTGTCCTTGGGCAAGACACTTCACCCGTTGCCTACTGGTGGTGGTCAGAGGGCCCGGTGGCGCCAGTGTCCGGCAGCCTCGCCTCTGTCAGTGCGCCCCAGGGTGGCTGTGGCTACAATGTAGCTTGCCATCACCAGTGTATGAATGTGTGCGTGAATGGGTGGATGACTGGATATGTAAAGTGCTTTGGGGTCCTTAGGGACTAGTAAAGCGCTATATAAATACAGGCCATTTTATTGCTCACTACACTGGTTCCCAGCAGGAGCCTTATGATGCCGCAGTTTGGTTTTGACATTTTGTGAATGTTGTTTCTGAAACATGCCAATCTCATTGATTTAATATGGCATGCTATTTTTGTCGAGCCCAGGAGCTTATGTAAAGAGTGTGTCTGTGAGCTAACACATGCACAGTGCATACATTCATCACTGATTTTGGTGTGTAAAGATCCCTTGCATATTTGAAACAAACATGTGTAAGCAGACCATTTAGAGAGATATGTATTTTCCACAGTATTGAAAACAAAGAGACCAGAGAGTAATCCTGTCATAAAAAGAGCTTGTCTGAAAAAGTGGCCTTAGCATCTTTTGGTAGCACAAATCAAAGGTGAAGACAATTTTAACAAGTTCAAGCTAAAGTTACCACCTGGATACTTTGGTCTGCTTTCCATTATATTGACTGTTCCTTAAAAGAACAAGAGTTTTGTCTATAAAATAGGATTAGCTCATTCAGTATAATGATTTAAATGTCCGCTCATTATTTATTTACTTATTTTGCCCATCCTTTCGTGACAATGCCAAGGTATTACAATGATTTACATAATTATCCAGGTAGCACACAACATTGCTGTTCGTTGATAGACAAGCTCTGCCTGAGTTTTTGAAAGTTTTCCAAATGGCATAGGCTCCAGCCCCCGTGCAACCCTGAATTTGATAAGTGGCAGAGGATGGATGGATGGATGAATGGATGGATGGATGGATGGAAAATAGTAGCACTCTGTCTTAGATTTTTGCTCCTCCCTCTGGTTGACCATGAGCATGTTATGTCACACGGGTAATCAAATGTGCAACTCAGAGAATCTGAGTTGAATTGGCTATCTTCGATTGATGCTTTAAAACACTGACCTTCAGTGGGCTGCCCTAATCATTTTTTTGCATCGCATTACATTGTCCATCGGTTTCCATGTAACAGCGCTGCATTTGTAATCACTGATTACACCCTCTGAGGTCGGGATGGCTCACTTCATTTGAAGTTAGATGTTCCAGAAGACTAATGCAGCTTTTGTTAATGCTTTTGTTGCAGACTAGTTACTATAATAACAGAGTGTGGCGAGTCAGATGCCCCATCTACTCAGAACTCTTATTGGTTCCTTTTTTATCAGAGTCCATTCAGCCTCTCTCTAAGGGATGTCGGAGCGTAGGAGTACATTTGGCTCAGACTTTTATTGCGATGCAGAAATCTCTCTGCTGTAGGAGAACAAAGGGTCTTCTACAGTAAGTGTGCACGGCTCTGGACTCAGACCAATATAAAGAGAAATAAAATGTGTTTTTTTTTCTCTTCTATACATGAGATCTGTACTCACATGATGCACCAGTGTGGCCATTTTGAATAATGCTAAATATGATTTGGACTGCCAGAAATTTCGCATGTCCCATTAATCAGTCACTGGAGAATTGGGGAGGAGGGTGTTTAATGGCATGTACTTGGTGGAGTGCCGTCTTGCATTAAGGGCTAATAACCTGACTTAGAGTCAGCACAGCACCCACCTACCCATCCTCCCCCCCTCCTTCCGCCTCCATCACTCCAGCTGTATTTATTACGGGCTGCAAGGCCACAGTGATGAGACGATCAATATTTCTGGGATGATGAGGGAGAACTCATGCAATCGCTCTCTCTCTCTGTTTCTCCCTTGGCAGTGCTTCAGCAGGTAGAGAGATCAAAGCGGAGGACCTCTGAGATGCTGTTGGAGAAGAGACTGATGAAGTCCTCTGTGCTGTGTGTCCTCTAAACACACACACTCCATCACAGTGTCCTATGTCCTTGCTATGTCCTGATTAAAAAGTTTGACCTGATGTATTTTATCTTGACTAGAATTAGTCCCATCACTCCTATTCTCAGACGGTGTGAGAAAATCCAAACAGAAAATACTTCATTTAAAATTGCGATGGAAAATTGACTATCTGTGTCTGCAAATGTGTGAATGGATGGCCTTTATGAAGCCTCCTTTGTCAAGCATTTCTGTTTTTTCAGGGAATCAATATGTGGAGCTTTTTTGTGGCATAACTTGAAATCAAACACAAATCATGTGCAATTGAAGCAGAAACTGTTTTTGAAAAACAACCTGACATATAGGCCTGGTCATTAGCTTTCTGTCATTAGAATTTAATAGTACTTAAATACTTAGCTTTAATGCAATGTATCCTGCCGTTATGAAGATTAGAATACTAGGAAAAATCTGTTTTAGAAGTAGTTTCATTGGTATTTATTTGACCTTGTGGTAATTTAAGAGTATAGTTTGTGGTGCTTTTGTTTTTTTTAAAGGATGTCGACATTTTATTGGTATTAATAGGCTGAATATGAATAAGGTGGAGTGATTGTTAGACATACAGCAAATTTATTTTAGTGTATCTCTAAAATATATATCTATATAGTAGGATTTTGCACAAGGCTGTTGTGTTAAATAGACAACAAATCACTTTTAAAAACAGGAAAAAATATCATCAGCAAGCTGCTGTGCATATTTACGGTATAATGCACTATTTTTTCTTCGGCGAACACAAGAGCAAACGTTAAGCTTAAATAATTTATTTAAGTGCTGTTATTTTGAGTTTAGTTGTGTTTAAGCTTTAATTACTGGAGATGCAGAGCATGGTTTCTTGGTCAAGAAAATAAGCCACAATGACCAAAACACTTAGCAGTTGGTTAGTTCTCGTCTTGAATATGGCAGCATTCCCATAACGGTGCGGTGTAAAGAGCGGAGGGAGTGTAGCGAAGGTGATTTCTTGTCTTAGTTCAAGTACATGTTATTAGATTTTACAGTAATAAACTTTTCTGTATGGTTGCAAGCAAGCTATCAAAACTATAATGTTAGACTTGTATTGTACTGTGATTTTTCTATTCTTTTACAGTTATAAGCTGTTGATATAGAAAACAATAACTGCAAAATAGCAGTTCAAATTTGATCGCTGTAGCTGCTGGTGCTTTGCTGTTAGTTAATGGGGAAATTTGTAGTTTTTATTTGTCATGCTTTTGCAGGTTAGTTCTTATAGTGCTGTGTTTTAACAGTATCTGATTATGTTCAAGTGTTTCACATTAGCTCGGCCTTTGAATGCTGTGGAATTGGTTTATTGCAGGTCCATGTCTTGTGTAAAATTTACATAATAAACAAAATGTTTTATATAAAACACAAACACACACACATATACATATATATATACATGAGTGAAGTGAGATAGGTTTTCTGCTTCTGGTACAGGGATCCTACTGAGCAGTGACCCGACTTTGCCAGATTGGCTTTTTTTTAATTTTGAAGCCTTTTCCACCCCCCCACCCCCCCACCCCCCCAGCAATGAATACCTTTTAGTCCCCACACTGGATATGGATGGGTTTTTTTCGTGTATTATCATTTAACAGGGACTCTGTGTGCCACAATCTCTGAGCAGAATTGTCCAGCACACATGTTCCATTTATCCAAGTGTTATTGAAAGTGGCCTGATTTTGAGTATTTACTAAATATGTGCATGCACGTATGCATTATGTTTTTGATCTGAAGTGAGGTTTTGCATATACAACTAAGCATATAGATTTCACCGGCAGACTGTCTGCTGATCCACAGCTGCGGCGGATGGTAATAGCTGCCTAGCGATAACAGCACCTCCAGAAACGTCAGGATTGGTTTCTCTCAGCGGTTAGGTGCCCTCCAACGGCTGCTGATACATTATAAATCATTTACACAGTCATTTTGGAATGCAATATCCTCCTCTAAATGCTGGCTTTTCTTCTCCATTGTTATTAGAGCAAACTCTGCAGTAGGCACACAAGGTTGAGAGGGACCCTAAGCCACAGAAATTGAAAATTGATCAAGCAGCGTGGGAAGGTGTTGTTACTGGTTCACCCTGGTACTGTTGATTAGTATTTGCAGCGCTGTCACTGGAGGGACCTGCTGCCTGTAGCGAACATCCTCCCCTCCCCCCTTTTGTGTTCATCCCAAAAAGTGATCTCTTGAATAAGCAAACAATGAGAATGACATTTAATTTATACCTTGTGCATAACTACTCCAAAGGGCTACGCAGTGAAAAGGCTGCCAACATTAAAAATGACATGAAATTTTTAGCGTGTTATTATGCGTGTGTGACTCCCACTGCTAGTTTTACCACTGCCTTTTGTCTAAATATTAACCGTTAATATAAACGTCAGACTGTAAAGTAGAGAATAATTACCTAATGACAGCTGATGGCTTTCACACTTCAATTGTCCTGTTAGCATTATTTAGTACATCTTGACAAGTTACCCAACACTTAATTGCAATATCCAAGTCAAAGACAGGTTCTTGATTATATGGATTGATGATTGCACTAAGAGCTCTGTCATGTTTATGTGAGCTTTTTTTATGTCATGACTAAAAAATAAAAAAGGACTCAAAAAGTGGATAAAAATGACTGATTGAAAATGGGAGCAAACAGGTGGATTTTCAAGTAACTGTCATTAATTTTTCTGTCCTTTTTTTGTAGCACTGGTTAGAAGATCCGACGAGCAGAGGAAGGACAGTGAATAAGGACCTCGCCACAGACAGGAACTGCGCAACTTTTGACTGTCTCATCTGTAAGCTGGTGGGCTCCAGTATCCCAGCTGATGACTGTCCCTCAGGTGCCTGCACTACTGGGCTGAGTGGGAAGCCTGTGCATTTGCTGAGGGCGGTGCCCTGGCTTGTATGTTGGTCACTTGCACTTGTACTCGCTCACAAGGACCATGTGGTTTTCTCCCGGGAGAAATCGTTTCCCCTCGCAGAACTGGCACGGTGCCTATAATTGCACCAATTTCAGCGTGTCCTTGTGGGTGTTAAGTTTTTGTTGGTGCTTTGCGGCTGTGAGTGGTCAGAACTACCACCCCACTGTGAACACACAGTATGGGAAACTCAGAGGGGTGAGGGTCCCCCTGCCTAGCGAGATTCTCGGGCCGGTCGACCAGTATCTGGGGGTTCCTTACGCTGCCTCCCCCGTGGGAGAAAAACGCTTCATGCCCCCGGAGCCTCCATCTTCCTGGTCAGGAATCAAGAACGCCACCCATTTTGCTCCTGTCTGCCCTCAAAATATACACAATGCCGTGCCAGAGATAATGATGCCGATATGGTTCACTTTCAACCTGGATATAGTTACCACATACATACAAGATCAACATGAGGATTGTCTTTACCTAAACATCTATGTTCCAACAGAGGATGGTGAGTGTGTCGAGTACACAGGAAGAAACCAAACCTCTCCTCCTCTTCTTTCCTGTCTCTGCTTCCCACTTCCTTCTGTCTTCTTCTCTAAGATTTTGTGCCACCTTTGTTTTTTGCGCGAAGCATGAACCGTTGTTTAGCGCATGCTGTGTCCGTGTCCATCATACGACATCCCATCTTGACTAGATCTCTCATTTAGTCTTTTCATCAACTCTCCCCTTCCATGCCACTGTTAGAGGTTCCTCTTTTGATGACTAAATGACTTCTTAAATATGACTTATTGAGAAAAATAAATAAAGAAAAACGAAATCTAATCAGACATGAAACAGATTGGAAATACTCGGTGCACCTTCCTACCCTCACCGTCTTGATTGTTCTGGGGATATTAGCAATTAGTAGCCTGCCTCATAAGTGAATGATCTTCTGTAGGGTTGGTGAAATATTCTGTCTGGTACATGAGAGGCCTGTGGCATCAGCCTGACCTATGTAAGACCCTTTACTCTCCTTTCTACTTCCAGTTTGTCTTTCCACAAAGAGAAATGCAAAAGGAGACTTTGTGCAAAAAGGCAAACACAGATTGGGAATTTGTGAAGACTGACATTGCTAAAAGTGTTTGATTTCTATATATCTCTTTTAAACAGACCCTATTCTTTATCACTTGAAGGAGAGCCACACAGGAAAATGGGCTTGAAATGTTAAGTGCTCTGAGCGTCGCACATACAACGTCAAATATCACTTAACAGATTCGGATGTGAGCTCCAATATCTTCCAAAACCTAGCCTCTCTGCCTTCCGTGTGGTCGTAATGGGTCTTAAATAGAAGTGCATGTGAATATGGGCTTCTTGTGTCCCAGGGTGCAGCAAATTCATTCCACCATTTTGGAATATTTCTGCAGCAACACCCCAGTTACTTTTTCAAAAGGTCCTCTGTTGTTCTTGTTGTTGATGAAGACCGGGAGGGTGGGAGGAGGAGGGAAAGAGGGAGAAGACGGGTTCTAACTCAGTCTGAGTTGTTGCATGTCACATGCGATCTTTTCCAGAGCTCTCTGTTATTTTGTAGTTTTTCCATTCATTTTACAGTCAAAAGAATATCCAAGGAATGTGCCAGGAAACCCAACAAGAAAATGTGTAGAAAAGGAGGTATGTAAAAAAAAAAAAAAAAGAAAAGAAAAAGAAAGAAAAAAGAAAAACATGGAACGAAAGGGAGGAATTGAAAGAGTGAAAGAGAGAGGAGAGTGATGGGTGCATCCTTCCAAAGCCGCCAATATCACCACCTATCAACTCCCAAATCAAAGTGCTAATTGGGATGAACATGGGACTTGTGACTCAGATCAACCTTGACATGAGTGTGAAAGATGAGTGAGTGGCTGTGCTGTGCTGCATGCCTGTGTGAGTAAGTGTGTGTGTGTTTAGGTTGTTGTGTTGTTTAAATGTGCGAGCTAAAGTCAAGGAGTAAAACTGCAGGTCTTCAAATAAGCGGCAGAATTTTTGTTCAGCGATAGATTGTGATGTCTACTGATAACCTGTGTTTTTTTTTTTCACAACACTGTGTGGATTGTTCATGTCTAAAGTGCATTTGTTTAAAGGTAAATACAACTGTTGATTAAATCAGAAGCATAAATGCCTTTTTAAATGAATATTATTATTATTTTAAACTATCCCTGAAATGTTAATTTGCTACTACAAGGAACTTGAGTCCCGTTTCAGACAGCACTTAAGCGGCTTATTGAAAGTATTCGTCAAGCACGACACCTGAAAGCACCCCAGCATCAGCGGTTGATTTAATTTTCTACAAAAAAAGTGTAACGCCACCTCTATCTCAAATTGATTATTCCCATTGTTCAAATAAGGGGCGGTGGGGTGTTTTACTGGCACGACAGCTTTGATCTATCCGTGTAGCAAATGGCCTCACGCGCAGCCACGGAAAAGCACATCACAATTTTATTAGCAGCGGCTAAAGCACAACCACTCTTGACAAAAGAGTGTTAATTTTCCCAGCTTTCCCTTAAGGCACCGGGGGCCCTTCCAGGTAGCCTTAAAGTTGTGATCCTGAGCATATCTCGCTGCACAGTAAAGATTCCGTTTCAGCTGGGAGACCTCTGCTGCTGATTTCCACGGAGACAGGAGACAGCTCTTGGCCTCACTCTGTGCCTCGTACATTCAGCTTTGGTAAACCAATTTTGTTCGAGACAGACTAGCCCTTCAGGCAGTTCTGCTTCTGAATTAGTCCCAGTTGTGGAATATACACAGAAATATCTATTTAATATTCCCCTTCCAGTTGGAATTTTTCAATTATCTTCCCCGTGTTTGGTAATGAGAAAATGGTTTATCATAAGTTTTATATGTTGGTTGTTCTGACATATTATTGTGCAGAGAGCTGACTGTTGTATAGTTCCTCTGTTGTTATAAACACAAAGTTCATCATTTTCAGTCTCCATGGAAACACTTTATATGAGATTCACCTTTTTTTTAAACTGCTTCCACTAATCATAGCTTTTGCTGACTCACCCAAGAAAATGGAGCATAATTCATTCTTACCAGGCACACTTTGGTTTCGGTCATAATAAAATAAATAAATAAATAAATACTTCCAACAAGGACGTTTTTTTTTTAAATTGGAATTCGAAGAGGAAACAGTTCATGAGTCATGTGAATGATAATATATATTTTTAATTGTTGTTTTTTAGTTCCTACTTTTGGTTAAATCCTCTCTGTAAAATTATAAGTAAATACACTATAACCAAGTGTATCTCTGTGCATGTACACAGATATACACACACAGGGTTTTATGTTTTTGCAGTACAGACCGGTATAATGCAGTAGAGTCATACACACTGTTCATATTCAGTACCAATAACGTCTCCACTACCAATTTTCCAATCTGTAACCGTAACTGATTTTCAGAAAGAAAAATGGTGATTCTGGATGAAATGGTTGTGTGATTGTTGCCAAGCAACAGTATGCAGTTGTGACAGGAGCTGAGTAAAAGGCATGAAGCACCTTTGCTGTAGTGGTGATGCTGATCAAGTGAGAAAAGTACAAATCCCTAATCGGATGTGATCATAATAAGATTCCTGCGTGCATGAGGTAAAGTCTTCCTATACGATGACTCAGAGAGTGTTTTGCATAGTAAAACCACAGTGAAAAAAAATAATGGTTAAATAAGAGGTTATACAATTCAGTTATAAGGGATTCATTTCCAGCAAACAATAGAGAAAGCCTATCATATGGATTCTGCGCCATTAGCGTCCTGCAGAGCATTGTGCAAGTAAAACATCTGATGCACTGATATCAAAGCTGCAGCTCATTTTCCTCCATTAAACAGAGGGAAAGCCTTTAAACCTCTCTAGCAGTGCCCTGAACAAAGATCAAAGAAAGACTCCTTAAATAAAAAAATAACATAAAGCTCAATACAGATTGCACTAGCTGTTTATTTTTTCAATACCAGCATGGTTGATTGTTAGAGAGAGCGCAGGTTTTGCAGCTAATTTTGACGGGGCTAATTCACCAGAGCGTTTCTCTTTGTTCATAAACACTCTGATGTTTGCACTGACCACAGTGTTGCTCTAGAAGAGCAAGCGAGAAAGACAGAGATGGTCTCTGCCCTCTACCACAGCACCGCACATCCAAGATGTCCGAGCAGGTAGCGTTTGAGGTCATGTGTAGGTGATCTAATGTGCAACATCAGCACCGTAGCCCACTGCTCACTCGCTCTCTCTGATGTGGCCTTACAGCACGTACCGAGAGCATGGAGCAGCGACGGTGCTGGAGACACTGGAGCCTTGGTTATATCACTCAGTCATTTTCCTGCTCTGAGTCAGAGTGAATGGAGTGAAGAGGAGGGTAATGATGTGCGGGGACACAGCTAAGCAGTATTCAGCCCCAGAGTGCTAGATTGGCTGCAGATGGGTCAATTTTGTGAGGACAAACCCGACGAGGTCAATGTTTATCTGTAAAAGAGCTTTGCATTGAGAAATTGATCGACAAACATGAAAAAAAAAAGACCTGTAAATTCACATGCTTTCAACGAGGTGGAGTTCTGGTTATAATACGCTCCTGCTGCGCCGTGCGCTTCTTGTTTGTATAATGCTCACATTATTTCGTACCAGGTTTTACAGCGTGTCGCTTTCATTGCTTGCAGCCTGCCTGTAAAACTCGTCCTCAGAGTCCTTCATGCTCACGTCTCTGTATAACGCTGATTCTGAGAGACACTCTGAGATCAACCTTTCCGACTCCTAAATTCATCCCTCATCATGAGTCCATTTGAGATAAGTGCAGCAAAATCTGTTGTACTTTTTGGCTTGATTTGGACCACTCAACTATCATTCCTATGTAGCCCTCACAGGCAGCAGGCTGCCATGTGTTACTCAGCTCAGCGCCAGTACTGAACAGTCCGATCGGTTGCCAAACCTGTAGATTAACTACCCCAGAAGAAACATGGTACAGTTTTTTTTCCATCTTACCAGATGACCTCCAGATGCTAGAAAGATGTGAAAACTGTATAAGAGCCCCAGTCCTGGTTAGACTGCAGCAGGGCCGCAGCAAACAGTAACACACCATGGTAATCCTGTTGGTTGGCCGACTGTGCTTGCCTCGAGGAAGGAGGGGCTGCTCCCTGAGTGCTGCCGAGAAGATCTGCACGCCAAGCAGACAGGGCGAAAACTTTCCAAGAAAACAAGAACAAATATTGGCTTGTGTGATTCGAAAACAGAGCAGATGGCCCATGTTTTTGTTTTAGAGAAAATTGCTCCTATGATCTTTTACAATTATCTATCTGGGATGTTTGATGACCCCAGTGAGGGAAGGCTGTTGCCGGCCAGCAGATGCAATCGCGCTGACTTGAGATGCAAAGCATGACCTAAGCAGGAAGTTCCTATTCAGTGGCCTCCTGCTGCTGTGCTGTCCAGCTTCCCCAGTCAATCCAAGGCTCAATATCTCTGTTCTGTTCTTTGTTTATCCCAAATTAAAAAGAAATGGTGGACACAGCCTGTGGAGTCTTAAAGCCCATTTAAAGAGGAAAAAACAATTTGTTGCATCTCCTATCTCTTGTTAAGATAGACCGAGCTTCCACAGCCCCTCGGATTTCCTCTTAAGTGTGATAAATTATTCACACGCATGTCCCTGGCCACACTGTGACATATAATGTTACACGTAAAGAATTCAGTCTTCCAAATTTGGTATCTTAAAAAATTGAGCAATACTTTCACACATATCATGCATTTGTAATTGCGCACCTGTCTGTGTGTTTGGGAGGGATAAAGAGATTAATGGTGCCTTGCGGACTTTACTTGTAAGCAAGCACCACAATGCGTTGCTATTTGTCTCCTTGAGGTGTAAGATAAATATTAAGGGGAATTTATGATTTTTAAACATTTAAAATGAACCATTGTTCACATTTACACTTGCTTGTTAGCTTGCGGTCTTCATCTTTACTGCCTTCGCAGGGCTGGAATTGCAGTGCACACGTACTCGTGTGTAGGGACGTATAGTGATACGAATATATCCAGCGATACCAGTGCCGTTATTGATTTTGCTTACGGGTGTGTTTATTAATTTCCATATTGATTCCCCATTGTGTTAGGTTGCATTTATACTCAGAAACCCGCGGCCTCTGTGAAACTTGTCCCTTTCTATTATGAAGCTGTCGTCGGGCAGAAAGACAGCTTGCTGGCCTTTATTTGTTTTGGGAGTTTTTTATTTAGTTATTTATTTATTTTTGTCAAATATTTTGGAGCAGCTGAATCACAGTGTGAGTTTTGGCTGTCCTTTACAGCAGGATTACAGCCTCCTTAACCTTTTAGCTGCATTCTCCATCATTCTCTCTTATGTGTCCCTCCCAAGCTGTGCCTTCACCTCTATGTAGGAAGACAGATTGAGGGAGATGAAGACAGACAGACAGACAGACAGACAGACAGACAGACAGACAGACAGACAGACAGACAGAGAGGGAAAGAAAAAAACAACAGAAAGAGAAAAAGAGAGAAGAACAAGGGAAAACGGCCACCTGAGGATTACAGACTGAATATAACTGCTCTAAATTGTCAAGGCTGCAACATTTCACATTTCACTAAGTCCCTTTCCACATTCTGACCTTTCTGATATTTAACTCCAAGGCCCATCTATTGTCAGCGAACCTTTTTCCAGCAAAGGAAAGGCAGTTAACATTCAGCCCTTCCACGATGTATTGAGTGAATTGTGGATTCAGTCAAGAAGCCTCCAGAGTGTGAGAGCACTCTGTATCTTAATGTCTGCGTGCAAGTGCGTGGGTGTATGTGTACATACGTACGCATGCTTGGGTTTATTCATGTAAAACTATATAGCAAACTAGGCTGTCTTTATGAAATGTTTCATTTTGATTTCCTCCGTGTAACGAGTAAGCCCAATCGAGTGCGATTTCGTTTGAACCCGATTTGATAAATGCGACAGGTTTCTATTTTACCTGTCAAGGAACATGAATAATAGCTGTTATTCTACATGCCTGCCTGTTTTGAAGCAATGCAGGTTTAGACACCTGAAGGCCAGCTATTCAAAAAGGAAACTCGGCACTTCATTGTAGTTTTATTTTAATGGCGCACACTTTTCACTGTGGCATTGCTTCAAACATTCAAGGTCAAGTATAGGATCGCCGGCTGAGTCACTGCAGATGTCACGTATTTGCAGTCCCTGGTAAAGATCCAGCGATTGACACACACACGGGCTCACAGACAACAATTCAAAATGACGGAGCTCACTTGTCGACACCTGTGCCCGTCTTGAGGATTATTACTCAGTAACCTAATTGTTTCAGCATGTCGATAGCAAAGGCGTTCTATAATCACTGTGTTTCTATCATTTATAATTCATAGCAAGGCCTGAAGCTTTTTATTTATTATTTATTTTGTAATTAAATCTGTATTTGTTTAAAGACAAGTAGCCCAAACCAAGTGTCCCTAGAGAGGCCTTTAGGTTACATAAACCCTACAGCAAATACAGAACCCACTGCACAGACTCAACAATAAATAAGTATATATATATATGCACGTTAAAAAAAACGCAAAGCCTGAGCAGATTGAAGGGACAATACAAAACACAAAGCATGATGCAATATGAAATGAGAATTTCCATCTTTAGAAGCTACAACAAAACCTATTTGTACAAAAGAGGATTTACGGGGCACCTTACAATTACAGCCAGATGCTCCACACACTACTTAGCCCAGAACTCATTATTTATGGGGCTGATATTAGCAAATGTAATAAAATGATGGAAGTGAAACTTATTTCATTTCTTGAGAAGTCGGCGGCGATGATCTTCAGACTAATTTCAAAGAGAAAAAGCAAGCAGCCTCTGATGAGTCTAAATGTTTTTGTTCGTTTGCAAGTATTCTTGCTATTTTTGGATGCGTCTAAAATCTAACGTTTGAATAATGCAAGGTTGAGATATTTTATGTCTCAAATCTGTTCAATACAGTGCCTATTAATCTTTAGTTTAAACCCATTTATTTTTATTGAGGCCCAAGCCCCGGAAGAATTGTTTTTCATGCTGAGTATAAAACACCAGTTTCCGAACCATGCTGCTGTTAAATGACCGGATTTATGAGCGGATCACCGCCATACATTTAAAAACTTGTTTCAAGACAAGTTTTTGGTAAGTGGGTCATACTGTATATATAAAGGTGACATAATCATCGTCTACTGTTCTAAAGATAAGATTTAAAGATACCAAAAATAAGTTTATATCAGATAAATAAAAACTGGGAGGGTTATGATTAACAATACCACGATTTAATGTGTGAAACGCCTTTTTAAGATCCAGAGAAAACTGCACAGAGTTCTTCACTTTTATCAAATGATGACTTAAGTTGTTCTATAAAAAAAGCAATTAGCAGTCTCTGTGGAATAATTCAGGTGGAATCTAATGGCTGTAGATAATGGTTTGACTCTACTTTCTTCGTGGTGAGCTACAACTTTTACTGAAGATTAGAAAATACAGGTACGATACTAATTGACTATAATTGTATGTCTGATGAGCTGCTCCTGATTTATAAATTAGCATCACTCTGCCTTATTTAAAAAAAAGGTCCTGATGATAATGGAATGGTTGACAAAATCCATAATAGTTTGTTTGTTTTTTTTACTTTTGTAAAGGTAGTGCACTGGTTTTAAAATAAATGAATTGATTAGAAAAGCACTTATAGTTACCAACCAACTGACCCCCAGTTTTATGTTTACTCATTGTTGGCTGTAGCTGTGTAGTATTTATTTCCTTTTATTGCTGGGTTAGGGCTATGATACTGACAATGAGTTACAGTATAAGCAGCATGTGCCTTAAATCTTGTATAACACGGGTCTCTTACACTGTAGACTTTATTAATAGAGCTATGTTCATGAATTCATTGAACTTCGCTGGACCAGGTTAAACATTTTTTATTTGATTGATTGCTATTCATTTTTAGTAATCAGTTTATTTATATAGAACTTAAAGAAAATCTGCCAAAAAATCTGATTAAAAAAATACAATAAGAACATCACCCTTAACAAGTTCCTGCCTAAAATTGTCCCATTTTACAACAATTATTATATTGTGTATAGCTTTAGGTTAACAGTTAACTTCAGTTAATTTGATGTTGTAGACAACACTTCATAAGAATTAATTTGTGCCCTGACAGATTTTGTGATTTGCATGTCATCTTTAATAATTTGATAGGGGTCAAATGTTGTAATTGACATTTGAAGTGTTGACCGATCGTTGTTATAATCACCAAAAAGAGAAAGATTTCAGATTTAAGGTTGATTGATTTGTGTAATCATTAACAACACTGTCAAAAGCAGGAGGATTTTATAAAATCATAATCCAAAAGACCACTTAAGACAAAAAAGTAATAGCTATTAAAAATTAATAGCAAGAATCAGACACTATTACAATTGTTGAATATTTATTGAGTTTCCAGTGGAGATTATTGCTCCCTCTCCTTTCCTAGTTTTCCTGTGCTTCCAGTTTGTACCCAGGGACATACATTAATAACAGCTTTGAATCAATTAGCAATGTCTTATTTAATCATGTTTAGGAAATAAACTGCAAACTCTAAAATGTCTACCAAATATTCCCTTTGGTTTATTATATATAGGTCTCATATGACTTTTACATAATTGATGAAGTTTATGTTCACTCAGTAATCTTCTCCTGCAAATACTCATTTGAGACTTTGTCCAGATCTCCTATCATGCAGGTCCCTCTTTGCGCCTTATTCTTTAGCATTTTGAGACAGCGAGTGTTCTCCATGTGGCTTCCTTTTCCCTGTTCGACAAAGCCGTTGTCACTCTCACTGTTATGTCCCCCTCATGTGACTGCATCTCCACAGTTGCACCAGCCACTGCCACCTGCCTTCAACCAGAACCAAGCCAGACCAAATTCTGTCATTGTTTTCCAAGGTCTTCAACCGTGTATATGGCTGCTGCCAACCGGGTTGACAGTTGAAAAATCCTGTGCAGCTATTACAGTCACCAGTTCTACAACAGTGAGCCATGCCAGTAATAGCACCCACTGCCTAAAGGCCCCAGCAATGCCAGCCTGCTTACTGGCATCATTACTGTAGCTTGTGTTGTCTGAATTCTTGCAAAACTACTATTTAAATAAACAGTAGCCAGAACAGTATATGAAAAAAGAACTGGAAACAGTTAGCGTTAGCTAGTATTGTCTATGTGTCCCAAGAATCCATAAAACATAGTTGGAGTTGGCTTGTTGTTCCTTCTTTGTCAAGATGGTGTCATTATGTATCTTATTTCTTTGTACGAGTAGCCAGCTAATGTCACTACAGGTTGTGAAAATGCATTTAAAAAGGCAAAAAGAGAATAAAACAACATGATGCATGCCCAACAGGTCATGCTGATTTGTAGCTGCCTGACCTGCCGGTCTCCACCAAAGCTCTATATTCTGTTCAGGCTGTTAATCTTCTTGTAGGTTTCTAGAAAGCCAACATGATAAATGTGACATTTGATAACTTAATGGTAGCTGATTTCTACAAAGGGAAGTTGACATTAGCGCTACTTGAAGCAACACATTTGCTTCAGTAAGATCACTGTGCTGGCATAACTGGGCTGCTGACACAGAGGGCTCCAAAAATATATCCTGGCGCAGAAGTTACAACATATTCAGCAACATATTCACCAAGTAGCTGACTGGAACACCAGATTAATTATTTTGTTATACGAGTCCCACATTTCTGTTATTATTTGGCTGTAGATACAGGGTAGATGGGATTTGAGAACCAATGCATTGGAATACCATGCCTCCAAGTTTAGAAATTCCCTTTATTAATACTGATATGTTTTTTTCTGACTGTTGTGCATTGCAAAACAATGACTTCAAACGCATGGCAGCGGCCCCCATGCTGCTCTGTTTCTACTAAGCAAGTTGATGCTCAGTAAGGAAAATGATAAAGAACATACTAGTAGATTGGATATTGGCATTATTATTAATCAAAATCTCATCAATAACAAATCGGTGTTGTTCACCAACAGTCCACTTACCTTCTGCTGTCAACGAGATGACACAAATGTTGGCATTTAAGCTTAAAGTTGGTATATTCATATCATTATCTTTGTTTATCTAAAAGTAATATAGCATGATATACAGTCTGCATTATTCATTCACCCTATAATTGAAAAATGATGGGCAGATTAAACAAAGTCACTGTACCAACCATGGCTCCAGTTCAGAGCATAAATTTGCTCAGTAAATACATCACGCTCAGCCTTTTACATTATGCATAACACTGTATTGCATCTATCAATTAACAATGCATGAGGTATTCAAAGAGGACAACGCATTTATTCAAATAGAGCCTGTTTAACCAGTATCGATGAGGTCCACATTGCTTCTGACTTCTGTGAGTTATAGCGTTCAAGTCCGAGTCCACCAGACTGACTGCGTTTTCGGCATGAACGTTAGAAAAAGTTTCCTAATACTGTAAACTCTCCGTTACAGCAAATAGAGGATTGAGAGGTTCACGCTTTAACATTCGCTGAGTCTCGTGGTCTGAGTGCATCCACTTTTGTCTGCTGTGCCATTACTGTTTGCAACCTCTGTGCTTACTGGGATCTTCCCTACTGATCGGGAATCTACAGCACATTTCATGGTCCCCACCTCAATTTCCTCCAAGGTCATGAGAATAAAAAAAAGGATTACATGGGCAGAGACCAAAAATTCCCCGTGAAATCATGTTCATTGCCTGCAAATTGATGTTAGAAGATGTGGCATTTGTTTCACGCAAGGCCCAAGCTTATCCCTCCTGCAAAAGCATTATTCAAATAAGTCATCTTCTTCGAATAATGAATGGGTCTGTTAATTCAATGTCAATCAGCCTATTATATTTTGTTATCAATTTGTATTCATTCTGGTCTTTCACTGGAGGAAATGCCCAAGGTCAATAAAAGCATTAGGAGTTGCTGTAGTGAGTACAGAAGAGGAGCGGACCTGAACAGGCATCAAGATAACGGATCAGGGCATCACCAAAGATCTGCAAGGTTTATAAAAGAAATAGAAAAGATTAGAAAACATTTTTCTATTTTATTTATATTCCCAATATGTTTAAAAGCTTGTGAGAGGATGATTGACTACTAAATGGATGGTTTTGATGGATTGCCCTGTTGACTAATCACTGCTGATATCCTTAGACTGTGCTGCTGGTGAGCCACAAAAATGACAAGGATGTCAAATGCTTATGGGAAATGGTAGGTGAAGATATAGCTTGCAGACCCAGGGGAGTACATTTATGTACTACTGCAAAACACTGCACAAGGACAAGATATTAGCGACTCTTTTGGGCAAAGAGACAGACAGACCAATTGCATGCATTGTTAGGATTTATTCAGATCTCAGCAGCTCTGGAGAAATTGCATTTGTAGTTTAAAACGTTTCCTTTCAAAAAGCTTCCTGATTTTCCTGTGCTCAAGTATCATTTTTCTGTTATCAAGTTACAAATTAATACCAAGGAGACTTCCTAGAGTCTCCTACAGTGTTTAAATGCACAAAATCCTCCAAAAACCAACATAAAAAGAAAACAAAAACTGAATGAGTTGGTGTATCTGTTCGCTTCTCCAACAGACTAGAAAAAAGTAACTCACATAAATAGGCTTGGGTTGTTTTTCCTGATAAATTTTAAATGGATTTTCTGAAAATGTCAGTGGTGTATGACTCTGCTACAGATACACGTTATAGTAGCAGTGAAGTTGTGTTCATATATAATTCTGTAAGATAGAAATGTTTGTTTTTTTCCTCATTGTAAGGTTGTTTTTTTTTATGTTTGTAGTCCTGCAATTGTATATGCTCTCTGTGCAAAATGAAAATTGTGTGGGAATGTATTTAAATCAGCACTGTTGTAATTCGTGTGTACTTTTTGAAATGCCTCTCTTCCCATCTCTATTTTTCCAAACATGCTATTTTGAATTTCCCTGTGCCTCTCTATGTCTCTCCCTGCTTCAATAACAGGGACCCATGCAAAAAAACAGGGCGAGGATTTATCGGATAACGACGGTGATGAAGATGAAGGTATTTTCCATGGTGATCAAAGATGGTGCATGATTTTCTTACAAAAATGACACTGTTTTCTGATCATTTATGGATTTTTTGTTTTGTTTTCTTTTTTTTGTTCCAATTCCAAATGCAATCATCAAGCACCCCTGTCACATTTCAATCTGTAGAGCAATGTAGTGAAAAAGAGTGCATGTGTGTGAATGTGAGTGTACGCGAAGGCTCTTGTTCCTAAGCATCTGAATTCAGTCAGTGAAAGGAGTGTTTAGCTTTAGAGGCAGATGGGATCTAGTAACTGTCTAGATAACCAGGCTCGGGTTGAATAATTTTAATATCTCACACAGGGACTGGAGCAACTGTTATTACAAGGGGAGAGTCGGTAGTTAGAGCCCCCTTTTAAGGTGTGGCCAGTAGCTGAATTGGTGGCGATAATGACAGAGGGAAAGTGAAGCAGCAGTGTAATATCAGACTGTTCACCCGGAGTGCCGGCAGATTTAGATGAGGAGCGGCAGTTCAGGAGTGCTGCTGGAGAGGATTAGAGGCGAGAGGTGTAAAAAATGGGAAGTTGCTGCTCAGCAATCGCATTGTTCGCTTTCCATATTTATCTTGGGATATTCCTGGCTCAGGGTGGATCTCTGCTGAGATTAGAATGAGAGACGATTCTTGTGCTGCAACAGAAACGGCTTAAGTGTCTGAATCTAAATCAAACCCTTGATATCGCCCCGCCCTTGTTCTCCTTTGCCATAGTAGGGCAGGTGATGCGAGCATGATGTCGGGTATCAAGGTAAACCCCTTGTTTTATGCTCCATTTGTTTGTTCTGGACAGATTGGATCTTTGCGCATGATGTGTATATTTGGTGAAAACGATTCAACTGAATCTGGAGGGAAGCTTTTTGGGACTTTAGCACATGTTAAGGACTGAACGTCACACCAAAGCGCCATGTCTTATCACTCATTTCTCTTAGATA
Source organism: Aulonocara stuartgranti (assembly GCF_965226115.1). Taxonomy (NCBI): domain Eukaryota; kingdom Metazoa; phylum Chordata; class Actinopteri; order Cichliformes; family Cichlidae; genus Aulonocara; species Aulonocara stuartgranti. The sequence continues at coordinate 27,448,936 of NC_138940.1, forward strand.
CTGAAAAAATGAGCACTGGATTGATCCTGCTTTGGGTTCTTTCCAGATATAGGGTCTCTTCTCACTCCTTGCTCAGTGGGCTGTTCTCTCAAAAAGGAGCCTCATGCTGGCCTTGATCACAGAACAGGAAGAGTTGCCATAGCACCACTCTGACACACAGGTGTTTCCTCATTCAAGCCCAGGGCGAGCTGTTGCAACCGAAGCCAAATTGCCTTCAGTCTTCAGCTCGACTGAGTGCGTATGTGCGTGCGTGTGGAAGGTTCTTCTTCCTTCAAGCAAACCCACATGTATGCAGCCCTGAGTCCGTTTAAAATTGCTGACAAGTGCCGATCCCTTTGTCTGGCAAGTCTATGCATGCGTACACAGTGGCTTGGTCTCCAAGCTGTTGTGCTAGACTAGCCTCACTGAAAATGTGACAAGTCTATTCTTTACTGAGCGCAACTAATGCTATTTACAGAGCATCACCGTAGAAGTACAAAACAGTCCCAGCAGAGCCTCTGAAACACTACTGTAACTAATGCCTGTGTGACAGAGTTGGCCATCAATCCCTAAACATGATCCAGAAGATTTTTATTGTTCCGCTGAATGTGTGGAACTGTCATGGCCCAACATATGAACACCGCTGTTCAGGGACTCCTCTTTGTTCCTCTGTAATTCCCCCCGCAGAGAGCTGATGCCTCAGGAGGAAAAGACTTTACTCCCTGAAGGAGTAAAGTGCACAAACCACAAAGTCCTTGTAAGTCCAACGCACATTTGCTCTCACAGGTAGCACTGCTATTATTACCAAAAACTGTGCCTACAGTCAAGGGATCACCAGTGAAATTTAAACATTTGCACTCAAGTTAAAGGGCAAGTAGAATCACAACACGAGCATGACTCGCACTCTCACCCGAGCTGAGCTGGTGCACATCTTATCCACACATTCTCATTCAGTTGCGAGAGCTACTGTCTTGCCTGCTTTCCCTGTCTAACCCCCTCCATCTCTCAGTCTGTTCCTCCCAGCATTACCATGTGGTCTCAGTTGGCTGTCTGTCTATCCTGGCCTAATTTGCTTCCTCCCTACAATATATCTGAACTGCCCTCCTCCCTGTTATAGCCCCTCCAGACATGTTCTCAAAGTCAAATCAAAATAAATATTGGAACAATAAAGAATTTATTTTATTGCCAAAGAAATATAACGTATGGAATCGTAATATATAAATTTACAATAAAGAGGGTGGCTAACAGCCAGTAAAAGTATTCAAATGAGACGAAGAGATAAGAGCAATGAAATATGTAGTCTGGAATATATTATACTGCACTACTATTATATTGATGTATTTCTTTCTAAGGCTCCATGTTTTTAACATATCTGCCTGTTTATCCCTTCCTGTGTCTTGCTGTCTGTCCCTTTGTGTGTCCATCTGTCTGTCTGAGTAACATTCAACCCACTGGCACCCCCAAAGTGCATTCAAATTCTGCACAACACTCCCGCCTGCAAAACAAGCATGGAGGCCAAGTTGCTGTGATTTACACCAGCCCACAATCAAGACTCAATTTTACAGACGGTGTTATTGCACTGTAAAGGGGAGTGCAAGCTTTCAATCACCTACCTGCTGTTGTTAGATAAAGGTGGGCATGTAAATAGAGTAAGCGAGTCCATGTAGGGGCTAAATCTTCCAGGTGGAACATAGCAATGGTGCTGAGGTAGAGCGCCTAGTGATAGCCTGTGAGAAGCAGCAGTCTGCTCTCCACCTATGGACTGTCTTGCGCCACTGCTGCCTCAGCCCTATCCCAATGATGAAAAATAGAACTGTGTGTTTCTGTCTTTTGGCGCTTTGAGACTTAGCTCTAATCAGAAGGAATACCTCCACCGAGAGTGTGCTCGCACACACTCAGACATGTACGCTCGCATCCATTAAATCAGTGCACACACAAACTTGCTTGCTGCCCAGCTCTAGAAGCAAACACTTATGAAGACAGCGAGCACATGCAGATACACGCAGACTTACCCCCACCCTTAGAGATGCTCGGGCTGTGCCAGAGAGCAGAGCTGAGCTCCACCTGCCTGGGTATTACCATTAATTCCATCGCACAGGCCTGACTGGATCCCTATCCAGCAAAGCCCTCAGCTCAGCTCAGGCAGCCTGGAGAGTGGCAAATCGACAGTGGGGGCAATTCACACACCATTTTCTCTATTCTGCCACTATCCTATTCTCTCTGATGTGGCAGAGAAGAGGAATCATGCCCCTTGAAGCCCATTTATGCAGAGATCTTTGGAATGCTACTGCTCAGCTTCTTTCCAAGATAAGCATTGCTGCTAATGGCTGATCCACACGGGCATCATTTGAGCCATTTCAAAGGGTAGGAGAGCCAGACTGGTACTGTCATCTTTATTTTTTTCTTTGTCCTTTCCTCTTGAGTGGCACAAAATAATTGGGAAGGCAAAACATGTAAAAACAGACTTCTTTTGAAAAAATTGTCAGGAATGGAGTGGAGAAAGGCTTTGAATTAGTTCACAGAGGCACTTTGACTCTTTCCTCATACAATGCCAGAGCAGGTCTGAAGGGTTTGTGCGCTGCAGTGTGTTTGTTCGTGGGCTGTCATCGAGCTTGCAGTGTGTTTGTACAGTTACCAGCTCTTAAACTCATGTCAAGGACAGCAGGCTTTATTGAAAGACTAAAGGGTTACTTCTCTTTCATTCTGGCAGCAAACAGCTGTCTGTGAGTCTTAGGGATGACAGCACCTCTACTGCTTTCCTCCTCTAAACTAGATCCTGGCCAGCTGTAGGGGGATTTGGCTAATAGCCTTTGTAGGTTTTTCACACTGTCTTTCTTTTCATTTAACTCAACCACTGGCTATCCCTGTGTTTCATTTCTCTATCCTCATGTATTTACACACTCTATCTACCCTGTTTCCAACATCATATTTAACACACATGCACAGCAGCCAGGAAGCAAGATGTCATCTTCACACAAAGGTCATTCCTCCCATTAAGTTTACTGTAGTCAATGTTCCTAATAGAGGCGCACACACTCACAAGCTTCTCCCTTTTACTCTATCCTATTTTCAGTTTTTTAATTTAATTTAATTTTAGTTACTTAGACATATCAGGTATGGAGAGCAATCACGTAGTCTAGCGCAGAGGTGTTTTAATACATATATGACAATTTCATAAATATTTTAATAATTGGAATAATTTGGTTACAGACTGTCTCACTACTGTTCACTCACTGTTAGGTCCATAAATATTTGGACAATGATTCAAAGTTGGCAATTGTTCAATCCATAATGCGATTGAAGGGCAGACTTTCATCTTTAATTCAAGGGGTTTAACAAAAATATTCAATTAATTGTTCGCATTAACTGTGATCTTTCAGGCAAAAAGGTCAAGTGGGATTGTAAGATTGTAGAAATATTTCTACGTTAAGAAATTACACCACATCTAGCCAAGTCAGGAATCCTCTCTAGGAGGTAGGTGTATCATTGTATACAACCAAGAGATGCCTTCCAGAATAAAATACAGAATAAGAGGACCAGATTAGACTTTGCCAGAAAATATCTAAAAAAAAAAAAAAAAGATAAGGTTAACTTGAGAAAGTGCAGAGAAGAAGAGAAACAGCTCATGATCTAAAGCAAAGCACATCATCTTCAAAGACAATATTATGGCAATGACATGTTTGGCTGCCACTGGAACCGGGTCACTAGTGTTTATGATGATGTGACTGCTGATGGAAGTAGCAGGATGAAGTATACAGTTCTGCCCTCTCTGCTCAGATTCAGCCTGAGAAATGCTGCAGAAATGATCAGACAGCCCTTCACAGTGCAAATACATAATGACCCAAAGCACACTGCAAAACCCAAGAGTTTCTCAAGACAACGAAATGTGAAATTCTTCAGTGGCTAAGTCAGTAACTGGATCTCGACCCAGTACAGAGCAGCTTTTAAGTCATTGAATACAAAACTGAATGCAGAGGAACCGACAAACAAGCAGCAGCCGAAGGAGGCTGCAGTAAAGGCCTGGCAGAGCACCTTAAAAGAGGGAACGCAGCACTTGGGAGTCACTGACTACAAAGGCTCTTGATCCAAATATTAAAAACAATCCTCATATTTAAAATTATATTAGTTCATCCAATTAATTTTGAGCCTTTGAAAACAGGCGACTCTGTATAAAAACTGCTGTAATTCCTAAACAGTTAATGCAATACATTTGTTAAATCCCTTAAATTAAAGCTGATAGTCTGCACTTCAGTCACAATCTTGACTGTTTGCTTTAAAACCACAGCGGTGGTGCACAGGGTCAAAAAAGGGAAAAAAGTATCAGTAAAGGACCTGACTGTATATTGTCAGTTTCATTATTCTGCAAAAAAAAGACAACAGACAATAAACAAAGTTATTGATGAAGTTGACTGATGACATTATTGATGTGGTGCTGTGATGATATTTAGGTTGCCATGTGTTTTCTTTTTCTTTTTTTTCTCAACCACAATAGTCATGAAGGGAAAAATATGACACCGTGACAGCTCGACTTCAGCCCTTCCCATCCCTGTCTTATAGCAGATTATAAAAGCCCTACTGGCTCAACATTTATTAAATTTTTCAAATTTTATAAATGTTCCTCATTTAGCTGGCTTTTCTTAGCACAAAATAGAAATTTTGTAATTTGTCTCTGTGTGTTCACTCTTTTGAGCCTCTTATCTTTCCCATTGCCTAGCCACCCGCACTAGTTCATTAGCTTCGGTGTAAAGTGAATATTAGGAAACATTCAGTGACTTTCAGAATACCACCAGTGACACTGGCAATGAAACAATCCACTGTATAGTTTCTTGTAGTTGCTTTCCCTGTTTTAAAGATCCTCCCGAAATGTATCCGCGATATCCTGTTCTTAAATGCAAACATGCCAGTAATGGGCCTATCACGGGTGGACCGTGAAGCTTGACCTGACAAGAGCACTACAGTAGGCTGCGTGTCATGTCCTGCCACATCAGGACATTGTCACCTGTTCCCCCAAACCTCAGCCCTCACTTATAGCCGCTGACAGCCACCATGTTTCACCAAGTGTTGACACAGTGAATGCCACCGACACTTATCTCCACTTGCCTTTGTCCTGTCCTAGTCCGGAGTGTCAAGGCCAGTTCCGGGGCGCTTAACGTCAGATATATGACTGACTGCTTTCATTGGAGTGAGAAGCAAAAGGACAAAAAGGTGGAGGTACAGGTAGTGAGAGAAAATAAGATTGCAGAAAAAAGGAAGGAGTGCTCCAAACCCTCCTGGTGGGTTTCGCTTGCAGCAGCAATACTAAGGGGCTCAGCTCAGGCCTGAGTTATGCCTCCCACTGACACTCCAATCAGACCAGAGCCACTGTGAGGCAACCTATGAAAGGTTGTGCCCCTCAGTTGCTTTTTAAAGCTCATGCTATATATTTTTAACTCCGGCTGCACCTACCATCCAAACGGAAAACATTTGATTTATTCATTCATTAGGCAATTTTTTTCCCCACAGTGAGACATTTATTTGCTGTTTGTGTAATACGTGCTGGGAGTGTATGAGTGTCACTGTGTAGTAGCTGCTGCATGACACCACATCGTATTAAAATAAATGTGACAAAAGTGTACATACATTAGTTTTTTTCTCCCCCCGCTGAGTTCATTCTTCATTTCACATCAGCTTTCATCTACATTGCCATCAATCACGTTTTTTTGCCCATCTCCAAAACACAAGTTTGTTTTTGTCTTTCTGTAATATTCTGAGCTTGTTGTGCATGGAGTTCATATTGCAAATATACCAGCCTGTGCATTAATGAATAAATCTCTGTTTCTTTTCCGCCACAGCACTGTGCTAAATTTTGATTCTAAGAATATGTGTGTTGATGTAATGATGTGTTTGCCCCCGGAGAAGCAGTGAATCAGGAAGCAGCTTTTTATTTTGAGGTAGCCACTTAGTCACCTGCTTCACTAGATTAGGCAATTAACCGTGACCAAGTAAACTCCGATCTGATTGGTTAAGAAGACTTAGTCATCGGCCCAGATGTATCCGTAAAGGATTATCATTTCTCACTGTAAACCAGAATCCGATTGGGATCTGTTGCGTACATATCTTCCTCTGACAACAGATGAGTGAGAGCCGTATATCACATCTATGTGACACCTCCCACATCAGATCAACTCAATGAATAGATTAGAACAAATGGAGCTCGAATGTTTTGTATCGCTCTCCCAAAGGGATTTAACTGTTGTCATGGAGACACGATGTGAATCAACAAAAGAGGTGACTGATAACATTGACATGACTAATCTCTTTTTTTTCTTATTTCTGCCCCCTGTTCCTTCTTCCTTTCTGCCATTCTCTTTGTATCTGTGGCCCATTTGTTTTGAATAGCTTGTGTAGGATATCGTTTTGCCTCTCTGAACCCCTCCTCCTCCTCCTCCTCCCTTCTCTGACTGTACTTTTCATGCCTTCTCACCCCATGCATCCCCTCCTCCTCTTGTCTAAGATAAGTGTGTGTACAGAGAAGTGTCAGCTATAAATCATATTTCACTGTGCAGCCTTCTCAGATACCAGCAAGATAAAGGAATCCATAAATAAGGCCACATCATATATAGTACAACTTATTGCTTTGCTTTAAAATGTAACAGGGCCATGAATAACCAAGGGAATAATGTAAAAAAAAGAAAAAAGAAACAGGCTAAGTTCTCTTATAGAGGTTTACAAAAAAAGGGTGTCTGGACAAAATGCATCTAAGTAGTTGTCTTCTGTGTTGAGCATGCTAATGTGTTGGGGTGCATAACGATGAGGAGCGCCTGCAGATCGATGCAGATTAGCCTGTTCAGGATGTGGTCTGCGATTAGCTGTTCTTGAGGATTTTGAATTTTGGCTCTCAGTCACCATAGCAACCAGAATACAATACCATCCTTTTAAATCCGAGCCCATTGCTTTCTTTCCTTTTTTTATTTCTCCTGCTCTCTTCTTAATATCCTTTCCATTTCTATCTGTATTCCTTTCCTTTCTTTTTTCCTTCCTTCCTTATAGTCTCTGTGTTTTTCTTTCTCCCTCTCTGTTCCGATGTCATCCACACTTTTTGCACTCCTGCTCCTTCTCATTCTCACCATTCTCAGGGCTTGTGGGGGGGACAAAAAGAAAGGCAGGGAGTTGGACAGAGACGGGGAGAAGGCGGGAGAAAAAACAGGGAGAGAGACAGGGGAGAGTCTGTGAGTGAAAGTGATACAAAGCAAGGGAGGGGGAAGGCAAGAAGCTGCACCGAATGCAGGGGGGAGCACGAGTGAAAATGAGAGTTTCTTGTCTTGTCTCCCAGCTCTAGCTAGCCAGTCAGTAATTCAGTCTATTCCTCAGACAGAGGCTTTTTTCATCCCTCTACCTCTGGATGTGCTTTATCTGGCTGGAGTGTCGCTCCAGCTGGGTATCAAAAACTGCTCCAGGAATAAAATAAACAGCATTTTGCCAAAAGTGAAGCAGAAATTTTAACTGCCTGCAATCCCAAGCAGGACTGTGCAAATAAATTGCGGCGGCATGATAGGCCTGTGTAAAAAGGAGGCGTGAGGTAGCATTGTGTAATTAGCCAGTGTGTTTTCCCTATCACTGTCAGGCCAGATTAGGCTTCTCTCTGCTTAGGAGATGTGTCAGAGTACCTCTCTCTTTATTCTCCCTAATGGCTTCCTGCATGTCTATATTAGGAAGTGGGTCTGCCTCCTGGGAGGCTATGCAAAACCAAATACAAGCCTAATAGTTTGGTTTATAGGAAGTAAATGACTCACCACGTTTTTAGATGAGATAGCTGATTGCTATAATAGAGCTGGACAGCAAAAAAAAAAAAGCGTGGACAGTCATTTGTTTCTCGTACAGCTGATATGAAAAGAATAATGCTTCCAGTTCCATTATTAGGCCAGAAGACTGAATGAATACAGCTGGTATCTGGGAGGTGATCGTCAGCTTGTCTGTTTGTGACCACTATGTGCTATAACTTCTTTATCTGAATCTGCGCTGACCCTTGATCAGAGAGGATGGACGGCTTTGTGAATATGTTAATGATGGCCGCTCTTGCAGACATACGAGACACTGGGGCCAAGCCCGTGATGGTCTACATCCATGGAGGGTCCTACATGGAGGGGACAGGCAACATGATCGATGGGAGCGTGCTGGCCAGCTACGGAAATGTCATCGTTATCACTCTCAACTACCGCGTTGGAGTCCTCGGTAAGCATCCTTTCCTCTCTCTGTTTTTTTTTTTATTTCCTTCACCTTATTCTTCAAGGACATTTTCTGGGGCAGCTTTGCAGGCCACCTAGCTTAGAAGTAATGAGCTCTGCTGATTGCCACATACACTCTAAATAAGGCTGAAAGAGAGAGAGAGAGAGAGAGAGAGAGAGAAAAGCAGGACTGTAAATACATGGACTGGCTTGTTGATGTAGTGCTCATGTATCAAAATCACAGTAATTGAGTGTGCTGCATAATGTGGGTTTGTTGTTGTGACTGGGGTTTAGAATAAATTAAGAAATTATTGAAATGAAGTAGAAAAAATGATAAGATGGGCGTGATGCTGGAAGGATAGAGGAGTGCGGAAGAGTGTGCTGGAGAGAAAGAGAGGTTCTCTCTGAGTTGCGGTTGGTTGCATTGACTCATGCAGCTGAATCCCCTTTCAGACACTTGTGCATGTGTGTGTATGTGTAAGCCTGTGTGTGTGTGAGAGAGAGAGAGAGAGAGAGAGAGAGAGAGTGAGAGAGGGAAGGGAGAAGCTGAGAAAGAAAGAGTGAGAGAGCAAAAAGGAGAGACAGAGAGCTCCATGGAAACAGCTGCAGCAACACAAAATGGAGTTTGTTAGTGCACTACCCGAGCTTTGTACCTTTTCCATCCATCTCTCTGACACAGTTGATTTCCCTCCTCACTTATTTTTTTTTTTTTTACATTTAGAGTGGATGTGGCCTGACTACAAACAATTTGAATATAAAATGAAATTTCCATGTTGCTGAATTTCTTTAGAATATTGCTTCCGATTTTATCGAACTTGTTGGCAGCTGTTAGCATAAAGGATATAGCTGCTTTATTCTGTGTTTCCTATTGTCAGTAAATCCCATGAAAAGACAAAAACCCATACTTCCTCAGTGCTTTCAGACTTCACTGCCCTATCAGCCCAAACCCAGTTGCTTCCAACGTACTCTGAATATTTAAAAACATTTTATTTTCAGGCACAATTTAAAACAAGCCCGAGAAACTTAGTCACCACCAGTAAAAGGGGCAAAAATGGGGTGCTGGAACGAAGTGATGGAGCAATGCAGATAAACACCAAAAGCACAGTAAAACAGCAAAATCTAAAGATCACTAACATTATACAACATTAGCAACCGTTGCCATTACACACTGAGCTGGCCTGTAGCAGAGCACGTGATTGCATTTAGCTGAGCATTTTGTGTATTAGCTTTCGGAGCTGCTGTAGCGTGTGCAGGATTAACTCACAAAAAAACAAAAACTGTCCAATGAATTATCATAATAAATGCATGCAACTCAGGAGGAAATGGCTTGGTGAATGTATTTATAGTTAGAGAATAACAATGTGCAATTATGGATTTATTTATATAAGATGTGGATATAGGCATTATTCTGCTTTATTAGCTTTTTGGCTCCAGAAGAGACTGTTTTCAGATGGTTGGGATGCTAGCCAATGCTAGCAGGCTTGGTTAGTGTTGGGTGTAACACATTCCAAATATTTTTCAGTAAGGCAATAATGTAACATTACTGTACTAAAATAAGTAATTACATTACAGTTACAATTAGGTATTACTTTCAGAAATACTCTATATTTATCTGTACACTGTGAATAGAAGGAAAAAACAAACAAATAAATATCTTTTTCTTTGTCTGCATGTTTGCGCTACAGTCAGCTGATTTCATCTCGTATACTGGGAGGAAGAAAACGGTTTAGCGATCTACAGCCTTTGAAAAATGGAAATATAGACATTACTTTTATTTTTATTACACAAAAGGACAAAAGTGCTGTTGTGAAATGCAAACTGTGTCCGGGACGGAGCCAACTGCTACACTGCTAACACAACTGTGGCTCTCGGCAAGCATCTGCACAGACAGCATGCTAACACAAAGCTAGCAAAGAGCCCATAGTAAATGGTGAATAGACTGGGTTTTGTACAGCACTTTTCTACTCTACTCAACCACTCTAAGGACTTTGTACAACCTCTCATTCACTCAGTCACACAAACATTCATACATTGAATATGTGTGTGACTTTTTTCTTCATCTAAGTGCTTTCTATCTAAAATTCACATTTAAACTGAGTGTAGCTTTAGCAACACCTGAGCTCATCGGCCAGACCCTGAATTTGAACCAATACCAAAGCCAGTGATGAGCAGTGAGGCTTGCAGCTTTTTCACCTCCATTTCCACCTGTATGTGTTTCTACAGTAGCATCACAGTGCCTTAAAAGCCTTTTTTTTTTTTTACTTTGTAAGTGTTGTGTTCATATGTAAAAACTAAAAGTGAGATCATCTGTGTCCTCATTAGGATAGACATTTGCAGGATAGACTTTTAATTATGTGACAATGCCTTTCAGGTTAGTTTATGGAGTAACACCAAAGTACAGTAACAATAACATAAAGTAACAAAGTTGAGTGCAGTATTACTTTTATGAAAAGTAATAAGTAATGTGTAATAAATTACTTTTTTGAGTAACAACCCCAATTGCACAATGTAAAAAGTCATCCTTCATACATATTTGATATATAAATTGCTGGGTGGTCCAGATAGAGGCTAATCATGTAGATTAATGTATTTCTACTTTGGTAAACAATTTGCATCACACTGGTCTCTCCAATCCACTGTGATTCTCTCCTAAAGTGATGGACAACTGGAAATGAAGGGAGATACTACTGAGTCTGTTTGAGGGCAGCTGGAGCTGTACAATTCAACTAGTGTTGACTTTTTTCTCTTGTTTAAACAACTAGCAAATAAATCATCGTCCCTAGTTCATGGTAAGTTGTGAGAATATGTTACTGTAACTTGTTTATTGGTTGCACTAGTCCTTATACCCATGACTGCTAGGGCTGAATATTCACAGGTTGACACTGAATTAATGTGGTAAGGTGAGGTGAAATGAAACTTTGCTTCACTTTTGGTGTGAACGTACATTAAACTGTATGAGTGCATATGTACATATATGGTTACAGCCATAGATACCTTTGATTAGTGCTAAGAAACATTGTCTTTCATTCTCCAAACTGAAGCACGGATCTCTTGAACACACTGTTAACATTTAAAAAGTCACATCAAGACATGCTATCAGTCAGTATATTAAAATTTTAAAAATTCCATAGCCACCTGTGTAATGGTCAGAGAATCTGATCAAGTCTCTAATAGTGATACTTTCATTCAGACTGCATAATTTAAACTGTGGAAAGAAAAAACATCTCCATCAGCAGCTCATGAGGTTGTAGCTTGGGAATGCCTATAACAGTTAACAGTCGTTGAAAAATAAACTCCTCCCAGCTCTACAACCTGTGATGAGCTGTCACATGTGATTTATTTTTCAAAAGGGCAACAGACATGTGGGATGAAAACGACTGAGCTACAGTACATCATGATTTGGGTTGTCAGGCAAATAAATTGTTAGCAGGATCAATTCATGATTGCTCGTAGTAGCCTTCATGACACTTGTTTTCAACAGTAAAAATATAGGATGTCACCGGTTTTATATATTAAAAAAAACTGTCTGCCTCACCTTGGTGCTCAAAGAATCCAACACATTAAGAGCAGGAGGGTGACTGCTTTATCCTCCAGGACATTCGGATGCTGAATCACAGAAACTGCATTCATCTTAGACTCTCTTTTTGATGGAGATCACAGAGCCACGGCCTATCGATTTTATCATCAGGATTGCTCACCTTGAATACTGTGTGTTTTCCTCTGTCATTTTTTTCCCCAAGTATCATTTTGAGCATTGTAATCAGCCTTCGGGGTGGTAAGATAGTCAGAGGACTGGCTTAGCATGCTGCCTCATGCTCCTGCCCCTGGTTAAACCTGAGCACGTAAGCCCAATACAGATTCTTGTTCATATTTCTTTCATGGCACTTCAATTATGAGTCAGATGTTTCTTCTCTCACTGCCACATTTCAGTAAATGTCATTCTACATGCGTGCACACACACCCTTATACACCACATACAAATACTCGTGAACACCCATGAGCACATTCACACGCATACTACCGGCCACATTAAAACACACACGCATGCACACACTATGAGTGCAGGCATTGGGACAAAGCAACAGCAACCCCCACACACATATACTGATGTTGTTTGGCAGCTTGCACAAACGCACACACTCCAAAATGCAGTTCACAAAGCAGCTCTCTTGGTGAGCTCCCCAACAGCCATTCTGAGCAATGAGCGGAGAAGAAGCGATGCATGTAGTTGAGCGATAATGTCCATCACTGTAGCATGGCCTGATAATCTCCCTACGGTACGGCTTTAAACTGTTATTACCGACACACTCATATAAACCAAATAAAACCAGGGCCAGAGAGAAATCGCACCATGACAGACCAATTAACACTATGCTGTCTGCATATATTCGGCCATAAAGTACAAATTGTAATACTCAGAGTGTGAGAATTCATAATTACATGATTTTATTTCTATTTGTTTGCATTTTTATATAGAAAATGAGTGTCGTTAACAGTGTCAGCCCTAATCTACCCTAAACTGTATTAAATGGAGGGGATTAACTGCTTGTTTTGAATACAGTGAACTGCAGGCTTTAACAGCTAGATAATATATGGTCATATATGGTCATCTGACATGGGTGGGTGGGGGGAGTCTGTTCGAGCTGTGATAGGGCGAAAAGGCAGGGTACAGGTGGCCAGTGCATTGCAAGGCCAATACGTAGAGACAGGAAACCATCCTACGCCTACAGCCGTGGATTGGAGGTCTCTGAGCTGTGGGAGGAAGCCAGAGTACTCTGATAGAAAACGTGCAAACTCCACACAGAAAGGCTCCAGCCGGGCCTGTGTCTCCTCGTTGTGAGACGACTAAACCACCGCAACACCTATAAATGAAGAATAAATAAATCATTAAAACGGTAAATATTTGCTTTGTTAAAATTAAATAAAAAAAGAAAGCTGTTTTAATTAGGCTGCTTAAAGGGATGAGCGAATTAGACGAGATGATTTTTAAAGTGAAAACAGACAAGGCAACTCAAAGTACAATTTCTGACACTAATACAGCTCTCCCTCCGTCCCTAGGCAGCCTGAATAGTACATTAATAATGCAGTAAACACCTTTGAAATACACACAACAATCTGAATATTTTGAATAATATGAACGTTTTAGAGAGGAAAAAAAATACACTTAAACTATTAGGCAACAACAGACACCACTAATGCGTCTGCTCAGAGGATTTCATTTAGACGCGGAAAAACATTTTAATAGCAAGATTTCAATAAACTGAACAGCACCAAGCAATGTTAAATGTCAGTGATGAATGTTTTATTTATCCGTTCATCGATCCATCCATTTTCTGCTGCTTATCCGGGTCCGGGTGACAGGGGCAGGAGTCTAAGCAGAGATGTCCAGATACCACATCCTGTTCCTCCGCTTGTATACGTGAGGCATTACCAAGCCAGCCAACAGACATAATCTTTCTGGCATGTCATGTGTCTCCCTCCCTCAGGGGTCTCCACCCAGGAGGGCATGCCCGAAACACCTCAACCGGGAGCTCAGAGGAGCATTGGCTCTATTCTGCTTTGAATCACTGAGCGTCTAAGACTGAGCATAGACACCTGGCTGTAAATGTGATCTTGTTGTTTTAATCATTACCGACTGTATAGCTTGTGACCATAGGAGTGACTCGGATTGCCTGGTGTCATTTTCATCTCCACAGTGGGTTCTGTCTTCCACTCAACCTGTCTGACAGTTTCCCCCTCTGCTCTGCCCCCACTTGTGAACAAGACCCGAGATAATTAATACTTTTGTTATGTTTTTTTTTCTTTAATTTCATTTTCTTTAGACCGTTTTTACTCAAATGGAGAAAAATTATTGAGAGATGCTCAGTGTGTATGAAGTTTAGATTAATGCATTTGGTGTTTTCCACAAGAGCGACCACAGTGGATTAAATGTGGTTTTATGATATGCAAATAGCTGCTGAAGTGAAACAGAAAAAAAAGAGAGAGAGAAAAAGAAACTGAGACTCAGGTGAAGTACTGGAAGAAGGAAGAGATGAACATGATGGAGGAGAGATGTACAGATTCATTTCAGATACCATGATGTGCTGAATTGCCACCAAGCCCGGTCCAATTAAAGAGGAATCTTCTGAGCTTCCAGTGCTGTTCTCTCATCCCCCTGTAGCTATTAGCCCTACGCTGCTGTAATGGTAATTATTGCTTCAAAGGGTGGACCACAATACTTCTGAGGCCCCATTTTTAAACTTTTACGATTCAACCTTTTGCTGTTAAGATGAACGAGAAATAATTTCAGATTTAATCTTTAATTACACATTGACCCACGCGGTGCGATTATCGCCGGATGAGATAACGAGCGTGGAGTTTTACACCGTCTGTGCTGTCCTGTTAGGGTTCGCTTGGGTCAGAGGCTCAAGGAGCTTTGTTTGTTTACTAAAGAGGACCAGTGTTTGGATTTCTTCTCATTGATCTGTATTTGTGTGTGACAAAGAGAGAGACGTGCGCGCGTGTGCCTCAAAATGCCCACATGTATGTGTAGGTTGGTTTTCGGAGAGGGGGTGGCGCACGTGCACGTGCCTAGTTGCTGCTCCTCTCTAATGATGTGTAATGAGTCCCAGTCAGAGGGGAGTATCTAGTATCACTGCTCTTTACAAATATAATTACTCACTGGCTCTCCAGAGCATGTCAATTTCCCAGTCTGTTGGGGGTGGTGGTGGTGGGTTTGGTGTGGGGGGGCTTAATTACTAGTTTCCAAATGCATTAAAAATTAACAAAGGCCGCCTCTCTTGCCAAAACCCAAGGTGAGATTCATCCTCTCGGCCGTATGCTCTGAAAAGGAGAACGGTCAAGTACGGCGCGTACTTGCAGACGCCTTTCACCTCTGATGGGGTTTATATGCGACCTTTGATTTCTATCTTCCATATCTCTGCCATCACAGTCATTTTACTTCACAATCACCTCTGCTTTGGACTGTCACCTCTAGTGAAGTTATTTAGGCCTTCAAAAGTATAGTTTTAGATCCAATCACAATAACCTCAGCCTACAGCATGAGAGTATGTGAAAGCGCTCTCAGCACTGAGGCGGCAGTGTGGTGATTTAGCATTGATTTGCTGAATTGCCAGGGTTATTCTGTGTTTGGTAAGTGACTCTGTCTTTCTCTGTTATGTCCCTCTCCTAAACTAAAGATAGTGACTGTTGGTAATTCAGCCAGGGATTTGGGGAGCAGAGGATATTTGTGTCTGTGTGTGAACGATATTGCAGAGCAAAATATAGTCCATTGCACGAGTTTGTGTAGTCGTTTTTCATTACAGAATAACTGCTGAGCTCCACTGAGAGTTGTGAAGCACCCAGTGTGCTCATGGCCTTCTGACCCAAACACTGTACTCCGCTGGATGTTGATTCAGTAGTAATACTACACGATGTCATCTGAGCACTTCTTGTCTGTGCTATAAAAGCAGTTGCCCTTTTTTATACTCGCTGAAAGTACTTTGCAGCCACAAATGCTTCTCCAAGTGTTACATCATTTATACATTTATTATTATACTGTATAATATCCATTTGCATATAAGATACATTGCAGCAACAGGCTTTGCTGTGGTTAGCACTGTGTGCTCAGAAAAAAGAGGTCCTTGGTTGGCTGGAGCCTTTCTGCATGGAGTTTTCATGCACCAGGCTTAATCTCAAAGTCCAAAAACAGGCTTGTTAGGTTAAATGGTGATTCTAAATTGGCTGTAGATGTGGATGGCTCTCGCCGTTTGACATCCACACCTGCGCCACCAACTCAACACAGCTAAGAAAATTAATAATTGCAGGATAAGATGCATTTTATAGTTTTATTGTATTGGAAAAGAGCTCTGTTTAAAACGTTTATACAATGCCGAGCTGCTGACATTGTCGTGGGGTTTTAACAAGCGCAACGTATAATTAGTAACTGCAACTCCCTAATAAAATGTTGTGAAGTGAAAGTAAAACATACAGACAGATAGACAGCTATATTAAAGACATAAGCATAAAGACTACATTTGCATCTTGCAGAGGCTAAGATTGCATATTAGACCAATGCTGCTTCTGTGCTTCTTGGATGACTTTCCACTCAGTGTGCGGACGTGTAAAGTGATTAAGTGTAAGCAAAATAATCTGTATTTGCTTCAACAATTTTATTTTAGCTCTTTATGATTAAACAGAACCCTTATCATTATTTTTTAAACCTACTAGTTCACGTCGATTATATAATCCGTGTAGCTGCGTCTCATTTGTTACATCCCTCGTCTGGGACCCCGCCCCCTGGAAAAAAAAATCTTTCTGAGTTACTACGGAGTAAAACTCAACATGACAACCTCCTGTGTGGTTTATTGACTTAAAACAAACCCTTCCCATAACACGGGGATCCCTCAGTACATGTTCCTAGTCTCAGTCATTTTGGTTAGCATCTGATATATGAGCTCAGCACAGAGGAGAGGAATTCTCCAACAGTAGGTGGAAGAAAAAGAGAAGGCAGAGTGAGTTCTCTTTGTCTTTTGTTATCGGGAGGAGAGCTGAGATGGATATTTACTTGTTTTCATAGGATGAATCCATCCAAATTAAGCAGAGAACAAAAACATTTATTCATCCTATTAATGTCAGGGAGTGAGGGATTGAAGTAATGGTTTTCATGCTCCAGTATGCAGCAGCTTGTTGATGCTGCTCTCCTACAAATCACTGCCAGGAAATTAACTCTTAAGCCGCTCTTACTAGACACACTGCTACAAACGTCTGGCTTTTGCAAGAAAGGGCCACGACGGGAGCCTATTGTTTCTCAATGTTTTTCCAGAAGTTGTTTCCTCTGTAGCTTCAAACTTGAAAAATATTGATTAAAACTAAAAGGGGATCATGCTGAGCAGGACCGAAATAATAATAAGCCCATAGAAATAATGGTGCATTTATGTAAAACGGCATTTTCACAGCAGGACCGAGATTCTTCTTTGTGTGTGATGAGTTTGGAAGATACCGCAGCTCTTTTAAATGTGTGATGTTATTAACTTTTTTTTTTTAATAAATTGCTTTTTGGTTGTGAGAAGGAAAAAAACGTAATTGATTTCATTTGAAATATACATCCTAGGTTGAAGCACAGAATTGGGCTTTAATTGGTACATATTGCATGCAGGGTGTGTCATTTCCAAATGCTGCAGGCTTCCCTGATAAAAAAGATTTAGTCCACTGTTGAGGGAGGCAAACCAATCAAGGCTAATTTTGTTTTCACACACTGATGGCAGAGACGAAAAGCCAAAACCTGCAAATGAATTTCCTCACACTTTTGCCTTTGTGAGGTATTTTTTGCAGGAATGTAAAACCAGACAAACATGAAACAGCTTCAACCAGTCAAAATGTATTTTTTTAATACACAGCAGACCGTTTTGCTCTTCAGCAGGAAAAGTGCGTGTGCAGTAGGTAGAACACAAATGAATTTATTTCATTTGGGATTTTTTTACAGGGCTGCTTTGAAAATGTTTGCATTGGAAGTCTGGCTTCCTATCGTGGCTTCCTGGGAACTATTTACAATACAGCCTTTATTTTGTAGTAGCCATTGAAATGGAAATTAAATCTATTTTCTCTCTGTCTACATTACTGATATCAGCTTCACTGTTAGCTCACCACCTTCCTGTTGTCCTGTTAAGGTGTAATAAGTTTGTAAAAATACAAATCTAAACATATTTGATTTCCTTAAAATCAACTTATTAGCAAAAGCAAAAGATGGCTTTTTTGTCTAGAAGATGTTAAGGTTGACAACAGTCATTTATCAAAAGCATTTTGGGGGAATGGCGACCTCCTGATGAAGTTGTCAGATTACATTTAGTCATTTTTTTTGCCAAATACAAAAACTACAAAAAAAACGTTGCAAGAAGAACAGAATAATTGTTCAGCGTTACTTTGTATTGTTTTATTTTATTGTTGCTATCGACTGCACCCAGTTGGACAACCCCCATTCCTTTATTTTGTAATGATCCCAAAGGCTGTAAGCACATTCATCAAGCAGCCACTAACACCCACTGGTGCAGGGCTTGTGGAGATGATTGGCCTTTACTCTCTGTCACCTAACCTTTTAAAAACAAAAGCGTTAATTATGGCTGCTTATTAACAAATATTCACATTGTTACATGCTAGTATAGAAAGTTACCTGGCTAATGTGGTATTTTTCAGGTTCTGAAAAGCAGGTCGAGTGCTGCATAATGAATAAAAAACCAAACCTGACATTCCTACCCTTTCCGATTGATAGTATTAGAATTATTTTGTCGTGTTATTTCTGCATTGAAGTGTGAATAAGGTGGCACTTTGTTTTTTATTTTTTAGCAAAAAAACTCTTTGAGTGCTAGTTTTGCAAACATGCGACTTACTCTTTTTTGTCGTACACGTGCACTCAAAAAATTAAAGGAACACTTTTTAATCAGAGTATATCATCAAGTCAATTCAACTTCTGTGATATTGATCTGGTGAGTTAAGTAGCAGAAGGGGTTGTTAATCAGTTTTAGCTGCTTTGGTGTTAATGGAATTAACAAAAACTATGACACAATCCCGAGAACAGCAATGCTTTTACAGGTGGAGTCCACTGACTTTCTCCCCTCCTCATTTTTTTCTGACTGTTTTGCATTTGGCAGGGGTCAGTGCCACTACTGGTAGCATGAGGCAAATCCTGAAGCCTACACAGGTTGTATAGGTAGTCGAACTCCTCTAGGATGGCACATCAATACGTGTCTTTGCTAGAAGGTTTGCTGTGTCTCCCAGTACAGTCTCAAAAGCATGGAGGAGATTCCAGGAGATAGCCATTTATTTTAAAAGAGCTGGACATGGCCTTGACTCATCAGCAGGACAAGTGTAAAATGATGTGGCATCGTTTTGTTTCTAACACATCATCCATCCTTTCTCAGTATCGATATCCAGCAGGATTTTTTTTTCTCCATTGATATCCAATATGTTTCAAGTTGTTCAAGGTGTTCCAATATGCATTATCATTTTCACCTCTTGCATTTTTCTTGTTATGTACTTTATTTAAGTACCAATAGTTAACTACTCATTAACTAGATTTCTAACTTTGGTAGGTCATCCTATTCAGAGATGAAAGAGGTGGTAGTATCAACAACACACATCAAAGGTTCTTCTACACAGTACGGCGTTCGTGTCTAGCATTTCTGACAAGACATCAGTTTTACATGGAGGCACAAAACATGACAGTTTCCATGTTTCACATTGTAAGACTTCTTTTCTTTCACATACAGCTGCTATCCGATAAATCTGACCACAGAAATAGTTTCTTTCTCCTTCTTCTTTTCACCTTTGGTCAGCAAGTGTTTGCCAGAGTTTTATGGGATATGACTCACTTTGAACTTTGCTTCAGAACCTTCGATTTTTGTCATTTTCAAATCAGCACTCTCGTGTTAAAGGGCATTTATTATTATTAGTCTTTTATTTATCCAGGTAAAAAATCTCATTGAGATTAAAAATCTCATTTTCAAGAGAGACCTGGCATCATGGCAGGTCTCTCTGCCATGATGCCAGAGAGACCTTCATCCCAGCACAAATCGAAACAGGAACAACGCTCATTAAAGAGCTTGTGCATGATTAGCCTGCTTTCCAGAGCCTTTTATTTAAGTTGAACCAACAGGTCTGAGTCATTATAGTAGATTTGTATAAAGATGTACTACACTAGATTAACAAATACTGTGCAAACAAATGTTCTCTTTCTAACTTGAAATCAGATTCCTGATGTATTGTTAATGAGAGTTTGTCCTTTTTCTTCATCCCAGCACAAATCGAAGCAGGAACAAAGCTCATTATGTTTCATAAGCATGACATTTCGGAAAACTGTGACATTAAGAAATCAATTTCTATGGTACAGTAATGCGTTTCACTATGCAAAACAACCTTTGCTGTAGCACTTTCCAGAGATGAAAACATGTTTAGATGATTGCAGCACTCTCGCCAAAACAGTAAATATGCATTACAAAGACATCAAAGCGCTAACCCGACAATTGCTTTCATCTGGTCAAGGGGTCCTCTGTAGCATCTCATGTAAAAATGGAGCACTTCACCCAAAGATGGCAATATGAAGTGCACAGATGGAACAACAGTTCACTGGGAGAAAATGTCAACCTTGTGTCAGTCTTTGTGGTTGAGATGCTTTATTGCTGGAGGTTTGACCTTTTCTATTAGTGATGGAGCATGTTCTTCTTGAAGCTTTTATTTGCATCCTGAACATGGGTAAACATTATCCCCATTCTGTCTAGCAGCATTCAAAAATTAGAGTTTCTGCAGGCAGAGATTTGAGTGGTTTCTCAAAGACAGAAGACTAATATTTACCGAGCTGCTATCTCACCCATTCTGACGTGACATGGTAGAGCAACAAGAGATGACATTTCCATTTCCACTTCAGCACAATCTGGCCCAACACAGAATCAGGGCCAGGGCTCCAATTTCCAGGTATCTGGATCTATCACTGCCAATTTTTTTGTTTTAAAATGATCTTTACATTTAGTGCATATGAGTGTGAGACTCAAATAAAGAGGCAATTTATAATACATTGCACACACAATAGCAGGGGCTGTCCCTGCTTTTTCTTTCATTCTTTTTTGTTTTGTTTTTGTTTTATTTTTGTGGCAAAAGGTCATTAAATCACAAAAAATATGCATGTCAGAATTCCGTGTGAATCCCTAACCTTTCAGCTTTTCTTTCAGAACCACATGACCTTTTAATCGCCATACCTGTGAATCCCAAAATATATCCACACCATCCTGTAGTGCTTGGGGTGGCTGTCAACAAATCAGAAGATTGGTGATTCCATCCCTGGCTGCTCTAGTCTACATGTCAAATACCCTTGGGCAAGATACTAACCAAGTTGCTCTCCAGTGCGTCTACTGGAGTGTGAATGTTACACAGAAAGCACTTAAACATAGAAAAAACATGCTTGTATGAATTGGTGTGAATGACAGAAGTGTATAAAGTGCTTTGTCCTCAGGTACAGTAGAAAGGTCCTTTATAAGAACCAGTCCATTTACAAGCCTTTGACTTTGTGGGAACTGCTGGCATGTAGACTGATATATTGCTCAACAGCTGCAAAATGACCTTGGTTTCTCAAGGATATAAATTAAAGTTTGTCTCACTGAATACCATATCACCTTATATCATCATATCATGAACCATATAGTTTTAACTGATGTGTTACCGTGCTCATTCTGTCAAACTAAACCCCATAAACTCAAAAAAACAGAAGTTTCAAAGCATGTGTGAAAAAAAATGTCTAGAAGCTAATAACCAGTATGTGGATTAGCGTGTACTTCTAAATAATGCAAACCACTTTGCATTTCCACAGCTGGGGTGAATTCAGTGGCAGAAAATAGCACAGTAAAAACAATGCATTCTGTATGGGATCTGCAAATTACTGCTGTGTTTCTCCGCTGAGATATTGACACAGGGTCTAAAAATCAATTAAATGAAAACAGCATGTATCGTGGTATGAATTCTTTGAACAAATCTCATTTCATCACAAGATGACACCGCCACCATATATTCAATACCTGAAGGTGAATATTTGTATTTCTCAGACTTTTATAACTTTAGTCTATTCCCAACTTGTATTGGGCTCCTTGTTTATGCTGCCTGAAAGATCTATCTGTGGTGATTCATTGCTTGAATGCTTTGTTTTCCTTTATGCTCTACTCTAGGAGGGAGTATGGGGGCTCCTAATGGCAGCACAGCTTTTCTTCTTAGTGCATTTGTCCTTGAGGGATTTTTAACATCACAACCTAAAACACACAGGCACTTCTTCTTCCTCAGGGCAAAATACGCACAGGTAACTGCCTTATCGAACACAAGCCGGCATGTACACCTTCCAGATGAGCCCAGTGCAGCATGTTTGATCATTCAGAGAAGAAATAAAGTATGTGTGAAGCTAAACCTCCCTTCTCTTTCATTTGTTTCCTCCCTCTTTAGCAGTATTGTGCAATGAGGATTACAGGAATCGAAACGGGTTAACATCTGTCCATCATCTGGTTTGCCCATTGACAGAAATGATGTGTGTAAAAAGATATATATTGGTCGGGCAGGTAGAAGTACTTGCTTCTTGTCTTGTAGACACATTAATCATAGCAGCGGCCAAGTCTAACCACCAAGGTCAGCAGTCCTAGCTCATGTGGGAAATACTCCCCACAGCTTTCATCACAAAGGGCTGCTGCAGAGGGCCTAACAGAGGCAGGAGTGAGTGAGGAGCAGGATGTTGAACTGACAAGGTTAAAGTAGGTGGTGAAGAACAGGGAGAATACGGCTGAATTAGTGATGACCTTGTGGGTGTGTTAAGCAAAGTGTGGCATTTGATGCTGTAGTGAAAGAGATTGCTAAGCAAAGGTAGGTGGACATTTTGGAATAATGGATTAAAGTGGGCAGTATAGCTGTTGGGAGGGTAGCAAATTAACACTGTGCCACTGGTACAGTGGGTGGAACCACCAATCAGGGGGAGGAAGGTTGAGAGGGACAGCATGTGAGCAAGGTCTAGCAACAATGCTTTTAATCACACCCCTCAAGTTGGAGTTTTCTATGATTAGAATCTGACGGAGGTGAGAATTACATCTCTTTGGGAAAAATCATGGCTGCTTGGACCTTTGAGAGAGATTACAACTGATAAAGCTGCTGTTAATTTAGAGCCAGGTATCCAGTGTAACCCACACACTTAAAAAATCCAGGGAAGGATTATAATAAGTAAATAGGTGACAATATATCCATGACAGGGTTTATTACATCAGTTAAGTTCATTCCTCCTATGAGGCCTGATTTTATAGGGTCTTATCAGGTTTTGAATGTGTGGTAACCCAGAGAGGGTTTATCAAATGTGTGGGAGGGTATTTCTGCAAACTGAAGAGAATACAGTCGTTTTCTCCTGCCATGTGAAACAGAGGTGCAGTATATTCTTAAATTCTGTAGTCAAAGCAGTGCTGGCAACAGTCCACTTCAGTCCAGTTTCTACTCCCTCACTATTTAGGAAACCTGGTTGTTATAAATTTGATCCATGAGGGATTTTCCTATATAACCTTTGCCCATCCATTCTTTTCAAACCCCGTAAAGGTGGAGATACTCTGGAAGTGCTTTCTTATTGTAATCCAGCCTACAATGATTTCTCTATGCCTTACCTGTATGAAGGCCCATTGCTTATGTAATTTGTGCCATGTTTTTATGTAGGGAGTGAGGATATACACTATACACTATTTCTGTGTCTGTAACAATTACATATTACACATAATAAATATCTTTTGCTTTCTGTCTTCTCTATTTAGTTTTCTCTTTCTCTCTTGTTTTTTTTTAATAGGTAGAAAAACAGCATTGTGCTTCTATGTATGGCCTGAATGACCAATGTATGTTTAGGATGTTTTGAAATATGAGCTAATTGTGAATGTGAAAGGGATGATATCTAGTGGAGAAGACTTACTTACAGTATGCAGATCAATACAGTAGCATTAGAAGTCCTCATGTAGGCTATGCAACTAAAATCATTCAAAACACAGACCTCCATGTGCACTCCTACACTCAGTACCTGCAAAATATTACTTAGAATAAAAAGACTAGTGCAGACTTCAATTACGTATTTGCTTTAAATTCATTACATAATTATCATCAATGAAAACATGTACAAGAAGTACGCCGTTTGACTTGTTCTTTATATATTTTTTTAATGACATCAGTACTCAAAAATGGAAAAGGCTTCATAAGTTTGCAACAACCCAGGTAACACCTGATATCCCAGCGTGACTTCACAGTGTTTCAAAGAGATGCCAGAAATGCTGGGCTTTGAAAGTCTTCAAGGGCCATAAATGTCCTGTGTGACTGTACAGGAACGTCCACGATAGTCAGCTCTCTGAGGTCGTCTTTGGTCTTAGCTTTGCAAAGCTTTGATGTGTAGTTGGGCTCAATGAACTTCAGCGGCAGAATTCTTTCCCAGTATGCAAAAAAGAAGTTAAATCAAGTCTCTGAAAAATGAAAAGGCACTTTTGCTTTTTCAGGTTAGATTATAGAATTTAGTAGTGATTATGGAGCCACATCCTCTCATATATTCAGCCATATACACAATTATTATAGACAATTTATTAATTACACTTTACTTTTTTTGGTTGGATCCCATTTTGCTTTGAGAACTGTCTAAATTCTTTACGGCATTGATTCAACAAGGTGCTGGAAATATTCCTTAGAGATTTTGATCTGTGTTGACTTGATAGCATCACACAGTTACTGCAGATTTGTTGACTGCACATCCATCATGTCAATGTCCTGTTCCACCACATCCCAAAGGTGCTCTACTGGATTGAGGTCTGGTGACTGCGGAGGCCATTTAAGTACAGAGAGAGTTCAAGAAACCAGTTTGACATGAACTGAACTTTGTGACATGGTGTGTTATCATGCTGAAAGCAGCCATCAGAGGATGGGTACGCTGTGTTCATAAACGGATGGACTGCAATATTACTTAGGCAGGCTGTGGTGTTTCAAAGATCCTCAAATAAGAATTGCTACACACTGGATATTTTCTCTTTTTCAGACCATTCTCTGTAAAACCTACAGATGGTTGTACGTAACTCTCTACTTGTAATTCAAGTAGAGAAGTCGTTTCTGAAATGCTCATACCAGCCTGCCTGGTCAACAACAAAAGCACAGTAAAAGTCACTTAAATTGCCCCCATTTTGATGTTCAATTTGAACCCCTGCAGTTTGTCTTGAGCAATGTCTACATACTTACATTTATTGAGTTGCTGCAACGCGACTGGTTGAGTAAATATTTGCTCTAACGAACAGTTGAACAGCTGTACCTAACAAAGTGGCCTGTGATTCTTTTTGAGCCTAGTTATTCCCATTATCTACAGAATAAAGCTATATTTCATATTTCTGCTATACCCTCACACTACACTACATTCTGAAGACTAACAGTGGAGAAAAAAGGAGAGGACTAACTAAAGGTTCACATAACACTGAAATAACATATGTAGTGCCAGACATGGAGGAGGAGAGAGTTGATCAGTGCATGAGCTGGTTTCCAGAGCTGGTTGTTCATGTGTCAACCGTTGGCTAAAATGTAGTCTTACATCCCCTTCCCTTTTCCATTTCCTTTTTTTGTTAATGCACAGCTCCTAAAATGATATTTTGCTCATGCAAACGTGGCCACAGTCTTTCTCATGTAAAAAATGTATGTTAGCTAAGCATGTCAGATAGGAATGACTCTTCGGATAGCCAAGGTCATTATAATTTTTTGTCTAGCAGTCAGGTTGCTAATGACTCAAGTTATGAGCTGTATTTCAGTTAAGAAACTAAATATCGACAATAGTTATTTATTCTGTATGCAGCAAGCAAAACGAGTAGAGTAGGCTGGAAACAGGTTCATGTTTGGGGTTTAAGGTTAGGTGCAGCAGATTTACCAGCTCTTACACTTTGGCATATTGCACTATTACACTTTCACACTGACCATATAATCTCATGCCAAATACGAGAAGCCTTGCTGACCCTGTGAAAAAAATGTAGGTCAAATACTCTTTCTGTCTTCACAGAACAAAAGGCATTTCCAGGCATTCCACATTTCAGCACCAACACTAGTCGATAAGAGAAGACATACTTTAAATTCCTCGAAGGAGGTTCTTATGCATATGTTTTGAGTTTTGCACCATTTACATGGCTTTACAACTCTATTACTATGTTATCTGTTACATTGAAATGGGTGTAAAATATTGTAACAGGCATAGACTCAACCATAAAATAAATGTAATGTGATTCTGACTAAACTTTAACAAGACCTGCTGCAATTGCGGCCCTTCCCCAACACTCTCTGTGAATGGTATTTATGGCCAATGATCAGTGATCAATAGTCATTGATCAGTGGTTGCTGATCAATGGTCATGACAATTTGCATATTAATGATCAAGAAAACTGACCTCACAGCCCATTGTTCGGCAGTGGTGCTAGTTTGAGTTATTATTACTGTTTAAAAGGCTGGGGTAACCTGCAGTCAGCCGAGACTGAAAAAGTCACTTGGATGAGTGACAAAACATTTCTTCCACTGAAAACGCTACGTCCACATGAACACAATCAACTTTGTGGGTTCTGAAGTTTAGTTTGTTGTTTCCTAAGTTCATTAATTACCTGCAGCGCTGTATCCAAAGGCAAAGACCTGTGTGCATGTACACATGTGGCACAGCAGCGATATCTTGAGTAAATATGTATAGGTCCCATTATAAATCGTCAAATAGGATTGATTCTGATCTCAAGGAAAGTGACATTTTGTACTTTTACACCCTTCAGCTGTGGACACACACAGGGTCTTTCTCATTTACACTTAAGCTCATTTGTTACAGTAGCCATCCTCAGGTGGAGTCTTGAACTCCGTCATAGCTGTCGGGACATTATTTTACTGTAAAGGGCAAAACACAAAGATGTCACGTCAAATCAGCACTCTTCATTCATTTCCATGTAAAGCCTGTCAGTCAGGGCTTGTGATTGCATCATCACATAGCACTTCATGCCACTGTCCTATTGACAGCCTCAGTACCCCTGTTTTTTTTATGATTCAGACTTTGCTTGTACATCCAAACCCCTTTTGCAACTTTTCTCTGATCCTGTGACAGCTCCCTTCTCCTCACTTGCTGTCACTGTCTTTCATGTATGCAGAATAATGGATGAGTAGGGCATAGCTGCTGAAGTCAAGAAATATCCTAACCAAAGCTATAGTGCTAAAAAAATATTGTCATTATCATAACAGTAGCAAAAATGATTACCTAAAGGGGAAACTCTGCATATTTGATCTTTAGGTGAGAAATCAATTTTAAGTAGGGTGTGACCATACACACAATAACAATAACAGTGTTGAGCAATAATTCTTGAGGCTTTCTGGAGGTCTTTTTCTTTGGACATTAGCTGCTTTATCATCCATCTTCAGTCAAATTTTTGTTCCTGAAAAAAGATTTTTTTTGCTAACACACTCTGACAAGCATAAAATATCTATTTTGGACCAACAAGGTGGTTCCCAAAGAGCAACTAAACAAAAAATTGGCATATCGCAGCATACTACAGTGTGTGTGTGAAAGAAATTGAAGAAACTGGACAAGTGGTGGACAAAAAAAGAAGTGGCAGCCCAGAAAAAAATATATCTACAGCAGATGAACAGTATCTGAAAGTTGTGTTCTTAAGAAATAGTAAAAAACCTAAATATACCTAATATACCTAACACACGACCTGAGAGGTGCATTTGGCCCCATCAGAATGATGTCAGTAGAAGGATGGCTGTCAAGATGCTATGGGAAATGTAGAGAAAAGGCTGAGGTATGCCAAATTACACAAGAGCTAGACTAAAAATTAGTTTGGGTACAACAGTGAGTCTCCACAGCCATCTGTAAAACATGGTGGAAGCTCTGTCATGGTTTGGAGCAGCATTTCAGCCAGCCGGGTTTTGGAGTTCTGTCAACATTGATAGAATTAGTATCATCAGATTTAGTTCCACAATGCAGAACCATCTCAAAAGCATCTGATAGGCAGTGGTGTAAAGGCATATCTGGACAGAAGAACACACAATAGAACATATTAGTCCTGGATTGGCCTCCGCAGACCTCAACATTATTGAAGCAGTGTGGGATCATCTTGACAGATAACAGAACAAAAGGCAGCCAAGAGAAGAAAAGCTCTAAATGTCACTCAAGAAGCCTGGAGAACTATTCCTAAAGACTACTTAAAGAAATTACAAGAAAGCTGCCTAAGAGTTTTCGAGCTGTATTGAAAATAGTAGTCATACCAATTCTTGACGTTCAAGCTCATTAAATTTGTCCGAATTCAGTTTTTCCATATATTTGCACAATATAACAACATACAACTTACATATAAGTTATAATAAATTATCCTAGCAAAATATAAAGGAATAAGGGGTTGGTTTTAAACCAGCCATTTTTTTATTGTAGATATTTTTTATTGTGTCTTATTGATTGCTGACATGCTGAAGAATGGTGCTAGGGACTAAACTTGACTTCTCTCACATCTACCAGAATTCAATTGGCTTTATGTACCTTCATATTGAATGTCAAATAGCACCAGGTAACTTTGTAACAGTGAAAACACATTTTATGGTACAATCATTTGGTATTATCAGATATCAGATTATCATTGCAATAGAGTTTTTAACAGTTCGGAAAGGACCTGAGTTACACAGTTTACAGTTTCAGAGTGATTAATTAGATGAAATTATGGGACTTTATGTATATCCCCCCCACCCCCCATCCGCGCGCACACTCCCCTCCTCCCTGTTTTCCTGTTCATATACACTACAGCAGTGATCCTCAAAGTAGGCTGCCACAGAGTGCTGGCCTGCCAACTATGTCATTAATTTACTGGATAAAGTTGATTGAAGAGGTTCCAGCTATGCTTAATGTTGTATAAACGCTTTCAAATATAACTGAAGCATTTTCAAATGAAGCAGGTATTGAGTGCAGTAAGATGTATGATATCTCTGTCATATAGCCTTGGCATCAATTCTCATACCAGGATAGTGTGGTTAAGTCAGGTAATTTGAAAATAAATTGTTTCAAAGGAGGATGAATTATGAGCATTTTAATGTGAATCAATTTTATCTTTACTTATTATTGTTTATTAAATGGCCCATGGCCTTATTCATTTTTAAATAGTGGCCCCTGGACAAAGCAGGTTGAGTATGCACAGTAGCCTCTGCTGGTCTGTTTGAAAGGAGTTTTTACCCAAATTACTGTGAAATTAAATTCCTTTTAAAGCCTAAACTTTGTTGTCAAAACAGCATAATTTTATATCTTGGCAATTAATTGGCTTTATTATCAGGTTTTGCTAATGTCAATGGAAAATTGTATTTAGTAGTCAGTATAATCTTTTAGTGATATAAGTTTGCATATGGTAGAATACTGCATGTAGTTATTTGTATTAGGAAATGTTTAACCATGTATGCTTAGAGGCATATAATCAATTGTGTAGTGACAGGATGTGTGATTTTCAGCAGGCTTGGTTCACCCCCACATCCTGGGAGCATGGGAAAGAGCTCGTACCTTGTTTTATTGTTTTACGGTAGGATTAACGTAGCTATGTCTGTTTTAGTTTAAGTGCTTCTTTACATTTAGATGAACTGCAGGACTTCCTCACTGTGTTATCCAGGGTGAGGGGGGGGTCACCCTTCTCCTGACCAAGGATGTACCTTTTGTGCTTTATGACCCTTTGATCAGCAACACACACACACACACACACACATATACACACACACACACACACACACACACACACACACACACACACATTGGAACTATAAAATAAAGACCGGGGCAGTCTCTGAGCGCGAGTCCCTGAGCCCTCACTCTCGTGCGAGAGCTCAGAGCTGCCCTTGCTAAGCAACAAGTAAAACTGTCCGTGTTTCTCTTCTCTGAAGTCTTTACTGAAGAAGTGTTTTATAATATTTTCCCTAACAGCTAATAATACAACAATTGTTGGCAATTTAGCAGTACTTCCAATAAAGAGATGGACTAAGAACATATCGTTATACAGAATATATAGAACATATATAGAATAAGAATATATCTATAGGTCACAGTTTGTAAAGAAAAAACAAACAGTTTATACATCACTGTGGTGACAAGAATTCTTCATTATTATAATTATAATAATTATTATTAATATTATTTGTTTTATTATTATTATTATGTCAGTAAACAGCAAGTAAAGAAAGTTGCGTATCAAGAGCGTTTTAAATGGGGGAAATGAAATTCCAGCATGACAAAGCAGCTTACAGAGGAAGGGAAGCAGCACAGATGGTTGATATCCAACAGTTCAGTTGAATTTTAGAATAAATCTGACATGGTTTGCGTGTAACTAACCAGAAAATAAAGGGAAACAAATGAAAATCACAACATGCAAAGACTCAGGTTAAACTACCAGGAACCTTTTCAGCATGCAGTATTTGTGTGTTTCATTACAGTAGAGTTTACCTGAGTAACCAGTATACAACCCCTTCATTCCCCCCATGCAAAATATTGCCATTGTAATACAGTGCAGATGCTGAGCAGTTCTACCTTTTCAGTCTTTATTGTTTAATTTGATTTGTTATGTTTATCAGAGGATTAAATATGTTTTTTCAAGAGTTTGGGTTTCCAGCAAAAGCCCTTACAGGGTAATCACAGCAAACACAGCCAGTGTGATGTAATGATAAAAACTCAGATATTCAACTTTTTTTAAAAAGAAAAGAAAAGGGAAAAGAGAGTAAATCTATTAAAACTGGTGACTTGCAGGAAGATAATTCAATTGAACATTGTACAGAACTAAAAATAAATACATTAGCGCTATTAGACTTGCCTTTTCTTTTTATAGTGTCCAACCTTTACTGACTTTCAAAGACTGCGCAATCAACAGCAGGGCCTAATTGAGATTATTTTGTGGAACAGAAGGCAGCTTTGTTCCTCACAGGCGAAAGAAGTTCAAGGGATTCTTGTAAATATCATGCAGGACTGATGTGAGTGTCAGGTGCTGCCGAATGCCAGTTTTCTCATGAATAATAGCGGTGAAATGTGTTGATAAATCCTGAATGTCTTGTTGAAGTTGCATGGCTTCAGGTGTTGGCTGACATTCTCTCTGTGGAGCTGCCTGTCAAATCAATGCAGGGCTTCTGGAGAGCTGTCTCTGTCTCTTTCCATGAGGTTTTTTCAATAGCACAGCCACTGCACTTCTATATCTTGCTTTCCTTCCACAATGTGAGCGCAATACTGAAAATCCACAACCTCACCATACTGTAGAGACCCCACCCTCCATATTCTAAGATCTCATCTGTTTCTGTTTTGTTTACACAGAAATGGGCCTTGCTGTGTTTTCCCATATGAAACTGTATTAGTTTCTGTCATCGCTAACCTAACGTAGCAGGCTAATAAAAGCATCAGTGAAGTGTGCAGCACATGGCAGCCGCTCTGGGAACGGTTGCTGCAGAGAAGCAGCTCTCATGTGGATGTGGAGAATTGTGGGTCCTACCATATATTGGCCAGGAGCCCGTGTGAGTTGTGACCCCATGCCACTTGTCCTTTACACTCGCTGGCTGCATGCTGGCAAGTTGACCTTTATCATTAACCCTGCAGCGTGCCTGTCATTTGAAGTCTTTATTATTCTTGCTTCCCTTTTGGTATATTGTATATCAAGGAGCATAAAGGAGGGATGCAGAGCTAGTTAGCACATTTGCACTTGGCAGTTAGAACACTTAGTTTCTGCTGAGTACAAAAAGCACAAACAGTAAACAAGTTACGTTTCTGCTCCGTTAAAGCCATCTTCCAAGCATACTCTTGTTAATTTATGTTACTAATACACATAAGCCTGTTTATCACTGCACACACACAAACACAAATGTATTTGCTTCAGCTGAGATTGTACCAATGTACTTTCAATGCTTTGAAAAGAACAGAAAAGTGCAAATCACTTACACATTTTTTATATATTATTGAATCGTCTAACCTCTTTATACTGTTTCTTTTCAGCATCTTTTTCATTTTTCCCCCCCACTTTGAACTTTAGAGCTCAGCCAGACGAGCACATGCTGTGGCTGAGGCACTGTTGATATTCTTTGGAGGCTCATCTTCATCCACAGCAGTTTTAATCAGCTGCAATTCTAATTAAACTCAGTTTGCACTTGTAATGCTTTAAAACATGTTCAAACACTTCTGAACGGCAACTTTTTGATTGGACACATTTCTGGCACCATCCTGTTCGCAGGTGATAAGAGCACAGTCTGCAAAGGGAGTCGGTGGGGATGTATTTTTAAAGTGCAGATTGTCTGTGTGTAATCACACCGAGTCAATCCACATCATACACCTTTCTTGTGATGCTATTCAGGAATGTTTTTACCCAGATCCCACATCCATTACATCTTTATCAACTATTTTCATTATCATCCAGCTCTGCCACTTGCCTTCACTCAACCTCATGCTGCCACGTGCCAAGTCAGCAGTCTCCCACAAAAAGTAATCCACTGCCTTCACTGATGGCCTGTGATATCGCTCTCATCGTTTTCAGCGCTGCCGCGTCGGCTGCAGAATGTGGCAAACAGGCAGTTGACACCTCACTTCTCCTATTCCATTTGAACCGAACACTTTCACAATGAATCCTATCAAATTACCTGATTACATTATACACTCAATTACAGCATTTCGGTGCAGCTATCACCAAGGCATTTCCATTTGTGAGGCAGGTGAAATATCAACCCATGTACTTGAAGTCAAACGGTACAGCTCAGTTCTGCATACTCTTTGCATGTGTACTGGTTTGCAGTCCGGTCAAAGCCTGAACAGACTCTGCATACTGCATTACATAAAAGTTAGCCAGAGGACAAATTGCAAAATGCTTTCGCCTCAGAAAATTTTCCATCATTAAAAACAGAGCAGAGGAATGCCATTTGGATTACAAATGAAAAAATTGCAAATGCCTATTTTTTCCTCCCTCCTTTAGCCTGTCTGAATCAATTGAACAAACTGGCATGATATTTGATGGCCTGTGAGCTCCAATTATTAGAACAATATTATGGCTAGGGTAAGTCAGGGGCACTCCAGTGGAATTCCAATAGTGTTTGGGAGCTGTTTGTATTGGTGCTAGTCCTTCAGGGGCTGAAGAAGGGCATACAGCTCAATAACTCAATTCTGAACAATTAGCTCCTGACATGTCTTCCAGAAAACAGATAGAGAGGACTTTAGTGGATAATATTTTCCAAACTATGGGGATTATTATTTCAAAGTCCCAAATAGCATCACAACAAAGTTGCAGCTATGATTTCAAAACATGCTTGCCTGCTGATAAGATTGGGCTTGATAAGTACGTAATTCTCCATCTCTCGACTGTTTAGGTGGCTTTTATTTTGCCGGCATCAGCAAGGATCTCATCACAAGCCCCACCGGCTTCTCGCTGTGCTGTGAAGAAAAGAAGACTGCCTGTTCTCCTGGGTCACTGATTATCAACAGCACACTTGCAACATTTTAAATGGCACCGCTCCTTATCGCTCTCAATTATAAAGTATTATAGTGTAATCGAAAGGGGCTCGTGGATCTGGAATCAGATCTCATCTAACTGGCCGCATGTGCGCCACTCCCCTCCCCTCCTCTGAGCACACCTCCTCAGCTGTGGACCCAGCAGAGTGACCTTGGACCAGGGCAAATCTTGCTGCATCGCTGCGATCTGATGTTATTAGATTGTTCGGGAGGGAGAAAGGTTGAAAAAGCATACGCAGTCCATTTTGTCTTAGTTTGGTCTATAGTGCACTTTCAAGGGGATTGGAAGAACAAATAGAGCTGTCTGTGGGTGTTTGACTTTAGTGTGCGAGAGTGCAAATGTGTGTTTGATGTTTGCACGTGTGCAAGCACTTGTGTCTGTTCAGGCACATAAAACATGACTTGCCGACAGACATCGAGGTGGCATTTCGAGTTGTCTGCTCAGGGGAGAGCTCCCATGCCTGAGGGGATCATACTCACTCAGGCTCTCCTTTGGGTCTTGATGGGCCATGCGCTGTGGTCTGATTGTGAAGAGGTTATAGCTTTGTAAAAGAAGCCCTAGAGGCCAGCTAGAACAATTAGAAATATGTGTTTCTGGGTCACTGGAACACAGTTACAAGTCTAGTAATACTATTTTATTTCAACAGCAGCAGAGGGAGAGTAAGTGGCTTTACTCGGGCTTTTGTCTGATTTCTGATGCGAAATCTCTGTGCTCAAAACACCACGCACGCTGCCACGTTTCAACGGGTTTGCACTTGCAACAATGCCATAGATTTTCAGGCTTTTACTTTATACTGTATACTCTAATCTTGCTCTCCCAAACTCAGTAGTCCTTAAATCAACAGCAAGCTGTGCTGCAAACACGGCACTGACAATACAAATGCATGAGCAGTAACCTAGCTACAAGTAATCTAAGCCTGAGGCACACATGGCCATCATCTCACATATGCTCAGTATTCAATGCACTGAACCAATGCAGGTAATATATCCTGGAAAATAGGGCTCATTATTTGATAAATATTTGATGAAATCAAAATATAGGCTCTACGAACTTCACTATACAAGAGCACGTATGTAATTTAATTCAGGGCTCCGGTAACACTACTGTGAGCTTAATACTTTCATTGGAGGTAAATTGCCACAGGCTATACCTCTCTCTCTCTCTCAGACAGCAAATCCGGTGCTTAATACAGCAGTAAACAAGTTAACAATGCTTGACAGTCATTAAAATTCATATGGATTTCTGAGAGTCAGAAATCCAATGACACAGATCATATTAGTTTTACTGTAAAAAGTGTCAGACCATGTAAGTTGCATTCAGATTTTGGGTTGCATGTCACGGATGTTCCTGACTCACGCGGGATCTGTGTAATTCTTTGACTTGAAAAGCTGACAGCAACAAACAGGAGCATGTGTACCTGTACATTTTTTCATTATTAAATATGAAAAGGAAGAGGCATTGAGTTGCTCCTGCGATCAGTCCTTCAAGGCGTTATGTATGAATGAGAAAATTGGACGGTATGAATTATCTTAAGGGCTGCATCAAACAGTTTCTCTCCTGGCTCAATAAATTTGATGGGTTGCATCATACCAGTCTAACATGATCATCCACCCCCATCATTTTAGACTTGAATTATGTATCAATTATCCCCGGTATCTAGCAGGCCGGGTTATGAGTTCAGCCCTGTTTAGATTTGGTGTATCCTGGTTCAGGCATAGGAGGCAATATACGCACCTCCTGAGGTTGCTCCCGTTTTCATGCAGGATTATAAAACGCTGACTGCATGCTTTTGCAGCCTGCATTTGCAGCTTCGCATAAATTCCCATTTACATTTACTAACAATACCACTGTTTCCTAAATTATAATGGTAATACTAGCAATTGGTTGAGAATAAATAGTTTTGAGGGAAGGGTGGGGGAGCCCTTAAGGCTTTAAAGGAAAAAGGAAGGCCCTGTGTTTTTAAGATATAAAGCTAACACATTTTTCTGTGCAAACAAGTCAAGGTCCAATGCCATTTGCTGGTGGCACTAGTGCTCTAATGCCCATTTCCCCCCATGTTTTAGAAGGCTAAATTAGCCTCCTCTGGAGCCAATTTACTTGAATTAAGGCACTTAGAAAGGTCATACTTACATTTCATTTGAAGTTAATAGACATTGCAATAAGAGTGCTTTTCTGTATTTGCCTACATCACCAGCAGACATTTTCAGATTTAATAAGACCGGATATTCTGTCATTATTCTTGATCCCTCATCATGCAGGAGTTTTACAGGTGACTAGTGCCAAAACCTCAGGTATCCGATATCTTAATGGCATTTTCCCCAATTAAACCAGCAATCCACAGTATGTTTGGCCACTGAACTACCTTGTTAAGTTAAATAATGATTGAATTGCATGGGTAATTATGAAAACTGCTCACAAGCGGGACTAATGCTTCTGCTGGTTTAATTAGAACAGGAGCCTGCCACTCAAGGATGTTCCCCGTGCCAGTCCCAAGGACAGTGGCTCAGGCTGGGGGAGATAAGGCTCAGTATGCTACAGACTTACCGCTACAGCACATGCTGCTACAGGTAGCAAGGCTGCAGAATTTCCATCCACAGGTAGGGATGTTACCAGCAGTGAGCAACAACACAAAGCGTGTTCCAGTTTTCCAAGGAAAGAGATAGGAGAAGCCGTTAATCACCTGTTTCCCAACGTGGGAGTAGCTCTCCTGTCAGAGACAAGAGGAGAGTGTTGCCATCAGCATATGTCTTCATAGTACAACACAGAGCATTACCAAATATTACAGTGCATTATCAATGGAATAGCCAGTTTGTCGACCAAAGTAAATGTGGGCTTGTAGAAACAGGATGATTAGATCAACAGAATTGGCTTCATTTCTGTGCAGCTGCTAGCTGTCAAAGAGCCAGAGGGCTACAGGGGCATTGACTGAAACAAGATGTCTTGCTAATAAGATTCAGAATCCTTTCTTCCAGGTGTCTGTTTTCCCTTGCATTAATGGCATTGTTTTTGAGCCTATAATCCACCCTTGTAACCTCTTGGCAAACTGCCCCTCGAGAACGCAAAGTTAACAAGTAAATTAAAGTAAAATTTTATTTATATAGCACCTTTCAAGATAAAATCACAAAGTGCTTTACAAAGGCAGAAAACAGACATTAAAAACTAAAACAAAACAAAAGCAACCAAAAGCAAGTTTAAACAGATACGTTTTTAACTGCTTTTTACAAAACAACAAAGTGTATTAACTCAAAGATAGAGAGTGGGAGCTCCACGACATGCAGCAATGCCCACTCAGGCTAAGGCCAGACTGAGGAGAGGTGTCATTGGTCTTGATGACCCAGAAACACCACAATGCAATCTGTATAATGAGTGGTTTCCCTCCTGAGATGGCTTGTCATTCCATTCATACGTCGTAGCTCGATACATCCTCGCCAGCTCCACTAAGCGCTCTCAAGCGTGAGGAGACAGTGGGGGTGACATAAACACAGAAAGGCATAACTAAAGTGTTCACCAGGGAGAAGGGATATATGCAGTGTATATTGAATTAAATGCACAGTGGCATTTATTCCATTTACTTAATAATAATATTACAAATACGTGGTAAAATACAAGATTGTGGCATTTAGTTATATAAAGTGTTTTTTTATGTTAATACAATTTCATCAGCACATTGTCAGAAAGTGGTTAGACTCATTTATGCCCCTGGTGCACAGCAAATGTCTGAGCTGTTGTTTACATATGTCTGTTTTGAGAAGTATGAGCATGTGCCCTAGATAAGCCCATAGGCTTAGGCAGCATGCAGCCACCACTCAAACATATGAACTCATAAACGTCTGCTATCAAATAACAAAAGAAACTCAATTAAGAGAAGCGATCTGGCAGTGATTTCATCAAATTAGGTGACTGACGAGCTTGGTCATCTGGAGTATATAGCATTTTTCATCTAATATCACTTGCAGACGTCTTGGAATACGGAGTAAGTTTAGCTGATAGAGGGGACGAGAAGAGCAGAGCCGCCACGGAGGAGGTCGTGTTCGAGCACAGTGACAATTTCTTCCGACAACGTCCCATCTGATTTTTGCTTCGTCAGCATCCTCTTTAGAGCAGGGATGTCGTATTTAATCAAATTACCTGCAGGAGCTGCTCCTCCTTTTATTAATTTATTGGCAGGGTGGGTAAAGGAGCTCCTTCTGGATGAGTGTGTTTTTGCTCTTTGAAACGTGAACCAGAGGAGGCTGAGCTAACAGGACCTGACAGTGGCAACCGCCCTAGCACTCGGCTGTGAGAGGACCAGTTGGCTCTTTCACTCAAGCCTCATTAGGGATACAGTGAGAATAGTCATCTGAGGCTCAGAGACAGGAGCTGGGTCTGGTGCTGCTGCCCTTCAGAGAAAAAAAAATGGATCAGGCTCAACTGTAGATGTCAAGAGTTTGAGGCTCAGGAGCTGTTATGTTAAACGATGGTGAGGATAGTGGGCTCTTATCCAATCACATCTCCTTGGAACACAAGATGCTGATTTAGCGCCGTCGATGAACGATCTGTGATATATTTGTAGTTTAATCACATAACTGTAAGGTTAAAAACCCTAATCTAATTCTCCATCAAAGCCGATTCTGCCAATGAAGATAAAAAGCAGACGGTTAACAAAACGCAGCGAAGGCACAGACAGCGAAATTAACAAGACTGGAAGCTGCTCTTGTCTCCATCCTTCCCCCTCTTCCACACCGCTTTTGCTCTGCGCTTTGGCCTTCGGGCTCTCAGGTGTACAGTGCATCTGGCCAGCCTATAGGGTGTATGGAACAAAGCCACAGTAACATTTTATCTGACGGTAGCTCCTGTGGGGCCTGAGCCATGCTGCCAAACTGTCAGGCAGATTTCAGCACGATGAGGAGGGGGAAGAAAGCCAAACAAACAGAGCACTGGCACAATCTCCCATCGCCAAGCAGCGCAGACGAGCACAGAGAGACGTCCCTGGGGATCGCAGGAGGCCGAGATGAAAGCGAAAGCGAGATCTAACCTTTTTGTTGTTGATGGAACCTAGTTCTTTAGTGCTGCTAGATTAAAAGCAAGAACTGCGAAGTGAAATGAAAAAGGAATCACTTCAGCTGTTCGAACACGGAGACCCTTAGTGGAGACAGGACTTCCATATCAATTGAAACGAAGAAAATAGAGTAAATATTGTCGTCCTTTGTGGGACATGGATACAAGTGTGTTTTGTACAGTGCGTGCCCTCTGTGGTACATACAACAGGCACGTAACGACCACACTCCCTCCTGTAGTAGAATTATGGTAATCACACACAGTATTTCAAAAGCTTTTCATCTATTTTTCATTTCTCGCTGTTCTCGGGGTGAAAGAACAGGCATATTTCATCAACAAAGCAGTACATGAAGCCAAGCAAGACTAGCACCCTCACAAGGTGGAAAGTTATAAATTCTGCATATGCACAAAACCAGTGGTTTCAGATTCTATGATACAGAACTGCTAATATGGATATATCTCATTTGCTCAGTGCTGGTGAACATTTTGTTATCAAAACCACATTATCACACATTCAGTAGGTGACAGTCTAGTGCTGGATATTCTTCTTCTGCTGGTCTAATAAAAAAAACGGTGCCCTTGGTTACAGTTCAGAAAAAAGCTGCAGCACTGACCCATATTTGTTTATTAAAGGTGCTTTGCTATCTCTCTACAGCATCCATTTTTGGGGAACCTTGAGGGGGGGATTGGCTTTAATACACTAAATGCTCATGTTGACAGTGCCTAATTAAAAATGTGGCACAATGAAGCCACCGCCCTCACTCTTAGATATAGGGTTGGTATTAACCTCCTGCTGCTTCGTGAGCAGATAAAGAGATATTGATGTTAAGCTGGAACTTGAGCTGAAGCCCCAGGAGTCTGTGATCAAATCCCCAACTTAACGCTCCACTGTGCACAGCGTAGCCTACTTCACCTTCACATGGCCCATCATGCCCCAGCTTATACCAAAGTGATCCTTTCTCACCATTCTCCCGGCATGAAAAGGAGGCTCACAGTAGAAAGAGATGGAGATCAGATGAAGAAGAAGAAAGTAAGAAGGAGAATGATGATTGAGAGGTACTTGGCACTTCCAGGAATGTCCGCGGCATTGTGAATTCCTCCAGTGTCAAAGTTCACGCAAGATGGGCAGGAGCTAATTACAAGGCTTGCTGCTTCTGGGGCTAGCAGCATCAGACCTTTGAAAACAGGGCCCAAAACTTCCCTTTAAAGTGACAGACACTTTAAAATCAGCCTTAGTCCATTACTTAGTGGTGTCAAGCTTTTAAGAACAAGCCAATAAGCAGCTAGTGGGAAGGTTATACCTTTATACCTGAACTCAGTTTGTCAGCAGTGCTGCTCACTGCACTGGCTGGTACAGATCTTGTACCTTTTTCTACATCAGAGAGTAAGTGCATGCTATTACCATTGGCCAGAGCCGCTGCTCACATTGCCATCATTTCGGCACTTCATCAAATTGATATTGTGGGAAAACACACGGGCAGTGCCCAGTCTTTAGTTCATAAACACACCCAGACTCTCTGCCAGTTTCCACTGGCTAGTGTGCTGGCCATAGACCTAGTCAGTGCTTTTGGCTGATAATATGAATGGTAATGAGTGACTGGCTGTTGGGATTGAAAGCAAAAGCGCTGTCATAATTGAGTTAGATTAATTAAAGGAGCTCCACTGTATTCTTACAGATCAGTGCATCTTGTTAGAGGGCTGTGGGTTGAGGCGCTCGAGGGGGTGTGTTTTTGGCTAAAGTGTATGTGTTTGTGCATGTGTAACCTGCAGATTGTGGGTTAGGAAGGTTGTTGTGTGAGGAACTAATTGAAATGAGAGGCGATGTGCAAGTCTCCGCCAACATGGCCAGTCCATTTGTCAGGGTGACATCACTGCACTCACACCCCATCCATCTCGGTGCAGCACCACAGAACCATGCTTCTCACCGTGATTAATATCCATACCTCCCTCACTGCGCTGCATAACCCCACCACCGTACTCACACAACACCCCACCACAGCTCCACACATGCACATCCACAAGCAAACAAATACTGACACACACACACACACTGTTGGAAGCCCTTCTCTGCACTCACCTGCACTCACTGCCATGGCGCTCCCATTTACTCTGTAATACACACATGGCTGGAGCCCAGAGACAACCCAGATATGCACACATAACCTTCCCAGTTGTCTCAAACAAAAAAATGTCCTTGTAGTTTTCAGTGGGTTTGAGTTGGTTGGTTTGGATGTATATATGTATATATATTAGTTTGGTTTTTTTGGTTTTTTTGTTTTTTTGTGTGTGTGATAAGACCGTTTTCTCCAGTTTGAGATGATTTGAGCTTTGTGACATGGCACATTACCCTGCTAGAAGCACCCACCAGAAGATGGGTGCACTGTTGTCGTAAAGGGATAGGGATTGCAACGCGGCAATGCACAGGTAGGTTGTGGTATGTAAATGATGGTCACTTAGTAAGAGGCCAAGAAAATATCCACCACTGCCAGAACCATAAAATGCAGGATGGATCCATGTTTTCATGCTCCATGTCATCCCAAAACCTGATCCTACAATCATAATGTGGCACCTGACATTAAAATTCAGCCGTCCAGGCAATGTTTTTCCAGTCTTCTGTTGTCCAGTTTTGGTGAGCCTGTGTTAATTGTAGCCACAGTTCCCAGTTCTTAGCTGGCAGGTATCTGGCTTGTTCTTCGGCTGTTGGCAAACAATCAGAGGCATTTTCTGCATACATTTTTTCAGTTACTGTTGCCTTCCTATCAGCTCAAAGTTTTCTGTACATTCTCATCTGATCTCCAGCATCAACAAAGCATTTGTCCCCAAAGAACTATCACTCAGGCGTCTTTTTTCTTTCTAGACAATTGTAGAGATGGTTGCTTACATCAGCAGCTTCTGAAATATTCACAACAGCCTGTCTTTCACCAATCAAATTCAAAGTCACTTAAATCATCTTTCTTCCCAATTTTGATGCTCAGTTTCAGCAGACCATCTCTAAATGCATAAATATATTGATTAGATATTTGCGTTAATGAGTAGTTAAACTAGTAACTAGTGACACTGAATTTACCTCTTGCTTTGTACATTTAAGTTGACTGATTGTCTTTAATCAACTCAGTTATTAAGCCACCTATTTATGTGCTTTGTAGTTTTCTTGGATTTCCCACATATGAGCTGTGTGTCTGTTTTTGGATGTCGCCCTTTTGCCTGCTCCTACTGGATTGTTTGTCATGCTGCTTGCCTTCCTGATCGTGTGGTGGTTAGAAGCATCACCTCACAGCAAGAAGATCC
The DNA here is from genome assembly GCF_965226115.1 of Aulonocara stuartgranti. Lineage (NCBI taxonomy): Eukaryota > Metazoa > Chordata > Actinopteri > Cichliformes > Cichlidae > Aulonocara > Aulonocara stuartgranti. Next base: position 27,490,442 of record NC_138940.1, read on the forward strand.
TGCATTCAATACCAGTCTGGGGCTTTTCTGTGTGGAGTGTGCATGTTCTCCCCGACTTCTTTCTCGGTACTCCGGCATCCTTCCACAGAAGAAACCTGCATGGGGTTAGATTAATTGGTGATTCCAAATTGGCCATGGCTGTGAGCGTGAATGATTGTCTGTCTCTCTGTGTTAGCCCTGCAATAGATTGGCGACCTGTCCAGGTTGTACTCCGTCTCTCACACTATGACAGATGGGGTAGGCTTCACCCCCCCCCCCCCCCCCCCCCCAATGACCCTGAATTGTAAGCTGGATGAATGGATTTTTGGACCTTATTCTGCCTATGTGCGTCCTGCACTTGGGTCATTCTCCTGTGGTGACTGTGAAAGCATTATTTTAAAAAAAAAGCTGTCATATGTAATACAGTAGGAAATGATTTGTCATCTCAGATTGGCTTTATACTATATGCCATGATTCCATTTCACTTTATCACTGCTGTCTTTGACAAGCTTAAAGGATAAAGCCAGTGATATTCTATATTTCTGCTATTGCCAATAATACCTTACTACATCCCTCAATACTTTTTGACCATCTGTGATTCTTTTCCCAAGCCTGATTTTTACTACTAAAGGTAGTTTTATACCAGAATTTATTGATACAATATATAGAAGAGAAGCGCCTTAAGACAACTGTTGTTGTTTTTTGGCTCTATATAAATAAAGTTGAATTTACTTGAACATGGAAAATCTGTTACCATTTATTTTAATAATAGAACATATTTAGAATCATTTAACCACAGTAAAAAGTTATATGGCACACATGATCTCTGATTCTGCACATTTCTAGATCACCAATTATACCTTGTCCAAAGGTTATGAAGGGCGAAAGAAACAGCACAGAAGCTGGATCAGGTGTATCCAAGGTACAAAAGAGAGACTAAAAGTGACCATACATGAAGCTAGAACATCAACGTAAGCAGAGTTAAAGGAAATAAAAGCACATCAATCTCCAATTAGTTGTGTAAAGAAGTCTATGTAGTTTTCTCTGAGGATGAGTACCAGTCTGTCAACCAGCCTTGGAAAGGCAAACTAAGCCAAACACTTGGATGGGCTAAGACCTACCAGCACAGTGGTAACTGTAAAATGGCTTTTTGCTGGAATCAAAAAGTCAGACATGTAGTGACATCATAAAAAAAAAGCACTTTGGAAGATTTTCAAATCATGCTGGGGCAATGTGGGTTGTCAGGTTTTACACGAATTTGTTGAGGCTCTGCCAGCTCGAGTGCATGCTGTCGCTAAAGCACAAGGAAGGCAGGGCAAATATTCAAAGATAGTCTGTAATTAAATTTATGGAGAACATATGTAGATTTATGTAGATTGCATGTTATATGATTTATGTCGATTATATTATATTAATTTAGGGAAATTATGAACCATTTTCATCTGTAAGGGAAAAAATTGTATTCAATTCATAACAAACACAAAAAAACAAATATATTCTAGAGCGACGTAAGAATTTTGGTCTCCAGTCTGCTTTTTCTTTTCTTTTTTTTTTAAATCCAAATTTTGTTCATAAAATAGCTAGACTCGGAAGATTTAAGCAAATACTAGAGTGTATTTGTTGAGGACAATTTTCATTCTTGGTTTTGTTAGGCTATAGAGTATTCATGGTAGCACAATGAATTCCATCAGTCTCTGAATAAACTACAAGTTTATTGTAATGGAGGAACATATCATCCAATCATGTGGTTCTGACCAACAATAGAGGTTCTAGTAAGTAGGGACGAGCTTTATTAGGCTTTGGCTCCACAGGTAGTGCTTGAGAAGGATAATACATTGTTATATAAACTTTTTCTCTTTTCAGGACATTTTTTGAGAACAAGAAAACATATATTATCAGCATTCTTCTGCTTTACAATTCTGATTTGTACAGTCAAACAGGTGTAACATGCAAATTTTCTTACTGCACACAATGAGCACAAACAGCACATTTCTGTAAAATTATTGCTTCTTGTGAGCTTTGAGGCAGTTTCAAATTAGAACACAGCCCCACTGGCAAGAGCGCTGCATTGTGTTGCCAACCATATTGTACCCATCTGAAGACAAACACAAAAAAATCACTCATTCAGCACACACACCACAGTGCTAAACCTCTGGAAAACAGATGTTCGTTCAAATTTGCTGCGATAGATTTACAACTCAAGTTGGCAGGTTTCAATAAATGAACAAATACTTGAAGGCAGGATTTACAGTGTCGCAAATGGAAGCTGTAAAATTGGCCGCTGGGGCTTGTTTCTCAACTTTTTCAGGGGTAGGGTCAACCAAAACTAAGCTCGTTATGGCCAGCTATCAGAGCTACTCCAACCTGAGGAGAAGTGGAGTTAGGCTTTGAAGATGCTCTAAATGATGACCTTTTTCTCCTACCCTGCTCCACTGATGTGCTTTGATAAGCTGGGCTCTGATCTCTTCTGTGGTATCACTGCATCACTGCGTCACTGCACACTGCGCCGTCCTCCCCGAGCTGGCTTGCGCTAAACTTTCTCACCACGCCCTCAAATTACATCACCCAGGCTTGATGTCATTTTTCACACCATGCCTTTGAACTTGTTCAGCCACAGGCCAAAAAAGTGAGGCAGAGCACCCTGACGATGTCTTGTTTTGAACAAAGGATTATGATTATACTAAGAGTGCATTTAAAAAAAAACATTAGACATTAGTAAAAGAAAATGATTGTGCAAATGTGAAATATATCCAGACGACGCGTGCTCCTCCAAGTAGAACCAAAGTGCTGCTTAACCTCACAGTTGTGGCTCTCAAACACTACTCTCTCCCTCTCCCCTTGTGGAAGCATGCAAGCACGCCTCCGCACCAGCTGTGAGATGCAAAGCTCCCCTTTGTGTAAAAGCCTTTTGCTGTCTTTGAGAAGCCTCTGTCCATGCTATTATGTGAAAAGAACGACAATAAGAGACACGGCAAAGAGAAAAGGTGATGGGTTGGGGGAGGCAGAATGGAGAAAGACACTGAGAGGAGGGGTGGACAGGAAACTGAGCCAGCGAAAGGGAAGGATGGCGAAGGGGAGATCGGGAGAGAAGCAACGAAACTGACAGCCCCAATAGTCGATGTATGATTGATGGAGTGGTGCTCGGATGCCAGGGGTCATACATATGCAAACTGCTCATTTGTAGTTGCTGCCAGAGCTGCTGTTCACTAGAGCCCTTGAACAGTGTCGTCTGACCACTGGGACACATCGCACAATCAGATTAAGCAGCCCCCGAAATCACATGCAGGACGACCAGCAGCTGCCACGTGCACCACCGACTTTGACTTACAGTATCTGTTTTTCATCCCCCGCCTGCCATAACAGGCCCTCGTCTGTCTGTAAGAGATCTGGGTTTTAGGGGCTCAGATATGTGTCAGATGAGCTCTGGTGTCTGTGCGGCATGGATTTTCCCTCTTGACATTTTGTTGTAGGTTTTTGTTTTGTTTTGTTTTTTTCTTATTGCTTTGTTGCACACAGACCACATTTTCCATGTGAGTGGCTCAGTCTGTATGTAGTAGCACAGTATGCATAATAATCTACCTCTAGCAGCGTCCAGCCGACACCCGGCATCTACTGCGTCCGGGAATCTTTGTGCAGCTGAGACTAATGCTAAGCCAAAGCAATTAGGTTTCTTATAATCATCTGCGTGTTGACGTTTTGGGAAAAGACCTGCAGTATACTGACTGTGTTATGATTTGGTTTGAGCTTGCAAAGTGTCAAGGGCTAGGGCCTCGAACATCAGACGGCTTTGTTGCCATGTGAAGCGTTGTGATTTTTAAAATTAATTATTAATTTGCGATGAGGCCAGGACAGAATCGGGGTGGCATGCAGGGGATGGGGGCTTATGCATAAATTCTTTTAACCATTTTCTGGTTTAATTCTGTGCTCATGTTATATTCATTAATATGGAATAAGTAATTTATTGGAGTGACAATCAGAAAATATGTGATTTTCCCACAAGTTTTTATTTCTGTCCACTGCAGAAGCTGTGATGTGGCGTGGATCACAGAGTCTTCTGTGTTCAGCCATAAAGAGGCTTTCTTGTGCTTTTCCGCATTTCACTCTTTCGCTCGCCCTGTTTCTATAGCTCTCTCGCTCTCCTTTTCTCAGATCAGACTGTGCTCCAGCCACGCTATTGGGCACCGAGCTGTAAACAGGAGCGGCACACTGATCCGAGTCACCTTCATTCAGGCCCATGCCCCAGTCGCCTCACACACCATTTCTTTTTTTTCCTCCCTCTTTTTGAAACTCGTCAGTGTTTTGAATCCACACTCCCAAAAAACTGGTAAAAATGTCATGGGTACAGCTCCCTGTGCGGAGGATGGACTGCTGGGTATGCCCCTTGCTCATCGTGAGCCTGACACATAGGCCCTTTATGTGGCTGTGAGGAGGGTGGCCCCTTCCATCCTCTGCTTCTCATCCACACCCCAGAGGCTCTCATTCAACCCAGGCCTGGCTGGGGGGAAGTTGAAGCTCTTTTGTATTGGGGGGGAGGGGGATTCTTAGTGGGGGCTGTCAAGGCTGTGACTGTGTGCGCCTTTATTTCCCCAGAAAAGAGATGGGGTGGAGGGGGTAGAGATAGAGGGAGAGGGCAAGAGGGAGGCCGGAGAGGGAGGAGTGGTTCCAAAGGAGAGTTTGGACACAGAAGGCCTTGTTAACCGGCTCCCCCAAAGAGAGAGAGGATGAGACATAGAAAAGAAAGACGGAAAAGGCAAAGTAACACCAAGCATGAATTTTTTTTTTTTTTAAAGCCAAAAAACCGTTTCCCTCTGTTACGTCACTGTGTTATTCCCATTTTACTCTACCCTTCCCTATCTGTTCCCTCCATCTGTCCCCATGTAAGCTCAATCTTCAGCTCAACAAGCTTTTGCCCTCCCCCTCACCTCTTCTCAACCTCGTCCATTAGTTTACGCACATTCTATTATCTGGGAGAGCGGGCTAAAAGAGATGTCTGGGGTCAGAGCGATCATTATCATCACCCCTTGCTGCTACACTTGTGAGTTATAGCCCACCATACTGGAAACAGACATTTAAATCATAATCAATAAAGCAATATCAATGCTGAGAAGCATGGCAAAAGGAAATCAGGCTCCAGGCTCTGGAGGAAACACATACTCTGAGACTGAGACGGTGGCACGCACATATTGATGAAACATGATCAAGCCAAATGAAAAAAAACACACACACAATATGTGACGTCACGCTTTGCACTTTTTTTCTAATGCTCAACTAATGCACATTGTGGCTGGTGTGCAAAAATGTGTGAAAGTGGAGCGAGCGCGTCATCATGAGGGGACGATGACGTGCCGTAGCCGCTATCCGACTCTCTGGTCACGTTAAGGTAACTAGGGAAGCAATGGTACTTGCAGGGGTAGCCGTACAAGACGCACACAGTGTTTCGTCCAGCAGGGACAATGCGAGGAGACAGGTGTGACCTGACCCAGCTGTGACGGGACCACGTTCTCCGTTGCCGTTGCAGCTGAGATCACGACTGAGTCTCTGTCTCTTTGCTGCCACGAGGAGAAAATGCCAGTTGCCCGCGTACAGAAAAAGTGAACCACATCACTGTCAGGGAAGAATAGGTTTGGGACATGATACAAAAACTCATCATGTAATCAGTCAGTATAAATTACAGTTCTAACACACAGAGAAAGGCTACACAATCACTGTTATTAACTTGCACAGTTTGTGGTGAATAAGATACTCTCGTGCAAATATAATGCATAATCCAGCTGAACTGCGCAGACTTGTTGGATTCCATATTTAGAAATCTTTGTTTCACCCACAAAGACCATTTGAAGTTACTATTATTATTATTATTAGATGTGGTTCTTTTATAACTTCTTTTCTCACCAGATGTTATTGAAAACATTATGGATTTGCTTTATATGATTTAAGAATAGCAACTTAAATAACGCTTATTTTGATGATTTCTTTTCTCCGCTCAAGCCAACACGTCCCGCTGAGGCTCTCGAGCTTGACGTAGGAGATGAGTATTGTTCTTGAGGTGGCTTTTTTAATGTTTTAAGAGAAAAACAAAGCATTAAGTAAATCACACATTATCATAGGGATTGGGTTTTGAGCATTGCCTCACTTACTGAGTGAAGTGAAAATACCCCACAGCAAATCTATAGTTTGTTACAGAGCTCGCAGCAGGCAAGAATAAAAATGTAGCAGGGAAAATTAAATGAGTACAAATGATGTGTTTAATAATTAATAATTTATTTGTTTACACAGATCAACTAGAACTATTTAGTATTTAATGATGATTTCACGTTTGCTAAATTAACTGGACTGGGACACTGTAATTGCGTATACAGTTTGGTTGAAAGTTAATCGTTGACATCATTTAAAAGATCATTTGCATATTGATTTGAATTTGGGTAACTAACAAAGATGGATATTGTTTGATACTGTATTACAGTTTAGAATTAAATGCTCTTTGCAAAGCACCTAATGTTTAAATGTTGTTGTTTTTTGTTAAAAATCAAATGGAAGTCAGGTTGAGTAGTGCAGTCAAGCACATTGCCAGCTTGATCAAACACTTCAGGAGCATTGAGCTTCAGTCCAGAATCCCAAGGTCCTGTGTAGGTGTGAGCTGTGAAAAGAGAGTGCAATGCACATCATGGTTTATGTGCAGCCAAAGCCCACGCAGTGCTGATCAGACAGGGATCATCTGCTATATCTGGAATCTATAACCCTGTCGCTGGTGCTTAAGGGGAAATTTGGAGAGCTCAAACCAGAACCAAAGTGAAGCTATACAGTGTGTTATGTGTCATTGAAGTAAGCTTACTTTTTAGTAATTTTTTTGTAATCATAGAGGAGACTGAGGTGTTTTATAGGTCATCAACTCCAAATATGTACAAAATGGCACATCCATAGTAAAAAGTCTGCAATGTAAAAATAGCAATAGGCATGCATAAAAACAATTACTTTGCTATCTTAATTGCTTTCCAAAGAAAATACTTTCTGTCACCTTTCCAATTAAAACATAACCAGGAGCTATATTAGATGTATTTTTAAATGGTGCCTGCAGCATATCTTGCTGTCTAAGATATTGGATTCCACCTCTACATTTTAATGACCAGTTTTATTTATGCAGAGGAATCAACACGGCTAAACAAGAAGCCACAAAAGACCATAGCATGAAACTGTGTTTTGTTTTTCTTTTTTAAACTGTGCCAGCTGAGGATTCAGCTCTAATGATTTACATCTTGTTATTTAGCAATGCCGCATATTACAATGCCACATGGATAGTGTTTACAGTATCTTTTCAATTAGCCTAACAGTTGTACAGAGTCCGTTTTCACATGCCAGTCTCCTGACATTTCTTAACCCAACTGACATACACTTGGTGAAGTGTGAACCATTTTGCAAATGAGGGTTATTCTGGGAGAGTCACGTCTCTCCTCCCTCTCTCTCCCTCTCGCTCTCCTCCATGCACCCTCGAGAAGGTTGTAAAAGCTGTTGTCCTTTAGTGATGACGGAAAGCGAGGAGGAGCCGCGAGAGAAAAAGAAAAGGAAAAGCTCTTCAATTGGAGCCCCGATTTCTCCTCTCTCCGTCTGCGTCTGTCTCTTTCACTCTCACTCTGCATGTGGCCTGCTGCTCTGTCATCCTCAGGGATGCATCTGAAGGAGACCATCTGTTGATCCATTTGTCTCCTGCTTTGCTTCCTGTGCCACTGCCTCTCTCCAATCGATGATCAGGCCTGGCCTTTCCCCTGCCCACCCTCTTTGTGTCTGCCAACAGGCCCTCAGGGCGAGGCGGGTTTGCTGTTCGGGTTGAGATAGGAGATTGTGCCCGGATTCAGACAAAGAGAAATGATAAGCAGTGGAGAACATGCTGGGTTTTTGTACACAGACTGCTCACAATGAACAAGCTAATGACCACAGAGAAAGCTACTTTCTAATCAGTGCTCATCTAAAGTGAGCATTGTTATGCTGACCTGAGTCAAAAAAATGTAATTCTTTTTTATGCGTTGCTAATATCAAAACCGTAATCTTCTTTCGCTTTGACAGTTTATCCTTACACGGATAGACGACAGACCACGAAATAGATGTTAGGAACAATGCCGAGATGCCGAAGGACCACCGGAGGCTTCCAAACATTCACCACCAACACATTCATTGCTTGTGAAGTGTTTGGCAGCGTTGCTGCTAAAGAGAGTGGGGTGCTGGTTTCCACACATCACCCATCTGTCACCTCACATGCATGCTCATGGGTTTGACGGACACCGACTCCACCGTGGGGACTTTGGGGATTGCTTGCCTTTGATCTTCTCCCGTGACTCTCCATTAACCATCAGTCGTCAGAGCTCAGGCCCTGGAGAGCAACTGGGAAAGGGTGGCGTGTGAACACGAGCGCTGATGTAGCCAAGAGAAATTCATTGTCCAAATCTAGCAGATTACTGACATGGAGGAAAATGTACATAAATAGTGCTGGATGTAAATGTTTTGACTGTAAGTTCGTTGGACTATGGAGCAGGAGAGAGAATGGTAATGACAGGATAAAACTCAGAACACGTGTGCAGTGTGTGCGTTCCATACTGCTTATTTTTGCAGCATTTGAAGCTTTTTTTTTCCCTCTTTCTCTGTCCGCAGAGTTTTCATAGATTTGCAAGGTTTTCATCACGGCTGCTCAATATTGTTGATGATGGGTGTTTACCCAGGGAGACATGGCATTGATTTCCAATAAAGTGCAGATGGCATGCGGTCACACACACTCCTATTTTACCAAGAGCCATCCAATAAGTCATGATTTCACAACCGCAGTAACCTGGTGTTGTGGTTCTTCTGACAAAACCGGGGTGGGGTGTCCGTCATTGTGGAAAACCTTTAGTGGCTAACAACTTTATGCCTGGGATTCATTTGACTTGCTTTCACTGCATGGCTTTTTAATTTCTTCTTTTTGTGTTGCAGGCTTCCTCAGCACAGGTGACCAGGCAGCTAAAGGGAACTATGGGCTCTTGGACCAAATCCAGGCTTTGAGATGGATCAGTGAGAACATCGGCTTCTTCGGAGGAGATTCCAATCGCATCACAGTGTTTGGTTCTGGGATCGGAGCTTCTTGTGTCAGCCTGCTCACGCTCTCCCATCACTCTGAAGGTACAGTGGGGCAGAGGCGCCGGTGTGGTGGGGCTGTGTGTGATATAGCTGTTCAGCTTGTGCCTGCTGGTGTGCAGGCTTCTTGATATTATCTAGGCATGCAGGTAGTGAGTTACAGCGAGTAATCTAATCGAGTTCACTGTGCAGCATAAGAAATGTTTTAAGATGAAACAAGTTTGCATTCAAATGAATGTGATTTTCAGTCCAGAAATGGAAACTTCACGGTGGATTTCAAGCCACATGTGGGCTTTGACATATTCTGCCGGTTTGTTAGTATTCTTCCCTGTACCAAAAAATGGGTGTAGTGTGACACTGGAAGCAAGACACTGTATGTTAAGGAGAGCTTTTCAAGGTAGCCACGTCGTGCTAAATGGTGCACACTTGCAAGTTTTCTTTTTTAAAAAAACAAAATCACAATGTTTAGCTGCTACTTTAATGTCACCTCATGATGATTTACTGCTCATGTTGGACTTGTCTTTAATGCAACATGCAAGCTTGACTTGGACATGAAATAAACATCCCTCATACTAATCCTCCTCTAATGCATCACTAAATTCAAATAGAGCATTACAGGTAAGTAATTGCTGGAGGCCCAAATGCATAATACTGAAAGTGAAATTATTACATGTTTTTGTGCAAACATTTAAAAGTCATTACTGTAAGGGACCGCATCCTCAATTAGATTTGACATCATGGATGGATGCATGGATCTGAGGTTGCAGTTTGGGGAAGGCCTTCATAAGGACTGGCTGCAGCTCCCAAGCTGGGCTGGGGGAGGTAGGGTGAGGTACAAAAATGAGAACGAATTGCCGGTGGTGTAGGAAGGGTCATTTAAGGCATTATGGGTAGTTGTGGCTCAGCAAGTAGAGCAGATCGTCTACTAATTGGAAGGTCATTGCACAGTTTTGTGGCTACTCCAGTATGCATGTTGAAGTATCCTTGGGAATGATACTGAACTTTGAGTTTCCCCAGATCCATCCATTGCAATGTGAGTATTAGACAAACTATATATATAAGTACCAGTTCATTTACCATATAGTCAAAGCACTCGAAGGGGAGTGTATGAGGTGCTGTTCAGCTCCTAAAATTCAGATAAATTAACTCTTAATTGACCACAGTTGTGTGAATGCGACAGGCTGCAGTCCGCAAAGCGATGTTATATTTTTTTATATGTTATTTTCCAACTGAGAGATTTTTACATTTAGCCAGGCTCATGTAGCCTCATTGCAAACATGTTAACAAGCCACAAACATGTTGCTTTGGACACAGATGGCTGGAGGTGTAACACTGGGCTGTTACTGTACATTACATGGAAATAAACCACATCAAAGAAACCACTCTTGCAGTAGATAGAGGCCTGGTCCCAGACAGTGTTGTGGCCACAAAGCTATTAAGCGATACACCCCCATCACTACACACACCAGCTCAAACACACACACAGAAGCACACACTATTCAAGAACAGAGTGAAATCTCTCTTCTTGGATTTTTGATTAGTGGACCAACCAGGGTGAGTTTGAAAGAGGTCATTTGATCGTCTCTTCCTTGGAACCCCATTACAGTGCCAAGGATTTGTGATATGTTTTGCATTCTCCAATTTGCATTAAAGTGTTACTAATTGCCTTGATTTCCTCCGATGACTGATGACTGCTTTTGAATTGAATTTTTACCATAAATGCCTTTTTTTATTCATACTTCATAATGCTACGCTCCATGTAGCATGTTATTATACTGCCAGAGAAACCATCTCCTCCCAGTAAATTGGATATTACCGGCTCTGTTTTTTCCCCTGAATGGAAATGTATGCCCCACTGATGGGATAAGAAAAAAGAAAAAGCCAGTAAAACTTGAGCGATCCTAGCAAATTGAAACAGGAAGCCTTCTATCACGCCAGGACTCTTGCTGTGAATGTTACCAATGGCAATCAGATTTCACACAGACTCTCTGGGAGCACAGATTGTTGTAATTATATAAAGTTTAGGACTGGAGTGGGCTGCTGGATGTGACAGGAAATACAAGTGAAGAAATGTCTTTTTGCACCTGCTTTCACAGCCTCCACTGTACACCACCCCGCCCCTCCTTCGGTCTTAAGCGTCGAAGCGAAAACTGGTAAGATGCTGTTGTTGCCAAGGCAACGTCACAAACAAGAAAGGAATCAAAGTGTCCGGGTCTACAAAGTGTTGAAAATTAAGGATAAAAATATATAATCAACTGAATTACAAACTGTGACACAAGAACACCTGGTTTCAGGTGGCCTCTGGTAATGGACTTGTGTAATGATTTTCTATCCGTGTCAGCAGACTGTTGCATCTCTGATAGAGCCTCTTATATTGAGCTTCCTACTTTGCAGTCTGAATGAAAATTAAGTCAGAAACACCACTCACGGTGCATCACAGCCCCTGAATTTATACTCCAACTTGCTTGCATGTAAACCCTTTTCCACTAGAGAAGTAGTATTTTCATAGTAGTGGTACATGTGGTATTATGGAATAAGATTTGCATCCCTACATACACAAACATTTCCCTTCCTGTTCTGCTCAGATGCACGATAATGAAGCCCAGGTGAAAAAATAAAAAAAGAGGAAATCAATGATGGCACACTGTACTGAAGCTCCCTGGTGTGTTGGTGTATTTAATGACAGTATTCCCACTCTTACGGTACAAAGTCTGTCATCACCGCCTGCAGTGCATAGACTTTCCATCTAACCGAGACTCTTTTCATGCCTGTTGGTGGCAGAGTGACAACTTATTTTAGATGCTCCATGCTCCTCCTGAAGCTTATTTAATAAGCTGAATTCTCCTATATCATCCTGGCCCTCTGGCCTCTCTCTTTGATTGCCTGCTCCGCTGGCCTGGCCTTGGTGGCGTTTTCGTGTGGGCGTGCCGAGGGCTCCAGTCACAGGGTACATCCATCACGGAGTTTTCCCCTCCTGGCCCGTGTGGAGGCTGGTCTGGATGCCTTCTCGCGAGGGCTAGCTTTTTTAGACCATGGTGCCTGCCCTGCCTCGTCCTACATCCAATCTCATCCTTACTTATGCACAGGACATGCTCTTTTTCACCATGTGCCAGTGCGTCTCTCTCCCTTGTCTCCCTCTCTAGGTTTCTGCTCCCTAGTCTGCAGCATGTGTGGTGTGTTGCTATTAATAAGATGGCTGCCTTGTCTGGTATGTGGCAAGCAATCTTGCTGCACATCTGAGACTTTGGAAGCAGAATGGTCATTAAAAGCGCAGTCTCTCTCGGCAGGAGAGTGTTTTTGACCAGCTTATTAAATGTAGCTCAACAGTTGTGTTCCCACTGAGGAAAATCTCTGTCCCCATCTTCTTTTTTTCTCCATCTTCAAAAAGAAAATGGCTAAAGAAGTTCAAAAGAAAGGACATTAGCAAGTCCCATGTATTATCTATCTGGCATCGCACAGGCGCTAATTAAACATGCAGATTTGGCTTTTTCCCCTATCTCCTAATAATCGTTATGATTTCAAAATTGAGATGGCTTTTCTGTGCATGAGCAGAATACCAAGTGCCCAGTGACTCAGACATGTGCATTTGTACATATATCTCTAGAGATTCAAAGAAGTGTTGCTCAATTCAAAACCCAAAGGAAATATACTATGCCATTCACACTCAGTGTCAGTGTGCATCTCATCCCCGCACATATGTCAGCACAGGCGTGTCCATTCACAGCTCACACATGAGGGAAGGGCTAGGTGTAGAGGCGCTGAAGGTCGTTTGGTTTCTTTTTTCTTTTTTTTCCTTCCTCCCTCTCTTCCAGTAAGCAATCAGGATAAAAGCTCCACTTCTAAGGAAGTGCTCCCGTTTTAATGGAATGTTCTGGACATTAAAGACAGCTAGTGAGGAGGATCCTTCATGCCAATGTCAGCTTTCATTTTTATTAAGACTTCTGGGTTATTGAGAACCATAAATACACATGTTAAATGCCTGGGTTTTATTACAGAAGTGCAAGGAGTACAAATGCATTTTAATGCAAGATGCCTCCTCGCAAATACTTAAACCCCATGAACCATGAGGGCAAGGGAGCAGGTACTTTGTTTTCAGGAGAGGGCATAGGTTTGAATCTATTTAGTGGGAAGAACAGGAGAGGATTTGATTAAGTGATAGAATGTGTGATTGGATCTGGAGAAACTGAAGATCAGAGCGACAGATTGTTTTTGCTGTTTTTAAAAAAAAATCTTAAATATGAACTTTATTACAGGCCACTGATGTTGTTTTAAATTTGCGAGTGTCTAGTGTTTCTAGTGTCATTCTTTCAAAATGTGTTTTGGAAGACACTTACAGAGCATGTTTAGCCAGGTAGGTAAGATACAGCCACAAAGCTTCAAGAGTATAACTGAGATTCAAGCAAAGGTTGATTTTGAACATGGATTTAGCCTTTCTCGTTTCATGGGATTTGATAGATCCACAAGGTATTTTATGGCATTTACTACCATCGGGGACTGTGGCCCTGAAATCATCGCACAAACAAAACCTTTATCAATTATTTATTAATGCTGTTAAGGGGGATTCTTTAACCCAAATCCTAACAAACTAAATATGAAAGGAAAGATTAAAAGAGAGTCCAAAGGATTAAAATCAACAAGTGAAAACCAAGTAAAACAAATAGCAGGCTTGTTAGAGCCATGAGTCATACAGTGATGGATATTACAACATAAGTATGCACTTACACAGAAGGCTAACTAAAGCATTCAGTCTTTGTTTATAGTAAGATGTTGTACAAAAATAGCTGATTGTAGTGTTAACCTGCTGGCGTTAGCTTGCCAATGATTGTAATTTAAAGAAATATTAGGCTTAGCGTTCTTACACCACGACAGTGGCCCCTGCTCATTCTAAAATGGGCGAGCATTGCTCAATCTGCAGCTTAAAGAAAATATCAGCACACCAGAACGAAGACAAGATGGAAGGAAGCTCATTAGCATGCACGAAATACCAGACCTAGTGTCGAAGAATGGCAGTTTCTACATGCACGGTACAGAAATAAACACTCAAAAAGTACAAGCAGGAACCTGCAATAGGTCAAAAATACACAGCCTGACATGTACTTGTTCTTTAAAGCAGCCACACTCCAACTTCTGCGCCACTTTACTCCCCTTTGCCTATGAGAGTATTAATTTAGCCTTCCAGTGGGCGGCTCATTGGTGTCACAACATAATAATGCGGAGGTGATAATCAGGTAACACTTATTATTCTTCAGCAAGAAGAAATCATAAAAAAACAGTAAAAACTCAGAGATGATTAACAAAATGGTAAATGGCCTGTATTTATATAGCGCCTTACTAGTCCCTAAGGACCCCAAAGCGCTTTACATATCCAGTCATCCACCCATTCACACACTGGTGATGGCAAGCTACATTGTAGCCACAGCCACCCTGGGGCGCACTGACAGAGGCGAGGCTGCCGGACACTGGCGCCACCGGGCCCTCTGACCACCACCAGTAGGCAACGGGTGAAGTGTCTTGCCCAAGGACACAACGACCGAGACTGTCCAAGCTAGGGCTCGAACCGGCAACCTTCCGATTACAAGACGAACTCCCAACTCTTGAGCCACGATTGCCCCAAAAGATGATTTTTTTTTTTCATGTTCAGCTCTGGCTAACATATAAGATAAGATAAGAAAGATAACTCTTTATTGTCATTGCACAGTCATCCATAGTACAATAGTACAATGAAATTGGAAAGCTGTACGTCGGCACTTCATATAACACAACACGACATGATACGACACATCACAACGCAACACAAACAACACAACACAGTATATTAACTTAGTAATAAAAAAGAAGAAGAAGTGTATTTGAATTCCACACTGTTATTATTGCACATTAATTGTTATTGCATCTTGTTATAAATATAAATATTATTATTGTTACTGTTTTTACCATTGTTACCTCCCCCCCAAAAAAGTCCAGGTAGGTAGCCAGTCAGGTCAGCTATTTGCATTGATTAGGACTATTGCCCTGTTGTAAAAGCTGTCCTTGAGTCTATTTGTTCGGGACCTCAGCAGCCTGAACCTCCTGCCAGATGGCAGCAGCTTAAACACCCGGTGTCCTGGGTGTGTACCGTCCCGTAGGATGCTGCGTGCCCTCTTGAGACAGCAAGTGCTGTACAGGTCCTTCAGGGAGGGAAGAGGATGTCCAAGGATTTTTTGGGCCATAATGATGACTCCCTGGAGTGCCTTTCTGTGTGCTGTGGTGCAGCTGGAGAACCACACACCGATGCAATGTGTCAGCACACTTTCAATGGAGCAGCGGTAGAAGACGGTCAGCAGCTAGTGGTGTGGAGCTTTGGGGAGCGGGGCGATTGTGGCCTATGAGTTGGGTGTTCGTCTTGTAATTGGAAGGTTGCCGGTTCGAGCCCCGGCTCGGACAGTGTCGGTCATTATGTCCATGGGCAAGACACTTCAACTACCGCCTACTGGTGATGGCCAGAGGGGCCGATGGCGCGATATGGCAGCCTCGCCTCTGTCAGTCTGCCCCAGGGCAGCTGTGGCTACAACTGTAGCTTGCCTTCACCAGTGTATGAATGTGAGAGTGAATGAATAGTGGTATTGTAAAGCGCTTTGAGGGGTCCCGAAAAGCGCTATATAAATGCAATCCATTATTATTATTATTGTAGCAATGGCATCTTCAGTTGATCTGTTAGCTCTGTATGCAAACTGGAGCGGGTCGAGTGTGGGTGGCAGGCAGGACACGATGTGACGTCGGACCAGTTTCTCGAAGCACTTCATTATAACAGGTGTTAGAGCAACTGGTCGGTAGTCGTTGAGGCTGCTAATGTTAGTACGCTTTGGCAGTGGGACAATTGTGGCTGACTTTAGGCACGGCAGGATGCAGGACTGGGACAGTGAAGTGTTGAAGATCTTAGTGAAGACCCCAGCCAGCTGGTCTGCACACTCTTTTAGGACCTTTGCGGTTACCCCATCTGGTCCGGCGGCCTTCCTGGGGTTCACTGCCCTCAGTGTGCGCCTCACCTCATATTCCTGCACCATGAGGCTTGGGCTGCTGCTGCTGTCCGATGTTTTTGCTGCTGCCGCCTCTGGTCCCTTCACCTCAAAGCATGCGAAGAAGTGGTTCAGCTCCTCCTCAAGCGCCGCGTTACCCTCAGTCAACGTGGTATTGCAAGGTTTGTAGTTGGTTAAGTGCTGAACTCCCTGCCATACCTGTCCTGAGTTGTTGTTGCTGAAGTGGTCTTCGATCCTTCTCTTGTACGCTGCCTTGGCTTCTCTGATGCCTCTTTTCAACTCAGATTCTGGTTGGAATACACCAGGAGACGTTTGTCCACAGTGACACTGTTGACACAGAAGTTAATATATGAGAGCACTGATGTTGTGTGCTCTTCAAGGTCCTGATGTTCGAACACGCTCCAGTCCGTGTTTTCAGGGGTTGCTCTGTAGCCTTTTTGGATGTTGCTGTAGGCTTTATCCAGTGTGTGTTTTCCCCCTCATTGCACATTTAATATGCTGTTCAAATACTGACCTTAAATCAGCATGGTTGAAGTCCCCAGCTATAATGTGCACTGCACATTAACATATGTGATGTGTTACAGTTTCAAGCCTGGTGGGTGTGTACGGGCAAGGCTGTGTGTGTGTGATCCAAGAGCTCACTGGTGTCATGGCTTGTGCGATCCTGTTAATTTATGTATTCCATACATTATAACGTTGTAGATTTTCATTCTGTTTTACACTGGACTTTGAATCTCTCTCAGCTTGAGAAGATTCAAATTTTGAAGGTCAATGTAGGGACTGATTCTGACTGATTCCAAAGCAAAAACAGGGGAGAAAATAAAGATGCCATCTATTTGAACTCAAATAAATCTGCCTGTTTTAACTCAGTGCTTGTGTTGGCATGTGCACCCAACCTCTGCTCTGATAAGCATTTATGATGCACACGCAGGCTTGTAGTTGTCCTTAGAGTAAAGAACACAAACACTGTTGTTCTATGCATGCTTGGAATTGCAAGGGTGTGTTGAGCCTTGAAAACTTGTGCTCTTATTCACTGGTGCATCTTGAGATACAACACGTAATTTAAGGCTAATATATATGCTGCTTTAAATTACCCTGTCTTAGAGAGTGAAGAAGGAGGCCAACAGGCTGCATGAAGTGTTGCAGTGAATCACTTCTTTAACTGTAATGTTGGTCTACGTCTGGCTATGACCTTTGAAAAATAACACGTGTGGGTTTTCTTTCTGAAACAAGACTCATGGGACGTTCTCCTTGCGGAATGGCCTACAGGCCTGCTAATGTCCCTGCACTGAGCTCTTGCTGTACAGATCTAGAGGTGCAATCCATCTACGTTCTTGGCCCACTTCATTTGTGTGGGTTCACCCATCCTTTCCCTGTCTGGTTTAAGCGACAAATAAAGGTACCTCGCAAGAGCTGGAATTTTCCTCAGAGTCGCCAGGAAAGATAGCAGCATAACCGCATCCCTGGGATGTTATTCATACACCATGCAGCTGCCATTGTTGTGCAAATGCATCCAGCTTGAGAAAATTCAGGGACAATTGTCAAACTTGAATAGACCCCATTTCTAAGGTGTCAAAAGCATTCAGCGACTCGACACTGTAAAGTTACCTGGGTGTTTGGGGCAACAGAATGCCTCTATCTCGAGGTTTGATTTGGCTGTTTGCTGAAGGGTGTCTGTGCATTTCAGGGTGTGAAAAAGACCTATGCAAGATGAGAGAATGGGGACGCGCCTTGTCAGGTGCTGTATTCTTCCACCTCGATTGACAAGAGCGATAATTAAACCAGGGGGATGCCATCTCTGCGGAGCAAGAATGCTTGTATTTATTTACGCTGACTACTCAGCTTTGTTGTCTGCCACATACCGTCGCCTTCATTGTGTGGAAAAAGCAAACTGCTTTTAACAAGTGGTCTTTGTGACATTTTTCAGTCACTCTTTGAAGGACGGTGTCTTCGACTTTGTATAGTGAAGCAAAATTGCCTAATTTATTCCTAAACAAAGACTGAGGATTACCCACCAAATAAAAGGTATTACACTCTTTTTGAAACTGAAAGAAATTGTAAATAGCCTAATTCAAGCAGCAAATTGGCTTTTTTTTTCTTCCAAAGCTCCGCAGAAGGAAATTGAAATCAAAGTTGTGCTTAGCAGAAGGGGAAAAAAAGGAAAAGCGCCCCACTAGAGTAATGTGAGGTGGGAGGGGTGTTATGAGGGGAAAGAAGCCTTTGAGGTCAGATAGCCAGTTTGAGGTGAACACTCTAGAAAATAATATCCAGTCGGACTGTCCATCAGAGTGTGGCAGCTTTACCTATCCCTCACCAGGAGAGAGCCGAGGAATGAAGAATTGACAAATGGTCCTAAAATGGAGAAAGCAGTTTATTCAAGTGCTCCAGACATTAGTCTGTCTCAGCTTGCAGCAGTTCTTTGAGCCTATAAAGCATGGAGTTATAGGTGTTAAAGAGACAAGCAGCAGGTCAGAGTAAGAAGCAGTGGATAATTGAGTACTTTAGTAAATCCATGCCTCCATCAACCAAGGTAATACCTCAGAGCATTGCATATACCTGCAGCCCAGGACCCACAACTGGTACGATAGACCTCAGCAGCTTGAGAGACTCGTGGCACACACGGGCTGTCTGAGCAGCATTCTTCAAGATAATACAAGGAGACCCATCTGGTGATGTATTGCCGAGATTACTTTTGGGATCTAATCGCAGCTGATGAACGAGGTCACTACAGAATATGTCATCTGTTTATGACCTGCAGTCCCCGGTGAAGACGCTGCCGAGTCATTAGTTCAGGTAGATGTAATCTATAAATCATTCTTGATAAATCATTGTCAAGGGCGCATTCAAACAGCTCCTAATAGACAGTGACAGCAGTGGTGAGGGGAATGGTGGCACAGCTCCTCGCTGTGCCCTTACTGTTCTTTGATCCTCTTAGGCTTTGGATCAATCATACCAATAGCTACATCATATTGCTCCCAGACTGTCTGGTCTGCTTCCTCTCTTTATTGGTCTAATGACTTGATGGAGGTTTCTTTCCGTCTGTCTGTCTGTCTATTTCCTCGCTGCACTCATCCCCACTCTAGCACCTTCATCTCCGAGGCATTTTCTCGAGCTCCTTTTCCTTGTTCTCAAAGCAGTTTCTTTCTTTCTCTGTTGCGCGCCCTCCCCCGTGTCTCTTCTCGTCTTCTCACCATGTCTCCCTCTCTCTGCCTCAGTCTTTCTCTGGCACCAGTGTAAAGCATCCATTATAGAGCGATGCATGGGTGTCTGTGTGAGTGGGAGAGAGGGACTTGGCACTCCTCCTGCCCCACCTGCAGAGGAAGCACTGACAGCTGAGCACTGGGGGCTCATCGTTCCCCCTCCTCCTCCGCCCATCTCCACATCTCCACTGACCTCCCTCCTCCTCTCACACCTTCTCCCTCGCTTTCTCTCTCTATCTCTCTTTGGTCGCTGTTGTTCAACACAAACCGGCCCAATTTCTGACGCTCACTATCTTCCCTTTACGCCATTTTCACATTTCATTATGTCCATCTAGTTTATTTCTTTCCTCTCCTTATGTCTTCCTATTTTGTTGCCCTCTTTCCTGCTTGTTAAAATTAGTTTTTTGCTCTTTCTTTCTTTTCTTTTTTTTTGTTATACCCATGATTGTTTGTACTCATTCATTAGGCATTCTGCACCAGGCAAAAAAAGCCGGTGAAACGTGTTAATAAATACATGGTTGTTTCTGTGTTTGTCTGCCAGATGAACAACTACAGTGTAATTAGCTGAACTTTCCCCTTTAGCGATGACCCCGAGCACTCCGTGTTTGCTTGTTGTAGCTGACAGCTCACCTCCACGGCTAGCTGGGTCAGTCCTTCGGTGGCTGTGCATCTGTTTTCTCGGCTGAGGGAAAGAAAAAGCGCTCAGTGTCTCTGCATGAATAACAGATGGATACTGTGGAGCTGCTTTTAAAGCACGCCATGCTTGAAAGCGCCATCGCGTTTCTCGTCAATTTCACAGGTTTTCATACCATGTGATTTATGTGTGTACATCCTCCGCTGGCGGAAAAAGGGAGCCTTACCAGGTGTTTCCGAGTGATTTTCGGTGATGTTTTTCAAACTCCTACATTATTTTCAAATAGGAAATGTATGATTTTACTCTCACTCCATTCTCCTCTAACTACTCCATCCATACAAAGAGAAAAATACTTGCCTGCTTCATGATTATAGGCATCCAGAAACATATGCATCGTTCTGTTTACATTTACCCTACTTGGTACAGTTTGTGCTTACAGACAAGATGGTTTGAAGGGAAATTTGTTTTTTCAGTGTGCGATAAGAAATGTCGCATAGGAAAAAACATCAGTCCAATTACTTTGCAGTTGGGCCGAGCTCGTGGGATTTTCTCGCTGAGAGCCCATCACAGTGTGATGCAGACAATGATATTCGTGTATACCATCTGGATTCCTACCAGTGACATAATGTGCTGTAATTTACACCTCAGCTCTTCACTGTGCGTGTGTGAGGCTGTGACGTGCAGTCGCAAGCTGTAGCTCCGCGTTTGAGTCGTTCAGTTCCGGGCAGTGCAAATGTATTAGCTGTAAAAATTTGCATAGTCTGAGCACAATAAAATCCCCAATGAGACGAACTTCAGCAATCATGCTGACAAGCAGAAACCCCTACTGTAAAGGGCCAACATTGTGCAAACTGACAAAAAGACTAAATCTTTAGCTCTCAGGCCCACAAGGCTGTAATAGATTTTTTGCTTAGAGAGGTAACATAAGCTATAGATCCTTTTCAGTGGTAAAAGAGAGTGACTCACCAAATCGAATGCAACTGTTACAGAACAACATTGCCAATTTGCTATTTCACAACTTGAAGACAGTTTCTCTCTCCTGAACAGGAACTTCTATCTCAGGTTACAGTGATCACCTTTGGTTTGTATTTGAACCGAGAGATTACCTGTTACAGGTTTTAGAGACAAATGCTTTGAGAAGAAAAGTTCACTTTTTACCTTTATACCATCCACATGCTACAAATAAAGTATCATCTTAACAACAGGTAATGGCTTCTGCATGCTTTTAACAAAGATGTGGAGCCCACCCACCAGCTGACCTCCTATACCATAATGATTGAGCAATCATAAGAGTATAATTCGGTGCACTCTACAAATTGCTCCCTTCGTGCCACAGATATAGGACTTCAAAACGGAGGAGAACCCGATTTATTTTTTTGCCCTTTGCCACAACTGCCTCAAATAAAATAGTATGCTGAAGTTCACTGCAGTATCTTTGCGCTCATGTAATTCACTGGTGTGTGATGTAAAGTTATCGATGTGCATGTTGCCCTGTATCTATATGTGTCTACACTGATCCTGGCTCCTCTAGCTCATCTTTCTGGGAGACAGAACATGCACAGGTTGTCAATACAAATGTCTCATCCTGGGACAATGGGTCTATCTTTTTACTAAATCTCTGGCTGTGTGAAAAGGAAGAAAAATGAGAATCAGCTCTGGGTTTACCCCTGGAAATTTGTGTACTGATACATAGAAATCTCACAATCTTTGCACATGATTTATCAATACACAACATTTGCAGCATTGACAGTATAACCAGGTTAGAACGCTGCAGCTACAATTCAATGGTTAGAAGGAAAAGGCTCTCCTGAGCCACGTTAAACTGCTCATGTGTAGAATTTGAAAACTTCTGACTTTAGCAACCATCAAACGCATAACTGTTTTTATATTTGGGGGGATATATTGGGGTTTTAGGACCTGTGTGAAAAGTTTCACAGTATTTAAGTAGTCTTTAGCTCTGCAAGCTTCATGAAGGATATTCCAAAGCTCTTCTTTGGATGATGCCGTTTGTTACATTCTCTGTAAAGATGATCCCACACACCGCTTCAATATTTTTTTTCTTATTTTCTTAAGGCCTTGACTTTCAGAAGTTGTACATGGTTTTTCAGACCTACAACTTCTCCTGTTACCCTCTATTTGTCTGGTTTCCTCACATTTTTAAGGACATGCTGCACACCATGCTGAGATGTGCCAGGTTTTTGGATACTAGCTCTTTGGAAATCACCTTGTTGGTTCAAAAGTACAATTTTATACCTGTCAAACTGTGTTATCTTTGACATTTTTTAGAGATTCGGCTAAAGAAATGGGAACAAATTATGTGTCTTTGCAACAAGGTGGTAAGAAATTGCCTTAGGGTTCTTGTTGTGTGTAGACAAAACACTGGTTCATCCCTTGAGTTAAAAGGGGTCTTTTTATGCTTGACTGATTCATAGGTCAGTGTTAAGTGTGTTGTAAGGGAATTCCCAGTGAAAAAACACTCCTCACCTGAGTATTGCTTTTGAACGCAGCATTAACCCTGACTCATCTTCTAGCTCTCTGATCAGAGCTTGATTACAAGTGGCATCTTAACCACTGTTAAGTCTCTCTTTGCTTTTTGGTCTCATTCTGCTTGTAGGTATTTAGAAAATGCATTCAATGTGTTAAACTAACTGTCAAAACATGTGTAGTAACTCTCTTTCTGTTATAGTCTTCCTGATCCTAATGTTTGTGGACTAGCTTTGTTATCTCCTTTGGTGGCTTTTTGGCTGCCCAGAGCCTGACAGTGGTGAAAAGGATCACAGCATTAAATCTCTAGTTTGGACTACAGTAAGGCAGATAACAGCCAATTTTCTCCTTTGTAGTGATCTCCCCTGCTACTCTGTTGTCTTTTGTATGTTAGCTTGATTGCATATTTCAATATATTAACCACAGAAGTGTTTTGTATTTGAACTGAGTTGCCTCATTTGGTATTGGGTTTCTGTAGAGTTCATCTGTTTTTGTTTAGTTTTAACTTTCAGTCAGCCTTCACAGTTAGCCTTTGGTGAGGTCCCCTCCCAAGACTTGTGCCTGTGAGTAAAAGCACTGCGGCACAAATACAAAGAATACGATTTCAGTTTGCAGTGAAGCACATCTGTTCAGTAGTAAGTTGCACCCCTGGGCACTCCTTAGTGTAAATTGTCTCCCCAAGGTAGCTGTATTAATTTGCTTGTTTTGCTGGGCTGATATTTTAACTATTTTAGTATTGTGATTGTAGCTCTTGTGTTTTTGAAATGGTTAAGATAATACTTTATTATCCATCTATTTTCTTCCACTTGTCCAATTTAGGCTGCGCTTGCACAAATCCCAGCTACTATCAGGTGAAAGGCAGGTACACCCTGGACAGGTTGTCAGTGTATTGCAGGGCTAGTAAAGAGAGACAAAACCAATTGCACCTATGGGCAATATGGAATCTCCAGTTAACCTAACCCCACTACTTGCATGTCTTTAGACACAAATAGAACACACAAACACAGAAAACACATAGAAATCGATTGGCTAGATGAAGGATTGCAACCCAGAATCTTTGTGCTGTAAGGCAAAGGTGCTAACCACCGCACCATCGTACTACCCACTTATACTTCTAATTCTATGGGTTTTATTAAACTTTTGTTTGCTGCAGATCCAGTCTTATTTTTGATTACTTGACTTAATTATCAAATAAACGATTGAAATGAACCTGTTACATCGAGGCCTTGCCACTACCAAGTGATATGGTCAGATTAAGATTTCCAAGGTGGCTGGTCTACTTCCTCTTGTAACTACCTCCTGCCATAAGTGGCTTCACAAGCAAACAAAAAAACAAACAAACACAAAAACATTCACCTAAAAATAGTCGGATACAAGGGCTGGACTGAAAATCAGTAACAAGTGAAAAAGCATTCAGTGTCCAAAAGAAAAATCTGAAAGACATCCAGAAAGCCTGGAGCACTATAGCTCAAGACCACTTTGAAAGCACAAAAATTAAATGAGCCATGACTCAAGACTTTTGCACAGTAATGTGTACTGATGTCAAAATTTTCCACACATAAAGTTTTTATATTTCATATCATTGCACCGGTTCATGGATTTGTTTTGATCCAATAGTTTTGGGTTTTAAAAAAAAGAACTGTTTATACAATAACAAGAAAACAGGTGTTGCCTCAACTTGATTATGCCTCCTCGAGTGTTTTTCAAAGCTCGAGGTTGTGGTGGATCAGGAACCAGTGAGCCTCCAGTTCATTAAATTAAAAACAAGAACAGCGATGTACGAGTCAAAGAAAACTCGCGCGAAATCCAGCTAAGGTAACAAAGTCAGATTAAATAAAACACTAAAAGGAACCCTTACGCCTCAGAGCTGTTCGTGATGTGGTGTTTAATATTCAACAGAGTGGCAGAAGTAACCGTGTGAACAATGACCAGAAAAGAAATTGCACTGAACTCCTATTTTCTCACCCACAGTAAGCGCACCTGGCTAATTGCTTCAAAATCTAAGCAGACTTTTAGAATCCTGACACTTCCTGCCCAAGCTTTGATGCAGTTGCACATTCAAAACAGCACTTCATTTAAGCATGCCAGCAGGCTTTGACAGCTAAAGTGACTGCTCAACAAAGCAAACAAGAATACCTGCAAAGTAAATCTTAACTGTGTATCCTTTTGAAGGTGACCCAGGCTTTCAGTACATAATCAAGCCTTTGACAGACTGAACATTTAAGTAAAACAAATAGTGTTTTTTTTGTTAGCCAGACATAATGCTGCATCATATTTTATAATATGAAAAATAGTCAGCACCCCTGAATCATTTCTCCTTGTTTAAGTGAAGGCTGTTTGGAGAGCGCGCATCCTCTGCAGTGGTTCGGATGTTGACAAACCCATATGGCGTGCCACTAATCTTGATCGATGCCCACCACTGTGAACACTGCTCACACTGTAGAGGATAATGAAATGTAACAGTGCAACATTTCACAAAAATCATCCCTGTGATTGGTTTATTATCTGATATGAAATGCTTCATAGCTTCGGACATTTTCCAGCCAGAAAAACACAAAGTCGGTGTTTGGTTACCAAATACAGAGCAGGACGGAGTGCTCATAAAATTGTCTGAGCTTGCTCGCCCAATGTGCTATTCTTAGGGTTCCCCTTAGAGCCACCATCTAATTGGAGCCCGAGTTGTCCTATCGGTGAAGCTATCCTCGACATAGACTTTATAGGAGGATTGTGAGTGACTGAGAGTCCCTGACTGAATGTCTGTGGCTGTTCTCCTGCATGTCACGGGACTCCTGTTCATCGGTGAGGGCTTCATTAGCCGAAGATGGGAGGTGGCAGCAGAGATAGAACAGCTGTTTAGCTAACCGCTTGCATTGTTAGCCAGCCTTCTCCGTATGCCTAACTGCCTAAATCCGTCCCCTAGCTGCTAATAGAATGCTCATTAGGAGGAGGAGAGGGAGACTCTATATGAAACAGAGTCACTTTACTACAGTCCTACCAGCTTTTGCTACTCCTCCTCTCCCTCTGGTCTCTATTAAAGAGATGTACAAAATAATCCTTCCCGGCATAGATCAACTATTATTCCAACTTGCTTTGCCCCCCTCTCTCTCTCCGACCCAAGCCCACAGGGAAAATGTTTGGAGCACGGGCACCTGCGCTTTCTCTGGAGACAGCCACCAGCATCTACGATGCCAGGAAAATGCTCCTCACTTGTAGATAAAGAAAGATACAAGATTTCAAAATCTCAGAGGACGTGCAGATGATACCTTCTGCAGAGAAAAGTGGGCAGTTTGGTGTGTCTGTGTTTTTTGTTTTTTCCAATTCCCCCCCCCCCCCCCCTCAAAAAAAAGTAGTACGGTGTTAAATTATTCAAGGACTGTAGATTGTATTGCTGTAATTTGTCAGAGACCCAAACGCACAAGTCTATTTCTCTGTGTCAAAACTGATGAAGCTGGCAAGGAGGATGGAAAGCTGTGACATCAGAGATGGCACTGTGAATATCTGATGGCATTCACTGGAACAGCTACAGATCAGAGCCAAAAACACTGCACCCACTCTTACAGCCAAAACACATCCCTGGCTAAAAAACACTGGCTCATGTTTGATTAAAATTCAAACAGGAAAACATGTTACCATGGAAGTACTTCATTGAATTAACACAAGCCAGTCAGTAACAGTTTCCATGCAGAAATGCAGACAAACAAAGTGCACAGCTTCATGGTGAGAAGCTGACAGGAATCAGTGTGTGGTAGAACAGATATGCTCCCAGCTATTTACAGTAAATGACAGCAAGTGCAGACTCTGTTGTCACTTTGAAATCTCAGGAAGTGACACAGAATAAGTAATTCTTTCCCTGGCAAGTAATAAAACCATGTTGGACAAACATAAGACAATTGCTGACATGAGACAATTAAAGTGCAAAAAGTTGAGAATAAAACAATGTATGTGCACTTATGAATCTTAAGTATTTTAAAGTTTGAGAACACAGCATTTTTCATTAATTCACTTAAGTACATTCATCTGTCAGATTTGCTAAATGCAAATATATCTGTGTAGCCCTTTAGTCTTAAACCGAGCACATCTATCAAAGTGATAAACATTCAGTATGTGCGATATTCTACAAATACACACTGTGATCAGGAGTTTTATTCATACTGCCTTTATGGCACTTAAAAATGAAATAATTTAAATCTAATTTAGTAAACATGAAACACTACTGCTTGCTGTTTCGACCAAAAAACAAAACAAAAAAACTCTAGCTCCAATTAATACATTTTAACAGTCAGCAGATGGTGTTTGCTCAGTGGCTGTTGTCACTTTATCCAAGGATCCATGGATAGACCATGTAATTTGCTGAGGAGTGTCAAACAAATAGTTGGTGGGCCTTAAATAAATTATTGTGAAAATCAAACATATTTTGATAAATATAGTAATACAATATAGAGACTTATATACATATACATTTCTGGTCAAAAGAACACACCTTCATATATGTATTGTATTCATACAGATATATATACACATGTTCATTTGGACACTGACCAACCTCTGCATTAGCTATACCTGTTTAATTGCTCATTAACATGAATACGTCTAATCAGCCAATCACGAGGCAGCAACTCAATGCTTTTAGGCATGTCAATATGGTCGAGATGACCTGCTGAAGTTCAAACCGGGCATGAGAATGATGAAGAAAAGTGTTTCCTGTTCCTGTTGGAATAACATGTTATTACTATATAATCCATATTCTTATTATCTAGCAAGGGAATCCTCAGGGAATCCATGTTTGTAAGCCTTTAGCTAGTTAAACCTCATTGATTCTGACCAATCAGCACAAGTGTTAGGTAGTGTGAGAGTTGTTGTTCAAAACCAACAATGGTGGCTCCTCAAGCGATAGCATAGATGCTACTGTGGCATCTGTTATACCAAACAGTTTTTAGTGAAAAAATAAAATTAAGGCTTTTTTTGCCCAATAAAAAAGTTGTTTTCCTTGTTGTATATCTAGCTGGATAATATTGATTATTTGGGGAAGGTATGAAGAAATAACCATGCTGACACTCGTGCATAAAGCTGCATGATGGATGTGCAAGGATTCACACTGCTAGAGAACCACGTAACCTGTTGATGAGCGACATCACTCGATGCACATTCATTTGCACTGACCATATATAGTTGAATGTGGGTGTTTAGATGATGGGATATGAAGCTCATCCACCCTATTTCCAGGTGGACTGCGATTTATAACGGGTACACTGACTGCAGGTGTGCGTACATATTCCTTTGTGTGCATGCACAATTTTAGCATCAAGCCTACGCACTGATTTATAAACGAGGCCCCAGACCCGCTTGTCATTTCTTTAGGTGGTGATGAAAGCTGACAATGACACATTCTATAGTAATGGCAATAGGCTTACCGATGCCACTCTGAATGTGCGCTGGAAAAGAATGTCTGTGGGTGCGATATGTGTCAAGTGTTGTGACGTTAGTTGCTGTTGAATATGTGTTTGCTTGACATTGAGAAAGTGAAGCATGCCAGTATGCGGCCTAACTGATAGACTAGCACACTCTGTCTCATTCACACACACCCGTGCGCACTCATAACTCATCTCTGCAGACTCGCATCAGTACTGCACAAACATGCACAAAAAGTGGGGTGGACATTTTTAGCACACAGCTCATACACACAATCTGGTTTTGGCAGGTCCAAACCCGTGGGACTGACTGTCATTAAAGGTTGTCCTGTGTAAATACTGCACCCCCCTCCCCCGATCTCTGTGCTCACCTCACCACAGCTACACACACAGACACACACACATACACACACTCCATGTGTTCATGTAAGACCACATACTTTCCCTCTCCGGGCGGATTCATGTGGCTACAGCTGTGTGCCTGATGGCACTGGCAGCACGAGGCACAACAGAGAGAAGAGAATACAGGCGAGGATATGAAAACTGAAAAGCATTTTAGCACCAAGAAAGAGGACAGAAACACGACAAAGATAACCGCGCATGCTCTCACATGACCATTATATTTTCTTTTTCTTTTTTGTTTGTTATCTTCTCTCGTCTCCTCTTGCCTCTTGACTGTGAAAGACTGATAATCTGAAGCTGATCGCTGAGGTGGAACGGCAACTATTGAATGGGCACACAGCACACAGCGGCATGACAAAAGTTAACCAGAATGCAGATGTATGTATATGCTATATATGCATACAACATAAGTGAAGAGAGTGATGCCTCTGTGTACGGGCTTTCTCACACACGCACACACACATACAAAAGAGGAGTGAATGAAGTGACCAGGGAAGAGACTCACAGCTTTTTGCCCTTGTGCCGAGACCTCGGCCTGTCACTCTGTGTTTTACTCCCTGCAGCCCGACTCCACTGTAAACAGCCACCACAATATTTGGTATTGAGGTGGTGAAGAAACTGCCCACCACTTCCCATTTGGCCTTTTCAGAGTTTGACAGAGACGACTGGAGGTAAAAATACTCTACTTTCTCCCCTGCCAAAATTGAAAATGGTTGGAGTGCTGCTCTGAAAGGGGAATGTATATAGTCCTTGTTATTAGAGCGTCCCGGATTGAAATGAGGTTGACTCCATGCCAGACATTGAGATGTTTTCTGTCATTCGTCCTCCCCCCCCCCCCCATCTGAAATTCAATATGATACATTAGTGTTCCAAATGGAGGCAGCGCAATAGATATTAATTACTTGTCCATTACAGTTTGTGACACTATCAATCTGTTATCAGCTGGCTCCACCAATGACTGAAATTAACTGTCACATTTCAATATCAGGAAAGTCATCTCCATGCTTTATTGCCTCCATTACAATCTTCAGTTCTTAAATGGTATCCTTAAGAGATCAGAAAGTAACCAGGATTTTTTGGCAAGCACCGACACAGAAGGTGTGTGTGTGAGTGTGTCGCTGTGTTTGTCTTTTGCAAACTTTGTAAATATCAAAGTAAATGTCGGCAGCAGTATCGAACAAGGAATACAATGAGCACGAATGTGCTGCGGTCGTGGGGAAATAATGGGAGCGCTGCCATATCATGATCTCCACAAGTTCATGTATATTTGATAGGGTCTACCAGATGTGGCCTTGGATATGTATCAGCAAGCAATCTCTCTCACTCAGCTCGCAGAAATTAGATTTCATCTCAGGCTCCAAAATCTAATACACAGGCTTATATTTACTCACAGTTGCAGAGCATCATAACCGAATATGACCTCACAAAGAGGTGGCAGAGCTGCACAAAATACGGTTAAATGGAAATACTTACAGTAAATTATTTCAAGTGCCAGCGATGCTGCTTAGCTGTCAACTAGCTGAGAAAATAAAACTGCCCAAATGAAGAAACAAACTTATTTAAGGTTTTTTAGGGCTTCAGTAAAATAAAAAATCAAATAGTTCAAGCACTGGTTTGACAAATCTGCATTAGTAGCAAAGCCGTTTCAGTTGGAAATCTCAGGTATGTTGCGATCTCAAACTGCTGAGAAATTACATTTTCCAAATCACAAATCACACTGCAATCATTTCAAAGCCTTCTTATCCGAGCTTTTGGAGCAAGCGCGTATTCGAGATGAAATGGTTGCATGAGTCACCCGATACATTAAGATGCTTGTGTCTTCCTCACAATGAATGCAAAGTCACAGTTAGCATGCTGAGTGCTATTTCCTATGCAGAGAGTCTCTGCCTTGCCTTGAATACTCTCCGGGGACAGTAGCACACACTGAGGAACTTTAAGAGTCTTATCACCCCCCACACACACTCACACACACCCCTATCCTCCTGTTATCCTCCCATGACCTCCCTCTTCTTCCCCGTCCTCTGTTCTTTGTCTGTGACACAATGAGAATAGATGTCGGCGGCTCGGTTCATCCATACGTCGGCCTGTTTGTCTTGCTGCGATATGTTTTTCAGTTTGGACGGCAGAGAGAAGGGGTGAAAAAAAACAAGGCATTTCAGATTGATGAACACTTTGGTCAACACATTTTTAATCTCTATTACTAAAGTCAACATCTCAGCAACTCTGTGTATTTTTCTAATCAAAATAAAAACATTTGAATGGATTGATCGAGATTAGTTTTGAGGAGGATCGATGCTCAGTCGCTGGTTGCTGAGTTCAGATAGGCTGCACAAATAGCTCTTAATTGTTCGGATTTCCAGTTGACTTGATTTGTTTGAGTAGATTTTTCTGGGAGCCTCTGCTGCCGATGGAACTTTTCCAAACCATTTTTACAGCAGAACATGTCATAACCCAATTGTCTCAACGTCCACTTACAGTAAGTGGCCGTGGTGGCTAAAGAGTCTGCCACGGTAATTGACTCAATGGGAATTTACAGTATGAAGCATGAGGCAGGGAAGGCAGGCATAGTGCTCTCCAGGGATAGGCTGTTGTCACACTGTTGCTATCTCTTCACTGCACACAGTAGGCAGGCTACTGATGGGCACACATGGTAGTGTGTGTTTATGTGTGTGTGTGAACAAACCCAGCTGCCCTCTTCAGAGCAGGTAATTCCACATTCAGGTGCTGAGATCAGGTCCCATCCCAGACTCAGCGTCGCTCTCTATCTTTAATGTGTGCACAAGAATGAGGTTGAGGAGAAGGAGACGCATATCCCTCCCATATTTGGCCGCTGTTTGCATGGAGTGCCGCCTTGAATTAAACAAAGCTTTTGTGGCTTCTGGCTGCAGGGCTGCTGGCACGACGGGCAGAGCAGGGAACAGTGGTGTCAGACGTTGCGAGAGAGGAACACAGAGTGACACAGGCACAGCTAGAAGAATATGTTTACCCTGTTGGAACCCGTGCCCGCCCTGGCACGTTCATGCATGGTACAATAGTTAATCAGCTCAGATTCTGCTGCTGGTGTGAGCACTGACCCTTAAAGGCATCTGTAATGGAGGGAGTCTTTCTAATAGGAAGAGCACTGTAATTTCGAGAGTGGAGCAGGAATTACAACACGTCCAGGGGAGGTTTTTTTTTCCAGTGTGTCCTCTGGTTCTGGTTCATTTATGCTGTTTTAGATTAAAAGAGTTGTTGATGTTCTTGGTCAGAGAAAAAAGGTTGCTGCCTACGAGGTGGTCCGCGTGCAGTTTTTAATGAGTTTCCTGAATTGTTGAATGTGCCCGTGTATGTGTGTGTGTGTGTGTGTGCATTAGTATTTATGTGGGTGTTTTGCATAGTGTATATATAATAAACATCGCCTTTAGGTATTTTCTACGTAAGCCGGAGTAGGATTGGACTTCCCTGGAGAGACAAATGATGCTTTGAGGACGCACATGTGCATGCTTGGCCATCAGCTCTGTGCGCATGAACATTGTTTGCCTTTGTTTGTAAGCTACAATCAGATCAGGGACGTCGTCTATTCGAAACAAGACTCAAAGGCTTGCAAGCAAGCAATCTGCTGTTTTGGAAGTCTGTGAAAAGGCACAGTAAGCTTCCACCCACCAACTGCTTTTAGCTGGGTTGTGCGTATCCATCTCAGTTTCACCTCCCATACCCCTACAGCTCACAGCTAATTTTTTTTTTTTTCCATAAGACTTTGACCGGGGCTCTCTTTCTCTCTCCCTGTCACTCTTCCTTTACTTCTCTGCCTCCCCCAGGGGGGTTGTACGCCCCTTGTGATAATTTGTCTGTCACAAATGCAACTGCGCCCTCTCCGTGGCTTTCCTTGGCCCAAAAATGAGTTTCAGCCGTCCCATCTGGCTGTCATTGGCAAGATGTCGCCAAGAATAGAAGCTCCCCATCCTTTCACATTTCATGGCTGAATTGTCGTATTTGTGTGTGACTTATATCTTTGACCCACCCATGCTAGACATATTTTACATCTGATTTGTACTAGCTTCCTTGAAGTCAGTGCTCTCTTTGTTTCCAGCTGTCACTGCTGGCTGCATATATAAAAATGAACCAAGCTTTGGGGCTGCTATACAATGCAGATGGGGTGTAAAATATGGTGCATATATTTAGAAACAACAGGAGTCAGATGTTTTTTACTGGCGCTACGCAGCAGCCACTTGCACAATTCTCTCGTGAAAAACCGGTTTCCGTGGGAGCTAAAAGCACTAATCATTTCCTCTCAGCACACTGATCTGAAATCTATTTGTGGAAGCAGTAAGAGAGAAGAGAGAGGAAATCAGAAAACATCTTTAACAACTTGTCTCATCTAATGAGATTAGCAGAGCCGCTTACACAGTCATGACATGGAGATACACACAGATAACCCTGTAATAACTCATTATTCTTCACATTTCCACATCGACGCCTTGTCAAGGCTCGCTGACAGTGCACGTTGTTGTGTGTACACAGCTATCAGGCCAATCTTAGCACTGCAGCAGTGAGGAGTGAGCGTGGCGAAAAATCGCCTAAAAAAAGCAACTGCACAAAGCGAGCTAGCATTAGAAGGACAGAGAGATAGCTTTCTCTGCTTTTCAGAGGCTGCAGCATTAGTGACACATGCATGAGTGCAAATGGAGAAAAAAAATCACAGCGCCGGCTCTCTGTCTCTCTTGGTGTAGCAGAGTGTCTGAGAGGGGAAAGAAGTAATGAAATCAGTTCGATGTGTGTGCATGCATACTGTAGGTGAGCAGTGCTGGGAATGCACTGGTAGCATCCAAACAGGAAGCAGCTGAACGAGCAAGTGCATGAAAAGGGCAGATTGTTTAAGTATGCATAAAGTCAATAATAAAAACTGTGGAATGATTGCCTCCTTTCTAAACTGAAACTCTCTGTGTCGCATAGAAAGATCTCCATTCATGTTTTATACATATTCTATTTCTTGCATAGTGAATCCCAAAACGAAAAAAAAACAAGCCTGCATGCACCCTTTGATTTTTTTTTTTCATCCATCAAACACGTTTCCACGTGCTTTTCTGGCTTCTAGCCACCACGGTAGAGAGCTTTAAAGCTCTTCTAACCTTCGTTTAAGTGTTACAAATGCTATTATCATCCAGTAGTAAGTGTAGTAAGTGTAGTAAGTGTTGCGGGTACCTTTATATTTGTATTTCTCTCTCTGTGAGTGGACGTCATAACTGGATCACGTATGATGCTCGAATAAATGGCAGCGTCATCCTGCTGAAAATGTCAGATCCAATTTGTCACATCGGGCAGTGCAGCGCAGAAGCAACAAAAAGTTCAGACAATCACAAAGATGTATGCAGAGTAATCTGCTTTATTCTGAATGACAACGCACACTAATCTGGAATGTCCTGGTGTAGTAAACTCCGCCCACACCGATCCTCGGCTAAATTAAATTCTGAGAATTAGTCCACAAATACTGTTTGACTCAGGTGTGGCGTGCACGCCATGTGATTAGCAGCCAGATTGATGAGTTCAAGGAGGAGTCGTGGCCCTGTTGTGCTGTCCGTGCAGACAGGGGGGAGGTCAGCGTGTGTGATGATGAGGCCTGGAGTGTGAGGTATTGACCAGTGGATGTCGTGTCGTGATTAGTAGGAGATATCACACTCACTGGGCTCAGATACACATCGATCCTTAAACCTAGGTACAGCCTGTCAGCGGGGTCATTTTTACCCTCCTTTCCTCTCCTCCTTTCGCCTCCTCCCCCTTTGCCTCACGCTGTTTCACATTTTCTCGCCTCTCCTTCACTAATACCTTCATCTTTGCCCAGCCTTCCTCTTCTCTCTGCCCCCCCCTCCCCCTCCTCTGTTCTGCTTCCCCATTCCCTCCCTCTTCCATCCATCCACCCTCATGGATCAAACTCTTTATCTGGCCTAAGCCACAGCCTGCAGGCAAGCAGGCAGTCTCTACAGAGGCTGGAGGAGAAGACCAACAGCTTCAAACAACATTATATAGGGCTGGCATGAAGCATGTCTCACACTGATAGATGAAAACGCTGGCCCCTCAGCCACTGTCTCTTTATGGGCATGATGAAACATGGACATAGGGCAGTCCTCCTGTGTTAAAGCCTGCTCTTCACTTAAGTGTTGCTACAAGGCCACCTGGGATTTAAGCCAGGCTAAAGTTTGCTACAAATTAGGAAACAGTGTACGTCTGTATTATGATCGGTAACAAAAAAGAAAAAAACTGTCAGTTTCTGGGAGGACGATACATTTTCTTTGGCAGCTATCCTGTTAGATCATCTGTTATGAAACAGGTCCAGAGTAAATCTAGTTTAGAGGGAAAAAGAATTGAAGCTACTGTAGGTACTAGTAACAGTTGTAGCTCTGACGCTAAATAAATTGTGCATGCAATCAATCATAAGTGGGCTATTTTATGTCTTTTTTCATTTTTAATGTTTAAGCAAGCAGGTACTACAAATAACAAATCACCTAGATAAAAAATAATAATAATAATAATAAAAAAATGCATGTTTCTTTCTGATCTGTAATAGTATTTACATATCTAGATTGTCTTTGGTGTTAGTTGCCCAGTTTTGGGTCTATAGATTTCTCTTAAAAATAAAGTAGCTAGATAGAACTTGCCTTGTTGTCCATCCATTCTCTTCTGCTTACCCTTACCCAGGTCACAAGGGGGCTGTAGCCAGCTACCATAGTGTGAGAGGTGGAGTACTCCCTAAACAGATCTCCAGTCTGTCGCAGGGCTAACACAGAGAGACAGAAAACCATTCGCTCTCACATCCACACCTATAAGCAAATTAGAATCACCAATTCACCTAACGCTACTAACTGCATGTCTTTGGATTGTGGGAGGAAGCCAGAATACACGGAGAGGACCCACGCAAACACCGGGAGAGCATGCAAACTCCTTATCGCCTTATTATGTTAGTGGAAAAACACAGCACCAAACACATGGTTTTTGAAGATTCCTTTACATAAATGATGACACAATTATTTGTTTTAAATTCCAAAAATCTTGGTGCATTTTTTGTTTATGCAAGAGGTATGTTCTTTACACCGGTCTCCATCCAAGAGTCAAAGGATGTGTGCACCTACTGCAGCTCAGCCTGGAGGTGAAGCCATTAACGTTTACATCATGTCTCACTGTCATGAGCACAAGTCTCTCATTGATGGTAGTTCCTTGCCTCCCTTTCCACAGTAAATGGGTGAGGAGCTGTGTCTTGGTAGGAAATAGGAAAGGAATGATTCATGGATACATGCTCACATAAGGCTTGTGGAATTTTTTGACTGACCTCATCATGACATCTGGAAAGAGAAGCTTTCAAATGAATTTGTTGGTGGTCTAAGACTAAGGCCACCTCACCCCAAACAATCTAGATGGATAAATCCACCTTGTCCGTAACAGCTTTTAAAGTCATGTAAATGTTTCGTATATGCCACTTTTCTACTCTAGCACTCAACGTGCCTCATTCACAAACACGTTTTTCCAAGTCTGAGTGCTTTAAATTCACTCCTGTTGCACTTAGAGCAACAGTTCAATATCTTCAGAGATACTTTGGCATGCAGACTGGAGCAGCTAGGGATTGAACCACCAACCTCCCAAAGCCCTACCGTACCTCCTGAGACTCAGCCACCCAAAGTAGAGCACTGGAAGAAAAAATGAATCACTGACCTATACTGTAAAATGCAAGTTAGCCAGTCCAAACTTTCAAAGTTGTTCCCTGCTTTTTTTGTCACGCCAAACAATCTAAAGCAGCACTACATGCCAGAGAAAAAATATGGACATTCAGTTTGGGCTGAACTGTCCCTTTAAAAAATGTCCTTGCAGCCTAAGGGAATGCAGAAAGTATTTTCAAAGACGCTGCTGTCCTAAAAGTCATTTTGCTCGGATGTTGATTCTGTCAGTGTCATTTTGAAGTTGACAAGTTTAGTGTTGGGTGGAAATTTTAATGGAACAGAAAAAACAATGTAGGTGTTGTTTCGGGGCTGCCATACCGATGTGAAATTACCCATGGACTAATGCATGATCAGACCAGAGGCACTTGTGTTTAAGTGGATGCTGCCTGTAAGCTGTAGCCATGGAGACAACAGCTTTAACTGCAACCGGCCAAGGATAGATAATTTGACAGATTTTATGGTCTCCCACCTGGCTTTAAATATTTCACATGCGATTATTTGCATTAAGTTCACTTCATTTATTCCCGTAGTTAATTAAAAAAAAAAAAACGGAAAAAAAGACACTAACACTGTGGATTCCTGGAAGAAGATAACAACACTACCGACTGAGTGAAATGCAGCAAGAGAGGCAGAACAACACTTACTGTGTCCAACTACTGTGCTAGCCTAGTTTGGCTGTAGACGGAGAGAAATGCTTTCAACAGAGGGGGGGCTCTGCAAAGTCCACAGGTCTGTGGAGATTTGCTTACAGTGATGAGATGGTGGAGGTAAGATGGCTCAGAGGATTCAAGCTCCGCTGAACGCAAGCTTATGTCTAATAATCAGCAGGGAAGGACTCAGCGTGGTCCCTCAGAAAAGGAGACTGCGTGAATGCAACAGAGAGGGAGGAAAACCAGAGCAGGGGATGGATTGAAGCAAGCAAAAAAAAACAAGTTGTTAGCGAGGAGAAAAAGGAGCGAGAAATACATGTCCCCATGGCTACGTTATTTCTCCCCTGCGATGGCTTTTATGTGTTGGAGAAGAGTTTTGATAACATTTTGCTGCCTTGCATATTTTTGTCCATAATAGCTTTGAAAGTCGTGTAGGAATATTGGAAGGAAAAATGAATCGCTGACCTATGAAATGAGACCTAGCCGGTCCAAACTTACGAAGGTGTTCTTTGTTTTTTTCTTTTCCTTGTTGTTTGTGCGGATGGCATTTGGAGCGGTTCTGTGGGATGGATTTTGCCGTTAAAAACATCACGGCACCGCA
The DNA here is from genome assembly GCF_965226115.1 of Aulonocara stuartgranti. Taxonomy (NCBI): domain Eukaryota; kingdom Metazoa; phylum Chordata; class Actinopteri; order Cichliformes; family Cichlidae; genus Aulonocara; species Aulonocara stuartgranti. The sequence continues at coordinate 27,527,600 of NC_138940.1, forward strand.
GACTGATGAAACTCACCACTGACGCTTGAGTGCATTTTGCCAGCTGTTCCAGATTACAGAGTACAGTCATTTATCGCACTAACTGGCACCAGCATAGCATCCTTGTCCATTAACACAGACTGAACTCTCACACATGCCCGTAGCTGCCGCATAATACATCACAGTGATCCAAAGTACAACCACGTCATGCTACTCTCTCCACTGATGCAGGATTTGCTCATTAGTATCAGCACGTTATCCATATTGTTATTGTCAAAACAATGTTTAAACTTGTCTGAGCCTGTGGGTGTGTTTTAGTGTGTGTGGCTCTCCAACCGATGCGATGGTCATCATTGGCCCCAAGGTCAAGCTCTTTCTTTCTTATCATCAGTGAATTATCTCCACAAGGCACTCCACCAATACGGGGCCTGAACTACACGCCTGTTTAACGGGAGTCTAGCGAGGATGAAGTGTAGGGGGGGGGGGGCAACGCGGTCGAGGTCAGAAAACCACAGCACAGAGGCGGCTGCGGGGCGACACAACAGCATTTTAGCAGGGGCCCAATGAGTGATTACCTTGCAGCTCCAGTCATAATTCAGCGTGACCTCAATCTGCCAGCAATGCTATAGTTTGATGGATCTGCTCACAGTTTGGGTGTCGGGTCCTCGCATGTCAAACACAGGCAGATAATAATCAGGCTATCTGTTGCTTTTACAAAATAAAACTTGGTGGATATTAATGCTGCGCGTGCGTTCGTGCACTTTCTGTTTAATTCACCCGGATGGCGCGTAAGGAATCACTGCCTCCGCAGGTGTCAGAGTAGATACTAGAGACAAAACGGTGTCACAAATGGTTAATTCCCATCATGATGATGCCTGTCAACGGTTGCTCTATCCATCGACAGGCCCATCTCTTTGCTTTATCAATCAAAGTCAGCAAAAACATGCGTGGATGCACGTACACACACATGCAAACGCACAAGTGTGCTCTCACATATGCAGACATCCTCGTCCCAGTGTGGATAATTAGTGGATTCCCTCAGTGGGTGATAAAGCCTGTGCACTTCTCTCCTCTCTCTTTGACCTTCCCCAGTGAGCTTCCGACCACAGTGGGGCTCATCACACACAGCTCTAATACATATTTATCGGCCCAGTGACAGCTCTTGAGTGCTGGATTTATATGTTTCCTGACAAAACAATAGTAAAACCTTATTCATTCGTCCTTCTTTTCATCAACCAAAGCAGGAGATAAATCCAGGAGTGTCAACCTGGCTGTAGCTTCCTCAGCAGCTGGCCATCTGTTGGTTGGTTGGGGTGTATCTGGACATGGGACCCAGCCAAGGTACACTCAAGCAGCTCTCTCCAATTACTGCAAACGGATTTGATATACGTATGTCTGTCAAATCGCCTTGGCAATCACAGGAACCTGTGCACTGGCAAACGTTTTCCTACAGCAACTTCTGATCAAAGACATTCAAAAAGTGGCTGTGGTATGGCTGGCGGCATTGGGATTCAGGACAGACTTCCTGCACCATGACTGGCTCTATTTGAACAGCGCAATCAGAGTTGAGATGTGAAGAGAGGCAATACCACTAAAGAGTGAGGGGAGGGGAAGGCGAGTGGAGAGGAGAGGAGGAGGAAGAAGAGGAGGGAGGGATGGCAGGATTAAGCCCCAGCCCACCCCCTACCCTCTCTCAGCCTCCAAGCGGCCATCTTTCATCTTGCGACTGCCCCTCTAATGCTTTCAAGTGGGCGAAGCCCTCGACATCTGCTTCCGCTCCGTGGGACACAGCACAGGCCACCGTCCTGCGGAGATGCACAACCACAGCTCAGTTCAAGGGGCACTGTGAGGCCAGCGCCACTGAAGGCGGAAGGTCTTATCCACGTAGACAGAAAAACAAAGACATCAAAAATGACAGTGTGGCACGGGGGATTAAGTCAAAAACTTATATTCAGACAAGTAGAAAAATAGAATAGATCAGCTCTTGAAATAAACATTAAAATGCATCATATACTAGTGAACAGACTCACAACAGAAACGCTTTACAGTTCACTCACCCAGACACATTAATTCTACTTACTACTTGAGAACAAATAAATGTAAATAGCTCTGTAAATAAACACTCCGTCTTCGCCAAGAAGAAATAAACCCCCTGCCGCCTCTGATTAAGACTACCAAAGTGATATATCTGGCACTTAAGTCTGCTGTTTACCTCATAAACACAAAGATTTCAGCACAGCCACCCACACTGATGCTGAAAAATCACAAACTGAGTCTGCGTGCCTGTATGTTTCTCTGCTAGTCTTTTTGGCTTCAGTGTGGGATGTCTAATGACATTTTTTTTAATGCATGCCATTTCAGGAGTATTTCTTCCGCTGTGGCTTTCAATATCATGAGTTCACTGGAATTCCTTGACTCCGGCAATGATAGCGCCGTGAGCAATAAAGCGGCATGGTCAAGTGGTAGGAGCTTTGCCTCTGATTTTCTCTGAGATCAGTAAAATAGCACTTGTGATTTTCGAAAACCATATCTGGAGTGCAGATGAGTGGTGCTGTCGAGGACAGGGCGCTGCCGGTGATATGAGGGAGGCCTAACTGACACTAGGTGTGTGGAGGGGGGTGCATGTCGTTTTACCTTCACTCTTCTCAAATTTTCCAATTATTTCTAAGGAAATTATGTTTGTTGTTTTGGATTTGTTCCTTGATGAACAGTCATTTCAGATTTCCTTCATACATCAGTGCAGCTAAAATGTAATTTAATTTGCAAGAGCTCCCCGTGAGACTGTAAATGCGTTCGCCTTGATTTCTGAACCACCTCCACCCCCTTTTCAAAACCCACACACAAGAAACAAACTTCCATGTAGATTCGTATAATGCGTGATCTGTTGACTCTTGTTTCAACATGTGTCTATTTCTGCAGCGCACAAGCAGGTGAGACCTTTTCTGTGCAGTCTGGTCTTCTTTCATTGCTTGCCACCGCAGTGTGTTCTAGTGCCAGTTTAAAAATTTGCAGCTACTTCTGCAAATGCAGTGAGCGGGAGTCAGGGGTTTTTTTTATTATTATTATTTATAGAAATCCACCCACCCACTATGTTGAATTTAGTGGTCTTCCACATGGAAAAAATGTGAAAGACTTCAATTTTGCTATGTGAAAAAAACTGACATATAACTGATGCAGGGGTGCTATGCATATATAATGAGCGCAAAAAGTCTGTGTGTAATTGCTTCACCCAGTTTAAGCTACCTTGAAAAGAACGTTATCACCAGGAGGGGATGGGAAACAGGGTTCATATATTCTTAAATCAAACTGTGGTGCATGTGCATGAGGGAATTCGGCGTTAATATATTTTACGGTATAGACTTGTTTGGCAGCTTTGATTCATTTTCCGAGAGGGCACGTAGAGATGGATAGGGGAAGAGAGGATGACAGACAGAGCGCTGATTCTTTCCCATGTCTGCGAGCTGTCGGCGAGACCAGGCCATCTGCACATTCATTATCACGGCAGTGATTCCATTATTGTTCTGCATGGCAACAAGGACTTTTTCTGTCTGGCCTTTGTTATTCTTATCAACTGTGTAGCAGACAGCCCCCTTTTGATCATGGCAGCAACGAAATTAACTGCTATCATGTAGTATAGTGCATAACTGAATTATCCTTCAGAATAACAACAGTAAACATCATCTTGTCTCTTCTTGTGTCCTTGTGCAGGTCTGTTCCACAGAGCCATCATTCAGAGCGGCTCAGCCCTCTCCAGCTGGGCAGTGAACTATCAGCCGGTCAAGTATACGCGTCTCCTGGCAGAGAAGGTGGGCTGTAATGTGCTGGACACATCAGACATGGTGGACTGTCTGAGGAAGAAGAGCTCCAGGGAGCTGGTGGAGCAGGACATACAGCCTGCAAGGTACCACGTGGCCTTTGGACCTGTAATTGATGGTGATGTTATTCCCGACGACCCTGAGATCCTAATGGAGCAAGGAGAGTTTCTCAACTATGATATTATGCTGGGGGTCAACCAGGGTGAAGGGCTCCGGTTTGTGGAGAACGTGGTGGATTCAGAGGACGGCGTATCTGGAAATGACTTTGATTTTTCTGTGTCCGATTTTGTGGACAGTCTTTACGGGTACCCGGAAGGCAAGGACACACTTAGGGAAACCATTAAGTTCATGTATACAGACTGGGCAGACAGGGACAATCCTGAGACCAGACGAAAAACGCTGGTGGCTTTATTTACTGACCACCAGTGGGTCGAGCCGTCGGTGGTTACGGCTGATCTCCACGCTCGCTATGGCTCGCCCACCTACTTCTACGCCTTTTACCATCACTGCCAGAGCTTGATGAAGCCCGCCTGGTCTGATGCCGCCCATGGCGATGAGGTGCCCTATGTTTTTGGAATTCCTATGATTGGTCCCACTGACCTTTTTCCCTGCAACTTCTCCAAGAACGATGTCATGCTGAGTGCTGTGGTCATGACCTACTGGACCAACTTTGCCAAGACTGGGTGAGCACTTTTTAGTTTTCCATCAGAGGGAAGCTACCATTGCCATTTAAATTACAAACGTATTCATAATGGTAGCAGCTTGATATTGATGTATGCCTATGTGCTCAAGTAGTCAATTTCCTGTTTGCTCATTTTCTACTCAGCAAAAGCACACTGTAAAGATAAAAGGATCAGTCATTTAATCAATTAGCTGTTATTTAAGTTATTTTCCGTTATTTTAATTGTTAAGCCTTTTTTTGTAAGAAAACAATGCAAAACACTTGTTGGATCAAGACGTGAATATGTTTTCTTTTGTATTGCTGTGACTGTTTGCTGGATAAAGCAGGACATTTAAATCGTACAAATATATTAGTAATTGATCAAAAATATGTTGCAGTCCTAGTATACAGTAACTTACATTTTTACCTGAAGCTTTACTCTCTAAAATTGATGACTGAGGTTTTACCCCGAGGGTTACAGAGTGTTATCTTAACTTAAGGCCAGCTCAGTAAGATGTTCTGGGCGAACCGATGGAGCGATGGATGCATGTTGATAGTTTATGTGTGGGTTTTCTTGTGCTCGCTCTTCCTCCGGTAGCTTATTTCTACCACTCCATAGACCGTCTTAAGAGCATAAACTCACCAGCACAATCTGTAGTAGTTGTGCAGTGGTAAGAAACCATAAGGAACATGAACAGATAGCTACAAATGCAGAAGCTCATTTAACAGTGGGTAGACTGGATATATTAATCTCTGATCTCAGATCAGGCAGGTGTTTGTGTTGTGTTTCCTCCTGCAGAAACACAGTGCTTCTCCACATTCCCCCTGGTTTGTGTTTTCTAACAACTGTACTTTTACATTTGTTAAACTAGTGCGCATGCAATTATGAACTTGCTAAGTTATTAATAGAAGGTTACAGATTTTTAAAAAAAAATCCTATTTCAGTTCTATTAATAGCACTTCTGTGCCGCAAAAAATGAGCTGCAGGAGAAAGGAAGCTCTACAATAGATTGTATAGGGCAGAAAAGGCATTTTTCAAGAGAGACATTTTTTCTGAGGTATTTTTTGCCCCGACTTCCTGGGTCTCAGTCTGAAAACCTGAGACATATTGAATGTGAGGAAGATTAAATGTTCCTGCAGAATGTGTGCTGTGCTATTCGTGCTTGGCTGCCTGTTTGGGTGCATGGCTGCCTGCCCTTCTGTATACTTGCGTCCATATGTGTGTGTACTATGGCTGCGTGTGTGCGTGTTTGGCTGGAAATACTATCTATGCTCTATTATACCGGGGACCAAAAGACACAAAGACTTATCAGGGAGGCATATCAAACTCTTGCCCTCAGCGGTATTGATTCCCTAAGCCTGGGCCCAGTCAATCACTCGTGCCCTGGGTGTCTCTTGCTCCCCACTATGCTCAATTTCCCCACCACCCATCACAAAACCGGACCATTTTGTATGACTACTAGTAATCATTTCTAACAACTTAAATTTAATTTGACAATCCCTGTTCCTAGAGGGGTATTGATCCCATCCTGAATGGGATGCCATCAGAAATCTTGTTCTGTTTTTTTATCTGTCTCTACATCATCTGCCGTCCAATCAGGTGGCATTTACATCCAATCGTCTGGCTGATAGGACCTTGAGCTGCTAATGGCTGACTAGTGCAGATGGACTGATGTCGGAAAGCACTGAAGTCCATCAGTGATGCCCGGACAGCTGTCTCCTCTGCCTGGCAGCCATTTTGTGTCAACACACACAAAGCTGCATTTGTAGATGCGCACAGATTGATTTTCGTTTTTCTTTTTCTTTTTTTTTTTAACTTGTCATTTCAAGAAAGTGATCTGGTCTCATGAGAGGAGACAATGTGTTTAATCTAAATGACAAACAGAAGTTTGAGGTCTCGAGTTAACAATGCATGGTGCTTATGTCTCTGATCTTGGATCTTGTGATGTCACCAAAATTAATTCTGATGAAGGATGACAGCATGTCTGCCATGCCTATATCCAGTCAGACTCAACACAGCGCCGTGGGCAGTGAGCCTGCTGTAACCCTAACCTAGCCTTCACCCTGGCATGCGCCAAGAGTAGAAAAAGCAAACTGCACTTTACAACTGACCCCATGTCAGTTTTGTAGATTTCCATGTCACTGATTGATTGAGATTAGGGGCAGAGCAGCGAGAGGATAAACCGGTTCTAGATCTGTGTTCACCATGTTATGGGTATCTGTCCTGTGGTGTGTCGCCTTGGCCTGTCTCCAGATAGAAAGATTACAGGCAAACCACAATTAGGCACTCAGATGGTAAAGAGCCCAGGATTAGATGCCAGCAGAATAAAAACTCACCGTGCTGCTTTAAAGGGTAATTTTACCCAGGCCTATGTAAAGGAATCTACCATAAACTCTTAAAGGAGGGGGGGAATTGAGGATTTAAGATATTTCCCACAGACTCTGAAGTTCGTGCCTCTCATTTAGACCACGTGAGGGGATATCACTCTCTTCTAACACCACCCAACGCAATCTGGCTCAGGAGGACGTATTTTTAATTAAGACCCAACTGAATTGGCTTCGCCTTCATGGCTCGTCCAACAGCCATCTCGCCTGTATCTGCAGAGTAGCTCTCGCTCCCCTTCCAGATGTTCATAATGAACTGACCCAGATTGCACTTCCTGCCCCTGTCTCTAAATCGGCTGTAAGAACATGTGTGACACGATGTCGAAACACTTGGGCTGCATGTCAACAGTGGGTATCATAGCAGCATTCCCCCCAAAGCTCTTCCTGTCCCTGGCTCTCTTGTGTCATCTTTACAGGGCAAATCCCTTCCCATGCCCTTTTTTTTTTCCTCCATCAGCATCAGTGAAGCATAAAAGCATACAGAGTGCACACTGTCAAATCTTCTTAGTGTGTGTGCGCACATGTGTGCGGGTGTGATTGTGAGAGCGAGAGTGTGCGTTTACACTATGGGGCCGTTCTTTCCCAAGAGTCAGAGATGTTTCCGAAGCGCAGGGATTTGCTCAGCTCTGAGGTTTTTTTTCTGGCTGCAACATTTGTTTTACTATTGACTAGCAAAAATTGGCCTGGGCTTGCCACAACAACTTCATCTGAACTGTATTGTCAAAACTTTGGTTTTCTTTTTTTTTCGCGCACAAGTCTACTGCGACTGATGCGAGCACAGCAGCGACACAACTTTACACAAAAAAGAAAGAAAGAAAGAAAGAAAGAAAGAAAGAAAGAAAGAAAGAAAGAAAGAAAGAAAGAAAAAAAGAAAGAAACTTTGGCAGAAGTCTTCAGAAAAAGACAGGATGATGAAAGGCCTGGAAAAGATCAATCATTATATATCATTAGTGCTAGAAATTTGTTGGTCCATCTTTATACTTGTTTTTATCCTGCTGGCTTGTGCTCATTTCCCCAGTTCTGTGTCTGAGCTCTGCCACATGCAGTGCTGGGTATAGCTAGGTAGTTAGAGAGCAGAGCGCTGTCACGTGTTGTTGGGTTTTTTTTTAATTCTCCTCCACAGATCCCCCATTCCTCTCTCACTCTCTCTCTCATTATTCTATACAGTCATGTATTACGATCACAGTGTGAGCTAAAATATGCACCATTGATTGGTTTGGTGACAAAGGCTGCCAACTAAACAAATGTAGACAGAAGTAACTACACTGTGTGTCTGTGGTACAGTGTTACAGCCAGCACTCTGATTTACAACACTGCTGGTTGATTTTTCTTTTGTTTTCCTCCTACTTGTCAATCGAACACTCCTCTTCTGTAGGATTAACAACACACATACATCAGCTGTTTCTCCTGTCTGACCTCATTCACGCAAAGCTTCAGCCTTTTTTTCCTTTTTTTACCCCAGCTGTCTAGTAGTTACATCATTCAACTCTGATCTCCCTCTTTGTCCTTCGTCTGGATTATCCCTGGTTCTCTTCAGTTTCCTTCGTTAGGCCCAACCGACTAAACCTGCACCGGGAGTACTGAATGCTTGGCATTGTCGAAAAGCTCAGCCCCCAACAGCAACCTACCTACTCCATTAAATAGGCACTCACTTGATAGGAGATTTGTAGCCAATATCCTGATTTGCATTAGAGAAGGTAAGGAAGTGGTGTGGCTTGTTAAGGGGCCGGGATGCCATTGATCGGTGTCTATGCTGTGCAGTGAATGTAATGAGAGGAGGGCCGCAGGGGAGGAGAAGAGGAAGTAGATCTGCATGTATGCGTCTGCGAATAAGTGGTTGTCAGGTTAAAACATGAATAATATTCTTAAACGTATTCATGTAAAATGATCTTCAGACGTAGCTTAAAGCTCCCGATTGTTCAAAAAAAAAAAAGGACAAAGTGAAAGTAGGGAAAGTTTCGTGAGAGCCAGGAGAAGCGTTTTTTTTTTTCTTCGCTGCCACTCATCTAATCAAACAAATCAATGGCATCTATAACAGGGAGCGGCCCCAGAGCTGTGTCCTCCAACACTTCTGCACACCCCAAAGTCACAGCGCCTCGCCCCGCATCACTTAGCCTGCTGAACCGAAGGCTGCCATTAAATATGAACCTCGCATCACTCAGCCCCATGTCCCACCGTGCAACCACATGAAGGGCAAAAGAGCACAGGCTGATAATTTGCCTGTTCAGCGCTGAGGATGCCCCCCTCCAGCCCATCCCATACACTGAACCAAGACGAAGTCTACAAACAGAATGAGACTGAGTGTATTTCTTCAAAATTTCAAGCACAGTGTCGGGGGAAAAGATCTGGTAACCTTCTCATGGAGTGAAAATTACAATTAGTTCCTTACTTTGCGTCACCTGGTAAGGAGATAAACAACTGCAGGGGATGAATTTGTTACGCAACAATGACAACAATACCAAAGAAAGCTTTTTTTTCTGCAGCCTAGCAAAATGAGCATCAGTGCCGTTAAATTAATGCATGCTTCTTGGTATATATATATATATATATATATATATATATATATATATATATATATATATATATATATATATATATATATAAATTGAGAAGCTATACTCAGCTCAGGATTCAGAGACCTTGAGTGCAGTGAAAATAGATTCTTGTCTTCCGCCTTAGGGCACGTAAACGTGTCTTTTCAGATTTGGTGATGGCTAGGTCTATGATCATTCAAGCGCTTCAAATTACATCAGGATGAAAAGGGGAAGGAGGTACACCGGGAATGAAAAAAGAAAGAAAATGATATTCATTCTCCCCCCTTATCTACCTTTTACATCAGCGCTTGCAGATAGAGCTCGGAATAAGTAATGAGCTCCGGTCCCATTCTGCCACATGTGTAGGCAGAGCCGAGAGTCGTGTCTGTCATCCAGGTGGCACGGCTTCTTATAGCAGAACTGCTTAACACTTTTTATATCAGCCGGGAGAGGCCCATTGTCCTCACCACAGAGCGTGAACAGCTTTGTGAAATGTGACATGTCTTGTGTTTAAGTGCTTCACTTGTTCAGTCCAAGAGGTTATTGTACCATAATGTGGCCCAAATCCAGTACAATCACACACACACAGATGTGCACATGCAGGCACGCAGGCTGACAGTCGCGAGATGAAATCCAAATTCTCCATCAATCATAAATAAGAGCACATGGGAACACTTAAATACGCTTGACAGGCCAAGGTTAGCAGGGGTCAGCAGGTCACTGAGATTGGTGGTGGCGGGAGGTTGTGACGAGGAGATGAAGGCGATAGTTTATACTACCACGGCCATATGAACACATCAGAGGAAATCTGAAAGGCCATTAAAACGCCTGCTTTTATGGGTGTAATAATCCCTCTCCTCTGCCTGGGAGTCCAGCCACAGCTTCAGTGGCCATCCCCAGATTAGGTGGGAGGTTTGACAGGAAGCAGGCTATCAGCTAATGCAGGGGAGCTCTGACAGCACCAACAGGACCACAAACATCACATTATGCCAGGGCTCTTCATGCAAGTCACACTAGGCATTCGCCACAGAGCTGAACGCATGCGGTGAGACGGGACAACAGTGCACTTTGCAGAGTTTTGTACCCAGACTGATGTTATGTTTAAAAGTGAAAAGAGCTGGTGATCACAAGATTTGGCTTTAATCTGAGTTTATCCAGACACTTCAAATGAATAGCTACACACCCTCCCATTTAATATCAGCTTGCCAGAAGTGTTTGAACAGGTTAAAATTGTTTTTTAATATATGTTTTAATTTTTTTAACGACAGTGAAAATTCACTGGCGTAACTTCTAATTAGCATCCGAATTAGACACTGGAACTCCTTTAAAGTGTCTTTTTTATTTATTTTTATTAATTGGCCTCTGGGCCTGAGGCCCGGTCCTCTCTGGCACAGCTGGCTGCCGGCAGAACCCGTTGGCACGTTACTGCAACCCCCTCTGGCCTCTGCTCCATGGCTGCTGGGTGACCTCTTGTTTGGGGCTCTCCTCAGCTCTTCCCAGGAGGGTTGCACGGTTGCCCCCCTGGTGGTCCTCCTTGGGTCCTCGTATTCTGGGGCCTCTGGATGTCTGGGGCCTGGATCTCCTCCATACCTGCTTCATGCCCTGGGGGATGGGGCTATGGCTCCCCACACTCCCTAGCAGATTGTTACATGGAGAAACCTTTTGAATACAAGCATGCTGATCCACACAGGTGTACACACGGGTGTTCACAGACACAAACTACACCTTTCTTGGCTGCTACCTCAAAGCACATTGTGCGCTGTTGATCTTGCGTACTGCTCAATAACATGTAATATTTAGTATCTACTGTTATCTACTGTTAGCTAGTTTATTGTGATGGTGTTGTATTTATTATGTTGCTCTTTTTTGTTTGTTTTCTCTTCTGTTTTTTCTTATCTCCATACGTGATCAAGGTGTTTTGTTTTTTTTCTTTTTTTTTCTCCCCCCCTTTCTTACCATCTCTTCTCCCCTCTATTTTTCTTTCTCTCCCTCTTTCTTTCATTCTTTCTCCCTGTCCTATCCCCCAATCATGTCTGTCCCATCTGTAACAACCGAAATAAAATAAAATAAATACATAATTATAATAAAGGTCAATCAAATGGACCAATATGGCAAGGCCATGATGATCCAATTGGTAAAGTAAATCCGCTTGGCATCTTTCTTGGCCTTGAGACAACAATTCTGATGGCTAAAGATCCAAACAGGACAGGCAAAAAAAAAACCCAAAGTGTCTTTATTATCTTTACATGTTAAGCACAGTATCTGCTGAAGCATCATACTATTTTTTCCATGCATACATGCTAAACAAAGATTAAAAAAACACTTCCCAACAAAACCTGGCACCTTCATTCTTGCTGAATATATTAAAGCCTATTGTGTTGGATTTTACAGTAGACCTGTTATAAGATGAGCATGCAGTTCAGACAGGTTGGCACCTGTAGAGACTTTAACAAATGATTACAGCACTATTTTACCACAGATGGAGAGCACAGCAGCACAGCACTCAAGAAACAGTCAATCTGACAACGGCGCACAGCAGCACCCACTGATACAAATCGAACAGGGTAACCTAGTTGCCCTCGCTACACTGACTAGTAAAGCTTGAGTTCAGATCACTCCCTGTGACTCTGCAGCTCAGGGCAGCACTTCAAAGCCACACAGGAGCCCAAAGTTGAGCAGCAGTGGTAGAAATTGTTCAAAGGAATGTAGCCTGTTTACTATTGACTTTGCAACAATTACCCAAGCATATGTGTGTGTAATTAGATAAGGCAGCCAGTTGTTCTCTAATGCGGCAAATCAAATTAACTAAAGATGCCACATTGATTTCTTTGTGTTCCCTAAATTATTCATCTACACTTGCACTGAACCAGCCAGCCAGCCACCAAAGAGCTTTTCTAACTCCTCTGCACCACCACTCCCTTGCACTCCCCACATGCACATGCTGATTGTTTTGTGAGATCTGTCAGAGGACAGTTGCAATATTTGTGCCATCACCATTCAGCAAATTGACCTTCCAGAAAAGAGAGTATTTATGGTGTTATGGAAATAAAGAATTCCCATTAAATGCAGCAGTGTCGATATCCATCGTTCTTGTCGATGCGCATGCACGTGTGTAAGATAGAGGGCGAGAGCCTGTGCTTGCATGGGTGTGTGCACACTGGTGCACTCTTGCAAGAATTCATGCAGCACGCAGGCTGCAGACAGCTACGTCTGAGGCGGCTCCATTGACATCCTGTTCTCTGGCATGTTGCGCACGGGGAGATCAATATGACCTTACCTCCACCACCTACTCCTTTGAAACTTAATTACTGATATTCAGCTACAAAGTCATCATAGTCTGCCTGTCAATATTCATCGGGGATCATTACGGGCCTAATAAAAGAGGTTATTTACGGGCCGCTCTGCTGACACCAGCCATGGTCGAAGGAATTCAGCTCCAGCCGTCTCAATTTGCTCTACCTCTCTCAGTCTTTTTTTCTCGTTCTCCTTCTCTATCTCTCTCTCTCACTTCTCCCAGAAGCACTGACCTGAAAAAGAAAAATTGACAGCAGAAAAACGAACAGGAGAGAGAATGGAGGTTGAATTCTTCTGGCATGGCTGTTAATTCTCTTAGCCATGTTTGGTGGTTTTTCAGCCAGTGCCAAAAAAAAAAAGAAAGAACAGGAAAAAAACACAACACTGTAGCCACTATATCCCTAAATCCCCGGCTAAATTTTAACTTTGCTTGCCACTGACATTGCAGTCAGATCCACAAAGGGATATTTCATGATATTTAGAGAAATGTCACACTGCTCCTTGCCTCCTTGCAACAGCGCAAGTTTTAACATCACCGCTCCAACATCAATTATTGGGTTTTCGTGGCTACAGGACAATTCTTTCATCACTACCAGAAGCAATATTCTGGGTCGCAGAACTCCCACTTCTGACATTGTACGGCAACAAAGAGTTGTGTGATTGTCGGAGATTGCTATATGTTAATTTGTTCAATAAATCAATAGCTTCACTGTAATTGAAATGGCTGGTCATTTGAGGCAGCATGTTGAAAACCGAAAAGTGGAACAGTGAACTCTGTAGATCACAGGAGGTACTGCATCCAGAAGAAGCTCTTTCCTTTTTGTCTGTCATGCTCAGTCTCATAAACATCCATTCGCTCTCATGCATGCAAACATCCTGATATCCATGCATGCACACATATATATGGACACACAGGGCTAAGCAGTTCCTTTAGTATCTTGATTAATATGGTCCACTTTACATCAGCACATTGGATGCCAATGCACACTGTGCCGCCTTCCCTAAGCAATTAGCGAAACGGCTCCACCAGCGTTGGATTATCAACAACAAGATGCCTCCTGACGCGAGCCCTAAAGCCTGCTGACTTATTCATATGTGTTTACTTTAAAAGGCTTTGCCCTGTTTTTTGTAGGTGGGCTGCCTTAGAAATGAAATAAGAACAACATCTGGAGAGAGAAGAGAAGGGGAGGGGGGTTATGCTCAAAGAGGTGTCCAAAAGCAGAAAGACATTTGGGAAAATATAATATGAAATCGTTCTCAACTCATTCATTAAGAAGAAAGCATATATATATACACAACAGCATGCACACGCAAATCCTATATAACCAGGAGGATTTGGCTGGTCGATGCGAGTTTGTGCTTTTGCTGTTGTGGATTTCACTGAGCAAAATCAATGAATTCTCCACTAGCTGAACCCCTTTCACGCCAAAATATGAGCTGTGAATCACATGCTTGTATTTTTAGTTTTTTTGGACGTTTCCTATCCCACATGAATGTCAGAGCTTGAATAATTTAATGTACTCTTAGAATCACATTTAACAGTCTCTCTTTCTTGTCTCCAGGGATCCCAACAAACCAGTTCCCCAAGATACCAAGTTCATCCACACCAAGGCCAATCGCTTCGAAGAGGTGGCCTGGTCCAAATACAACCCCCAGGATCAGCTTTACCTGCATATTGGCCTGAAGCCACGTGTGCGCGATCACTACCGTGCCACCAAAGTGGCCTTCTGGAAACACCTAGTGCCCCATTTGTACAACCTCCACGATATGTTCCACTACACCTCCACCACCACCAAAGTGCCGCCCCCAGAGACCACGCAGAACACACTGTCCACCAAAAAGCCCAATGGGAAAAACTGGCCATTCAACACCAAGAGGCCACCTATGTCCCCGGCCTACAACAGTGAGGACAAAGACTCCTGGGGCGATGATGAGGAGACAGGGCCGCTGGTTGTAGAGAACCCTCGGGATTATTCTACAGAGCTCAGCGTCACTATCGCTGTTGGGGCCTCGCTGCTGTTCCTCAACGTCCTGGCCTTCGCAGCCCTCTACTACCGCAAGGACAAGCGGCGGCAGGACTCCGGCCACGGGCAGCCCAGCCCGCAGCGGCAGACCACATCCAACGACATTGGCCACCACGCGCCGGAGGAGGAGATCATGTCATTGCAGATGAACCAGACGCACCATGAGTGTGAGGCTGGGAACAGCAATGAGGGGGCACTGCGCCTGGCCTCGCTGCCCGACTACACGCTCACACTCCGGCGCTCTCCGGACGACATCCCCCTGATGACCCCCAACACCATCACCATGATCCCCAATTCCTTGGTAGGCATGCCCAACCTGCACCCCTACAACACCTTCACAACTGGCTTCAACTCCACCGGCCTGCCTCACTCTCACTCAACCACCCGCGTATAGCTTTAAGGAGGCATGGGGCAGCCGGCGAAAAACGGGGAGGGGAGGAAGAGGCGGCGGTGCAGGGGTGGAAGAGGAGGAGCAGTCCGGATGAACGAATGGAGGAGAGGATTGTGTTTTATAAATATCACAGGGAGGGGGAGGGCCATGGGGGGGGGTGGGAGAGGAGGGGAAGGGCATCAGTCAGATTAAAACGTGAGGAGATTTAACACGACTTTTACTACGAGGAGAGTTGCTGAGAGCTCTCCGTGGATGTCAAGTTGTGCAGAGCTGCCAAAATCAAACTGCTTCCCTTCTCCCGACCAGGAGAGAAGGGGGGTTGCGGGGTCTTTCTGCAGTGTTTTTTTCTAAAATAATCATTTTAAAAGCCTTTTTAAGCAGACTGAGGAGATATCAACAGTTTTTTTTTCTTGAATTCATAACAAAAAAAAACAAAAAACAAAGAGTAGTGCTTTTTATTTCCCATCCCTTTTCCTCCTGCGGGAGACACGTCTAGAACAATGGCCTCTACGTCGATATTCACGAAATGTTTTTAATTGCTTCTTTGTTTTGTTTTACGTTTCAATGCCTTACAAAAAGCTTGTTGTTGTTGGGTTTTTTTGTCATTATTTCTATTCCCCGAGACTATTCCATGTGGGGTGTGTTGCAAACAGTTGAGACTCAAAGATGAGAGACTGAATCCAGGATGGGAATCTAGAGGATATGCAGATGTAGAGATTTTTAAAATCCATTTTGGGCAACTCATTCTTTTTTTTTTTTCTGTTGCGTATCAACACAACAGCCACCCAAATGGTGTTTTTTCCTTTTCTTTTTTTTTCAAGCTCATATAGAAATGATTTGTCTGGGACAGCTCTTGCCGAGAGATGAGAAGGCAGAGATAAACACTATGTTACTGTGATTGTTTCGTTAAGAGAAAAGTGCATCTTTTACAGCCAATTTATCTGTTCAAGCTATCCGATATTATCTCCACGAGGTGTGCACGTGCACATGCTGCTTAGAGCACCTGTGTGTTTGTGTGCATGTGAACATGATTTCTCATTCCTTTGCGTGCAAGCGCGGTCAGGAGCGTGAGATAAAGGAAGAGACACATTGTCGGAACTTGCAAGCTCAAGAGTTGCGAGAGAGCGAGAACGGGTGTGTGCGCGTGTGAGAACGAAAGTGTGCGAGCGAGTGAGTGTGTGTGTGTGTGGGTCCGTGCACCTTTTTTTTTTTTTTGTAGGTTATATTGTGTGGTTATGGGTGGGGGGACGGGGTGTTGGGGGCTGAGTACCTTCCCATGTTGTTGATTTCGGTTCATCCACCAGTAGTGTTTCTGCTGCGTCTCTGGGTGTCTGTCTTTGCAAAATAGCACTTTTGTTATTTTTAAAGTTATATATGTCTAATTTTTTGCTTAAAGATTACAAAATAAATCTATTATTTTATGTGTAAGAGAAAAAAAATAGCTAAAGATTCAACTGAACTAACTGACATGATTCCATTGACTTTGTAAGAGTTCCTCTTCGAAAGCAGACAGTGGCCTGTTTGCACTGAATAAACCTACATCAGTGCACACTTGTATTTCTTTGAATATATATATATAAATATGGGCATACATACATGTATGTATAGGGCTTCTATGAAGATATATTTCCCACTTAAAAAAAACAACAACAAATATTTAAAACTCTCTTTAGACTGAAAAGCACCAACGCAATTAGTTTCTTTGTACTGTTGTGATTTGAAACATACCAAGCCAAGACCTCTCCAGGTGTCTTTGTAGGAGCTCTATATGTATATTTATGTATAAAATATTTAATATTTATTTATGTATTCCAGATGCATACATGCTGATTGTGCCATGTGCCAAATTAAAACTTTAAAAAATGAACAATATAAAGTTTCACTAAACTTTTTTTCCCTCTCTTGATCAAAGTTCTTTTCCTTCCTATTATGACTTTTTATTATTTCCATTTTGAATGAGTTAAAAAAGAAATAGTCTTGCAGCAAGTGCAAGGCTCCCCCCCCCCAGGACTTCCTCTCTACCTCCCCTCTTCCTCTTTCCCCTCCTCCCCCTCCTCCTGCCTCTCTCCTTTTCTCTCACTGAAACCTTTGAGAAAAACAGGCTAACAGCTTGGGGCCTATCTGCGTGCATAACCCCAGATTTTACTGTAATTCATGCAAAGTAGTGCTGCAGCAATGGGAGATTGTGAAAAGATTGCCTTGATGTACTCACAGTGCATCCTATTATGTGTTATTCTCGGGGTGAAAACTGGAGTTATTGATTCTGTGAGTAAAACTGACAATTTTCATTAAGTAGCTTGGCGTCACACAGATTGTCTCCCGAGTTACAGTGAAATGCAGTAATGCGACCCAACTAGTGATCCAAGATCAGCGCTGCAATTTTCAGAGACTTCATGCACACAGGCTTCACCATTTTTATGAAGTATTCCATTACAGCTTCCTCTGGTATTTAATGATTGGAGGTGTAGCAGAGCGAGAAGCACAGTCTGGTCAGCTTATCACCGATCCTGCCAGTAGCAGAAAGAGAGAAATGGGTTATTTGAGGGAAATTGCTCTGAGACTGATCTATACGAGTCATCTTGTTTTTTGCTCATCTTGCTTTATTTGGGAATCACCTACTAATCAGCCGCTCGCTTCAACTGAACCACATCTTCTAAGAAAGGAACAAGCAGCTGGTTTCTACCTGGAGCGCTCTTGTGCACACAGAAAACACTTTATAAGGCGTCCATAACTATAAACTGGACAATGCAGTCACCAAACATTGTGGCATTGATTTATAGGCTGCATATCAAAAGATGGAAGTGGCTTCCAGACCTAAAAAGTAACAATAATGCAGATCTATCTTAAACCTGTATTCTTTCTACTGACCAGGATTAGGGGGCGATTCCTCTGCTGGCAAAAAAGAAGTGAAATTATAGAAATAGAAATATATAAGAAAAATGACTCTTCTGCTTACTTGAACTTTGACCTAATTAAACAGTCCCTAGGTTCAAGTAATGCTGAATATTAGATGAGGTTGATCTTGTAACTGCCATTATTTAAGAATCAATTAGAAAGCAAGGCACGGTTTAGGTTTTGCCTACTTTGAGATTTCCATGGTGCTACATTATGAGCATGCTGCATTTCTCAATAATATTCGTCAATCCTTTGGAGCACCCAGTTTCAAGAAACTGCCAAAGTCCTCCTCTTAATATAACTTTACTAACAAACTGGTGTGTCCTTTTCAATATACAGTCTTTGCATTGATTACACTTTGTTGAGCGAAGCTGTTTTTCAAATATTTCTGATTGTGAAATATGTGCACTCCTTTATTACTGAAGTCCATAAAGGGTTGATTCATTCAGTCATTTAAAAACATCTTCAAACTTTTATGAAAACTTATATTTCTGCTGCGCACTCAATATAATATATAGTATACTTCAATATAATAAAAGTAAGTTAAATTTTGTTTGTGGGGCTCTAGGCAGGAAAATAAGTGTGTTTTGAATATAATAAAAACAAAAATGTGAGATCTAGTTACTGAAACACTGCTTACGAAATCCACAAAAGACACTCTTTGGACTGGAATTTTTAGGGAGCATTTCTTTGACAGAATGTTCACAGTGAGCTCTGTTGAGTATTCCAGCATCACATTTTGTCAGTTTTCCATTGCTGTAGTCATTATCTTTAGATTGCATCAGCTCATGTGTGACCCACACTTACAACTTGGCTAACTATATCACTATATTGGTTATAAATACTATAGATTCTTAGAGGGCAGTAGCTGAACCACTGATTGGGCATAACAATATGAGCATAACAATATATCACTGACACTGAATAACAGTGATTTTCTCTTCATCACAGAACCTGTTTATTTGTGGGACATACTAGGGAGAAAGTGAACATTGCGTCCTCAAAGTTGATGTGTTAGAAGCAGGAAAAATGGGACAAATTATGAAGGCTAGGCAACTGGGTCAGAGCATCTCTAAAACTGCAGTTCTTGTTAGGTGTTCCCAGACTTCAGTGGACAGTGTCGGTCAAAAGTGGTCCAAGAAAGGAACAGTGGCGAACCAGCGACTGGGTCATGATTGGCCAAGGCTCACTGATTACTGCACTTATCTGGGGAACACCTGGCACAAGGACTTATTATGGGAAAAAGGCAACCCAGTAGAGGCGGTGTGATGCCCTGGACAATGTTCTGCTGGGAAACCTTGGGTCCTGCCATTCATCCAGGTGGTATGTTGACACGTACCACCTGCCTGAGCATTGTTGCAGACCATGTACACCCTTTCATGGAAATAGTATTCCCTGATGCCTGTGGCAGGATAATACTCCCTGCCACAAAGCAAAAATGGTGTAGAAATTGTTTTAGTAAAGCAATGTGTTTGAGGTGTTGACTTGGCTTCCAAATTCTCCAATCAAGTATCTGTGGGATGTGCTGCACAAACAAATCTGATCCATATGGAGGCCCCACCTCACTGCTTGCAGGACTTAAGGATCTGTTGCTAACATGTTGGTGCCAGATACCCCAGCACACCTTTAGGCGTCTAGTGGAGTCCATGCCTTGATGGCTCACGGCATTTTGGGAATCAAAAAGGGGGACCAACACAATATTAGGCAGATGGTCATAATCCTATTTCTGATCAGTGTATTTTTTTCTGTTGTATCACATCAATTTTGTCCTGGTTAAACATTCAAAGAGTCTGTGAGCACACAGTGGGGAATAAAAAATCATACAAATAAAAACAAAGGAAACAAAAAAGCCTAATTGTTATGCTAAACATCGGCATCTATTGGAAGATCGTCCCCAGTCATCACATAACTGTGCAGCTCTCCTCCGTGTTTCAGCATATTTCAAGTTTCACAATAATAAGCTATTTTGGATCACTTCCGCTGCACTGATCGCTAAATTTGAAAAGAGGATAACTACTGGACAGGTGGCCAGAAATATCCCTGTAAAGCTCTGCCTCTGCTGAATGCATGAATAAGCAGCTGTTTGCTAACAAGTTTACAACAAGCTCATGAAAATTTTACAGGAAACGTACTTTGAGCCTGGAAGTTATTTTGCCATTTGGGTGAACAGCACTGTTATGAATCAAAGCGGATTCTTCTCTTCTCTGATTCATGTGCAGTGGTGTGAGGTCGGTGTCCACTGGCCCCAACACACACACACACACACACACACACACACACACACACACACATAGAGTGACACAGAATTAAAATTGAGTGGTGGAGCTGAGAGTGAACTATCAAAGGGAAGAAATGTCATGGGAGGGCAACTTGTTTTTTGCCATGTAATTTTCCCATATGCTGTTAAAGCAGAGCAGATGTCACTGAGTATTGGCAGGGGCAGACCTAGTGGCCTCAGGGACACAGTTTGGGATACATGGCCCTGTGAAGAGCCACATAATTAAGTCACGGACCAAAGGGGGAAGACCATGGAAACTGCGGCAGGAGGAAAAACGGGGTCAAACTTCCTCTGCACTCAGTAACCTGAAGGCTTGATGAAATTAGTCCAAACTTCCTATGACACGAATCGCACGAGGGGGAAAAAGGGAATGGATGGCTCAGTGGGGGGGGCGGTTATGAGTGAGACGCGTTTCCACGACCGAGATTTGTTTGCAGTTCAGCGAGTGTGCTTCGAAAGTGACATCATTCAAGGAATGGCTAGAATACCCCGATGGGGGTTGTGACTGCCTCGACAGCAGCGAAGACAAACCCAGCCTAGGAAATGGATGTGCCAAATTACACAGTCCCACCCGCTGGGAGAGAGCTGCAGGTGTGTGCAGTTGTGGGTGTCTTTGTGTTTGCGTGAAGATATTGAGAATTTTATTTCTACCACAGAGAGTACGTTGTTACCTATATTTCCTCTCACCTTCTTCCTCACCTTCATCTCTCTGCTCTCAAGCCTCGTTCATCTTTTTCCCCATCTCTCTTTTTCTTTTGTGCTCAAATGTTGTTGGGGTTTTTTCTGCTCCCCTCATGTAAAATATATCTGGGCAGCTCTCCCTCTGTCTCGCACATATATGACGCGCCCATTTTCTCTTTCTCCAGCTTTGTAAGTGCCATAATCTGGGCTACTCATTTCCACTCATTTAGAATCTAATTTTCTTGAGTTACCGTGTTTCTCTGCTGACTACGAAGCTAATGAACATTACTTATTGAGAAGCAGACTCGAGTCAGTCAGTGAACCAAAACTCTTGCACTTTGAATTTAAATAGCCTGTTTTTCTCCAAAAGGGATATCATAATGTGTTTTGTCAAAACATCAATAATCTATTATTTCCATGTGAAAAATGCAATCTTGAAAAAAAAAATGTTTTGTACCCATACTGCATAGACAAATCTGTGGCATTTTTTTTTTCAGGTTCACCTAATGAGGAGTTTCATGCGAAGGCAGATATTATAACACAATGTATCACTGGAAACGAGGACTGTAATCAACAAAAGCGATGGGCTTTGAGCCCAGATACATCTCTGATAAATCTATGTTATCTCAGTGTTATTGTACAGATTACTAAAGATGCCCTGTTACTTCTATGTTTATGTCCATAGAATGTATTTATAATCATGGAAACTGGAGTAATCAAAAATAAAATATCTATTCTTTATGTATCTTATTGTGATTCTCGTGAATATAGAACATCACATTCATTTTCAGAAGACTTGAAGTCAAGAGGTTTGGGTGTTTTGTGTGTGTTTGTACATACCCGCCAGACACTTTGATTATGTACACTTTGCTAATACTAAATTGGACCCCCTTTTTTCTTCTTCAATATTTGTGGCACAGATTCAACAAGGTGCTGGAAACTTTCCTCAGAGATTTTGGTCCATATTGATGTGATAGAATCACAGAGTTGCTGCAGCTCTGTCATCTGCACAGCCGTGAAATGAGAATCTGACATTCCCCCACATCCCAAAGGTGCTCTATTGGATTGAGATCGGATGACCCTCGAGGCTATTTGAGTACAGATGATCTGAGCTTTGTGACACAGTGGGTTATCTTCCTGCAAGCAGGCATCAGAAGATGGGTACACTGTGGTCATAACCGAAACAGTACTCTGATCATCTCTGTAGGTGTTTAAATTACTAAGGGACCAAGAAAATATGCCCCACACCATTACACCACCAGCAGGGCCCTGAAATGTTAATAAAAGGCAGGATGGGCCCATGCTTTTCTGTGGTTTATACAGCAAATTCTGACTATTCCATCCCAAGTTGTAGCAGAAATCAAGATACATCAGACGACTGTTGCGCAATTGTTGTGAATTTACATGAATTGCAACCTCAGTTTTCTGGTCTTAATCAGAGTGGCACCCAGTGTGGTCTTCTGCTGGTTTAGTCCATCTGCTTCTAGGTCTGACATGTTGTGCATTTAGAGGTGATCCTCTACATGCCAAGTTTTGTGTCAGCTTGAAGCAGTCTGGCCATTCTCCCCTGATCTATGGCATCAGCAAGACATTTACATCCAGAGAAGAGTTGCTCACTGGATATTTTCTGCATTTCACACCATACTCTGTAAACCCTAAAGATGGTTGTGCGGAAAATCTCAGTAGATGAGCAGTTTCTGAATACTCAGACCACCCCATCTGGCACCAACAACCATGTAACTTCTATCCAAGTAATTTAAATCCCCTTTCTTTCCCATTCTTGACCATGCCTGCATGCCCAAACGCATCAATACTCGATTAGATACTTGTGTTCACGAGCAGTTGAACGGGTGTACCTAATATAGTGGCCACAAAGTATGAATCAAACAAAAATATTTATGGAGAAAGCACCACAGTCCTAGACAATATACCTGACTACTATGTTCCTTCAAAAATCACACACTTTTTGCATCCATTAACAAGGCTGGCATGTTTTATCTTTGGTATAATTAACAACAAATTCCACAAGCAGACCAAAACCAAACAAGGAATTTATCCCACTAACAAGCACTGTCTTTGCATTCACAGCCAAATGAAGCATACGTTTCTGTGCCATTGAACTCACTGTTGTCCAGAAACTGTGAAAAACATGGAGCCAAAAGCCAGAATGGTGTGTTCAGTGATGTATTCAGTAATTACAATGAGGACAAACAGTAAAGCTTTCTTTCTTTAGCTCATCCGAGTAGCAGAGGAGACACGTTCCCCTTGCATCCTCTGTGATGCCTTCTCGACACGGAGCTGCTGTCGAGGCAAAATACAGCGGCAGAGCTGTCAAAATAGGGAGAATATCACCCGGTAGTATGCATGCTTTATGTGATTTAAGTGGTTTTTATGCAGTGATGGAGTTGTGTGGCACAGACCATAAGCTACAAGCCGAGTCTGCACAGACAGCACTTGTTAGCCAGATAAATTCATTGATGTCTTTGGTTTTATGGGATTAGCTGGTAAAAAATAAAATAAAATAACACCAGCATTTTAAATGCAGCTTTGGGTGCAATAAACTGTGGCATCAGTGCAAGAATAGAACAAGCCCAAGTGTAATGTAGTATTCAAGAGTTAAAGGAGCCAGTGTGGTTTTATGGAGGTCCAGTGAACAACAGTAGTATCCTATAGTTCATCTAGCACAGGCATTCCCACCTGGCTCCAACCTAAAGCTACCTGTCGACTACATAATGATCTGCCCTCTGTAAGATAGATGGCCTGGAGATACCACTGACACCGCTGAGACTAAAGCCCGCACACTCCCAGTATGTGGGGAAAGTAACAACAGCAGGCAACAAGCACATTTTAAGCCTCAGCAGAGGATCCATCCTGCAAAAAACCTGTTACTGTGGAGTTCCCACTTGACATCTAATTTTTCCTACTAGTTGGTCTACTTGTGACTGGGAAAAGTTTCCTTCCTGCTCTAACTGCACTCATCACTCATAGCATTATCTTGCATATTCAGAGCTTTTTTTTTTTCTTTTTCTTTTTTCTTGCAAGGTCGTTCGTCACCAACTGGAGCCACACTAGCTGCTATCGCTCTGTTGCATCAGCTGGAGTTCACCATCAGATGGCAGTCCACTAATGCCTTTCTCAGATGTGGGTTACTGGTGGCAGTGGAAAGGTTGCGTCAGTGGACTTATGGTGTCAGAACTCGCCAGCCTGTGTTGCTTCGGTGCAGACTACAGAGGACTCCCACAGGACTTCCCGAAAGTATCTTATCACTTAGATCACATTACAATGACTTTCAGTAGCAACAATTTGATCTTTAGTTCTAATCCAGGCTACCAGGCATTTCACAGATCTTTCAGATCAAATGCACCGTGAGCTTGACTTTAGTGTGTGAGCTCAGTCCAAGAAAATCTGCACCATTTTTTTTTTCATGAAATACTGGAAACACCCTTTGAAGTTAAGCCTATTTTTGCCCCGAGAGGCAGAGAGCCTCATTTATCAGTGAAAGCCTAAATATTAGCCTTGTGTAGTGAAATAGACGTTTGCTTCTTTTTTCTTTTTTTTTATCAAAAAAGATAGATATATAGTTAATACTTAATCATGTAGCTTATAAGACATCTGACCTTAAAAAACATTTGCAAAATCCTTTTTGGTTCTTTTAGTTTAGGAGTTGGGAATCCATCATATTTCAAACTTGTCCATTCATCTACTGTTTGTACATAATATAAATAAGATAAACACTGCCTACTTTATGGTCAGATGTCAGATGAATGATTAGAACGAAGCCACAAAAATGATCTATGCAATGGAAACACCACAGAATACAGCAACAAGGCAGTCTGGTCCCTAGAGGACCTCTGAAGTCTTCTCTTGGATACTAAAAAATTCCACACGTTCGTTTCTGTCCACTCCAGGAACGGTTAATACACACTGGAAGCATCTTCACAGCTGCAAAGATGCCCCGAGACCTCCTTGTATGACTGACAGCTTACCAGCTTGCTACTTTACGATACAGTTTTTTTGCCCACTAGGTAGCCCATGGCATTTGCTAAAGCTATGTTCGCTGTCACTTCCATTCACACATCCACATCTTCTCACAGCTTGGTTTTGCTCCCTTTTCCCACCAGTGTTTTGATTTATGGATTGAACTTAAATTGGACATTAGTTAAGACAGAAATGATTTCCATTACGCACGAATGAAACTCGAATGATGTTTTAGCTCATTGTTTGGTAATGCCTGCTTTTCTGTAATGAATTCAAGTAAACTGACTGCCTGAGTTGAAAGAGGAACAGTGAAGTGGCGTCAAGAAATCCCCAGTCAGCAGTGATGTAATGGCTCATTGGAGGCCAGGAACACTGTGTGAATCGCATTCCTCGGGAATGAACTCCTTTAAAAGGAATCACACTGGTTTCCTGTTCCATGGTCTACAATGAGACGGACGTCAGAGAGCAAAACAGGAAATGACATGGATGAAAGCAGAGATTTACTGTACGTGACGGAAACCACTCAAATCCAAACACACCATTAAACTGTTTCCACCTCTCCCAGCAATACGCCTGATAAGCACAGGGATTTTTAACCTAAATAAGTTGGGTATTGCATTGTTATTTCATAGTAAGTTTACAATTTTATTATTATTATTATTATTATTATTATTATTATTATTATTATTATTATTATTATTATTATTATTATTAAGAAAAACTCCACAGAAATTTTTTAAACACTCTTCAGTTGACTGGAGGTTTACACGTTGTTCTGGCTCTGCTTGGGAACAGATGCTGATGTTTAGTGGGCGTGATGTATACGGCGCCCATCACTGTAGTAAGCCAGCATTAGTTTGTACTAAGCAAAATACATCTGATGCTCATGGGATTGTTAGCAAACAAAATGAATATTACTATGGGAACATTCAAATATCAACATGTTTGTGGCAATAAATCCAAAGTTTGGGAATTTCAACCAGAAAAAAACACAAGCTTCAACCAGGTGATCTTTATGTCCTGAGAACTAGGAACATCATCTTTCCAACTCTTCACTCACCATCGTCACCCTCCAGTTAGCTAATTCATGGTCTTAGTTTTCACCTAAAATAATGTAACTGCGATTTTTTTAGTGAGCCCAACAATTTTTATATGTTCAGGTGTGGGGCTGGAAAACCCATGCAGAAGTACGAGGAACAGAAAATGAACTTTTAATGAATTCCTGTAACACCCTGTGGGATATTACAAGAATGCAAAGCTGGGGAACATCTTTTTAGGCTCCAGTGTTGAGCTATACAGAGCTGAGGAAAAGGAACATAGGAGGCTGTTATGTTACCTTTATGCAGTCAAAGTGGAAATTGCTATGCCAGTCACTGTCGTAGAGAAAAAAATAGTCCTGCTGCAGGTCAGTGTTTACTTTCATTGAGCCAAAAATGATTTTAAGGCATTTATGGCTTACACATAAATATCTCACACGACTTTAAAGTGATGCTATTTTAGAGATTGTTTATGCCTGTAGTCAAAGGTTTGGGCATCCTCAGGCAAACTGCTTGTTTTCTTGATTTTTGAAGTGAAAAGAAATAAATACAACCTGTGCAGCAAACATGCATTAAAAATGAGTCTTTCTTCAAATGTTTGCACACAGCCACTTATAATTTCTTCGAAATACAAAAGCTGAAAAAAAGGAATCGTGACTGTGGGAATTTTAATTATATTTTAAGCCTACTGGTGTAGCTTTGCATGATTCACAGTTTAAAATAGTCCTTATTTATCTTATACTGGGATTTGTAGCCTATTAATTTATCTACAGTCTGATGTAAGCCTCTCCCTGAGAGCTTCTCTCCCATTAAGACTGCACCCACTTTAAGTCAACTTTGTTCTGATTGCCATTGCAATTAGATGCTTTGTGGTGCTCACAGAAAGAGATGTGAACCTGAGATGAGCAAATTAGGGATGTCTGCTCTTACTGACGTGATACAAATCCAAAGGTAGAAAAGGCTTTTGGAAACCAAGCAGTCTAAAGTCTGAGAGCTTTTTACTTACAGTGATTATTTCCACATAGACTGACCTCATTATTTTAAACTTTGGCTATGCTTAATATGGGCATCCACCACTATCCATGCATCAATCCATCCTTCGGCTTCTCCACAGTTATATCTATATTGTAAAGCATACCACCAAGTCCTGCTTTTGTGAGCTCTGCAGGAATAACAAAGTGCTCTGAGTCCTTGATCTGGGCTCAGAGAGCAGCCTCAGTTATGTAAAACCCAGTCAGACTTTTACAATTCATTTTGTGTGTGTGTGTGTGTGTGTGTGTGTGTGTGTGTGTGTGTGTGTGTGTGTGTGTGTGTGTGTGTGTGTTGGGTGGTTGAGCAAGCTAATTCCTTGGGAGAGCGTTGTTAGCCTGGACCATTTGGGGGACTCTCAGGGGAAAGGCGTTGCTCCGGTCTCTCATCAGGCAGATGACAGAAGACTGCGTGCTCTGCATGCTGCACTCATCTCAGCCACGATGGCCTCGCTGCACAGGCCATATCTCTGCTTCATTTACTCATTGTCTGATAATAACAAGTGTCTCCTTTCTGCTGCACTCAATTACGTCTTCATTAGCTTGCTAACTAGTTTAAAACAAGTATTGTGTGTAGCGGTTTTAAGTCTTTGTGACATTTATTACAAGGATACCTGAGTATATGGGTGAGGGTCGTAAAGGGGACAGCGTGATTTTTATTACGTCTTCATTTCTCAGGACTATTCATTGTCTCATCATAGCATCAATTCATTCTAATTTACCAGCTAATGAACTCAGTTCATTCATCATTTAGTCTGTCTGTTATCTAAACAACGACTGGCTGACATATTGACCTCTTACTTCGCTGTGCTGCCAATCAAGCGCCGAGCTCATAGTAATGAGCGCATAAACAATAACGAGGAGGCGTTCCCAAAAGCCAAACTGATATATTACATCAGATCCCACTGAAGAGCAATCTAATAAAAATCATGCCGCATAATTAGCTGCTGGTGACTTTTCATGTAGCCTGCGTGGATTAGTGTGGCAGCAGTGTCACAGCAGCAAGAATCAGAGCGGGATGGAGGACCTGAAACATCACATTAGAATGACAAAGTGGGAAGCGGTGCCGGTGAAATTCCTTTCACTCTTGCTTGCACTTCACCATTGTGTTTCCTGCATTCTTGCTGTTCCTCACCTTCATTTAAAATAAACAGGATGTGCCCATCGCTTGCGAGGGAACTTCCATCATGTGGAAGCCAGCTTTGTAACTATCCTGAGCAGCTGTGGCCTCAATCAGTCAGTCTGGCCTTTCTCTTAAGTGGAACAGACAACACAGTAGAAGCCGGATACTCCACGCTTACCCCTCTGTATTTCCTTACTCTTTGAGCAGTCTCAATTTTTCTTTTAGGTTCCCATTATTCCTCTTATCTTTACAGTAGCATCACATTTGAAGCTCATTTGCTCTCGCCACTACACTCTTGTCTCTTCCTCCTTCACCTTTTGAGGTGAAGCGGCTCTCGTCCCAGTCAGCACGGTTAAATAGTTGGCCACAGTTCAAAGCGGGAACTTGTCTTTGTCTTCTAATGAGACATAATCAGACCAAGAACAGTAACTTAAGTGTCCAGCCTTTCCTCTTTTGGACTCTGTCACTGACATGCTGTCAAACAAATAGGCCCACCCAAGGAGTCTATCTATAATATATCACCACCAGGGCCGGTGATTATATCAGCTATAGCTGCCTAGAGATTCCTAATGACAAAACAATGGCAGTCCGAATAACTTCTACCCTGACAACTATGTTTTTCAGCAAGCAGGTGTGTGATTGCAATAAGCAGACTCTAAATTTTTCAGGCTGCTTTTTCAATTCCTCATTCAGAATCATTTGAAACTCCGCTTTGACATGTTACCATAGGCTAAAAATACATTTGCATAGATCAGCTGGGTTACAGTGCCTCTGTCCCTCATTGTAAAATTACAAGTCGCAAAGAGTGACAACTTTACAAGCACAACAGTCACCTCACCCTCATGTGTTTCTGTGGCGCTCTGACAGACTGGAGGAGACACCTGCACATGCATGTCACTAGCAACACCTACACGCCCGTGAAATGACAGCAGAGTATAGAAAAAACCGCGATGGGAAAGTCTGCATTTCAGTCAAAACGCAGCAGTTTCCTGCCTTCAGTTCAAAGATTAGATTTGTGTTAGGAGTAAGTACACAGTCTAAATGAGCATTGCTTTTCTCAGCAGCACTGACGCACTTCCTTTTTAAGCCTGTGTCTGAGCTAAATTTGTGGTTTTCCTGTGCTGGTTGCTGAAGTGAAACTCAAAGAATAATCAGAACAGACACAGAGGAAGCAACTGCAAAAATAAAGAAAAACATTTGAGGGTCTTATGAGACATGAAGTGTGACAATGGCAGAAGTCAGTTTAGAGAGAAAGAAGATGTGGGCACATTGAGTGTTAGTTGTGAACACTGTCAGGAGGTTTTGGGTGTTTTGCTGTTTTTTTTAAGAAAAGTGACAACCGCTCAGACTTGTGTGGCAAATCATATGTGGCTAGTAAGGCCAGAGTCTCTGCACAGAGTGAATATGTTTTTAAAAAATGGCAACATATTAGCCCTGCAACCAACCTGTGGAGGGTGTACCCCACTTATCGCGCAATGGTAGCTGGGATAGGCTCCAGCTCCCGTGCAACACTAATAAGGATAATTGGAAGGAAGGATGGATAGAAAACATCAAATTCATTACAAATCTCTTTTTATTTTTACATGCATTCATCTGTATATACATTATATATTATTAAAACAAAACAAATATCATAAAGACCTGTACACCAGAAATGCCCTTCTAATTAAAATTAGTTTGAAATTAGCCTAAAACTTTTGTGCCGTCTAAGGTTTTGATCCAGACAAAGCTCAGCTTTCTTCAAAACTACACAGCCGTGAGGATTTAGAGCCCTTTCCAGGCATTGCACTTATGGGATTTTTTTTTTTAAATGTGGGATAAACATGCTTTCTATACTCTAGGCAGTGTTTTTGTTGTGTTTCTTCTTTCTTTTTTGTCACATGCCCAAACAGATGGAAGCTTTGTCTCATTTTAAGAATATGTCACACATCCTGGATCTGATGCTGCAGGCGGACGTTGTCTTTGCTGGCTGGACGCAGCATCGCCGGGGGTCTGTGGGAGTTCTTGCATTTTCGGAATGGACTGCCCTTTTAATTTCGGATGTTAACCTTTTCCCCCGGAGCGGCGAGGGGACCATTTGCTCCATCAGATCTGCTCTGGTGTATATCTCTCTTTCTGCTCAGCAGTAGCCAGTCATGTCGCCCCCAGCCTATTCCCTATCCCCCCCCCATTATTGTACGTAGCTCACTTTTGCTCTCTGTTCACATCTCTGCAAAAAGAAAGAAGAAGAAAAAGCACAGGCATGTGAACAAACACATCAATATGCAGTGACTAAGTGAGCCTTGTAGAGATACACGGGGAGTTACGATTAATTTGTAACGTTAATTCGCTTTGTGTCGAGACCACTGATAGCAGTGGATTTATGCTTTGCTCCCTGTTGCTTGTGTGCATGCTCTGGGTGATGCGTGTGTGTTTAGGGGCCTCTGGAACACCACTGCTTTACCGCTGATAGCAGGATCATGACGCTCATGTAGTCAAGTATGCCATTATCACTAAAGCGCGTGTAGATAGTCCACCTGAGTCCTCAGACATGATATTTACACATAAAGGGTGCTCAGAGATAAACAGCAGGGGGTACAGTACACTGTAGAAACAAGCTGGATACTGCTACACAGTCCAAAACACCAAAACATACGCCACGCTCATGTCGGCGTGTCTCTGCCACTGTAACATACTCCAACCTGCTGGCTTGTCGACTCAGTACAAAAGAAGTCAAGAAAAGATTGGATGATAGAGGGTGTAATTTTCTTAAATACGCACCAGCAAGTTCCCGGTCCAACATGTCGATAAAACTCTCAAGATCCCTTGTGTCTCCCAGCTTGGCTGCAGAAAGAGGACAGAAAGAAATGGAATTTGAGAAAGAAACTATAAGAAAAATAGAGCTGCAATGGAACATTTTTGTAGAGAAAGGCAGCTCAGTTCAGTGGTAGCCTATTTCCTTTGGACCAAACGCTGAAGTTATCTAAGTCTCGGCATTACATAAAGTTTGAACTGAACACGCAAACTGAGATAAAGCTGATTTTAAGAGCTCCAAAAAGAGCCTTGGCAGCCTCGTTCCCACCAGGATCTCTCTGTTGTAAGCTTTTTCTGTGTAAAGCCAAACAAAATTGATGAAAAAATATGACTGATTCTTTCTGGTCACCTGATGTTTAACTTTAACAGTAGTCTGTGGATGCAACTGCAACAGCACTCATTAATCCACATGCGCACGCAGCCAAGAGCCGGTCTCATCACTGCATATAACAGCACAAATGACTCCACCCAGGAGCTTTGAAAGAAGAGCGCTGAGACGTCACAGCCACAGTGGAAGTTGCTTTGTTGTGTAAACCAAGACAGATTCCAGGGCATTGCAGATGCTTTCTGTGTAGCTCTTATAAAGTGATAGTGATCGCTGTAAGAACTGAGGCTATCTAGATGGAGATGAGCTGATAGAAGGCTCCAGTACCTTTTGATGCCAGCGTTATTCCTGCTGTGTGGAGCTCCTCCTCACTGGTATTCAAACTGTTCCCCATAGATGGTTCACTGCCTGGGGGAAGAGAGGGAAGCAATGAGGGAGTAAAAGGAGATAACAAGCACTAAGGGCAGTCCTTGCAAATGATCAGTGACAATGACAAAACTCTAACATAATGCAGGAGTTGCACGTAATGATGATAACATGCGATAAAAAAAATTAAAAGGTAAGTGTTCGGCGCTAGTGACTCCCATGTGTCAGCCTTTGAAAGCAGTTTGCCTGTTGAATGGTTAGGGGGGCAAAATACTTTCAATAATGACGACACATGGGAGCAGGGGGGGGGGGGGGGGGGACTGTTTCTTCTTTTATCTTATAACCGTCGACAAATGCAGAACAAAGGGGGGAAAGACAATTACACAAGATGGGATATCCGTAATTGCAGCTCATTCCAGTATACAGCTATTGTCACGAGCACAAACAGCCACTTTAATGGAAGTGTGTAGGGATGTGTCCTCTTGTACCACTAATTTCATGCAAATTAAATGTGTCAAGCTGCAGTTGTTTGGGCTGATAAAGGGGCTCAACTGGAGTCCACGGGGATTCCAAACAATGTCACTCACCAGCATGATGCACTAAATAATTACTTTCCTTCCCCCACACTTTGTACATTAGGCAGATATTATCTTAATCACTTCTCTAACGTATTCTTTTTTCTTTCTTTTTTTTTTGAATAACTTACTGTAATCTGAGTCCTCGACTCCACTGTCTTCACTCAGCCCTGTGAGAGTTTTGGCCTCGTGCAATGCTTTCTGGTAAGCATGCGGTCTGCTTTGAGAAGGGGCCTTCAGCTCCTCCACCACATCCTGGAACTCCTGGAGCAACTCACCAAGCTCCAAGTCCAAGTCTGTGGAAAATGTGACAGCAGTTGGAAAGAAATCTTCAAGATGGACTCAGCTTATTTCAGCAGTAAAAGAAAATAGTAGAAACACTGAAATAAATATTTTTAAAGACTTGATTAAATATGGGGACCTGAGAATGTTTTAAAGGGCGTTTCAAAGATACCAAATTCCTAAACCTAAGAAATATACATTTAAAAAAAAAAGGAAAATCTAAAAACTACCAGCTGAAGTTTATGTCAGCGTGCTGCATCAGATAACTGGACATGTTCCCATATGGCATATAAAACAGTAGACGGACAGTAAAACACCTGGTCTGCAAAGTGTGATTAAAAATATATTTATATATATTACATCATAAATCAGAGTTGTACGCTCTCGGCTACTATAAAAACTTTTTTAGCGCCGGCACCATTATTTTAAAAATGGGTGTTGCATAAACGCAGTTTAGGTTTTCTAACATTTTATTAGGCTCACATAAATATCTCAAAGTTAAAATTCCTTATGGAACACTAAAATTAAAACAACTTTGGTGTGTTTGGTAGATACGTAAATACGTATGATTACAAAAAAGTACAACTACAAAAAGGATTAGGAATTTAAAATAAGTGTCACAGCGAGATGATTTTTAAATCTTCCTATAAAGCTTTTCTATCTTTTACATATATTTGTGTTTTTTTTATCTGTTTAGTAAATTTAATAAAAGGCTGGGAAAGCGTGCTCTATGATCCATCACTGAAATAAATTCAAATTATTGTCTCAAGCAGGCGTTGGACTCACCCATGGTACTGTCTGAGGACATAGCGGGACGTGAAAGAAAAGCGCCACGAAGCTGCTGTGTGTCTGGGTTCAGAGCGGTTTGATGCTGACAGTACTACTGTACTTTTATTCTAAAGCCTTCCACACCCGCTCTGTGAGAGGGCCTGCCCAGCCAATCATGTCACAGATTAAAAACCTCAGAGGTCGAGGGGACTGTAAGTGGAAATGGGGAGGGGGCGGAAAGTAAAAAAACGAGGTTGTTACGCAAGTGAAAGAGAGTGGGACTGGAATAACCCATTAAATGCTGTAAGCGGGGCTGTGGGAAAAAATATCCGTTGGGGTTTTAGATGAAGACAGAAAAGAGGGGTGTCAAATCCTCGAGTTATTCCGTTTTGGGTAGGCGGCGTAATGCGGGGGTTTGGGTTTTATGTACATTAATATTATATTATTATTTGCCCGATATAATTTCCTGGCTGTGACACAAGTAATCTTAAACACAGGACACTTTGATAGGAAAGAGAAGTGTCGCACACGCTCCAAAACAAAACTCGGAACAACAAATTTTATTCTTCTTTCACACGTGCACTACTCTGCTCTGTCTGTAGGGGGCCTTAGAGAGCAAGCCTATGGGTCATGCAGTACTTTGGAACTGTCAGGGAAACTTAAAAGCCCTGCTGTGAAGCAATACCACACAAATAAATGCTGCATAACCAGTCTTGTTCTTTGATATCTTGAGATCTCAAGTAAATGTATCTTGCTTTCATGACTACGGGTCAAATTTCACCAACCGTTTACTGTCACTTAACAGCGTGATGATTAACCCTAAAGAAAATAAGCATTTTCTTTTTTCTTGTTTTTTTTTTCTTTTCTTTGCGTTTTGGTTTGTTTGTTTGTTTTGTTTGTTTGTTTGTCTTGTTTTTTGGCACATGAAAAAAGCATACCAGAGGTTACATACTGCACTCTCAAATGTACTTTTATTGTAACTGAGGAGTCATTGTTTCTTATGACAGTTTACATCTACGTGCACTTTAAATCTATGCACGAGCATGTGGACATATATTTATATATATTCATAAATGTGTTTGTGTGCAGGCTTGCGTGCGTGCAGTTGTAAGTAATTTTAAGCAACAGTGCATTCGTAGTTCCAGCTTAATGCACATGAATTCAGCTCAGCCAGGTAAACCTGTTGTTCCTCCATCTTCCCATGTGGCAGCCTGACAGGAAGGTAAGTTTTGTAGGAGGAGCATAATTATGCCTTCAGCAGTTTTATTTTGCTGCCTCAGTCCTTAGCATTCACTTGCTGCTGGGAACTTGGCTAACATGTGTGAGGGCGATGGGCCATGGGACTCCTGATAATATGAATTGTGCCGGACTACTGCAGGTAAGAGCCAGCTGAGTTTATCTCTTTTGATGGTATCTGCACTGTATTAGCGTTTCTAATTGAGTCATATATTGCAGCAACACACGAATGTGCTCGGTGTATTGTACGGCATCATGTTCTAAAGAGGTGTTAAATTGTATGACCCTTTATTCATTTTTAATAAAGAATGTCTGCTTTGATATTTTCCTTTTATTTAAATTCTCTGTGTTATTTGTTTACAAGAGCACTTGGTTGGAGATAAGTGAGAGGGAGGCATCGAATTACCTTATTGTGCAGCTGCTTGCTTTTAAAAGAGCTCACTGAGGCATGAAGTTTAAATTTTATCACCACGTTGAAAACTTTTAAATAACTTATATCATAAGTTTTAAATAGAATAGTGTAACTCTACAAAGACTACTGCTCACTGGTTTTTTTGTTTTCTGTCTTTGTCAGAAGCTGCTGATTGTAGTTCACATCAGGCAGATCATATGTAGTTCTCTCCTGTTTTCCGTCCCAGAGGAACTGGAGCCTGACACTCTGGTTGGATCACTTAGTAAAAACTTTTCTCCTCCATATCAGCTCCTGCCCCACAAGTACCTGAGGATGGACATAAACACAGGGAATTTCTATACCACTGAGTTAAAGATGGATCGCGAGGCCATCTGCCCCGCAGAGAAAAAAGCTGAGGAATGTGTTACTTTATACAATGCCATCGTGGGGCCCTCAAAAGACCTTATACAGTTTTCTGTGATCATAGAGGACATCAATGACAATGCGCCGCATTTTGAAAATAACAAAATACACCTTGGGGTGCCCGAGGATACGACCGTGGGGACCAGTTTCCTGCTAGATACTCAGGCTCTGGACAGTGACACCGGTCCTAATGGAGAGGTGCAGTACCACCTAAAAGGCTCTGATGGAGCTTTCGGTTTAAAAATCGAAGAAGACAGCTCTTTAATTATGTTGGTTGTAGAAAGAGCCCTGGATAGGGAAACTCGGGACCTGTTTCAGATGCAGCTAGTGGCCACAGACTGTGGTGTAGACCCTTTAAGTGTGTCTGCAGATTTAATAGTCACAGTGACAGATGTCAACGACAACTGTCCAGCCTTTAGCTCTGATAGCCCACACAGTGTCACCATCCCAGGAGACTCTCGGAAGAACACAGTGGTCACTCAGGTTAGAGCCACAGATCCAGATTTAGGACCAAATGGTGATATCGTTTACTCCCTCAGTCCCAAAGTCTCTGAGCAGGTCAAGACGCTCTTTAGCCTCAACAGTCTCACCGGGTCCATCAGCCTTACACGGGACCTTGAGAGCGACAACTCAGAGGAGCTCGTGTTGAAAGTGTTAGCCAGCGGCCATCACTGCCCTCCAGCAGACACTCAGGTAACCATATCCGTGCTCCCCAAGGCGAACCAAGAGCTGACGATCAAGATCGGGTTCATAGCGGAGCATCAAAACCAGACTATGGTGTTACAAGAGAACCAGCACCCCACTGCCTTAGCCGTTTTAGAGCTCGAGGGTGACAGCATCTTTAAAGATTTATTTCTTGCCATTGAAGGTGAAGTGCCTTTCACTTTGAGCCCACAGAATGGCAAGTATCTGCTTTCCACATCAAAGCCCTTAGACTATGAGATGGATCGTGAACATCATATTTCCGTGGTAGCACGCGTGAGATCAGCTGAGGGATCTGTGATCGTTCCTTCTAGACGTGTAGTCACGGTGCTGGTGGCAGACATCAACGACAATGCGCCATATTTTGTACAGCCTCACTACGAACTCCAAGTGGAAGAAAACAATCAGCCAGGAATGTCACTGCTTCAGATCTCGGCTTCAGATTTAGACAGCGGAGAAAACGGCATGGTGACATACAGGCTTGAAAACTACAATCCAACCATGTTTAGCATTGATTCTGTAACAGGTCAACTCTCTCTGCTGGTTCCTCTAGACAGGGAGCAACAGAATGTACACAGACTCACTGTGTTTGCTCGGGACAGCGGCTCTCCTCCCTTGGAATCCATGGCCACTGTATCCATTCACGTTCGTGACCAGAATGACAATCCACCTGTTTTTCTTACCCCTCACTTCATCTTTTTCATTCCTGAGAATGTTCCAACATTATCCCAGGTGGGGAAGGTGGAGGTGAAAGACCCAGATAAAGGGGAGAATGGGACAACAGAATTGTATGTTGTAAACAGCAGTGCACCTTTTGTTGTGGATAACACCCAGGGGATGCTACGCACCACTAGGAACTTGGACCGCGAGACAGAAGACCGCTATGAACTCTACCTGCTGGCCAGTGATCACGGCCAGACAGTTGCTTTGACTTCCACTGCCAGAGTGACCATCTTTGTGGAAGACATCAATGACAACCAGCCAAAAGTGATCCTTCCCGGCAGCAACTCCTCATGCCTAACTGTCTCTCCAGGTACCCTGGCAGGTGCCACGGTAGGAAAGATCTATGCCATCGATGAGGACTCTGGACTGAATTCAGAGATTACTTACTCAGCTACGGCACCGGAGCTTTTGCAAAACAGAAGTCCCTTTCAGATCGATTCAAGGTCAGGGAACATCACCTTAAGCCAACAGCTCCTTCATACAGACCTGGGAATGCATCACCTGTTCATTGTGGTCAGAGATGGGGGTAAACCAGTTCCACTTTATACCACTGTCTGGATGAATTTGTTGGTCAATGACAGCACAGAGCCTTGCCACTTGGACCGGGTGCCCACCTGGACAGGGACACTAAACTTGGTTCAAACCCCTTCAAAGGAACCGATCTGTGACGTGGAGACAGCCAGATTTTCAAAAGTGATTCTGTTAATAGGCCTG